>NC_083353.1:107348141-107990141 GCF_030254825.1 Meriones unguiculatus
ATAAAATACAGGGGTCCATCCAGTAACCCTCCAATCTGTCCTTGGGGTACTGACAGTGAGGTTTCTGTGTAAATGAGAGGATATTGAGTGGTATTTAGTTAAGCAGTCCTGGTAAAGCAAAGTGTGACCCATCCATGGCTGACCCATTAGTGTGTCTGTTGTGCAAGGTAGTTGTAAATTGTTAATCTGTTACCCATTGTCATAGTGAGATTACTGGTCTGTCCCTTCCTGTAAGATGACTGAGTCTATACCAAGGTCATACCCCACACCTCTTGGATTATTGGCCTTTTGCAGGGTTGAGGGCCTTTCTAGATACTTTAAAAAAAATTCACAAGTGGAAACTCTTCATTGTTTTAACAAGAAAACAGTACAAAGGTTTACATCATCGTTTTTTTTTTCTTTTCACGCCTGTACCTTATTTTTTAAATTTTCTTAATTTATTCTCTCATACATTACATTTCTACCACAGTTTCCCTTCCTCACGGTCTCTCCTTCTCAACCTCTCTCCTCCTCATCCATTCCTCCTTCAATACCCTTCAGAAAAGGGCAGGCTTCCCAGTGATATCAACCAGACATGGCATATCAGGTTATAGTAGTATTAGGCACATACCCTCATATTAAAGCTGGACAAGACCAGGTTGTAAAATGAATAAATTAAAAAAAAATTAATGCAAATATAAAAAAGGGCAACCCAGTAGGAGGACAAGGTTTCCAAAAGCAGGCAATAGTGTCAGAAACAAGCCCACTCTCTCTGTTCAGAGTCCCACAAAAGCACCAACACAGCTGTAACATATGCAGAAGCCCATATTAGCTCCATGCAGGCATCCTCATTGTTGGTTCCTAGGAGTCTAGGTTTGGTGATTTTGTGGGTTTTCTTGTCATATCATTGACTCCCTTTGGCTCCTACAATCCTTCCTTCCCCCTCTTCTGCAAGATTCCCCAAGCCAATGTTTGGCTGTGGGTTTATGCATCTGTTTACATCAGTTGCTGGATGAGGCCTCTCTGATGACAATGATTGGTCTTGCTAATCTATGAGTAGAACAGAATATCATTAGCTATTATTTCATTGACTTTGTGTTTTTTGTTTGTTGGTTTGTTTGTTGGTTGGTTTGTTTTGTTTTTTGCTATTTGTGTTTGGTTCTATGCTAGGTGTCTGGGCTGTCCAGCCTCTGGTTCCTGGTCATCCAGGCAGTGTTGAGCACGATGGGACTATCAAATTAGACTAATAATTTTTTTATTAGTATGTTTGATTCTATCCTAGGTCTCTAGGCCATTTGGCCTCTGGTTTCTGGTCCTCCAGGCAGTGTCAGGGGTGGGCTTCCTCTCATGTCATAGATCTCAAGCTGGACCAGTCATTGCTTAGCTACTCCCATAATTTCTGTGTTACTTCAGCACTCAAGAAACTAGACATCAACAATCCAAATAATCCAATTAAACATAGAGATCTAAACAGAGAGTTCTCAACAGAAAAATCTTTAATGGCTGAGAAGCACTTCAAGAAATGTTCAACATCTTTAGCCATCAACAAATCAAAATGACTCTGAGATTCTATCTTGCACCTGTCTTAATGGCCAAAATCAAAACCACAAATGACAGGTCATGCTGGCAAAGATGTGGATCGAGGGGAACCCTCCTCCATTGCTAGTGGGACTGCAAACTTGTACAGCCACTTTGGAAATCGACATTAGAAATTGATCTACCTCAAGACCCAGCTATACAACACTTTGACATAGCCCTAAAAAGATGCTCCATCTGACCAAAAAAAAACACTTGCTCAACTAACTATGGTCACAGCCCGTTTATTTGTAATAGCCAGAAACTGGAAACAACCTAGATGTCCTTCAACTGAAGAAGAGATTTATTTTTTTACGTTTATCATGTAAAGAAGAACTCTTGGTTCTCGGTCTAGGTTGTTTGTGTTATATATCTTAACAGCTGGGAGTCTCTCATCCTGGTATTTGTTGCCACTGGAGCACTGAAAAGGTGTTAATATATAATTTATTAATTCTTTCTAACTTACCTGTAGATTTCTACATGACACCAAATTGGCTATTTTTTGTTTGGTGGAAGATGTCTTAGTTACTTCTCAGTTGTTGTGACAAAACATCAAGACTAAGGCATGGCAGTAGGCAGGAAGGCCGGAAGGCAGGAAAGCATGGTGTTTGAACTAGTAGCTAAGAACTCACTTCTTGATCCACAGGCACAGGGCAGAGAATGGTGTGGATATTTTCGAACTCTCAAAGTTCCAACACAAGTGGCATACCTCCTCCAGCAAGGCCAAACCTCCTAAACCTTCACAAATAGTTCCAATCATTCAGACATGGGGCAGGAGGTGAGGTGCGGGGGCATTCTTAGCAGGTAATGTGATGCTGAATATAACTGATTTTCTGTACAGATAATTGAAAGCATATTTTATTTAATGAACTACCTAAAATCTGCTGGCAAGTCACCAGTATATTCATCCTGAACCCAGAATTCATAATAGTGCTCTTTGTTTATCTATAGTACATTTTCATTCATAAATTCTAGTAGGGGAGTATATAAATAACATGATGGAATGAAAACCTAAGCTCTTAAAAGCTATCTTTGTTGTCAGACTCTCAATTCTTTGGGCATACTTTATAATTTTATCCTTTTCCTTTATAACAGTTGGGCTTATGACCAAGAAGTCTTTCATTAAGGCTAAACATTTAACAACAGTGTCTATATTGTACACTTAGAGAACTGTATTTTTTTTATTCAGATTTATAAAATGGAAAGCATCTTTAGAATTTGCACACTTATTGTTTTTTTTTTTTTTTAACACACAGAACATTACCAAAATAGTGCTATTTGATCTGGAACTTTCACCAAAATACTGATCACTCCAATGCAAGAATGAGAAGGATTGGGGATTTGTATGTTGAGAGAAGGGAAAAATTAAGCCTCTCTTGCTGGCTTTTTCAATCCTTTCCACCTATGCTGATGATTAGAGCTATGGTCTTGTACATGAGAGTTGCCAGACAAGCTGGGTGCCTAGTTATCCTCAAGCAAAGATTGATGAGTGGAAAGCCTTTCTAAAAGGAGATTCTGAATGGTCTTTTGTACTTCTGTCAGTCATAGTATTTTTACTCAGTACACTTTCCTTACCTTTATTTTTTCCTCTGTGCATAGTACGTGTGACCTTAAAGAAAATGGGTCTTAAAACAGAAGTAAGACTCTCTTCTTTTCCTAACAGATTTTGTTTTATTTGTATTTATTTGGGTTCTAAGTAAGAAAAACATGCATAGTAGAAAGACCTTTTTGTTTGCTAAGGGAGTGGTTCTCAACCTGTGGGTTGCGACCCCTTTGGGAGTCAAACAACCCTTTCACAGGTATTGTTTTAGACCATCAGAGAACACAGATATTTACATTATTATTCATAACCGTAGAAAAACTACTATTAAGTATTAATGAGAATAATTTTATGATTGCGGTCACCACAGCATGAGAAACTATTAAAGGGTTACAGTGTTAGAATGGGAACCACTGGCCTAGGCTACTATCACTTAAGTAACAGACATTTTCTCTTTTTGGTGACTGGGTGTCTCAGCTTAAAGTGCCAGCAAGATTGGCTTCTTTTGAGCTTCTCTCTTTGGCTTCTGTGTCTTCTGCCTGTCCTGTCTCTGTTTCTTCTTAGACCACCAGTGATATTGTTACTGTAACCCTCTGTCTAACAACCCTAATAAGCCAGAATTGGCCCCCCATCCTCAGTAGTCCAATTAAAGACACAATAGTGAAAAGCAGAAAGAAAATATTCAGTGTGGCTACACTGGAAGCACATAAAAGTTCAATGATTCCCTCAAGTCCTCCTCTGAGATCTTAGTAGGATAGATTTAAGTAGAGAACAGGAGGGAGGCATAGTATCTTACTTTTCTATTGCAGAGTTGCATACCATGACTAAGGCAACATGTTAAAAAAAGTGCTTAATTTAGGGCTTATAATTTCAGAAGATTTAGAATCCATGACAGAGCATGACAGTAGGAACAATTGAAAGCTTACATCTTGATCTACAAATAGGAGGCTCAGACAGACAGACAGACAGAGACTTTTGAAACTCTAAAGCCTACCCTAATTGACACACTCTTCCAACAAGGCCACACCTCCTAATCCTTCACAAACAGTTCTATGAACTGGGGACCAGGTATTCAAACGCGAGCCTGTGGGGGGGCCGTTCTCAATCAAAATACCACACTTGATTAACTAATCCTAGTCAAGATGTGGTCCTGCCTTTTCCACTGTGTCAGCTCCAGTTTCTTTTACAAGGATGTCTGACAAGTTGTTAGGACTATGTTAAATTTCTCTCTGGGAGACAAGCTCTCCATATTGCTGACGTCATGTTCCCAGTCTTTCCTTCTCTGCATGACAATTCCTGGGAAATTCCAATGTCTTGGAATCTGTTGTGAACAGCCAAAGGGAGAGGCGCAGTGTCTCTTTAGAGAATCTTTATTCCAGCCAGGATGCTTCCAGTTTTAATGTGGTCCTCTTTAATGACCTCTTTACAATTTAATCATCACATTAAAGGCCCCTGTCTCTAAATATTGTATAGTCCCATTTCAGATATAAGAATTTGAACCTCATTATATAAAGATGGTGAAGGGAAAGCACAGTTTGTTATTTATCAAGAAGGTCAGCTTATGAGCAGAGGGACAATATAGAAAGTTTTTTTTTTTTTTTTAACCCACATAAGAAATAAAAAGATCTTAAAGCATTAACAGTAAAAGTGGAAATGAGATATAAAATTGAGAGGGAAACAGTTGAGAATTTGATACATTAGTTTGTGATGGATTGTAAAGTCTATGGGAGGGAGGAGGCCAGTGTGATCCCAGAAATCTATGCTCTAGGAGGAAGACAGACTTAATAGAGAGCATGGGAATTGGTGAAAACTTTGACAGTCACAGGTGGGGTCTTCCCCATCTTTTAGTGGCTTTTCATAAGATGGACCCTGTCTGATGTAAGGAAACATAGTATTTCTCATCTCTTAACTATGAATTTGAAAATGTCTTAAGACTCTTTTTGTGGCTTTATTTTTATTGTTCCAAAATCCTACATTTTCACTGATAAGTCCTTCCTTGAGGTCAGGGACCATTGTTTTACTTACTTGCACCCAATTTTCAATGTCTAACACCTAGGATTATATATCCAATGTAGTAGTACTTACTCACAGGAATTACTTGTTACTACTACAACTGATTACTTATTCTTTGCATATTTAATCAGAGTTTAGTAATTACTACCTGTTTGGCTTTTTGCAGAATGAGAAGACATTGGGACATTCCATGAGTCATCCAAGCAACATTTCTAAGGTGAAGTGTCACCCAAAATACATTATTTTGTGTCCTGGGACTTTTGTATTCTTAGACTTGGCATGTATTAATACCACCATTTTTTAAAATCATTTTTGAGAGAGAGAATGAGAATGTGTGTGCATATGTTCCTGTGTGCATGTTAGTTGCATGTGCAGCCTGTAAGCCAGAGGTCAGTGTCAACTGTCCTTTTCTGTTGCTGTTTATCTTACTGTCACTGAGCGTGATGCTTAGAAATTCAGCAAAACTACCTAGAATCCAGGCTCATTTTCTCATGCTTAGGAGGCATACACTTCACTACCTGAGCTCCTTATTCTTTCCCCCAGGAGTTACTGAAGTTACAGAAGTTAGAAGTTAGTTTTTTTTATTTTAAGCCTCAGTAATATAATTCTCATAGTGGATCCACCTAGTAGTTTTGATTCTACATTCTGAGGTAATGTAAATGATTACATGTAGTTCCCAGAGATTGTAAGCTGAGAATTTAGCTAGAGAACTACTAAAAATGAACTAGTCCCACCTGCGCATTGCAAATACTTCAATTCAAAAAAAATTATAGCTGATAAAAAGCCCAGCCAAGGAAATAATCCCTGATGCACAAGCCCCAGTGCAGAGATCTAAGAAGCAGGAAAACCACCATGTCTGGTACATAGAAATCCACAGTGATGATCTAGTGTGAGTGAATTAGATGAAATTCCAGACAAAGAATTTAGAAGAACTGTAAGGAGAAGGAGTAAAATCAAGGAGGACACAAACTCCCAAATGAACTGAGAGAATACAGAGAGCTGAATGAAATAAAAATCAGTATGGGATATGAAAGAATTGAACAAAACTATAGAAATACTGAAAAAAAAACATTGAAATTTTAGAAAATTTTAGAAGTGAAAAACTCAGCAGAAAAGCTCACCAATTTGGAATGGATTGAGTGAAAAATGGAGTATCAGGAATGTATGTTAAGGTGGATGGATTAAAAAAATAAAGTATAAAATGTAACTTATGTATTGAACACTATCAAAAGATTGAAATTATGAGTCATGGGCATAGAAGGAGAGATCTTAAGGCTAAAAGTATAAGTAACATTCAGGAAAAAAAAAATCATAGCAGAAAATCTCCAAATCCAGGAGAAAAGATTTGGATGATTCAGGGTATTTAGAACTCCAGACAGACAAAACCAGAAGGAACCTTGCACTCCATGTTATATAGTTAAAACACTGAATGTACAGAACAGATTAAAATACTGAAGCATGAAAGAAATGTTCTAGGTCACATGTAAAGGTAAGCCCATCAGAATCATTAGGTACAGTAGGAATTGTGGTTTCAGACCATGATTTTAAAATCATAACTAGGCTCAGACACATCTGTATTGATCAAAACAAGAAAATTACAGTTAACACAACAATAAACTTGTTATTAATATTATAAAAAAATTCATAGTACTATGAGCAATCGATACACTCAGTACAAGGAAGGAAGGAAGGAAGGAAGGAAGGAAGGAAGGAAGGAAGGAAGGAAGGAAGGAAGGAAGGAAGGAAGGAAGGAAGGAAGAAAAGAATACAAGCAGCAGATAAAAGTAGTCCACTGCTTTTTGTGGACTGGAGTTCTGTTCCCAGTGCTCTTAGAACAGCCTAGGACCACCTGTACCTCCCATCTCCAGGGGATCCAGTGCCCTCTTCTGGCCTCTATAGGCACTACACTCATGTACAAATAACAGACACACGCATAATTAAAAACAAATATTTTTTTTTAAAAAAGAAAAAATAATAGCATATGCCTATGAATATGTGGACAAGCACATTAAGTCTGTGTCAAGAAGACAAATGTCACCTTTCCTCTCATTGTGGATCTCAGACTTTATATAGCTACCAAAATAAGGTTTATATATGACATGAAGTACAGATGTGGTCTTTAGAAGAACAGAGGAGACAAGAGGTGAATAGAGGTAAGATGTGAAGGGCAGGGGAACATGGGGGACGCATGCTCAAAATTCATTATATGCCTATGTTTAAATGTCCTTGCGGAACTTTGTACCATTTGCAACAAATATACACTGATTTGAAAAATATTATTAGCAAAGCTTATATTTTAAACAAAGAGTCTAATGCACCATCTTCTCTAAGGTATGATTTGATCCATCCTTTAGCATTTTTATAGCCATATATAGGAAAGTCTTATTTTTTAAGTTTGGAAGGTTTTGGTTGTTTTGTTTAAGAATAGCAGAGAACTGGGCATGGTAGCTTGTGTATAACTGAGGCCGAAGGATTGCTTAGAGTTCAAGGCCAACTTGAGCTGTATAATGAGTTCCAGGCCATCCTGGGATACAGAGCAAGAACTTGTTTTAAACACACAAACAAAGCAGGCTGGTCCCTTAGAAAAGACATGTTTTGTTCAGGTGGGAGGAGCCCAACTAGAGACATGGCTTCTGTATTATTGGGCATTGGGATTTAGAATTCATACAGTCCTGGCCCTTCTCACCTTGCCAAGAGTTCCTTTATCTGATAGGCCAGCACAGCTTGGAGACATTTTCATCAGATACACTGTCCATACCTCTCTTCACCCTTACATTTCCTGTGTTGCTTCAAATAACTTAAGACATTGAATTTTACATCGGGTTTATAATCGCATTTAGTTAGAAATCACATTGATTAGTTTCTACCTGAAATTAAAACGTAACTATTACACAGTATGCTCCTCAGTTTATTATAACTGAGGAACTCATTGTCACTCCCCAGTTGTCCTAATGCTTCCTTTTATAAGACACCTCTTACTGAAATGGAGATTTGGGAGACTAGGAGAGAACCTCTTCCTGTCAAGGGCTATCAGTTAGGGGGGGCAGAGAGTCTTGGAAAATGGATTGGGTTGGGGCAGCAACCTACCGAGCACGGACTCAGAACTGCCGTGATCCCCTGCCTTCAGATTTCTGCACCACTGTAAGATTTGCCCTTGCTTATTAACACAGAGAGATGTGGGCATAGTAGAACCTTAATGGCACTTACCTGAGCTCAGATTTTGTCCAGTACTTGGCTGTGTCCTGGACATTGCCTTGACATTGGTTGAGAAAGATTTCCATATGTTACTTATCTATGGAGAGGACTCTAAACTATTGAAAGTTACAATAGTGAAAGCTCCTTTTGAGTAATATGTATAGACACAGACACAGACCTTTGACCAAACCCATTACTAGTGATTTTGAACCTATATAGGGTCACAACTTTAGTGTCTAGAACTATGAAGATGTCTTTGCCAGGAAGTGTCGCCTTCAGTGTTCTTTATTATAAACATGCATTATTTTGTTGAGACTGCAGCTGTGGAGACTTTAGGAAGGCCAGTCTTCAAGCATTTCTGTGGCTGCTTCCCTTCTCCTTGCTGTGCCCTGTGCCTCTCATTGTACTGGAAACATACTGCTGTCCACATGACTGTGTGCCAACAGGCTAGAAAGAAGAGAACTCAGTGTTAGTGCTGCTTGTTAGACAACACTGAGGCATTTGTAATGCAAAGACTATTTGTATTCAGTAGTTCTTTATTGTAATCCTCTCCCATGAATTCTATATTTTATCTATTCAGTTTTTAATGGCTGAACTAGTTTATTGTTTTTCTGGAGGCAGTTCTTGGCACAGCCTTCCAGCAAGAGCCATGATATATGTATCAGAGCAGCCAAAGTGGCCTCTTCTTAAATTGTAGGTCAATGTTTAGGTTGGATACAACTGGATAGTCATTTATAGAAGGGAGCCTCTTACAGTGAAACATTGGCTTTCAGGGTAATTTCACTAAACTGAAGCTTTCTGAGACATAATCTCGGTCTGCGTACCTCAGTGACTGAAACACCAAGCGAGGCTATGTGTACCGTATGAAGTCAGGACTGCGGAGAGGGTGGTGAGCGGCAAATCACTACCTTTTAGCTTGGAGTGGGAGGACAGTAACCTTTAGCAACTTCCTGGGAAGGAAACACAAATTAAAAGGTACTCTGATAAACAGGATATCTAAAATACCATGGCCCAGGGTGTCCTGCCCCACTGCCTGTGGAAGCCCTGAGTTACACTCCCATTGTCATATAACACGTCTGCCTTTTGATAAAGAGATTATCTTGGACTGAACACATGGCCCTAATGAAGTGCTGTGAATACTTAGAAGGACAATTTTCCATGGCTGGTGGCAGAATGGGAATTTAGGATTCATAGCATAAGTGGACCTAAGGATAGGGAAGGGTCATGGCATGGGACACCCATGTGGCCTTGAATGGCAGCTAGAAAAGAGTTTGGGTTCTGTTTGAATGTTGCCAGGAACTACATTCTACAAGCAACTATAATGAGTTTAGAACTACACTCTTCCTGGGGCTCCTGAGCCCAAGGCTCCTCTGGACTATGACAGTAGATTTATATAGGAGTTTGTTGTCATCATTGTTTCACAGTTTGGTTGATTGGTTTTGATTTTCTCTGTTTATATTTTTTGAGACAAGGTCTTGTGATAAAGCCCTAGCTGGCCTGGAACTCATCCTCCTGCCTCTGCCTCCTGAGTGCTAGGAATTATAGGCTTGTACTACCACATCCACATTGATTTGTGTAGTTTTTTTTAAATATTTATTTATTTATTTTTATTTTTATGTGCATTGGTGTTCACCTGCATGTACGTCTGTGGGTGTCAGATCTCAGAGGTACAGACAGTTGTGAGCTGCCAAGTGGGTGCTGGGAGTTGAACCCAGGTCCTGTGGAGGAGCAGTCAGTACTCTTAACCACGGAGCCATCTCTCCAACCCCCAATTTCTGTAGTTTTAAGCCACCCAGTTTGACTGGTTTGCTGCCCAGCCAGAGGAATCTCACGTAGTGGTGTGTGTGGAGGGAGGACTTTACTCCCTGGGAGCTGCCAGCACTTACTTCTGAAGTCTCTGTACTAACATCATGATTTTTTTTTATTCATTTTGATTTTTTTTTTGTTTTCTTTGTAGAAATGACATTCCTGTAGTTACTTTCAGTTTACTTTGACCATGATCTGTAGTGAGACAGATGTTTTACATTAAAACTTAGTTCATACACAGACACAAATGAAAAACATTGTTTCCAAAGGCTTACTCCTTACTATTTCAGATAGTTTGTCTTTCATTTTACTAAACTAAACTTCCATAGGCAGTGGGGCAGGACACACTGGGGCATGGTATTTTAGATATCCTGTTTAGTTCATGTATTTAAAAGGTAGGTATTAGATACTTTTCTACTGCTGTGAAGAGACACCATGATAGAGATAGCTTATAGAAGAATTTACTGGGACTGGTGTTTCAAAGGATGAGTCCATACCATTATTGGGGGCAGGCAGGAAGGCATGGCACTGGAATAGTGGCTGAGAACTTAAATCTTTATCCACAAGCATCGGAGGAGAGGGCTATCTGGGAATGTCGTGGCCTTTTGGAACCTCAAAGCTTATCCCTAGTGAAAGAACTTTTCTATAAGACCACTCCTAATCCTTCCAACCATTCCACCAACTAGGGACCAAGCATCCAAGTCAGGCCTGTCACAGTAATAGCCCAACTCTCTGGTACCAGCTTCTATTAGTTTCTTTTCTTTTGCTATAATGAAATACTATGACCAAGGAAGTTTATTGAAGAAAGAGTTTATTTGGGTTTATGCTTCCAGAGAGTTAAGGGTCCCTGGTGGCAAAGTATAGGCCCGGCCTCTGGAGTAGGAAGCTGAGAGCTCACATTTTTAACTACAGGCCAGAAGTAGAGCAAACTAAAAATGTAGTTAAGTTTTTAGCTCAGAAAGCCCACTTCCAGTGACACACTTTCTCCAACAAAATCACACCTCCTGAGTTTACCCAGAAAGCTCCAGCAACTGGGGACTGGGTAATCGAATGCCAAGACTATGGAGGACACCTCATTCAAACCACCAAAACTCTCTTGACTTTGGAAAGTCAAGTGCTAGGAGCTGTAGGCTTCTTTTTGTTGTGGCCAGGCCAGTCCTCTGGGTCCATTTTAGGAGAATGATTTACTTTACTGAGCCTGATGCCAACAACTAATCAGTCTCTTCAAAAGCATTTTGGTAACTAACATGTATGTAGATTGATCTTCAGTTTCCAAACACGTGCTCACACCTTGCTGGTTTTCTTGTTTTTGTTTTAATTATCATTTATTACAATTTATTTAATTCTCCAGATTAAACCTCATCCTCCTCCACATAGGTCCCCTTCATTTTACAATACAGAAAAGTAAATTTGGTTCCATAAGGATTCTGTCTTTCTGAGAGAACAGGAGGAAATAATGAGGTCATTCCCTCTGTCTTCCATCATTTTGTATATGTGGTGGAGGCTTTCTTTCATACCTCAGTGCCACCCACCAATTGAGTATGACCCTCTTATATCAGTTATTAATCAAGAAAATGCCCCCACAGACTTGCTTACAGGCCAGTTGATGAAGGCGTTTTCTCAGTTGTCGTTCCTTCTTATCAGATGA
This sequence comes from Meriones unguiculatus, assembly GCF_030254825.1. NCBI lineage: Eukaryota > Metazoa > Chordata > Mammalia > Rodentia > Muridae > Meriones > Meriones unguiculatus. The sequence continues at coordinate 107,359,898 of NC_083353.1, forward strand.
CTCTAGCTTTTGTCAAAACGACAAACTAACCGTCACAGTTAATCCCTTGTTAACTTGACATACAAACACATCACTAGTAAACCATAACCTTTCCTTTCTTTTTCAGCCCCAAGATACTATATTACTATTACAATATAAAGTAGTGTAAATTTTTTAAAAGTTCCCTGGTCTTTAAGTTTTCAAACACATTAGAAGTTCAGTCTCTTTAAAATATCCAAACTCTGTTTAAAATACCCATTGAAACAAAACCCAAGTACAGATGTTTAAGTAGCCCAGTGTCTGTCATTTGGAACTCACAGTCTTTTGGGCTCCAAAGGGCTTTGTGCCACTCAACTTCTCTGGCTCTGCCATCATCAGCACCTGCAGCTTGTCTCATTGGCTCAGGCTAGCCTTACTCCATACCTGCTGCTATCCCTTTAGTCATCCCACAGTCCTGGCATCGCCAATATGCTGTGAGTCTCCACAGGCTGCTGCTCCTTCACGGAAGGCCTCATGGCCTCTCTTTGGGACTTTGACCATGCCACATGGTACCAACCTTCAGATTTTCTCCATGACCCCTTCAATCCTGGTAATTCCACTGTAACTGAGGATATACTTTATCAGTGGCCTCTCCTGGATTTACACAATGCCAAGCCACCACTGCTGTCCAAGTTTGACCCCTTCGACCTTGTGGCTTTCATGCCATCAAAACCTGTGCCGTCTAGAAGACTCACACATTTTTAAGATCAGGTACTAGTTTGAGATGCAGCCTTAGCCATCTCTGGACCACAACTCTGTGTACTCATCATGAGGGAATTCTTCCCAAAAGCTTTCACCTTGATGATGCTGGTTTCTTTTAATCCTTGCTGATTTTTCAGCTTCAACATTAATTGTCATTAAAAAACAAAAGTTTCACTTCAGTAGTCCTGTCTCTTGTGGATTACAGCTAATTCTGTAGTCATGGCTGACTAGAAAACACAGATTTTTAACTCAAAGTATTCCATGAATAGCGCTTCCCTGTAAAATACATAAATCAGGCATCCGTCTTCTGAACTGGTCTTAGCATTCCTATCTTCTAAGTTCCCACAACAGCTCATTAACTTATGAGTACTTAATGGCTCTTCTATCCCAAAGTTCTAAACATTTTCACAATCCTCCCCCAAACAACGTAGTCAGATCTGTCACATCAATACCCTCTGTTCCTGGTACCAGTTTCTGTCTTAGTTTGTTTCCTAATTGCTTTGAGACAGATTACCACCATCAACTTGGGGACAGAAACAGGTTGCCTCATTTTACAGTTTACATAGTTGCATTAAGGGAAATCAGGGTAAGAACTCAAGCAGACCCATGGAGGAACACTGCTTACTGGCTTGCTCAGCCTGCTTTTTTATACAGCCCAGGGTTATCTTGCCCAGGGGTGGCACTGCCCACAGTGGTCTGGACCCCTACCCAACCTCCCTCTTTTTTGTTTTTGTATTTTTGGATCTATCTGGCCTTGAACTCACAGAGATCTGCGTGCCTCTGCCTCCCGAGCACTGGGACTAAAGGAATGTGCCACCATACCCTGCCTGGACCCTTACATATCATTCATCAGTCGAGAAAGTTCTTCCACAAATTTGCCTACAGGCCAGTCTGATAGATGCATTTCCTCAGTCGAGATTCTCTCTTCCCAGATGACTGTACATTGTGCCAAACTGACAAGCTATCTAGAACAATCCCTGCTATCCGCATGTCCCTTCTGTTAGACAGTAGAGCTCACCTGAGGACACAGGGGTGCCGACTGAATAATCCTGTGACTTCACTGGATACAGATGTCATGTTAACATGTCTTCAGGATCACATTTCTTGAGATTGAGTTGGATTAGAGGATGTTTAATTTTGTGTTGCAAGATTTCTTTCTAGGTTGGTATGCTTGGACATTCGCAGTGGGGGACAGAGAGCAGTTTCTGGGCGGTGACAGTGCTGTTTTGATGGCTGACCTCCCATTGGTAGAGTGCCAAGGCAAGAGTATCCTGCTAGGGTGCACTTAAAAAGTGAGGCTAGTTCTTAATCTGAGACTTGGGGGCCAGTGTGGAGCTCCCTGGAATCATGGGACAGGTTCTAGGTAAGGTGAAGTATGATAAGAACTTTCGGAATGGTGCTGTTTGCTGCAGCTTCTGGGTTTCACAGAGCAGGTTGTCTCTCAGGCTCCGTGTTCTAAGGAGACGTGGATATGCTCATAGGCGAGTACCGCACAGTGATGTTCTGGGTGGCACTGGACTGAATGGTTGTGCCAGTAGCCCCATAAGATCATAGCAGTTAAAAAACCCTCCAGGAACACTGTAGCTGTCTGAATACATTGTGCAGCGCATTACTCATGCGTTTGTATGGACGCTGGGGCAGACCCTCAGTGCTGCTGGCTCCACAGAAGTACAGTTCCTAAACCAGGCACAACGATAAACAGTTGTGTCACTGCTCTGCATACTATAGTTACGATTAGGTTAGACTACATTCTCTTGCCGTAAACCAGGCATGGTGGCACACACTGTAATCCTAGCATTTTGGGAGATGGAAGCAAGAGAACCATAAGTCGAGGGGCTGTATAGGAAAACAATAAAATAAATACTCTAAATAAGAGAAGTGCTGTGAAACAGTGCGCTGCTTTACACCAGCAGCAGCCACACCCATCTCATTTAACCCCAGCTCAGGAGGCCCCTTGGAGTAACCGACCTGTGCCATCTAGCTCTTCAGAAGTGAACTCTGGGATTTGTACAACAGTAAAATAAAACCTCATAGATTTCACATATAGCATGTGTCCTTGTTATCAGTAAAATAAAAGTATGTGAAGGGTACCAGGGCCCTGAATGCTAGAGAATGAGTCTTGCTAAAGCCTAGGGAGTCACAGTGGTTTTACATCCTTGTCTCGGCTCTTCTTCCAGTCTCTGTTTCTCGTCATTCATTTCTCTCTGTAATAAATCCTGTCCAGGTCTTTTCCCTCCTTCTGGCTTGTTCACCACTGCTCACAGGCCCTATTGTATCCTTTGCGCTCTTGTTGCATCTTTCAAGTTTAAATTTCTTGAGTGTGCTCCTTAATTCACAATTCCAAGAGTGGACTTCTTGAGAAGCACCATATGTTCCACCTCCTCTTTAGTCCCAGGATCCTTGGCACAGAGTTGTGACAGGGCAGTAAGGTTTTGAGGGCCAGCACTTGGGTTCTGTGTGTGAGGTGGTCAGGTAGAAAGCCACGTGTCAACCTTGCCAAGGGTTGTCTTAGGAACCAGGTGAAGCTACGACACTTTGCATGCTTTCTTTCCCATTGGTAGAGTGCCTTATAAGATTGTTTTCTGACTTGTGTATGAACTAATTAAGTTTATATGCTTAGTGGCGAAGGGCTGCTGAATCTTCAGAGCTTAGAAGTGATAGTCTGTGGTCTCAAAGTATATTTTAGCTATGTTTTTCTCCACAAGTGAGAAACAAACAAACAAACAAAAAACTACTGTTATAGTTCCCTTGCCTGAGCTTGTAGGGATCTAATGATTGTTCCAGCCAGGCACAGTGGTGCATACCTTTCATCCCAGCCATCAGAAGGCAGAGGCAGGCTGATCTCTGTGAGTTGAGGACAGCCTGGTTTACATAGTGAGTTCCAGGCCAGCCAAAGCTACAAAATGAGACCCTGTCTCAACAAAACACAACAAAGAGCATAATACACATTCCCTTCAAAGCATGGGACATAGCAGACATTGATTTCTCTACCTTTTGCCACTTACAAGGAGACAGTGTATCTGGGTCTCTTGGCTTCTTCATAAACACTGACTGAAGGTGTGTCATTACAGGCTGGGAGCAGTCCTCCATCCACGACGGCTCCAGTGTCTTCCTTCTCTCGCACTTCTGTCACACCATCCAACCAGGACATCTGCAGGTAACGCTCTGCTCCGCGTGCTCCCGTGGCCTGTGTCGGCCCAGATTTCTCAGTTTTCCATTTGCTTGATCATTTCACCTTTGGTCTAAACAGCCCGGGTTTGTGTGCTGTTTGCTTGCCAAGTTACAATACAGTCTCATTTCTCTACTTTGATGTCTGCTCTCTTTAAACTTGTTTTTCCTTTCTGTGCTTTATTCCACTGTTCTGCATGCAGTTCCAGTGCAGTGTTTTCTGAGTGTTGTCACTACAGTCCTGTGCAGTCTGCTGTTGTCTTGAAAGCTCCTCCATGCCAGAGTTCTCTGACCCAAGGGCTCACTGTGACAGTTATCTGTAAAGACACATTACAGGCATCAAAGAGAAATCCTTTTGGTTCAGACTGGGACCAAGCCTTGAGGCCTTCTAAGAATACTAAGGCCCGAAGAGCACTCAGATTCTCAAAGTCACTAAGTGATGTGGGTGTGAAGACCCAGGATACTTTGGAAAGCTTTGACTATATGGAAAGAACTTGTTCTGAAGGGAAATTGGTGCTTCCTCAAGGTCCATCTCTCAAAAAGAACAGGCTCCATCATAAAGAAAAAAGAGTGGAGCATTGCCCACCCCTCGACCATTCCAAACACTCTTGCGTCTTAGCCCCTTCCATCAACCATTCAGCTGCCTCAAAGAGGGAAGCTGGCAAGGGGAGCGTGCGCATCCCACTTTTGGAGGAGAAAGCTGATGGTGAGACCAGGTTGAGAAGCCAGCGACTGCTCCGGTACCTATTCTCGCTCTCCCGTGGCTCAAGTGCCAGCAGCCTGCATAGATTTCATGAGCTGGAGAGCCATGCCAGCCGTCTGCATACTGCTAAGTCCTCCAGCTGGCTGGCAGAGAGCACGGACTTCTGTTCTGATGAAATGGGAGATGACGACGTCTTTGAGGATACATTGTCTGCCAAACTGAAGAGCAGGGTCCTGCGTGCGCCCCTCTGTTCAGTAGAGAAGGACAGTGACCTGGATTGTCCTTCTCCGCCCTCTGAAAAATGCACTCCCACCTCTCCTGTGTCCACCTCAGGGGATGCCTGCAGGTTGGTTTGCCGGGAGCCACCATCTGGCTGTTTCTGCTAACGTCTTCATAACCTTAATTTAATATGTGAAGTTTCTGGAAAGTGAACCAGTAAGACATCTATTGCCAGCTCTAGAGCAGTTGTGTTCTCCAAAGAGTGAAAACACTTGGAAGCCAGTTTCATAAAATACAGAAACTACACATATTAAAGGCCACACCGACTCCTCTTAGCAAAATAAGCAACCTTGCTTAACTATGTGGGAAGAAAGGAAATGGACAGCTTTCCAGCTTGTCCTTGTGAGTGTGAGAGTGGCTGGTCTCCAACAGCCTGCCTCCATCCCTCCTTTGCTCCCTTTTACCTCAGGTGTGTCGTATCCTTGCCTAGGTCCAGACTCTACCTCCCACCTTTACCATCCTTCTCAGGCTCAAAAGTTCTTTGAGCTCATCTGTCCTCACTCCTGCGCCTCCACTAGTCTCCCTTCTTAGTGTCAGCTGTTATATTTCTTATGGTTGGATCAGAAAACCTGTTCCTGAAATGAGTAACCCAGCACTCTAGCCAGGCTGGGCCAGGCCCTCTTCAGAACAGCTGTTCCTACCTGTTACCCAGCTGTTGGATAACATCTCTGTTCTCAGAATCTAAGTTCATTGAGATTAGTGGTTGAATCTAAGATGATTCCTTGGGAATGCTGACTTTTTTAATAAATCCCACTCAGTGCTGTGATAGTCCCCAAAAGAAATGAGGTTGCAGAACCTTGGTGAATTTTAAGTGGAGACAAAATACTTAGTCTCTGCTCAGTCTCCAAGAGAGTGCGGAAGGGTGTGGCTGTTGTGCACGTGATGGTGAGGGTGTGATTTCGATAGAGAGCAAGCCTTTTAAGCCACCTGCAGTGTTTGGGAGGTGAGAGTGCTGGTTTTGGTTTTCATGGATGTTTTTCCACTAATGCCTTATGTTCTGGAAGGTGTCTTAATTATTGTCTAAGTTTATCTTTCAAAGTTTAATGTCTTCCCTAAAAATGCAGATTTTGTCATTTTTTGTATCGTTCTTCCCTTTCTGTTGCCAAATGCCATCCTGACGTTGCTGATGTGGTAAGCTGACATTCAGCTAGTCGTGATTGTTCTCATTTCTGCTTGTATGTCTCTGTGCTGACAGTCACTTTTACGGTGTTTGTTTCTGAACTTTTGTTTGCGGAGGAATTGGCCTTCTGGTAGAGAATCATCTTCCCTGTTGTAGGCTCTTGTTTCACTGACTAGTGTTCCTTCCACCATAGGATCTGCCACTGTGAAGGAGATGACGAGAGCCCTCTGATCACTCCCTGTCACTGCACAGGAAGCCTCCATTTTGTGCATCAGGCTTGCCTGCAGCAGTGGATCAAGAGTTCTGACACACGCTGCTGTGAACTCTGCAAGTACGAGTTCATCATGGAGACCAAGCTGAAACCTTTGAGGAAAGTATGTAAAAAGGGGCATTCTGGTAAAGTCATTCTTTCAGACTATACCCTGGCCACCTGTGTCCATGGCTTTAAAGATCAAGGGCTGGAGTTCATGTTGTAGATCTTTATTTCTGATAGTGATGTCTTCATAATATGGCTCTTTCCTTCACACTAAGACTGTTTCGCTCTCCCTGTTCTCTCCTTTGACCACCAACTATTCTGTGATATCTTGCTCAGCATTTAATTTATTATGTGTCAACTGTTTTATGTCTCTTGTTAGGACACTTAGCAAGGAGTGTCTCTCCCCAGCACTCAGCCTGTGGTCAGTACAGTTTGTCTGTGCTAAGAGTTTGCTGGATGAAGAGGTGCCTAGGTCACTGCTGCCTTCCTGATGCTGGCTTCCCATTCATACTTGTCAATTTTGTACTTATCCCTGTGTGTCCAGAACAAAAGGTCATATTTGGAAGGAGAAAAAAGGCTCCTACTGTGCCAAAAGCATTAATATATAAGGTGCTGGGGAACTTACACATTTTGGGGCTGATTAAAGACTAAGTTGTTTGGCAGTGGAGCACACAAAGAAAGAAGTGATCCTTATAAGCCAGTCCTGTGGGAGGAGGGCATTGTAGACAGTTTGACTTTGGGGGTAGTGACAGATGTGTAAGATTTGCAGGCAGAGTGAAAGGGCTCTCAAGGGGTCTTATTGCCTATGGAGGAAAGCATCTGCTGAGGTGGTGAATGTAAGAACATCAGGAATGCAAAGGGTTGAGCTGGGAGTATCACAAGAAAGTGTGGGAATCCAGGCACAGAAGACACCAAGGTGCTGGCTGTGCTTCAGGTGGGAAACCCCAGGCTCTTGCTACTTCAAAAACCCCAACAGAAGGCAGTTGGGTGTTAGAGAAGACAGATGCAAAACTGCTCGAGAACATGTATTTGCCTGGTCAGAGTCTCCTGGAACCTACTCTGTGCTAATCTGTCACATGACCCTGTAATGGGTAGTACAGATCATCAGTGAAGCTCTTTTCAGCTTAGCTCGATAGTCTGTGGCCATCATTAGCAGACGATATGCAAAATGTTGACACTTTGTTCTCTCTCTCTGCTTTTATGTCTTTTCTTCTGATTTGGGAACCAGTAAATGACAAGGCCAGTCTGTTTGGAGTAAGTTAATGAGCTCCTAGAGGGATGGCACTGGCAGAGGCTGCTTGTACCAGGAACTCTTAAGCATCGAATTCAAGCTGTTGCTGCCAAAGTAGCAGAGGACCAAAGAGTGAGAGCCTTCGGCCATTCACCTTACAACATAGATGTGACCCATTCCTAGTGTGTTGTGGTATCATCACTCTTCTTCCACTCATCCATGTCAGCACAGACCTAACACCCAGCAGCTGGGTCTCAACTGACATGCTCCTTTGTCAAGTTCTTCATTGTCTGCTTACAGGAGTAAGAGACTACCTGACGGGAGGTCACTGCTCATCTCAGTCCTAGCTTCTCTTCATTGTACAGAAAGCTGCTTGTGTCTGCTATCTTGTTGAAGCCAAGTGTCTTAAAGTAGTTTGGGGTGTTTGGGGACATTGATCTGGCCTGGGAGAGGGAGGGAAAGAAAGTCAATCATAGCCATAAGCAACACTCACTGCCATTGTGATCCTTTCCTCCGAGTCTGTGTCTCATGCTCTCCATGTTGTGTTTTCCAGTGGGAGAGGTTGCAGATGACCGCCAGTGAGCGCAGGAAGATCATGTGCTCAGTGACATTTCATGTCATTGCTATCACCTGTGTAGTCTGGTCCTTATATGTACTCATTGACCGAACAGCAGAGGAGATCAAGCAGGGTCAGGTGACAGGTGAGTGCCTGAGCCATGAGGTGAGTGCTGTATACAGGTCCCAGGGTCTGAGGTTCTGAGGTTCACGAACACCTGGGTTTGTTAAGGGTGAGTCCTGTGGAGGAGGCACCATCCCTTTTTCAATATTTCTGTGTCTTTAAAGCCAATGACAAGAGATGAAATTTGAGACTCCAGAGAGAGCAGTGAGAGTCCTTCATGCTTCTTTTGGGGAGGGAGGATTTAATGAGTAAGAAATGTACTGACTAGTTCTGGGAGTTCACAAGCCATATTCTGTTTTACTTCTGATGTGAGCCTTCGCGGTAGGCTAACTGAGTCTTTTCCCCTTGCAGGAATCCTAGAGTGGCCTTTCTGGACTAAGCTGGTAGTTGTGGCCATCGGCTTCACCGGAGGACTTCTCTTTATGTATGTTCAGTGCAAGGTGTATCTACAATTATGGAAAAGACTCAAGGCTTATAATAGAGTGATTTATGTTCAAAACTGTCCAGAAACAAGTAAAAAGAATATTTTTGAAAAGTCTGCATTAACAGAGCCCACCCTTGAAAATAAAGAAGGACATGGAATGTGTCATTCCACCACAAATTCTTCTTGCACAGAGCCTGAAGACACTGGAGCAGAAATTATTAATGTCTGACAGTGTGGAGGGTATTATTTCCTTGATGTCCACCAAGAGCTGAAGGAATTTGTTTACTGCCAATTGTGTTCCTTCCTTCTGTCATTTAATAGCATAGACTGGGCAGGTGACTATTTATAGTGGCCTCTCTTTTTCTCAACCCTCCTTGGTGTGAATATCCTAGAACTCTTGTGGGGCAGGCGCCACTGGGTTCCGTTCTGCCAGGGTTCTCTGGGCTGGGAAAGTGGGAGGTCCCATGCATCCATGGTGAGTTCCAGCCTCTGCTCTCGAAAAGAATAAGGAAGTAAAAAGCTAAACCAGAGGACAGAGCAGCATGGGGGAGACTGGTGGGGAGTGAATCCCCAGAGAACGAAGCAGCGTGGTACTTAGAGGGCTGCTGCTGATGGGGGGGATCCCTTCTCACTGATAGAGATAGGAGATGGGAAGGGACCAGTGCCTATCAGCAAAAACCTTGCCTCATTTGGCTGATGCTGCCACACTGCTCCAGGGCAGATGAGGCCTTGGGGGCCCTGTGTCTGCTGGTGTGTGGGTCACTGAGCAAACAGCACTTTATGAAAGTTTTATTTTGGAGTTCCTATGTCTAGAGGGAATGGCACTTTAAAAGAGTGTCACATTTAGAAATGCTCTCTTTATTGTCCCTGTTCTCTCTTTGCATCAAAATCAAACTGAAACCATTTCTGCCTTATATATTCTGAGTAGTAGATGCCCTTCTGTGTCCAGAAAAGACTTGTCTTAAAGCAAAACCGACAGGTCTGAGACTCCATGGCAATTAATGGATGCTAAGGGTGTAATTCCTCTGGTTTTGAGCCTGTTTCCTGACAAGTCTATCTCACAAGCCCACCTATACATTTCTGTTTTGTCAGCATTGAAATGGAAGGGTTTTGAGATCTGATTGATCCGAATCAGGTTGAGTATTTTAAAAAATGCTCCTTTGACTAACAGATGTCTCCAGATGGAGAGGACACACATTGTGGACAACCCCGTGATCCACCTCTACTGCCTGACAATGTTCTGTAGAGTCACTGCTGAGGGCTGGGAGGCGAACAGTCCAGCTCTGGGATGAGGCCTTGGCATGATCAGTCAACTGCATGGACCATTGTGTCACTGACCTGGCCCACAACCCACTCATTGCCTTAACCGGACTTGACAGGATCATTTAGGGTCTTTAGCTCCACCTGTGATCTATTCTGTCATCAGGGTTACCTCCTACACTATTTTTCACAAGACAGACAAAGCCAAATCACCATCATTAAATGGCCATTGTTGCTTTAAAAGTCTGCTGAACATTTTTTTCTTGAAGGCCATTGCCACAGTGCCTGGCAATAGTCAACTCATAATGTGACAAGAGGGACCCCAGAAGCATACTCTCCAAGTGGCTGCTGTTGACTACAGGGTCTTCAGAGCCTCCTGAGGAGGGTGGTCCAATGCCTAGGGTCCTGCCCATCTCCCTGAACTTTGGCTGCTCCACTTAATCTTCTTCAAAGACTGAGGCAAGCCCAAGATGAATCTTTTGTGGTTCCTAGTGGAAGCCCTGTGTTTAGTTTGCAGGGGCAGGTGGAGGCTGGAAGGCTTGTGGGAGCAGGTTTTGTCCTGTTATCCCCTTGTCTCCTCTGGGGTCATGGAGTTCAGTGGTTGAGCTGTTCTGCCAGGGCTTCCAGCCATTATCTAATCAGCCCACCCCTTAGGTCAGCCTGCCCCCTCTCTCCCAGACCACAGAAGCCTCCCTGTGCTCCCTGTGCCCCAAAGTGCAATTACTCACACACCTCCTCAGTCTGAGGACACCAGGCAGCTACAGACTGCACACCAGGGAGCTCTAACTCTATTCTTCTGCAGCTGCTGCAGCTGAGTCCCTGGTCCTGTTCATCTGCCCGTGACATGATGCTCCAACAGTGGGTGGGCAGTCACATGAAGATAGAGGTGGTTTTAAGTATAAAGTCCCAACTGGCACTGAGGCTTCTGCAGAGAGGAGAGTGTACCTCAGTGGGGTTGTCCCTGCACAGCTACCCCAGGTGGCTTGTACCCTCATATAGATAAGGTGACTTTAGAACCATGGCTTAATGCCATTTCTTCTCTGGCTTCTCTGATGAAATCTGTCATTCATCCTTCTTCCCCTCCTAGTTCCCCTTGCTCGTTTTTCCTGCAGGTTCTCTGATCTAGCAAGCAACTGTACCCATTGGTGACTCAGTGCAGAAGACTTGCAAGGCATGTGCCATGAAACATGCTGGCAGGGCTCTGGGTCTGCTCAGACTCTCCTAGTCCTTGTCTCTTTTCCCTCTGAGTAAATTTTCAGGGTTATCTGTCCATCCCATTTCTCCTCACTCTAAGCCTGGATGTATCTGGAAGATGGCTTGTGGCTGAACCAAGCAACCAAGCAGATCTAGGATGAGGCTTCAGGGCCAGGAAGGCCCTGTGCTTGTGGGTCAAATGAAGAAGGAAGTAGTCTGAGGTTGTCACTGCCAGCCCTTCTCTCTTAACTTGGCCTTTATCCCCATGTGTCATAGACCCATTAGCATACCTTTGACTTTGGCTCCCACAAGTAAGTAGTTGGGGGTTGTGCTCAAGTTTATTGCAGGAATTTCCTGGAAATGTTGTAAAAGTTCTCTTCTTACTCCAGGTCTCTGTCTCTCTCTTCTGGCTTCAGTATACTCTTCAATCATGTAGGCCTAGTTTCCAAACCTGTGGGTATGTCCTCCCGGACACAGATGTGCAGGCTTCGGGCACTGAGGGCCAGGATAATCCAAGGCCTTGAGTAGTGTCTGAACAACCAGAGGCCAAAGGCTATCTGGACAGGGTGAAGAGCTGGGACTATGTGGGCGTGGTTAGATGCACATGAATATATGCAATACCACTTCAAATCTGGCTTGAAATGAGGCAGCTTATAGCTGTAGCCCGAGGAAAGCCCAAAGCAGAGGAAGGTAAAAGCATCTGTCTTTGTGTTAGAAATGATCGATGAAGGTGTGTAACTGGTGCACATTTAGATGCAATGTTTAAAGCTGATTGTTAATAAAAACCAAATTTACACTGGTGTGTGTAGTGTAGTTTCTAAAAAGCACTTCACATTTTAAATTTTTCCTAGAAAATTTCTAGTAATCTAAATGTCTAATTTTTTAATCCTTTTGTGTATGTTCAGTTTCTCAGTATTACCGCTTAAATAATTCTCTGTACAGGACATTTGTTTGTGCTATACACGGGGTGTCTAAAGGTAGCAATAAAGCCTTTCTTTACAAAGAAATTTTGTGATGAGTGTTTTCTAATGAGGAAGCTAGAATACCCCTTCTAGCCCACACATCAATAAAGAATAATGGGGCCATGGGGAAAGAAGAGGATCCAGAGGTAAGAGGGTTGGGAGCAGAAGGCAGTAGATTTGAAATGATGCTAAGATCCATGTGACATTTGTTTTAGTGCCTGGGTTACTTCACTTAGTCATTATAGATGCCCTGCTGGAAGGAAAAGGAGGGGCTTGCAGACACTGATGCCTGTGCTAGCCTAAGACACACGAATAGATGAGGCAGATGCCCTGCCCTTCCAGGTCTCACTTGTTTAGAGGAAGGCCATTCATTCATGAAGGCAACAGCAGAGACTGGGAGACAGCCTGGATGTCTTTTAGCTGGTGAATGGATAATGAAGATGTGGTACCTGTGTATAATAGGATTTTGCTCCGCTTCAAAGAAACAAAAAATAGCAGGTAAATGGATGGAGCTGGGAAACACTCTGTTAAGTGATCTGACCGAGACACAGGAAGACAATTGTTACATGTTCTCTCTCACATATGGATCACAGCATAATTTCAAACCTCTACATCTGCAAAACTGGAAAGGGCCATTGGTGTAGAGGGGCAAAGATGGCGTGTGTTAGGGGAAGTAGTAGACCAGCTTTTTATTGGTAACTGAAGGAGAACAGTGGATTTTGGGGAGTGACTGGAATGTGGCATGTGGGATGACACCTGTTTTGAATGAGCTTTAATTTGTAACAGGCTGTTAATAAGTTTCTTTAAGCATCTACTACATGCAAGCAGTTGGACGAAGCATAAATAGAATAAGGTACCCTGGCCCAGTCAGAACAGTTGTCACTCTGATACACTTTGCTGATGATTGAGGAAGCCCTGAGGTGGGCTGGAGGACAGCGGCACAGCCCTGCTCTGGGTGAGGTCCCTGAGAAGAAGTAGCGTGTGCTGGAGCTTTATGATAGCCCGCCTGTCCTTGAATAGCCTTTGGTTTACAGCCAGACCATACAGGCCCAGGAGCAGCACTGCTAGCCTGGACAAGGCACCAGCTGCTGGAAGGTCCACGTAGAGCCTGGCAGGCAAGCTGGGGTCTGGCTGCCCAAGCCACTGGCCTTCCCAGAGAGATCCTGAGGCAGGGAAGGCCAGGCTTAGATCGCTACGCTGTTGGGAATCCTGTCTGGTGACAGGTAGTAGTAGGGGAGCTTTTTGTTCTTGTTGCGCTCGGCAATCACACTGACGATGGCCTCCAGGTTCTTGCGGAATCGGATCATGGCTTCCTTCACTGGTTTCTCAATGAAATGTTCCTCTGGGTACATGCCCAGAAACAGCTGAGGATCAGACATGGAAGGATAGTTTGAGGTGGTGCCATGGAGACTAGTAGGCCTCGTCCTTTGGGGGGGAGGAGGAGGGGCATCTGCTCAACTCTTATCACCCTTGACCTTTGACACACACACACACACACACACACACCCCGCTGAGATTGATACATACATGCACATGATGGAACATTACTTAGCCATACAAAATGAAATCCTGTCTTCGGAACACAGATGAACCTGGAGGCCATATTGTTAAAGTGAAGGAAGCAGATGGAGCTGCCGTATATGGGATATTAAAAACTATCTCACCAGGTACACTGACACCTTTCTTTAAATCTCATCATTTGGGAGGCAAAGGCTTGCAGATCTCTGAGAGTTCAGGCCAGCCAGGGCTACATAGTAAGACTATGTCTAAAAAAGAAAGTCCTGCCTCATCATCTCAAAGAATTTAGAGAGGAAGAAAAATGGCAGATTAGTGAATTCAAAGGAGGATTGAGTAGCATTCTATGGAATGGGAGGGTAAATGAATAATGAGGGGATGTATGTCTATAAACTACAAGAATCTCAGTGTTCTACAAGGAAGTGATCTGTTTGGGGTGATAGGTCAGATGGCATAACTGAGCAATATCAATATATAGACGCATCACACTATCTCATAGATAAGCATATTATTATATGCCAATTAAAAAGAATGAGATTATACAGTTGCCACCTTCTTTTCCTTGTGAAAGGCTTAGGGTTGGAGCTGTAAAAGGAAGTTACTTCCTGGTTGCCAGGTGGCTTTTAGGACAAAGGTGTAGGGGAACCTGGAGGTTCCCCTGCCACAGGCTGGCCTGCCCTTTGTCTTTCCCATCTTCCTTTTAGGGCTTGAGATAGTCTGAGGCCCTGGGTGTCAGGAAGTGGTGGTGGGGGTTCCCCGCATTTTGCAGGGTAACATGCTTACACCAATGTGCTTGCTTAAAGCAACATCTGCAAAGTGTCCATTGTGGAAGTGGTTGAGGAGCTCTGGGGTTTTGTTTGTAAAAGGTAAGTCAGACTCGACATCCTTTGACCAAGAGGTTAGTCTCCTCTGGTCATACTGAGCATGGAACCAGCACTTTAGCAGGTCTGGGACTGGCTGTAGCACTGCCAGGGGGAACAAAGATTGCAAAGGACTGTGTCCGCCCAGACCTTCCGCTCAGCGTAGCTCTGAGTACCGAGAAGGAACCAGGAGGCTCTAACTTTCCCTGTGGGGAGCCAGGAAACCACGTGGAAGAATTTTTTATCAGGAACTGGGTGTGGGGTAGGGGACAGTCTTCACACATACACACACCCTCTAGTGACTTGGAGCAGAGACAATGTCCTCCACTGCCAGCCTGTGCTGGGTTCAGGGCCAGGCTGAAGACCTGGAGCAGAGCACACCTACCCCCACCCCCACCCCCAATCGCTTTTAGCAGCTCCACCTTAGAGAGGTCAGGATTCTTGGCGATAGGTGTCCAGTTTGAGCCAGAGCCCCAAAGCCCTGGGCGGGAGAATGGGCTGAAGCTAAAGTAACCTAACCCTGCCTCTAGCAATGTCTAGTCTCACCTCATTTTCTTGAAACTGGCTAAGTGCCCACACTGCGCCTAGATGCCAGCATGAACGGCCTCGGTCTGGTAGCGTATCCACAATCTGCTCGATGGTGACCACGCCCTTGGCCGTGGGTGGTGGGGCTCGCATGGTTGGAGGAGCATTGGGAATCCAGGAGCACCAGTCATACTGTGAAAGATGAGCGTCAACAGCGTGGGTGCCCAGGAAGTCCAGGGCCTGCCCATCTCGGACCCACTTGCCTACATTTCCTTGGTTCATGGGGAACCAGCTTAGCAGGCTCCACCCTTCCCTGCGGGCACCACCCACCTTTCTGATGTCTCCACCTCACCTTTCTCGGCCCCCTCATCTCCTGGTTTCTCAAGCCACACCTTTGACCTGTCCCTCTCCTTTGCCATCCCCCTTGCCTGTCTTCCAGGGCCTCTGGCCCTTCCTCAGGGATGTCCTCGCCT
Source organism: Meriones unguiculatus (assembly GCF_030254825.1). NCBI lineage: Eukaryota > Metazoa > Chordata > Mammalia > Rodentia > Muridae > Meriones > Meriones unguiculatus. Next base: position 107,375,267 of record NC_083353.1, read on the forward strand.
CTCCCTCCTCAGACCCTTTCCCTCCTTTCCAGGGCCTGCAGCTGTCCCAGCCAGCTGGGTGCCTTCAGGCAGAATCCATACCTGCCACTGCTGGTTCCAGGCTCAGGCTGCACGGGGATGGAAGGGCCATTGTGGAGGTGGGGGTTGGGGAGGGATGGCGTGTGAGGCTGCTGGTGGCTCCCCACTGTGGGGTACCTGAGACAGTTCTCCCCCAGAGGGGGCTACTAGGCCTACCTGTCCGAAGTTTACAGCCGCATGCTGGGCCGAGGCCGTGAAGATCACTACCGTCAGGTATTCAGACAACTTCTCCCTGCTCTTGATGGACTTGGGGAAGCCTAAGATGGAGCCACAGACCATGAGCTCATACCTGGGAGGGACACATGGCTCGGCCCCTGCCCCTCCTCTCCACCCACACTTTCAAAGATCTGCCCAGGCAAGACATTTGGAGAAGGGAGGGGCTAGCTACCCAGAGAGAGGCACTCAGGTGGGTCGGTGGGTGGGGACCCTTGGAGGCCAAGGGTCCTGCCTCCCGTTCCTCGCCACGGAAGCAGAGCCTGGCAGCCTACCTGAGGCCTTTCTGCCCCTCATGCCATACACGTAAACATCCTTCACGAAGTCCTGCAGTTCCTGGTCCTCCTCCACCACCTGGTCATTCTCATAGTAGATGCTCACCACCTCGGTCGTGAACCTGGCTCAGGGGGGCCAGCAGGAGTGGGTGGCCAGCAGCTCCCTCTTGCCATCCTGTCTGGCTCTGGACATCCTCCACCCCTTACCTCTACCTGCCTCGCCAACCCTCTTCATCAGGGCTTCCCCTTCCCACAGAACCTGGTCACAACTCACTCCTGGATGGCCTTCCACACTAGCAGTCCATCGTCACGATAGAAGTAGTACGGGATGTCCTCAGTGCTGTCCATGCCCCGGGCCTTGATGGCCTCCGGGAAGCACAAGGAAGAATAGGTCAGGTCCTGGACAGCCCTCTGCACCATCTGCACATGGCCGCCACCCCCGGTGGCATTGGCCTGGTGAGAGAGCAGGGTGTCTGAGCTTGGTTGCTTTCCTCCTCAGCTGTCCATACCTAGGCCTCCCAGATTCGTCTGCAAGAGACTTGAAGGCCAGTGGGATGGCTGGGCACAGAGAGTGCCAGCCTGTGTCCTGTGAGGTGCAATGGGGAGAACTGTTTATAACTTTAAGCAGCCAGGCTCCCGCTTCCATGAGGAGGGTGAGACACGGACTGGATACTTCATAGCTGCAGCAGAGAGAGCAGGCTCTTGTGCCCAGCACAGCTCTGGACAATCAATCAGCTCCATGGAGCTGGAAACACCATGGGCCTGGGTAGGTAGTTATTGGGCACCTCTGTTCAAATGTCCTGAAGGCAGGATGGTAAGGTTAAGGTAGTGTGGGAGAGTCAGGGGATCTTCTAAGATGGTGGGTTTTATGGAGGAAGATCAGAGACTGGGACAGGACAGGATAGATCCATAAAAAAGTGACAGAGAGACAACCCAAAGGAGAGGCCCCGCTGCTGCACAGGGAAGGGGAGAGCCGACTATGCTTGGTAGGAGGGCCCCACTTTTCAGACCTCAGATAGGGATGGGGCCACAGGCAGAGCTCATTCAGGCCCCACTCCAGGAGAGGGCACTCACCTTGTCAAAAAGGCCATACTCGCAGATAAGCTGTTCCCGGGCCTTAGTGTTGATGGCGATGGTGAATCTCACATGGGCTACCAGCAGCTGGGTGGAAGATGAGAAACCTTCCTAAGGGTCTGAATTCTCACTCCCAGCACTGCCAGCCCAGCCCACGCCAGCCCACAGTGCAGGGTTACTCTGGGCTGGGCCCAGAGAGGAAGTGCGAGTCTGTGGGTATGTGTCCTGCTTGGTACCTATAGGAGGCCTGTAGACACCATTTGTTGATGCTCAGCGGTAATGGCTTGCCTAGTGCTTCACCGTGAGCCAACCCTGACCATCATCCTCTTCGGAGGAAGGAGCCCTGCTCTGAAGTTTTCACCTATTTTACAATGAAGAGACTGAAGCACCAGTTTGGTTGTTTGGTTTGGGGGTCTTAGGTTTTCGGTTTTGGAGTTTCAAGATAGGATTTCTCTGTGTAGCCTGGCTGGCCTGGAGCTTGCTCTGTAGACCAGGCTGGCCACGAACTCCGATATCCCACCTGCTTCTGCCTCCCGAGTGCTGGGATTAAAGGTGTGTGCCACCACTGGTATTTTTAGTCTGTAGCTGATCCAACCATCAGGTGCTGGCAGCATTTGGAAAGAGAAGTGAGTTAACTTCTCTTTTATACTCTGCTTCCTGGCCAGCCAGGTTGTGACAGGCTCTGGCCTTAACCTTGCCTCCCAGTGTCTGCCCCAGGCCCCTCTCTGCAACCTATTCCATGCCACCCACCCACAGCCTGGGATGCCAGCTACTGTCCCGGATGACCTTCCGTGGAGGTGGAGCTGTGTGTGGCTGGGTGTACCTTGAAGAGGGGGTGCACGGCTGGCAGCTGGCGGTACATGGCGATGCCGAACACCTCAGACACCAGGTGTGTGCGCAGAAGGTGGGTGATGGTCTGATGGACGTGGAAGTCACTGGAGCGCACCCAGATTTTGGCCAAAAGCCAGTCGTATTTTGCATCGGAAGGGAGGAAAATTGGGTTCTTCTCTCCAGGGGCTTGACTGAGCTGGTGTGTTGGAGAGAGAGAACGTGTCACTTCAGTTCTCCTTTACAGCTGTGGGAGAGCCCGGCCTCTGGGGGGAGGGGAGGAATTCCAGAAGAATCCAAACATCAAGAGTGGCTTTCGAACCACAAGAAGCCTGTGGGGAGGGGTGGAGAGCCCTCGTGATGCACCTTACAGCCTGTGTGTGAACTGTGGGTTCCTTGCCTGTACCGCACGGACACTGGTACGGACTGCAGGAAAGGAGCAAGCAGCTGCAGGGGGCCAGGACTCGTGCTTTTCTCCCCGGCCCTCCCCACTTCCGGCCTTCTTCCCCTTCACCCACTGCTGCTCACCCTGCCCGTAAATGCAGGCATTCCACAGACTCAGCTCCTCCTGGGCCAGGGCCCGGCCTCATGCTGCTGAGTCAGGATTCGCAGCTAGAGGCCCACCCTGAGCTCCAGCCCCGAATCTGTGCACGCAAGGGCCCAGCTGGCCTTTGCCTTTCCAGTTGCACTCCATGCTTGGGCCAAGTGACTTTTCTCTACAACGTGAAGAGTTTGTTATCTGTTCTTTAAAAAGGCATTTCTTTAAAGCCAGAAAATAAGGCCCCTGAAGGGCTTGGTCATTTAGCTGCTGACACCACTGTAAGGTAGCTCATGGCGTTTCTGTCTCCAACACTAGGGCAGACTGTGGTCCCTAGCATTGTGTGTGACAGCAGCCACATCATTGGTGAGGTGTCTGTGTGATGTGGTGTGTATGTGTTTGTGTGTGTGTGTGTGCACATACTCATATACACACACAGTCGTGGTCATCACTTGTAGGAACTCCCACGCTAAGCAAGCACTTTACTGCCAAGCCACACTCTCAGCTCCCACTTACTGCTCTTAACAAGCATCTCTTCAGAACCCAGAGGCGAGGTCTCCTGCGGGTCTGGAAGGTGGCAACTAGGCTACCCGGTCTTTTCAGACGCAAAAACGGTTGAAGACCTAGCGTTGTGGATGACCTAGGAGGGTAATGTGCCAGAAGCAGGCTCTATAGCCAAGAAGCCAGGAGGGGATGTGAGGGGCTTTCAGAGCTTGTAGAGACTTCCAGCGGAGGCCTGGGAGCAGACTTAGCTGTGTCTCCCTAAGTAATATGGAAGATGGCTTTGTGGTTCAAGTGTGACGTCCCCATAGGCTCGTGTGTTTGAACACCTGGTTACCAGCTGGCAGTGCTGTTACGGAAGGGTTGGAACCTTTAGGAGCTCCTGGAGCCTTAGGCTCTGAGGTTCCACAGCCTGGCCTCCACTTCCTGTCTACTTGCTTCCTGATTATGAATGGAACCTACCACCTCCCATTTCTGCTGCGGCGCCTTGCCCTCTGTGATGGACTGTTGTGCCCTTAAACTGAGCACCAAAATAACTCCCCTTCCTTAAATTGCTTTCATTAGGCATTTTGTCACAATGAGAGAGGTTACAGGTGGCTTCCTGATTTGTCTCCCCAGCCAAAGTAGCACTGGCCAATAGAGGCAAGCCACACAAATTCAAGTTTTCAGGGGGCCACATTTCTTAAATTATATTTTTAATCAGCCATATTTTTTAAAAGAAAAAGAAACACGTAACGCCTGAGTGTCATTCCACCCACTCTATGACTTCACCATGAAACCATTCTGAAACTAGTACCCGACAGATTTAGTTTTGTTTTTGTTTTTCGCAACAGGGTTTCCTGCGCAGCCTTGTCTGTCCTGGACTCAATTTGTAGACCTGGCTGGCCTTGAACTCACCGAGATCCACCTGCCTCTGCGCCCCAAGGATTGGCACTACAAGCGTGAGCCACCACACACAGCTAGATTCAATTCTTTTTCCCTTCTACATCTTTGGCTTCTGGACACTTGGAATTTACACTGGGTCTTGGTCTGGATTATCTGTGTCTCAAGAATGACCGCGCCAAGAGAATGGTGTGCCCTAAGCCACTATGGCGTAGGGGATCAGGTAGGGCAACTAACTAGAGGAGCGGCTGTCCCCTACTGCTTGGGAACGAACAAGGAGGGAGCAGAGAGATATTGTCGACCCTCACAGTCTTCTTGCTACTTGTTCATTAAGGAATTGGTCATCTACCTTAGATAAATTCAGGTTATTTATTTAAGTGATGGGTTTAGGTCAGAGAGTTCTGCACAGGAGAATATGCTTGCCATTTCCAGACAGTCCTGTGATCAAATCCTCAGAGCCCCGCCCCTCCCAAAGCTCACCCCTTTTTCTTAGCTGCCTGGTCCACAGACCAGCTGGCTCTGTAGCCTGCTTCCTAGTGCTCATGGACAACCATCCTCCTCAGACACGGACTCCAGAGACCTTCTGCTGTTCTAGGGTTTTACTTACATGTTATCACTTAATCTTCAACATGACCTGACCAACAGGTGTTCCTGACCCTTCCTTACTTGGCAAAGGGAGAAAGCGAGGCTCTGGGTGGCTAAGCTACTGTCCAGGTCACGCACAGGTCCAGAGCTGAGCAAGGATGCCCAGTTGCTCTGCCTGCTGACCCCTCCCCCCACACTGTCGTTCCTTCTCCTCTCTGTCTGAACATGTTACATTAAGACATCCCTTGGTGGGCTTTTATAAACATGGCCTGGAACATGTCACAGCCTTGTCCTTGCCCCAGGTTTTCTAGAATAGGCCCAGGAAAACGTATTTGCATCATTTTAAATGCTTTTGAAGTAAGGAGGTCATCTTTGGTCTCTGACTAGAAGATCATATACGCTTATTATTTGAAACTATCCCAGCCTTCACCTAAGAATACAAGAAACAGTGGGAATGTCACTTTCCTCCAGCCACAAGCTCTCACTGCTTACGTAGGTCTCTGTATATGTGTTTATTTAGGTCTAATTTTCACAAACCGAAGCTTACCATGAGGAACTTAGGCCTTTTCTTAATTTGCTCAGTGTTCTGTGCCCACCCTGGTGACCCATGCCCTGGTGACCCATGCCCTGGTGACCCATGCCCTGTGTTTCACCAAGCCCATACCAATGTCTACCCATGTAAAGTACATGGTTTGTGGTGTGCTGTGTTCCTGCATTCACTTCGCATAAATGAGGTGATATCATCCATATCGGATGTCTTGCTCTTCTGCTTTGGCAATAGCCCTGCGGAGGTCCAAGTCAGGGAATGTGGTCCTTTTCGATGGTGCTCAGTGCTGCAGTGCTTCCGGTTTGGACACAGTTTCCTCCCCAATCCTCTCCTATACTCACGCTGTCTGCAGCCTCACACCAAACCCAGGGCCATGCTCTCCATTCTCCAGCACGATCCTCCCTCTACCCTCAGGAAGACTAAGGCAGCCAGGGCAGCGTTGGCAAGGAACCTACGTCAACTGTCCCTGCCATGCCAGCCGCAACACCGAGACCCGTGGTCCTCTTACAGCCCAGCCTGAAATCCACAGTTTCAGCAGCCGTGGGCCCTGCTCGAGTGCTGGCCCAGAAAACGGTGCTGCTCCCCCTGCCCTGGGCTGCATCAGTTCTTCTGGGCAGGCATAGAGAAAAGGTTAACCAGGTCCCGTGCCTTGTCCAATGCCCTATTCCCTGCTTACAAGGGAAAGCCCTGAGGTTTAAGCCAGGGCCCTGCCTCTAGGAGGCTCTGAGAAACACGTGTCTGGGACAAGCTGGGTCAGAACACCTGTCAGGGATAATCCATTCCCCCTCCCCCACCCCCGCACCTTTCAGCGGTGGTTTCCCAAGTCCCCTGTGCCTTCATCTAATGCTCCAGCTCCTTGCATGTAGAGCTTTCCTACAGCACAGAAGGGTGGGGGCCTGGGAAACTGGGGTATGGATCTGTAGCCAACTGCTTTGATTAATTAATTAAAACATTTGACACTGGGTATCACTCTGCAGCCCAGGCTGGCCTTGAACTCACAGCCTGGGGTTATAAACCTGGGCTAAATTGCAGGCTTGAGACAACTGGCTCGAATCCCAGCTCTGTGGCTCACTATGGACACTGGAACCTTAGTCTCCTTGCCTGGCTAAGGTGATTGACAGTAAACAGTATGGTGGTAACTACACAGGCAGGTCCTGTGCAAAACCCCAATGATCATACGCTTTGGGATGCAGAATATTTAGGATGCTTCATTATGTGCTAAGCCCCTCTTCCAGGTCTGGACAACATAACGTGTTTTATGTTTACATTCAACACAGTGATACTTCTACAGTGACCCGTTCATGCACCGTATTAAACAGAACGAAAGTTCTAAACTGCTTCCCTTAGGGTTCGGAGGTCTATTAGAAACTGACAAATTTACTCAAAAATTTAAAATGTGTCACAATTTTATCCCTTCTTGGTCTTTTGGCTAAGACCAAGCATAGTGTCTGCTCTTGGGCATTTGACGTACAGCAGTTTTCAGGATCTCTTAGCTTTCCCAGGCAACGGCTTTTGGACTGTGCAGGGACTGTGTTATTCCCATTCCTCCCAGTGTCCAGGTCGCTGGCACTGTGCGCTGACCGCTCATCTTTCCAGCCCCTATGGGGGTCTCTGTAAAGCCCTGTGGCTAGGGAGCTTCCCTTAGGCCTGCTTTTCCTTTCCTAGCCTCATCGCTGCTGGCTGCACGTCAGCTCTCCGAGCAGCTCAGGTCGGTGAAACCCTGTGCCCACCTGCCTCCCCACAAGGCTGCTTCCACGGCCCTCCACTGCCTTTCGGGTTTACCTGCATGGAAGACAAGAATCCACTTGCACAGAAGACCGTGTTCCAGGCCTGTGAGGACTCTGACATGGCTCAGTGGCTCCTGTGTGCAGCTTAACTCCTAGCGTCACCTGTCTGGCTTGTGTGGGCATGTTGATGTGGGAACACTGGTCAGGAGGTAGGTGGTAGGAAAAGCACGTCGTTGCTGGACAAGCGCCCTCCCCGGTGCGCTTAGGAGGGGATTTCTTAAAGGTACCCAGGAAAGCCACCGTCTGCCTCTCGGATGCAGACAGCCGCTAGAGGGCGGTAGGGAGGTCCAATAGCTCATTTTTCTCTACCTCTCCTGTGAAAGCTGGAGTTAGAGCTGCCAGGGCCCCTCAGTGGAGTGGATGGCGCTGCTCCAGGAAGCTCCGCCCCCGGCCCCACTCCTGAGATCCAAGTTGTCCAGATCAGCTAGAGCTGGGCTGCCCGTTTACCTGGATGGCAATGGGAACAATCTTGTTGGCCAGGTTCTTATATAGCAGGCAGATGGGCGCAGCCAGGAACTGGTGTGTGCAGGGGTCAGTTTTGTTGGCATCGATGCCATCCAGTAGCTCGTAGTCAACAATGAAAATGTTCCCTTCCTGAAGGGGGCAGAGAAATATATTCAAGCTACAGAAACGGACCTGAGATCCAGGTCAGGGGTGGGATGTGAGTGGCGGCCTTCGGGACATGCCCCCAGCCCTCCCCCCCCCACTTTCCCTGTTTAACTTGGTGTGTAATAAGCACCTGGAAACTGTTTTACTAAGCATCATTTATTTCTCCCTTGAGTGTGCACAGGAACTAAATGCAGGATGATTGCCTGCTATCTCTGCATTTGTTTTGTGTTTGTGTTTTTTCACTTTGGGTCAAACACCTGAAGACTCCGCAAGCCAGTGTGTTAACCACTGGAGAAGTCTGTCTAACCTGTTTTCTCTCTTTTCAAGGCCAAGGGCACAAAGATAAGTCCCCATCCTCTCCTGCAGCACACATTTAATACGGTATGTTTTACATTTACATTCAACACAGCGATGTCTCTGTGGCAATCTATTCACGTGTCATAACGAACAGAACAAAAGTTCTAAGCGGGCTCCTTCCTGGTTCAGAGGCTTATGTGAACCAAAATATTTGCTGCAAAAATTTAAAATATGCCACAGCCTTGGGTCCCAGAAACAGCTAACACCTGCACACGCACTCACTTGCACCAGGAGGGCAAAACTACAGCCTGGAGCAGAAGTAATCATCTTAGAAAGCAGATCCATCCTTTCAATAAGCAATGAAGACTTCCTTGGATTAGGAGCAGAACCAAAACAATGAGGAAAAAAAAAAAAAAAAGACCCGGACTTCCTATTAGGCCACATCTCGTCCCCTGTCCCAGGACCTCCTCTATTTAAACCTAAAGCTCACATCAGTGCCCCAAGATGGAATTAGGGTCACTGGACCCCATTATCTTTCCCCTCTCGTGTATCCATATTGATTAACTCTCTCTCTGCTTTTCCTCAGAGTTATTTATTTCTTTTGTCGATCTGTTAGCAAGGCCCAGGCTTTTACCCTACAGCTCTGGGTATAAGCGGAGTTCAGAATTTCTGCGTTCAGTCCTCCAGCTCCAAAGCTGGTCTGCATAGTTACTTACTTCTTCCTAATTATTTATCTTCAAAGCTAAGGTGACAGACTAGCCACAGCTCCCTCGGGTTCATTGTAACTGAAACCCACTTGACGCTTATAAAAGAAGCCGAAAGACCACCCTGAGGGGCGTTTAATGAGGTCAGAGGGGGCACGCAAGAGAAGCCAACACCCAGATAGAGCTGGGACTTCATTTAGATGGAGTCCGATGCTGGTCAAATTAGTTATTGTCATCCAGGACAGGGTCCTCCTGGAAAGGAAGAGATGGGAAGGGGTGTGGCTACTCTTCACAGATGTAGGGGAAAACAGGACCCTTCCATTCATGTTCCAAAAATAAATGTCATTGGAAAGGAATAAAAAATATTTAGGGGTTGGGGATGTAGCTCATTGGTAGAGAGCTTTGCTAAGCCATGTGAGGCTCTGGGTCCAGTTCCTGAGACTAAAAATAAAACAATTTAGGAGGTATGAGTTTGACATGTCCCTGAGGCTGTCAAAGAAAGGTGTGTCAAGAATGACAGAGGGCCCTAAGAACTGTGTTGGTGTGTTAGTTGGGGACAGTGTAAGAGACAAGGTAGTATGCATGCAAGAGTCTAGTCAGCAGTGGCTGTTAGAATTTTAGATTATTGCCTCTTGATCTAAACCACAGCAGAATACCATATATGTGTTTGGTGATCTGGCTGTCTGCATGGCTAGCAGTGTCCTGGGACCCATGAAGGTCCAGAAGAATGGCGAAGGACTGCCTGTGTTGGATCACTGGGGCAAGTTACCTCCCGAAGACAAGTAGGCAGGAGGTTCGGGCTGAAGGGTACGTGTTTGGAGTCTCAGTGTGGGCTGGGTACCAAGATAGGGTGACCAGAGGCAACGGAGGTTACATGGGCAGCTGGAGGTGGGAGGCCCAATGGTGCTGGCTGCCGTGGGGAGAGGGAGAAGACAAGATGCTGAGGGGCGTTGTTGAAACTAGATAAAACCTAGCGCGGGAATGCCTGGCAGAGCCCAGCAGGTATAAGCTGATTCAGTTAAAATTCTGTCTGAAGACAAGCTCAGCCTTGGATCTAGGCCAAGGGGTGAGGGGTCGAGTCTGCAAGTGAGAGCCAGGAGACTGGCCTGGGGAGGCGAGGGAGGCACAGGTGGTGCCAATGTTTCTAATTAGGAAGTAATAAATTCTACCTACACAAAGGCTACCGCTTTCTCTAGTTTCCTCACCTTTGCAAAGTGGGTGATGGTCGGATGAGGATGTGCAGACACGTGTGACACCTGCCTCCGTGCCTGAGACCTTACAGGCCCCCTGGTAACTACTAACATGGATATGGAAAACACTGACACTGTTTGCAGGTGTGAAGACTGTGGATTCAGCCCTTCCTGTGACTGCCTGTGGCTTGCAATGGACGCCGCTGCCAGCAAAAGGAAGAAACTGGTGATTTCACATTGTCAATCAGACAAGCCAGCAGTCTGGGGATCAGCAAACATGGATCAGCAGGAAGTTGCTTCTGTAGAAAGACTGTGTCTCCGGCCAGCGGGCCTACCTGTACTTCCTGTTCTAAGGTGAGCTGCCGCTCTAGGCTACACTCCACCATCTCTGTAGTCACCGGGAGCTTCTCCGGCAGCTGGGTGCAACGCTTGATGAGCGCTGGGTTGCAGCCATTCAGGAACTGGTAGCCAAACATGAGGTCCTCCTGCCAGTGGTTCTTGACTCGCTCTGTGGGGAGAACAGGAGGGCATACCCCCTAGACAGGACGGCCGGGCAGGCCCCCACGGCCCTGCGTGAGGACAAGTTTTTGTAGGGACCCCTTTCTGTGGCATTCAGGCTCCTCTCACTTGCCGTTCCCACTTACTGCGTTCCTGCCCCTCCTCATCGCTGGGTCAGGCTATGCAGCGTTCCTTGAGCTGAGCCTCAGTGACCAGCAAGACTCCCAGGCACCCACTCTTCCCAAGATCCCTGGTCCTTTGTCCCAACTTGGAAAGTCCTGGTCCCTGTGCTGAAGTCACCACCTTTATCTAGCCATTCCTGCCTCCTTACAGAGGGAAGGCGGTCACGTCTCTCCATCATCCATGACTCTCCCTCTGTCCAGGACAGTGCCAGGGCTCTAACCAAAGAAATCCTGGTCGAAAGGACCCATCTGCTCTAAATTTTATTTTCACTATTATTGAGAGAGAGAGAGAGAGAGAGAGAGACAGAGAGAGACAGAGACAGAGACAGAGAGAGACAGAGAGAGAGACAGAGACAGAGAGACAGAGACAGAGAGTTGAGTACAGGTGTCTCCAGAGACCAGACTTTGGAGTCCGCTGTAGCTGGAGTTATTGGTGGTTGTGAGCCACCTAGTGTTCACGCTGAGAACTGCACTTGAGTCCTTTGCAAGGGCAGAATTATTGCTCAGCCATAGCTTCCAAGCTACTTTGACATAAATGCTTAAAAAGAAACAGGCCAGTCCGTGGATCTGTGTAGAAGAGTCACAAGGATTTATTTATGTAAAGAAAACGTCTCGGTCGCCTTGAGACTTCTGGTGAGATAGTGTCGAGGGTGCTCAGGCTGGATGTCTGTAAGTCTCACTGAGAAAAAATAAACTCCGCCACCCCCACAACCCCGAGAGCCCTCTTACCAGAAATGGTGTTGCTGATCTTGACAAAGATTTTCTCGAAGTCAGCGAAGTCGTTCCAGGAAGACTGGAACATGTGCATGAAGCGATTGATGAACAGGTTCTCCATCCTGAAAGCGAGGGGCCAGGTCACCTTACCCACCCGCCGCTCCGTACCCAGGATATCCCACACAGCTCCCAGGGGGCAGGCGCTGGCCTTGCGAGACCAGGCCAGACGTTAGCCTGTGCCTGACTCTCTTCCTGCTGCGCCTTGGCTGTGGAAGAGCCCAGGCCAGCACTCTCCGAAAGAGCTTTGAATTCCGCCTCTGCTTGTGTTCATTCATTTCTTTACAGAGAACAAGCCAGAATTGGGACAAGACTTTAAACTCTCAAAAACCTTCCCCTAGTGACAGTCCTAAGTCTCCCCAGATGGCACCACCAAACATCACCCCCCCCCAGCCTATAGAGGACATTTCTCACTGTAACCAAACTCAACTCCCTGTCTCCCATCGGTTTGTGGCCATATTATAGTGCAAAATGCATTTAGTCCAATTCCAAAAGTCCCCATAGTCTTGCAGTTTCAATACTGGTTAAAAGTTCAAAGTCTCTTCTGAGACTCAAGGCAGTCTCTTAATTATAGCCCCCCCTCCCGCTGTAAAACAGAAAAAGAAACCTACATACTTCCAACACACAGTAGCACAGAACACACATTACCATTCCTCAAGGGAGGAAAGTGGGCACTGGGAGGAAATACTGGGTCAGAGCAAGACCGAAACCCAGCAGGGCACACTCTAAATCCTGTAGCCCTATGCCTATTGTCAATGGGCTTAGATGGCCCTCACCTGTCCAGTTTTGCTGACGACAACATACATCTTGGGCGGATTCCAATCTGTGTAGGCAGATGTGTCTCAGCCCCAAGAGTCTCAACATCTTGGGGTTCCCACTGCAACCCAGGCCACACTCCCACCGCTGGAGCTTCTCAGAGCCTCTTGCTCTGTCGTGGCCTTCACACAGGGACACTCTTGCCACGCAATGCCTTGCCTTAGTGGATTTCTAAGCCCATGGAGGAAGAATCCACAACCCTTTCACTCTTGCATCCTTCATGCCTCTAGAAGCCAGCACCGCAGGGGTGACATAGCTACGTTCGGCTGCCAGCTTGGGGTGGACCCTGGCCCTCTTGGTTCACATCGGCAGTAACACTTTCATTCAGTTGCTTTCTAGGAGCGGAAGTCTCTGTAGGCTCCTGGTCACAAGGTGGAAATTTATCTGAGTGGGATCCTTCCCTTTAGACATCTCTCCCGTGTTGCAGTGCATACATAGCACTGGTCTCTACAATGGCAGCCTCTCCTCTAACACATGCTCGGCTGTCAAACTTCCTCTGGCTCTTCTCTCCCTAAACTGTACATTTGCAACTCTTTCTGCTCCACTTTCTCTTTTTTCTTTGTAGACCTGTGTAAGCGTTATTAATAATATACAGACCACAAACTTGACATTATGCCGTCTTGAAATTTCCAAAGAAATCATCCCATTACTTTTTAACTTAGCCTCAGGTAAACTCTCAGGACATGGGCAGAAAAACAGCCAGGCTCTTTACCAAAACATCACAGAAATGGCCTCTAGCCCAGTTGCTATTAAAGTTGGTGCTCCTCTTGGAAACCTTTTGAGCCAGGCCTCTAGAGTCTGCTGTCTTCTGTCTGTAGTCACCACTGCTGTCTTTCAGGCTGCTATGAAGACAACCTGATAATCTCTGTTTACAACATTCAGCTTCCTTTTTAGTGCCAAATCCCAAAGGCTTCCACATTCCAAAACAAAACAGGGCAATAAAGAGACCCAGAGTCAACTGGACGTAACCAAACAACAACAACAACAAAATCTGGTCAGGTTCGTCACAACAGCCTGTTCTCTGCTACCATCTTCTGTCTAAGTTCATTTCCTGTTGATGTGGTAAAGCATCATAACCAAGGCAAGTTACAGAGGAAGAGTTTACTCCAGCTCATGTTCCAGAAGCCTAGAGTACGTAATGGTGGGAGCAACATGGCAGCAGTCAGCAGGCAGCTGGAGCAGGAAGCCGAGAGCTCACGTCTTTAAATGCAAACACAAGGCAAGAGAGTGAACCGGAAGAGGAAGCTTTCAAAGTCCACCTCCAGGGACATGGTTCCTCCCGCAAAACTGAACCTCTGAAATAAACCTTTTCAAATATCACCACCGACTGGGGACCAAGTGGCGGTGTTCAAATACTCAAGCCCGTAGGGTCATTTCTCATTCAGACCACCACAATTAGTGTCTGCCTTAATGAATATAGGTAAATCGTTCCATCTTTACCCACTGGAATCTTGGTTGCTTCCCTAGAAAAGACAAATTGCTGTGAAGTTTTAAAAGGATGTCTATAATGAGAAAACACCCAGACTGAGGAGACCGACTCATGGTCCGCAACTCTGGCTACTTTTGGGTGTGCAGATAGGCAAGTCCCACTCTCAGAGACTTGTCTGCGGTTGTGGTGGGTGCTGGGGAGGGCTAAAGGTCCTCATATGAGTGTAAGGCTCAGTTGGGCTTCATGAGCCCTAGTGGATGGTTATAAGCGTTCCCTAAGAGCCAAAATATAGTATGAAAGGTGTTCTTGCTAACCTTGGTGGGTGCTGACAGGTCGATATTTTTGATGGAGTAGCCATGATTGTGCCAGCACCCTGCAGGGACTCCAGCACAGGTATGTAACCCAGAGTTCAATGTTTGTGGTTTATTAGCAAAGGACTTTAGGCAAGGCCCCCAACCTTGTTATTTCTCAGGTTCCTCAACGGCAAAGAGGGGGCAATATGTGGTGGTTTCAATGGCCCCCACAGGCTCATAGATTTGAATGCTTAGTCACCAGGCAGTGGAACTGTTTGAAAGGATTAGAAGGATTAAGAGATGTTGCCTTGTTGAAATAGGTGTGTTCTTGGAGGACATGTGTCACTGGGGTTAGTTGGGCTTTAAGGTTCCAAAAGCCCACACCGGGTCCAGGCCTCTCTCCGTGTGTCTGCCTGTGGATCAGCGTGCAAAGCTCTCAGCCACTTTGGCAGCGTCCCATTGCCATGCTCCCTGCCATGATGGTCATGGACTAACCTCTGAAACCGTAAGCCAGCCTCCAATTAAGTGTTTTCTAAAAATTGTCTCTCCACGGGAATGGAACACTAAGATATGTGCCTACCTCATGAGGTCGCCAAGGCACATGGACCCATGTCATGGGACCAACACTGGCATCCTAGTCATTGTCACTACAAAATCTTCCCCCTGGACGGCCAGGACGCCATCTTCAGGTAGACTGGCCACAGAAAGAGTGAACTGGGAGTGGTGATGGAGTATTACAAGTATATCACCTGCTTTGGAATATTATAAGTAGAGCACAGTGCTGTTGGTGTTGGGAGACTTATGGGTCAAGTTTAGATACGGGTCACTTTGCAATTGTGCAAAGAAAAGCTACCTCTTGGCTTGGATATACACAAACACATGGTGTTCTGCTAAACTGCACCCCCAGCTCAAGGCCCTTAGAGGAAAAGAATGAGGGTCCTATTATAAGAAAGACCAAATACGAGGTTTTAAAAAATCAAATACTATAAACTTTGTGTTTAGGACAAGGAATTATATCTTTTTATCACCCCCCCACCTTGGACTTTTATGGAAATGCTTTAATCCCCCCTTCCCTGGTAAAACCTTTATTTACACCAAAGCCACTGCTGTGTTCTAGGCATTTGATGGCCTGATCAGGGACCCTTTTCCCTTTTCTTTATTTCCTGTGTGCCAGTTCTTTTCAGCTTAGCGAGTTAAGACTGTGAGTTGAATCCCAGTCAATGGGGGAGAAGGGGCGCACACTCACCACTTGAGTTAGAATAAAATCCAAGTAGTTCCTACCTTGGTGCGTGTTCGCCTTTCAGAGCCCACCCTCCTGATCAACAGTACGGTTTGCCTTGTCCAGACACTTGAGGTGGAGCGGCGCTCCCTTTCTTTTCGGTCCTGAACTCATCTCTAACGCTGTCCCATCCCCGGCTACCATATGGGTCAGCCATACCCCAAGGTTCCTGAAACTTACGCTTTTGAGTAGTTCAGAACAAAGTCCACGCCTTTTTCACTATCAAACTGGATGTCTCGGGGTAAATCCCTGTGGCATTTGGCATCAATACTCAAAGGGAAGCCAGGGTTCCACTCCATCCATCTAGCAGGAGAAAAGAGAAAACACTATGTTAATGATGATGATGGCCTTTGGGTGGTCCCCTGAGCTGAAGGTGGCTGCCGTGTTGTCAGACAAGGTTATACAAGGTGGTTGATTTTTCCCGCTCTATAAGCTGAGGCTCCAGGAATCCTTCCAAGGTTGTGTAGCGACCACGTGTGCTGTGGTATGATCACAAGAGCAGAGATCGGAGACTGGCTTCTCCCACAGAGCTGGGGAATGGAACAGATGTGCCCTGGTGCATAGAAAGAAGTGAGGCGGGAAACCCTAGAAATCTCATTTAACTCAGGAGTCCTTGACGAGCCACAGCCCCTAGGAGGGGTCTGCCTTGACAGTCACAGGAAGAGGGTTTAAGGCCATCCCACACTTAACACCAGGGTGTCCAGTGTCCTGCCAGCTCGGTCAGTACACAGCCTGATTCTGTTGGTGGTCAGGAAAGCAGGCAGTTTTTAGCCCTCACGGTAGAATCATAGTGTATTAGGGGACATGAGAAAGAACAGTAGATGCAGACCACTGAGGGCAGGCCCCATGTAACATCTGGCCTGTGGTGGGTTAGAGATGGTCACAGTCAAACTAGCCCTCTCTAAGGAGGGGCCAGACAGTAACCCAGTGAAGATCCCTAGCTCTTCCAGGCTTCATAGTCATCATTCATGCAGCAACTCACCAAACCCTCTCTGGAAACAAAACCAAAGAAAACAAAATCGTGCTCATTCATTTGGGTCAAAGAAAAAGAACTGTTTTTGCTCAAAAGCCGAAATTACTCATTCTGAGCTCAGAGTTTTCATGTATAGTCCCAACTATCCTCCCTTCTAAAGCTCCTTTACGGTGGCAGATTTTAGACATCAAGAAGTCTTCGGTACTTTAACACAACCTTGAGCTTTTGTTAGGACAAACTCCTCACTGTTCTCCTTGGTGTCTGGCTGGCCCAGGGGCCCTCTTGGAAATGAAGTTTCCTGGAGAGAAACTGTGTGCGAAAAACAAAGCAAAAAACAAAACAAAAAAACCTGACGGGCTGATGGAAACTTTGATGAATGTGAAGTATGGAATATTACAGGTGTGAGAGCAGCACCCAGAATCTGGTCTCTCCTCGATGGCTGGGAGTTTTAAGGGTTGTTGAAGAATGTCCCTCTCCTAATTTACGGCTCCTCAGTTTGATCAGGGAGTAGAAGGCTGATTGATAGGCCCTCAACTTAGGGGTAAAAATTCTGATTTGGTCTTGAGTTTGTTGGCCAGTTCACCAGCAGGGGTCCCTGCTGCCCTGCTGGTGGGTAGGAGAAGACACTCTCTAGCATCTCAGGTCAGGAGTGTGAGGAAAAAGCTGGAAGTTTGCTTTTTTTTTATTTTTATGTTTTAAATCTATCTGTAGCCTGGTTGTCCATCAGGAATCTATCTAACTTCTAGACCCTCCTCAGTAGGCTTTATGAAAAACCTTCTATTTTTGTTGTTCGTGTGGCCTTTACCACAAGTACATTAATAAGCATAAAAGTAAGAACAGGATACGAATGGTTTTTGTTTGGAAAAGTGAATAGGCAGGTCTCCAATACCTATCTAACACAGAGCCAGTCACTGGGGGACCCCACTGTATGAGCTCCCATCAGTCCCATGAATGCTTTGCTCCTCATGCCTGGCAGCTCAAGGGATGCAGTGAATTCAAAGGGTTGAGTGGAGCTGAGTTACTCAGTGATCCCGGGAAGATGCAACTACCAGGAAGAGCATGCCCATCTTACTTTATTTTTAATTTTATGTTTACTATTAACTTGTGTGTAGACCATATGTGTGAATGCATACCGTTGAGTGCTGGTTCAAAAATGGGTAGGCAGAGCCAGTCACGGTGGCGCACATCTTTAATCCCAGCACCCAGGAGGCAGAGGCAGATGGATCTCTGTGAGCTTGGGGTCAGCCTGCTCTACACAGCTAGTTCCAGGCCAGCTGGTGCTATACAGTGAGACTGTTTCAAAACCAGACAAACAGATATAACGACAGAACCCCATTAAGGTGTATTACAGGTAAACAGGTCCTTTAATAACCACCACACTGCGGACTTGATCCCAGAATGTGACTGAAGGAAGTTGGAGAGAAAAGAGGATTCTTTACTTAGGTGTTTTTCCAAGGGGGTAGGTGCTGTGAGGTACTTTGGTCCAGAATTCAGGAAGGAGCTGAGAAGAAATGGACCGCAGTTCAAAGTGTCCCCGACCCTTGGCAGCTGGGGGAAGGCTGCACTTGTTTGCAGCAGGGAAGAGAGAAAGAGCCCTTGTTAGTGCCCCATGGCGCTGTGGTATGGGCAGGAGTCGCAGGAGGCTTGGTTAAAGCCCCAGATTCTTTTTTTTTTCATTGAAATTCTTTTTTTATTGTTATCATTTATTACAATTTATTCAACTTGCATCCTGGCTGTGGCCCCCTCCCTTGTCTCCTTCCAATCCCACCCTCCCTCCCTCTTCTCCCCCTATGCCCCTCCCCTAGTCCATTGATAAGGAAGGTCCTCTTCCACTTTGGAAATCATTCTGGCGCTTTCTCAGACAATTAGGAATAGTGCTACCTCAAGATCCAGCTATACCACTCCTAGGTGTAGACTCAAAAGATGCCCTACCATTCAAAAAGGACATTTGCTCAACCATGTTCGTAGCAGCTCTATCTATTTGTAATAGCCAGAAGATGGAAACAACCTAGATGCTCCTCAAAGGAGGAATGGGTACAGAAATTATGGTACATTTACACAATGGAATACTACTCAGCTATTAAAAACAAGGAAATCATGAAATTTGCAGGGAAATGGTAGGAACTAGAAAAGATCATCCTGAGTGAGGTATCCCAGAAGCAGAAAGACACACATGGTATATACTCACTCATAAGTGGATATTAGCCATATAATATAGGATAAACATACTAAAATCTGTATACCTAAAGAAGCTAAACAAGGAAAACCCTAGGGAAGATGCTCAATCCTCATTCAGAAGGACAAATGCGACAGACAACAGAAGCAGGAGAAGACAGGGAACAGGACAGGAGCCTACCACAGTCGGCCTCTGAAAGACTCTACTTTCAGATTGAGGTATCAAAGCAGAGGCTGAGACTCATAGCCAAACTTTGGGCAGAGTGCAGGGAATCTTATGAAAGAAGGGGGAGATAGAAAGACCTGGAGGGGACAGGAGCTCCAAAAGGAGGCCAATAAAGCAAGCAAGCAAGCAAACAAACAATCAAAAAACAAAAACAAAAACTGAGTCCTGGAAGCCCTGCAGAGACTGATAACACAACCAACGACTATGCATGGGAGAGGACCTAAAACCCGGACTCAGATGTAGCCCATAGACTCAGTCTCCAAGTGGGGTCCCTAGTAAGGGGAACAGGGTCTGTCTCTGGCATGAACTCAGTGGCAGGCTCTCTGATCACCTCCCCTTGGGGGTGCAGCCTTTCCAGGCTACAGAGGAAGACAAGGCAACCAGTCCTGATGAGACCTGATAGGCTAGGGTCAAAGCCCCAGATTCTTAAAGCAGCAGCTTCATGATCAAACAGGAACTCCAGGGACTGCTTTTGGGAGCTAGTTCTCTGATCCAGTAAGTTGTGAGTTGAGGATGTTGACTCAGGTCACCAGGCTTGCTTGGAAAGTGCCTTTATTGCCATTTCACCTACTCCAAATTTTCTTAAGAGTTTTCTTCAAAGTTTGGACATTGTTTTGTCAGCTCAGAAAGAATTTTTCTCAGGATATGACACCACGGGGCAAACACTTATCTCCTTTTCAGGTGGGAGCATTGCACAAGAATGGAACAGTTTACCAGATAGCTTGCTACTGGCCTTCGAAGCCAGACACCCATGTCCCTTCTACTGAATGAGACATACAGATAAGTCAACCCAGAGGAGCCATAGACCAGGATAGTGGGGGGGAAAAACCCCACACTTCATGGAGAAAGGCCACAAAGAACAACTAGACAGAAGTAAAGAAGAGACAGAAAAGACACCTGATTTGGAGGGCGGGTGCTTAAGGAGATGTAGATGATATAATGCAATGGACAAAGACACTTGTGCCCTTAAAACATGATGGATAAAGTGAGAATTCAAGATTATAGTCAGTGTGAGGTCTGACCAGTCTCTTCAAGGACAACTTTTACTCATTCTATAATAAATTATCTGAACACCTGTTTGTGCCATGAAGGACTCTGTCACTTTTCCTGGTTTTAGGCAAACCGGGAGGTACCGTACCACCAATGGAGAGCAAAACTCCAAAGAAATGCAAAAGAGCTGTGGATAAAACCACTAGAGACTTGAGAGCCAAATACAGAAAACGTAATGAACTTCTCATTTCTCACACTTAAAATGGTAGACATTGTACAGTATTTATGGATTTTTTTTGGAATTAAGCCTTTTTATTTTCATTACATTTTAAAAAAAAATTCATACAACATATTTTCATCATCTTTTCCATTCCTCAACTCCTCCTAAATTTTTCCTACCTCACTAACCCATCCCAAAATTCATGCTTTTACTCTCTCTCTCTCTCTCTCTCTCTATATATATATATATATATATATATATATGTGTGTGTGTGTACAATAAAACAAAAAACAAAGAGAAATCACACACACACTAAAAACAAAACAAACAAACCATGGAGCCCATTTTGTGTTGACCAACTACTCCTGAGCATGAGGCCTGCCCTACAGTGGACTTGATATACTCAGTGTCACTCCACTGGAGAAATGAATTTTCCCTCTCTGAGAAGTATCAGTTTCAAACAGCGTCCTGGTTAGGGGTGGGACTTCCCCTTCTTCGTATTGAGATTTATCTAGCTTGAGTTTGTGTAGTCTTGTACATGCTGTTACAGCCTCTGTGAATTCAAACGTGCATCAGTCCTTTTGTGTCAGAAAGACACTGTTTCTTCGGATTCACCTACCACCTTTGGCTCTTTCTGCCTCTTCTGTCTAGATCCCCGCGGTTTGAGGGAAGGGGTTAGAGAAAGACATCCCAGTTAGAATCGAGTATTCCAAGGTCTCACGTTGTCTGCCTGTTCTCCAGTTGGGAGTAGGTGTGTCTCTGTGTTAATTTTCACCTAAGCCAAGAAGAAACGTCTCTGATGGGGGTTGGGTCATATACATTAACCTATGGGTATAGCAATATGTCGTTAGGAGTGACGCGAAGAATGATAGTAGAAGGCTTTCCCTTAGGGCCCATGACTTATCTAGTCTCAAGTTTGTGGCTTCACTAACATGGTGTGGGCCTAGATCTGGGCTTCATCTCATGGAGTAGGCCTTAAATACACTTTGTAAAAAATTTTGGTTACTCCATAACTCTTGTGCCATTATTGTACCAGTATATCTTGCAAGGCAGGGCACAGTTATAGGTCTCAGGGTTTGTAGCTCGGGAAGACTGATGTTTACTTTTCTCCTCTGGTAGCGTGTATAGTACCTTCCAACACTCTAGATGCTAGTCAGTATGGCTAAACTTTCCAGCTTGGCCCCCTAGCTCAATTTTTCCATGTTTGATGAAATAAGTTAGTGTCTTCAGCAATAGGGACTCACTGTCAGGTTCTGGAGGGTGATCAATGGCATTGTCAATAGCCTATATTGTTTATGGCGGGTGTCTGTGGGTGCCCTTTGACCAATGACTCAACAAGATGTAACCCATTCCTGACACTGGGGGTTTTACTTGATAGCATATGATTTCTGGTTGGGACATTGTCTTTTCCACTATAGGGTAACTCCATTTCAATCTCTTTTATGCATTTTAGGAAGCTTCAAGTTTCCATATGGTTACTCAAAAGGCCAGTATTAGCAGTCCTTCTCCACCTTTCCTCCTTTATCATGCATTTCCATCCTCTTCCTCATTTAAACCTCCTATTTTAGTTTCCCCTATATTTACCCATAACACCATATTTTATTTCCCTTTCCTTGGGAGATCCCTTCCTCTCCCTGGTCTCATATGAGCTACTTAACCTCTGTGGCTATTTTAAATGAAACACACATAGAGAAAGCTTAAAATCTAATATCCACATATAGGAGGAAACATTCAACCTATGAAATTACAGCATATGGAGTGATGATACTTTCCCCAAGAACCATAGAGTACCTAACGAAAAGTTCAGTACCAGGCATGAGAACCTCCTTTTGACTTGTTGATCAGGGGAATCCCAGAGAGCTCCTGAAACAATATGGGCTATCGCTGTTGTCCTTGATTGCCTTCCATAAGTTAAAGGCGAGTCCTTATTGCTGAGGACCCCACGCACTTTAGATAGAGGACTAGGAGGATTTGAGCTAGGAAGGAATCAAAAGCATGCCCCTGAGGACTAGCTTTTGTAGAACCAGAAGGTGATAAGCAGTGCTAGGGAAGGAGAGCGTCAACAGTCTGAACTGACTACGGTTACCTATAAAGCACAATGGGCATCATGGCAAGATAGTCCTAAAGGGCTAGCCGTGATACTTATATCCTGACAGTAACCGACAGCTGTCGACTTGGACTCAAAGCCTTCTAAACAGAAAAGTAATCACTCTCGGCGCTGGAAACCGAGCCAACTACACGTGGCTAGGGAGGTCATAGGTTGCGCGGCTGCCAATTTTCCAAACCAGTGTAACTCTTATCCTAATACCCACAGACAGGTGTAACTTTCAACCCTCATCCAAAAAAAACAAAAAACACAAAACACAAACCCCTTCTTTTTGCAGTGGAAGGGGACCGTGACAGAAAGTCACAACTAGCCAAAATGAACAGAACAAATCGTATAATGTCCAGCCCCAGAGGATATGTCTACCATATAGCTCCTAAGGTCAGGATGCTCAGGATATAGCTACCATACAGCTCCTAAGGTCAGGATGCTCAGGATATAGCTACCATACAGCTCCTAAGGTCAGGATGCTCAGGATATAGCTACCATACAGCTCCTAAGGTCAGGATGCTCAGGATATAGCTACCATACAGCTCCTAAGGTCACATAACTTCTAAGCACCCAAGGCTCAGGAAGCACCAAAGAATAGGGGACAGAAAGATAGTTCAGACTCTGAGGGCCAGAGGTCTGCTGTGTGGTTGTCTCTTTTACCTATGACAGGAAAGCTATACCCATGAAATCCCAACAACGAAATGATTGACATCGCAGCACAGACTGGGGGAAATCTCATGGGCCCTACTCCTGGATGAAGAGCTACATGCAATTAACAGCTGCTGAGGGAGGGAGCATCAGTCTGGCCCAGAGATGAATGGGCTTGGTGTGTTAGCCAATACCAAGTGGTCAGCTCTAGAAACCTACACATGTAGGTGACATTTAAGGGACAGGGACTCGGCAGGTGGTATTTGTATGTTGGCTCGCTTGCATGTGTATGTACCAACAATGATTGAAAAAGAGGAAGTGTGGGTTGGGGGATGGGTAGATATTGGAGGGGTAGGAGTTAGGAGAGGAGAGAAATGATATAATCGTAGTTTAATTAAATTATAAAAGACTTTAAGATGGTTATTTTTAATTTAATTATTTTAACGCCTTCATTCATTTAATTGACAAATAAAATTGTACATGTCTGTATAATTTTCAGCTGGTTAGCTGCCTGTTTCCCTTACCTGTTACTTTTTTTTTTTCTCCTGTAGGCTGTGTTTTTAAATGTTTTAAACTTTAGGGATAACATTACTATTTTATTTAATATGTCAATGTCAATGTCAGATGCAGAGGGAGGGAAAAAAAGTCATATTGAGATCATGATAGCTGGTAAAACTGGTATAAATAAAGGATGCTTTCCTGAACAACTTTACCACTCTCTCTCTTCTGAAGACTGCTCTCTTGCCTGCTCAACCTCGTGTTTATTGGTTCCTCAGAATGAGTCTTCTTAGTGTCAGATGACATAAAACAGCACTTGGCTTCTGCATGCCCAGAATGTGATGCTTGCCCAACACAGCTGTGAACTAATGTTCTCAGAAAAGAAAGCTTCAAGGTCAGCCTGCGAGTCTAGGACAGCCAAGGCTACATAGAGAAATCCTGTTTGGGAAAACAAAAATTGAAAACAAAACAAAACACAAAACAACAACAAACCAAACCAAAACAAAACAAATCTTTGGACTGTATCAGCAGACCAGCAGCTTCCTTACCAACCCCAAAGCTGAGAAGAACAGCAGGTAATTGTAACACCTGTAACAGGTTTTCTCCAGCCTGATGTGGCTCACACAACTGATGTTCCCATTGACGGGCTTGGAAAACACTTTGGTTTAAGGCGCTCTCCTGTTCTGTGGGTACGGATCTTTATGTCATTGCTTCTGTGTGGGAATGCGACATTCAGAGCACCCACATCAAGCTCCCAGGCCAGGGGCGTTCCTACTTGCTTCACAATACGCAACCTCATTTTATGTGTGGTGAGAGCCATTTTGAGACAACAGAGTAATGTTCTGGAGATGGATCTGCCGGTGATAAAGGAACTCGTGTATCAGATGTACAGGTTGCTTCCCTGCAGTACTGTTTGTAAATATCTAAAACAAGCATAAGTGGAGAGCGAGCTGGATGTTCAGCTGGTGGGGGGTTATTGGCTAAGTCTGTGGTGCCTATGCAATTTCCCACGAATGTGTAGCAATTTATGAAGAAGAGAACAGTGAGATACAATCCCACCCATTAGACGGACAAGGACGAGAATGTCTCACGGGGAATGTGTTGTTGATGCAGGGGAATGGCATCTTACAGCAACAGCAGCTTGGAGTGTGACAGAACGTCTCGGCAAACGACCACCAAGAGCTAGAGAGTGCAAATGATGCACACACTTCGCAATCCCACAGCTCTGCCTCTAGACTTATTCCCCTGAGTCATTCTCCCAGGAGAGCATGGACAGACATCAGAAAGCTCACTGTGGCTCAGTCCGAAAGTACTAGGAGGTACCCAGGTGTCCATCGCAAAAAGCCCAAGTGAACATGATAAAGTGATGATAAGGGGTGATTTGGCCAGGGCAGGGGGTAGACTGCTTGCTTGCTTACCATTTAGAAGGTTCTGGGTTCAGTTTTCAGAACCATAAAACCAAAATGTGCTATCAGTTTAACTATATAGAAATTAAAATGAAAGGCTATCACTGTGTTGATGGCTGGTGTTCAGAGCCCAATGATGAGTGAAAATTTTAAGGCATGGAAGTATCGGACCAGGGATGTGAGAGCCCTCAGACCACAGTACACTGTATCACAAGCACAGACGGCGCAATCAGTGAGGGACAGGGCCATGAAACTCTGACCTGGGCTCTTTCTGTCCTTTCCCAGATGGGCTACTGAGGAATGTCAGCAGCTTTCCAGGAACTATTTATTCTCTGCTCTTGCTCAGCTTCCATACTGTGATCTGGAAGACCAAAAACCCATGTGAAAGGGGAACTTCAGGATTGTGCAGACAGTGCAAAGTTCAGCATTTCCTGACCGGAAATGGGGACATGGGTGGGGGTGGGGAGGGCCCTGAAAAGGGCAGTTGAGTGGAAGGAGGAATAGAATGGGCATGAGATCTAAGAAAGGGACAAAATATCTCATAACCCTCCATCCCCCTTCTAATCCCCTTACAAGATTCAGTTGTAATGATGCTAAATGGCTTCCAGAAGGCCAGGTAAGGGTGCGATTTCGTAGATCCATTTCTTGAATTAATAAGAAGTCTAATTAGGTGTGTGCTTAATCACACTAAGATGTTAATGGCTGGCAACAAATTAGGTTAGTCTCCTGTTCTGTCTTAACTCATCCCACAGACTAGAAGCCTTGCAGAACTTCATAAAGGGGCTTTGTCACAGGAGACTGAAGTAGAGAAGAAAGCTGAAGAAGCATAGAAAGAACAGCCCCAGGCTAAGGAAGGCAGACTCTTGGACAGTGCTCTGTGTACTGTGTCAAGTGCAGAAGTTCCAAAAAACATCATGCAGTGAAATATTAGCATGCCTACAATGTAATCAGGTTACTTTCACAGTAACAGTACAAGAGTTTCTAACTTTTTAATTGTGAAATAGGGTGTGTAAACATGTCTCTCAATCTGTCTGTCTTTCTGTCTCTCTCTCTGTCTCTCTCTCTCTCTCTGACCCTAAACATCTCTCTAGTCACCTCCAGGGTCAGTGAGAGAACCCTCAGCCCCTACTCTTGGCAATAGTATTCCTCTTCTTCTTTTTTCTTCTTCTTCCTTCTTTCTTCCTCCTCCTCCTCCTCCTCCTCCTCCTCCTCCTCCTCCTCCTCCTCCTCCTCCTCTTCTTCTTCTTCTTCTTCTTCTTCTTCTTCTTCTTTATTTTTTTTGAAACAGGCTGGCCCTGAGTATCTGAGACTCCTGATTAGCCTCTAGGCACACCAGCATGCCAACTCACCCTTGCTAATGTGGTGACACTTCTTTGTAACCAGTCATAGCTCCACTGCCACATGCTTCCTTAATCAACACAGTCCAGACCTCAGGGCCAGCTGGCCGCGTTCCTGGCATCTTGCCCTCACTGGGTGATCATCCGTGTTGGTCCCTTAGCAGTTTGTTCACTGATGAATAATTACTTGGCAGTGTGAGGTGAAGTAAACCCTTCCTTCCCAAGTTGCTTTTGGTCGTGGTGTTTTATTATACCAATAGACACTCCAACTGAGATGGTTGCTATGGATATTTGCATGCAAGTATTTGGTGTAGACATATGGCTTAGTTACTACTGTTATCATCGCTGCAGTGTAGGGAGCTGAATCCGCAGCTGTTTATACACTAGGTGAGTGCTCCACCATTAGCCACACCCCTAATCCTGATTGTATCATCCTTGGAAACACCTAGGATAAGAAGGGCCACTAGGTCACATGGTGATACTGTCTACAGTTGTGAGGAAGAACTGATGTGTCTCCGGAATGCCTGCAGCTGTTTGACCCTACAAGTGTGCTGGGGTTTGATCCATGCCCCCTCTCCTTGGCAGCACTCGTTATGATCTATCTTGTTTATTTTTGTTCGAATTCTTTATATATTTTGAATTCAAGCCCTTTATTGGAGGCGGTTTGCCAACATTGGCCCATTATGTCTTTTTACTGCTTTGATGGAGTTATGTGAAGTATAGAAAATTTACATCTTGACAAAATACAGCTTGGCAATTATCCTTGTGCTGTGTGTGCTCTTCGTGTCATATCTAAGGGGCTGATTATGAAGATTTGCTCTTCTGTTCTCTACATGTACAGATTCTGTTCTTACATTGAAGTCTAGGCTATAATTTGAATAAACTAAAGTATTTTTATAGATTTATAGAGATATAAATCTATAAAATATATACATATATTTTATGTATATCTATAAAAGATATACATCACAAATTTACCCAGTAAAAGTCAATAATTCAAGTCTTTTTAAAAAATCATATTCACAGATATGGACAACTATCACCATAGTCAATATTAAAGTGTTTTTATGGTTCCCCAGAGGAACCTGCATCTTTAGGCATCGTTGCTACTACTGGCTCCTCTTTGTTCCTAGGCAACATCTATAGTTTGGGTAATAAAAGCTTGGACTCCTGCTAATGACATTGCTGGGAAGTGGTGAGTCCAGTCCCGAAGCACACCCTCGAGGGGACATCGGGCTATCTTCCAGCTGCTGTGAGGTAAGTAGCTTTGCTCACTATCCCACTGACTCTGTCATGGTGTGTTTCTCTGACACAAGGTGATACCATGAGTCCTCCTGGCTGTGGGCTGAAACTTCCAAAATATGATCCAAAATCAACATTTATTTTAAGTCATTTTACCTCAGATACTTTTCAATATGAGAAAGAGCTAACTGTGGTGGTTAATGTTGACTGTCGGCTTGCTAGGACCTAGAATCGCTGAGGGCACGCTGCTTATGAGGTAGTTGCCAGATTGCATTCATTGATACGGGAAGACCTATCCAAATGTAGATTGTACCAGTTCATGGGCTGGAGTCCTAGACTGAATTACAGGAGAAAGCAAGCAGAACTCCAGGCTTTGTCTCTCTCTGCCTCCTGACCATGGGCCCAATGTAACCAGGTCCTCACGCTCTGCCTACATGTTTCCCTCACACTGTACAGAAATACAAAACACCAAACAGAAAAAAGTCCCAGGACAAAACTTTTCTTCTTTCAGTTGCTTTTGTCAAGTATTTTGTCACAGTGATGAGAACAGTTGCTAACATATAAGATTGGAACTGGGAAGTAAGGTATCACCATGACATCATTCTTTTCCTCTACATGTATTTACTTTATTTATCTCTCTGTCTCCATATCTTTATTCCTCTCTCTCTCTCTCTCTCTCTCTCTCTCTCTCTCTCTCTCTGTGTGTGTGTGTGTTCTTGCCATGACATGTGTGTGGATATCAGAGGACAACTTTTGGGAGTCTTTTCTCTCTTTCCACAGAAAGCAAATAAAGTACTAATAGCTACTACAATAAACATGAGCCCAGAGAACATTACATGAAGTATAAGAAGCCAGTCACAAAATGTCGTTGATGGTATCATTCATTTTATAAGGCCTGTTCAGATCAGGGTATGTGTGTGTGTGGGTGTGTGTGTGTGTGTGGGTGTGGCTGCTATGCTAGTTTAGGTATTAGTTATTTCTGCTTTTGCGGTGACAAAGTATTTGACAAAATTGACTTCTGAAGAAAAGGCTTACTGTGGTTCACAGTTTAAGGAGGCAGTCCATCTTGGTGAGGAAAAACCTAAGGGGGTGTTCTCACCACCTTAATCAACCCAATCTGAAATCTCCCTTGCAGCCACACTAAGAGATTAATCTCCTAGGTAATTCTAGATCCTGCCAAATTGACAAGGTTAACTTTCACAAGCCCATCATCCTTGTCAATTTGATATTCAAACATCATTTTAAGCTATGACCTTCTGTGTTCTCTGTAGGTTCATGACAATCTTATAATGGAAAATGTTAATTTAGTCCACCCCTAAAAGCCTCAAAGCCTTAACAGTTCCAAGATCATTCAAAAGTCCAAAAATCTCTTCTAAGACTCAAGGCAACCTCTTTCTCTGGAGGCCTAGATAAGAGCAATAAGTAGTAGCTATAGCACAGGCTAGATGCTATCCCATCTTGAAACTTCCTCTACCAAACATATTAGTTCATTATTCACTAAGTAAACCTCATGCAAGTTTTCAAGCATGGGCAGAATGAAACCAGGTCCTCTGCTAGACTATCACACAAATGTTATCCAGCCCAATCGCCTGCAGAGTCATTTTTCCTCTTCAAAGAATCATGAAGCAGGTCTCTATACTTTTCTTGGCACTCCAGTCATTTGAAGTTCCACCAACATGGTCCAGTGAGTTTTGCTTGAAGCATTATAGAGCTTCTCTAGCCCAAAAGTTCAAACTCTTACACATTCCTCCCACTAAACAGCTTCAAAGGCTTTTAAAGAAATACGCAGTGGGACTGACAAGACTGGCCAGCAGGTAAAGGTGATTACCACCAAGGCCTGATAACCGGAGACTGGTCCCTGAAACCCACATCAAATTACACAGATATATTTTATTCATCCATCCTCTCATCCGTCCATCTGTCTGTCTGTCTGTCCACCCACCCACTGATCCATCCATCCATCCATCCATTAGTATATACTGTAAAGTTGTCCACATCTTAGTGTTATTGGGGTTAATGGTACAGCAATCTGTAGAAGCTTGAGTGTGGGCAAACACAGGAGATGCCTTTCTTATCACCATGACTTCAACACAACTTCGGGGAGAAAAGTTGTGTTTTGTTCAGTTTGGGAGACCTTGTCCGTCATGGTGGGAGGGTGAGGTGTAGGAGAGCCATTCACATCATGTCTGGCCACGAAGTGGAGAGAGAGGAATCCCAGGGCCCTCTCCCCTTTCCGCCTTTTCTCTATTTATTCCATCTAGGACTCTAAGGTTGTAGGATTGAGCCATCCTGTTCAAGTTGGAGATGTCCCACTTATTTGAAGCTCTTGGGAGCTCTCAAGTACACTGACCTTCGTGTATGACTCATTCTCCTGTGTAATTCCACACCCAGCCAAGCTGGCAGTGAGCATCAACTACCTGAACATATCTCTTCCTTTTTAGTAGGTACATAACCAAGAGTGGAGTTGCTGGGTGACACCATTACTCTATTTGTTAGTTTGGGGATTTACCAAGCCACTTTCCAAGGCAGTTGCACCATTTAACCTTCTCAACAGCAGTATATGACGGTTATGATTTTTCCACCATAATTTGTAATGATATAACTTTTTGATTCTTGCTGCCCCAGTGGGTGTAAATTAGCATCTCACTGCAGTATTGATAGACATTTTCCAGACAGCCATTGTAGCACCTGTCCTTTTATGTTTACCCATTAATATATTCTTCTTGGAGAAATGTCCATTTCTTTGGACTTTGAGTTCTTCCCCATTTTAAAATTGTATTATTTGTCTCTTGATGAGTTTCAGAGTTCTTTATATAGTTTGGACATGAGTCTTTCGTCAAATAAATGATTTGCAAATATTCTTTTCCATTCTGGGGGTTCTTTGTGTGTAGGTATGTTTGTGTGCACACGTGTGCCCAGTCATGTGGAGGGCAGAGGACAACTCAGCTGTCATTCTTCAGGGGCCATCCACCTTGTTTTTGACAGATGGTCTCTTACTAGGTAGGAGCTTATCAAAACTGGCTGCTTAGAGAACCCCACAGTCTATCTGTCTCCTCCTCATGAGCTCTAGGATTACGCATTTGTTACCATGCCTGACTCTGTGCACGTGCCCACAGGTGTATGTGCATGTGCGTGCATGTGTCCATGTTCCTGTGTGTGTGTGTGTGTGCATGTGTGTGAATGTAGAGGACAAAGGTCGATGTTGGGTGTCTTGGGTCACTCCCCACCTTATTTCTTGAGACTGGATCTCTTGACTGAACCCGGGCTCGCTGATTTAGCTAGACTGGTTGACCAGTGAGCTCTGGTGCTCCACCTGTCTCTACTCCAACAATGTTGGGGTTATGGACACGCATTGTAGCTCTGAGCTTTTGCGCAGATGCTAAAGATCTGAACTTAGATCCTCATGCCTGAGGCTGTCCTGAAACTCATTCTGTAGACCAGACTGGCCTTGAATTCAAGAGATCTGCCTACCTCTGCCTCTTGAGTTGGGATTAAAGGTGTGCACCACCACCGCTCAGCTGTATCGCTTTATTCTTTTATGATGCTATTACCTAGTTTTTCTGCAATATTGCTGAGATGCAATATGTTGGAAGATATCCCATTCTCACCTATTTTGAGGAAAAGTCTATGTAGGATTGATATTAATTCCTTATTGTTTGCTAGAACTTACCCATGAAGCTACTTGGACCTGAGCTTTTATTTGTAGGAAATCTGAAAATTGTTAATTCAGTTATATTACATGGGATTGGCTTATTCAAATTCTCTATTTCCTTAAAGATATCGTATGTGTGTTTGTGTGTATGCATGTGGGTATCTGTGTGTATCTGTGTGCAGGCATGCACATACAACATTTGGAACACTATGTATGTGGAGGTCAGAGGTCAGCTTTCGGGAGTTGGGTCTTACCTTTCACCTTTTGAGGTTGTTTCTACCGCTATGCTATAAATCCCAGGCCTGCTGGTCTGAGAGCTGGTTGATTCTCTTGACTCCATGATTATCTTTCTGTAGTAGTGCTAGGATTACAAATGACACCACTACATCCAGATTTTTATGTGTGTTCCAGGGGTCAAACTTGGGTGGCCAAGCTTGCCTGGCTTTTTCCTGGTGAGCCCGCTCGTTCCCTGTGCCTGGATCATCTAATTTTAAAGTCAGTGATAGACTGTGTCCTTCTAGGATTTGCCCGTTTCACCTTATGTTGGCATACAGCTGTTCACAGTATGCCTTCTATTCATTATGACAGATTGACTTTTTTCCTCATGTTTAATTTGAATAATTTGGGTCTTTTTTTTTTTTTCCTGGATCACTTACATAATGACTTTTCAATGCCGTTGTAGCTTATGTATCTGTTTTATAACTAAACTAATACACGAAGACATAAATAGTTAGGGCACGGAACGTGTCCGGGTGACTCACACTCTTGTGGACCCGTTTTCCCCAGGAGCAATCTGGCTGTTTTCAATCCTTTTCCTTGACCCCCTTGCCTTTCGCTGCCTGAAGATGGATGTGAAATGACTGACGGTCCGCACACTGTGGCCCTGATTTCCTCGTAACATGGACCTGATACAGGAGGCGCCGTGCGTGGGTGGCATGTGGCCCATGCCCTAACTCACCGGTACTGCTTTTGGCGTCCTTCCAGTTCTTTACGCCGGTGCTGCTTGAGAATGTGAATTTGGTCGTCTCGGGCCAGTTTTGCTGTGGAGGAAGGACAAGCATGAGAGCAGCCTGAGGAAAAGCAGCGGTGTCCAAACAATGCCTGGCGGTGCGGCTCTCCCCAGGCATCTTCACGGAGCCCTCAGCATGCCCCTTATGCAGGAGTCTTGGGCACCTAGAACAGACGCGTCGTCTACTTATACAAGCCGGTAGGTATTTTGTGGTGTTTGTTACATGTATTTGTTTTGTTTTATTTATTTTTGAGACAAGGTCTCATGAGCCTTGGGCTGGCCTGAGACTTCATATTTACCCAAGGCTGGCCTTAAACTCCCAATCCTCTTAGTTGTGCTTTCCAAATGTTGGGATTATAGGCATATACCTCATCCCAGGCTTTGGTGGGTATTTCTAAGCCACTTCAGAGTGGTCCCTTAACCATTATGCTCAGGTGACATAGCAGCTGATTTTGTGCTTGCCAGAGAAAGCAGCAGGTCTTGTGGCTCATAAGCTTCTCAGTCCATTTGGTTGCTTCATGGAGAAATGCATGACCCAGGTTCCAACATAGAGGACAGTGTCCTGTCCCTTGTGCTATCTACACAGGAGACAGGCGCTGCTCTAAAAGAAATGTGGTCACCTAGGCTGTGGGTGTAGAAGAGAGGCAAGCAGGCATGGACTTGAGCTCTGTGGTTTAAAGTCATGGCACCCAGAGTAAGCTGCCTTGACGGCCTCATATAAAATAGATAATAATGCCTACTTCTCAGGATCTTAGGGGGATGTTAGTGTGAGAACACCGCAAAGCATTCTACACAGTTTTGGGTCCCCTTACATGTCCAAGAAATGAGAATAATGGTTACTATGGGTTACCCCCGTAACTGGTCTGTGGTTTTCCTATCCTGTCATCTCTCATTTCAAGAGCTTTGGCAAGTTGCTAAAAGGCCCTTTCTCAGAGCATTTAACATAGATGAAACTGTAATCAACTGTATTATAGTATAAGGTAAATCCAGCAAGCACGCAGGGTCCCAAGTAGGAAATTCTGAAAAGGTGATTATAACATACGCTATCATACGGTACTGTACTGTGCTATACTGTAGGCCCCAGCTATCTGTGTAAGAGATTTCATTGCACTAAACATTTACATTTTTTGCGAAGCACATTAAAATTAACGGAAAAAAAATAAAACATTAAAGACATGAGCCTTGTTTTTATGGAACTGGTGCAAAAGATGAAGATGAGTAGCCCGGAGGTTGAGGTGACAATGCCGATTGTCACCCGCTCTGCCAGGCACTGCTGCGAACATCTACTCTAAGAGCTTCGTTTCCTTACCTGCATTGGTATGAATCGATTTCCATGGAACCCAACACGTCAAGTTTACCCCAGAGACTGGCTTGGTGTCCCCAGCTAGGAGACTCCAGCTAACAACTGAAGGGACATCCCAGGCTGTGGGACGACAAATTCAGCTGCTTCTGAACCGAATATGGCGGAACCCATGGGCAGCTCCCCAGGGGCTGGCATGAGCCTTGGAATGGACCATTTCCACACACAAATGATGCAGATCCTGGGCCCACAGAGACAGTCCTATCACTTTTATCTTTACCAAGGTGAGGGGTAAAATACTAAACGGAGGCCATGATGCGGTGAGAAATGGGGCCACTTGTAGGGTGGACCCTCCTCTTGCCACATCGTTCAGGGCATTGGTTGTCGTGTGTGTGGGTTAGTCATGGCCACAAATCCTTTGGCGTTCTTTAAATGGAGAGATTTTGGTGTCTTTCCCCCTCAAGGACAGGTGGTGGGATTGCCCTGTCCTGAAGTCTGGCAGCTTCCATTCTCTTGGAATACTTGCTCTTAGAAGTGTGCTACCATGTAAGAACTGCAGCCACCCTGAGGCCACCAGGCTGGGAGACTCGTTAAAGAATGGGGTGTTAGGTAGAGATGGAGGCTGTGGAGCCCCGAGCCGTGTGGGAGAAGAACCATCCTCAAGGTGAAGTCTGCAGAGCTAATGGCAGAGGATATGGATGAACTACCCAGCAGAGCCTTTCCAAGATTCCAGACCTACGCCATCATTAGCCAGATCAAGTGGCTGTTCAAAGCTAAGATGGTTGGTTACCAGCAGTGGTGAATGGTACTTGCCAGCGAGATTATTTGTGTCCCTGAAGACCCCCTCCATCTTATCTTGTCCGGGAAGGTGATAAGAATGGATCGCACAAGTGGGCTTTCCATTAGACTCAACTCTGGGGACAGGCCAGAGTGGAAGTCCTGGGAGGGTGTGTGTATGTTGAGGTTGGAGCACCTGTTTCCTCTCCGCTCTGCTCTTCCTTGTCTCCCAGGGCGTCCACTTCTCTGCTGAGGTCACAGCAACTCATGGACACAAGCTAGAGGCTATCTTCGGAACGCTTCCCTTCTGCATTATTCTCAAACTCTTGCCTCCTCCCAGCTCATCAGGATTGGCCGTACTACCGTCCCAACACACAAGAGGAGGCTCCTCTGCATACTTCCAATCCTTCCTGGAGTCCCTCTCTCAGTTCCTCCTTAGGTCATCCTGATCTGCCTGTGTCATCCTGCGGGCTGCTGTGAAAAGCTACAAAACCTGTAGGCAGAAAGGCTTCGCCACTGAGAGCTTGGGTGAGACAGTTAGAAGAGAGATTCCAACACCTCCCAAAAACCGGGTTAAGAAAAGCACCCTGTCCACAGCCGTCTTCATTCTAGCCACAGGATGACTTCAATGGTGTGTGTGCGCGCGCATGTGCGTTTTTGCGTTCATTCGCCTGTGTGCACCCCCCCCCCCCGCACACACGTTTGTGTGGTTTCTGCTGAGGTTGGGGAGTGGGTAAGAGTGAAAACCCTTCTAAACCCAAACATCCAGTTCATAAATATTCCCGGAATTTGGTTTAAGTCAAGTTCCACATCAAAGACAATGGGATGTGATCTGATGGCCGAAGAATGCTTGAGGGAAAAGAACTTCTTCTTTTATCTCAGTTTTCCAGCAAAAAGGGTGGTGGTTTGATTATCAGCCTCATAGTGCCTGCATCTCCCAATGGTGAGGCACAAACCATGGCGGGGATCCATGTCAGAGAAATGCTCATTGCTGCCCATTACTGTAGCGGCTGTGGCCTACAGACTTATCATTCCGGGTGGAGGCTGAAAGCAAAGTCAATGACAATGACTAGAAGATGGAAGTTTGCCAAGGCCTGAGTTTGACCCATGCTTCCTTCTATGATCCTTTGTATCAGCCAGCTGGAGTGGGGGTGGGAGCTGAAAAAGAACGGCTTCTTTTGGAAGTGCCAAGCTGGGCCCTAAATATCCAGGGTCTTGGGAGGCTAAAACAGCAGAACTGAAAGTTCAAGGTCAGCCCGATTGATGTTGTGAAACGGAGGCTTTGT
This sequence comes from Meriones unguiculatus, assembly GCF_030254825.1. NCBI lineage: Eukaryota > Metazoa > Chordata > Mammalia > Rodentia > Muridae > Meriones > Meriones unguiculatus. The sequence continues at coordinate 107,410,477 of NC_083353.1, forward strand.
TTCAAAGCGAAGAAATAAAACAGGTGATTGTGGACTCCAGCTTGCCTCTGGCCCTTGGAATTGACATTCCAATGGTGGTCTTAGTCTAACCCTTTAGTCTCCAGGCCTTCCGAAGGTTTCCTGTGGCCCTGAACATCTGCCCACATCTTACAAAGAACAGCCAGAGAATTGGATTACAGGGCCATGCACTAACCTGCAGAGCTCCCCATTTGCAGGACTCTCTTTTTCACAAGTGTTGTTAAGAGGCCTTCTTACCTTGTGGCGAGAGGGAATGCACCATCTCCTGGCCTTTCCAGGACAGTGTGTAGAGGAAAGCCATGGTTGATGTGAATTCTCTGGCCACTAGCTCCCCTCTAGGGCTTGCTAATGTCCTGGAAGATCACATACAGGATGAAGAGGTGCGCTCCACCTGAGACAGCATTCTCATACACAGAAATATGTCTAAGGAAAAGAGGAAAAGCTTTCTGGTTTCCAGGAAGCCTAGGGGTGGCAGGGGTGGAAGCAGCTTACCACGCCCATCCCGCAGGACAATCTCGCCCTCGCCCGTGATCCAGCGGTAGCACGGGAACTCGATGTAGTCCCCGTGGGGCGTCTTCAGGGTGATGTACTTCAGGTACCAGTCATCATGGAGCCAGTATTTGCGCTTCTCGATTTTGATCAGATGGATCTCACCCAGTTCTTCATCCACAGTGACGTCGTAGGAGTCCACCTGGTCAGGACAAAGGGAGAATCAGCCGCCGCCTCCTGGGCCTGGATTCAGAACCTGTTGAGAACGTTCCTCCCTGAACGTGCTGCTCTAGCCCAGGAAATATTTGAGTTAAGTGGTATAAAAATGGCGTTTCAAGATCATTCTAACCTCTGCCTTCTCACAGAGAAGACCTTCCTCAGAAGGAAAGCAGAAATCCATACAATCAGATTCGTTTAGCTACCTCAAACATCCATAGCCACTCCACCTGACTCCCCTAGCCCAATGCTCTCTCTTTGTCATGTTTCCATACAATTCAGTGTCTAAACACTGGACTCTCGCTGCCTTTGTGAGTCTTCATTTAATCTTAAGTAATGCGCATTGCTGTATCAGGCAATTTTGTATTCCTTTCTCCTACTATTATTGGCTTATGCCCGTTTAATTCTCAGGTTTGCCTTATCTGAAATGGGATGAGGCAGTTTTGGTTTTTTATATAGTTCATTATTATAGCTGGCAATAATCACAAATGTATGGAGTACAGTATGAGTGTAGAAGAAAACATTGGCAAACCAGCGTAATTAACATTTCTGTCACCTCAAACAGTTGTCTTAGAAACGTTAAAAGTTCCTTCTTCAGACTATTTTGAAATATCCAACAAATTATTGTGAGCTCTCATCACCGTGCTGTGCCATGAAAAACTAGAGCATGTGTCTCCTAGCTAACTTCATTTTGATGTTCATCCCCCAAGTTCCCCCTTAACTCCTTCCTGCACATTACTGACTGTGATTCTTGTGGCTGCTTCTCTGTGATCAGTTTTCAGCTCCCACATAAAAAACAAAAAAAAAAGTATTTGACTTTCCATGTCCGACCTATCCCAGTTAAAAGAATGACCTCTGGGCTCATTTATGTTGCCAAAATGATCAAATTGGGGTGTGGGTGCTCTGTGTGTGTGCCTGAGCGTGTGCGTGTGTGTGCACGTGCTCATGTGTGTGTGTATGAGACTGAACAATGTTCCGTTACATTCACGTACCCCACATCTTCTGTACTCATTCATATGAGGTGTTGAGTAATATATTTTTAGCCAAGATTCTTAAGGAATCTCTTAGTTAATTTAGGTAGCCCTACCCCTGGCAAAGAACCTGGACTCTGACTTTGCAGTGATGGGCTCCAGTGACCCAGGGAAGGTCTTCAGCCTATCTATGGCACAGGCTATAGGAGGGGAAGGGCCAGGCTCCTGCCAATTCCTGAAAAGCCAGACTTGGTGGGTGTTCTCTTCAATGGCCCCTAGGTTCTAGATGGTGCAGGCTGCCCCTTCCATGGAACAATCCTTTATATTGTACCAGAGGCCCTGCAGACAATGACCATGGCTCCGATAGCAGTCTTGAGACGTAGGGGAATCATGACATATTTCACAGAGAAGGCACTGAAGCCCACGAGGTCCCACTTCAGGTACTGATTCACAGAGCTGGAATTCCATTCCACACCTTCCTGCTACAACCACGTCATCTCTTTCTAGGTCTCAGGGTGACAATAAAGTGAGTAAAGTAGGTCTCATGGATTCAAGTCCTCCTGGGACAGATGAAGCTCATAGCCGCCGATGCTGAGAACAGTGATCATCTCTGTGTATCTGTGGCACTAATCAGCTGAGGCCACCTTTCTGCTAGAAGGTGCCACCTGGACTATGAATAGTGAGTCCACCTGGACCCTAGAGACTGAGCTCTTGGCTGTCCAGGGCTTGCCTGCCTCCTGTCTCCAGGACATGGGTGGGCATGGCAACAGTACTCATGGCCTCTGGGTGGCTGGTATCTTTGTAGTTTAATGGCAGGCAAGATGAAAATGCTCCAAGAACTACCAGGTTTGGGGGCCTGGACTTGACACCTTGCAGGTCTCCTTCGAGGCACACTTCCTGACTTTCTGTGGATAGAAGAACCCAGAGTTCTACGTGTGGTAATGAGATTGCATTGGTCCCTATTTCTATCCCTCTCTCTCCTTGCTGTTAGGATGGCTGGAAGACTTCCTTCAAGGAATGAGAAGTTGGGTGTTCCCACAAACCTCTCCTCTCTGAATACTCTGGGCAGTTTTTATGTGATAGCCTTGGCCAAGTCCGGAGGCTCTGGTCTCCACAGGAACGGCTTGTGAGGATGGAAGAACCAGGCTTGTATGCTGGGATGACACTTTGCAGGTGTTTTCAGAAGAGCCTGCCTAGCACCAGTGTGTCTTTCCTATGGGACAGAGGCACATCCTCCTCAGATGTCCACAGGGAAGATAGCTTTTGCTCTAAAGCTTGTCCGGCAGGAGAGCAGGATGTCACATGCTATGTGGCCTATCATGGTCACACAGAGAATAATGACCTCAGGGTCTGAAGAACCTCAGGCAGGGACACTGTCTACACTACAAGGTGGGATGAAGCCAGTGAACCCCATGATGCATCTAAGAGAAGACATGTGACTTACAGAGATAGGAGAAGAAAGGGAATCTCTATATTGAGGCCTTCAGTGGATCAGAACGGGTCCTGATGGGGTTGGCTCAAATGTTCTGGGGACTTGGTGAACATTTTGAGGAATATAATGGGGATAGGGTTGTTTGGGACTGAACACTGGCAAAGCATCCCCTCATGCTAATGCCTACACTTTACATATGTGCAGAGGCCACAACCCTCCTATGGACCAAGATAGAGACTCCAAATCTAATTGAGGAAGTGGAGGTCATTGGGGGGGAACAGGGCCAGAGGGCTAGGTGACCTGGCTTTTGAGACTCCAAATTCACACTGTAGGTGCAACCTTGCTGGCCATATGGCCTCATCAAGTTGCTTTATTTCCATCTCTCCCATCCACTTCTCTTCCTATCCCTCTTCAATCTTCTCTCCATCTTCTACTTCCTCGTATTCCTCTTCTTCCTATTTCTTCTTTTGTGACCGTCATCTTCTGCCCCCTTTCTTCCCTCCAGCTCTTCCCTTTTCCTCCTCTTTCCCTTGTCCTCTTCCTCCCCATTCTTTGCCTCTTTTCCTGCCCTCTTCTCTTCCTACTCCTGCTCATCCTCCTCTTCCCCTTCTCCTCCTCCTGTTCTTCTCTTCCTTCTCTTATACCTCCTCCACCTCTTTTCTTAGGTAGGACAGTGGACAATTGTATGTCACGCCTCAGGCACTTGCACCCACCCCAAGGCAGTGCTTCTTACTGACTTGGAACTGACTACGTAGGCTAGGCTGGCTAGCCAGAGAACCTCAGAGATCCACATGTTCCCTTTTCCTTAGAGCTATGATTACAACGAGGCTCCAGGACTGGCGTTAAAGAATATGGTGTCTAAGGATCAAACTCAGGTTCTTGTGCAAGGTGAACCCTTGACTGCCTGCGTAGCTCCTCAGCTTGTGTTTTTTTTTTTTTTTTTCATCTTTCAGGAAGAGATAGCAACCAGCTTGCGGGATCATTGGGAAACCAGAGAGACAGGATACTTGAGCAGCCTGCTTTCTCCAAGGACACAGTCCACTGGCTGTATATGTCAGAACTACCCGGTCTACACTCTCAGACTCTAGGAGACTCATAGACAAGGAGCCCTGCAGTGTCAGTAAGCAGCCCGAGCCAAACCTTGCACTGCAGTGCATCCATGGCTCCACGTGCCTGTGGAGGGAGAGGAAGAAGCTGAACCTATGTGCTCAAACCCCAGGCTCAACACTGAAGCAGGCAGGGAACTCTTGTAAGGACGAGGGACAATGGGAGGGTCTGGTAGTGCATGCAGAGGAGAGGGAAGTCAGCCTGTGGTCAGGACTAAAGGGCAACCACCAAGGATGCCTGGACCCAGGCCCAGGGCAGCTGCCTTAGGGGAAGTGGCTTTCCTGTGGCGTTGAGAGGCTGGAGAGGATGGTCTGGGTGGGAAGTGATGACATCAGGAAGGTTGGGGTGAATGAAGAAAGGGCACCCATTGTAAAGTAAAAAGAAAGATCTGAGGAGAAAGCCATGCACTTTGAGGCCTTCTATGCAGCTACACATACACTAGCCTAAGTCAGGAGGTGCCAGAAGACTGATTTCACTTGCTATTTTCAAATTCTGTTGTATTTTTGGTTGTAAAGTTTCCAAATGCAGTCATATATCAGTGACAGGGATATGTTCTGGTAAATGCATTGTGAGGCAATTCTGTTATAGTTTATATTTACATAAACTTAGAACTATATCATACTATAAGCCCAAGCTACATGGTACAGCCTATTGCTCCTAAGTGATATATATATGCAGACTATTACTGTACTGAATATGGTAGGCAATTATAATACAGTAGTAAGTATTTAAGGGTTTAAACATAGCGAATACACCAGGCAACAGGCTATTTCAGCTCTGCTATCATCTTACAATGACACCATCATAAATGTAGCCTGTTGTTGACATAAACATTATTATGTGATACATGAATATCTCAGCACAGCATTAGTTGATCAGCCTCTGTTTGAGCTTTCTACAAGCATTTTATAAACATTCATTCATTCATTCATTCATTCATTCATTCTTCCATCTCTGCCAGAGGACAACTCTGCATGTTATTCCTCAGGCACTGTTCACCTTCATTCATGTGTAACCACTCTGTGGATGGGTGGGAGAGAAGATTCATCTCTCCTGGAGTGAGGGCATGATCAACCGGGCTGTCCATCTTGGGTGGGGTCTAATGAGAAACTGGTGGGAGGAGGAAGTGGCTTTAGAACAGAGAAAGGGGGAAGCCTGGAGGGCAAAAGAGAGACTAGGGCAGATGAAATGAGAGGCAAAAGGGAAGAGATGAGGAGACCTAAGGTTGCAGAGGATGAGAATTGGAGGCAGTAGTCAAGAGGATGTGGGGAGAGAAATGGGGAAAATAAAACTGAACTGTGGGACTAAGATGGGACAGAAGCAGGCAGTTGGCGGGGGGTGAGAGCCAGAGAGGTAAAAAGACATTGGAGTAGGAAAAGAAGCAGTTTTAGAAGGTGAGTAGAGGGTATAAATTGACCATGTGGGAGTAAAGGAAGGAAGAAGAGGAGGACAAAGGGCAGAATGTAGGGGAGATGGACAGGAAGGGAGGACTGGCATAGAAAGTTAATAAAGAAAGAAACATTTGCTCTCCATTAAGATGTTCTTCCTCATAAGAAACACCACAGAACTTGCTCTCCATAAATATAAGAGTATTTGCTAGATATATTTGAGAAGTGTATCATCTGTAAGATGAATTTACATGAACTGAGTATATTCCAGAGCCATCCGCCCAACAGCACACTATCCTTAGCTTTTTCAGAGTGCTGTTGAGCAGGAAAAGTAGCCACCTGAGGTGTCCTCAAAAATCTCAAGCTGTGTCAGAGCTGTCCCATGCAGGACTAGCTTATGGAACAAGGTCATTCCATGGTCCACCTGGGCTCTCCTCATCAGACAACAGGGAATGGACGCCTGACCCCGCATGGCAGTCGGTAACTGCCATCCGAAAGGGGTCCCCGCCCTGATTTCCTACGCAAAACTCTTGTGGGGAACGGTGGGAGATGGGCAGCAGAGCCGTTTGTTCAAACAGGTTAGTACTGTCCGCTGCTCAGTCGTACGCTAGGAAGCAGTGCTGCAAGTGGCGGCTGGCCTTGGCGATGGCTGTTTCCCCTGTTCCCCATGGCAACCCTGTGGCATTTTTCTCAGCACAGTGGGATAGCCTTCTTCTCTCAGCAAACGCTTCCCTCAAGGTTTGTTTTTCTACCTTCACCCAAAAGGGACATCTGGACTTTAAAGACATACTGGCCGCAGAATGAGGAAGTAGCTCTGGACTGTGCAAGGCGCAGTGTGTAGTAATTTTGCATCAACAGGAACTTTCTCAAAAGCTCTTTTCTTTTCTTTCTTTCTTTCTTTTTTTTTAAAGACTCCTTCTGCCTTCAGCTATAGGACAGCAAGTTCACTGGACCTGTGGTTCCCTCCTCCCAGATGGAAATGTACACGCAAATCTCCCCTGAAATTTGCCTCCGGGGTTCTTGCTGAGGTGTTTAATTACAATGTCACTCCAATGAGTATTCAGGTTGGGAGACAGAACAGAAAGAGGTAAATAATGAACAGAACAGCCCCCCACCCCCTATCCAGCCGTCTATTATGGCCTCACTGCTGTTTTCCTACTGGGGGAAATGACACATGAGGTGACCTTTGCCACATAGCCTGAGCACACTGATGGCCTGTGCATCTCTAGATTTGTGGAGAAGAAGGGGCCCCCGTAATGTGTTTATAAAGAGGAAGCAAGCTGTCCCCTCTCCTTTCCCCTAGATACTGGGAGAACCCCCAACAGTGAAAGTAAACAAAAAGTGCTTTGGAAGTCACAAAGGGTGTCAGCATTGCAAATGGATGGCACACTCGGTCTTCCTGAGCACAGTTCTAGGGGTCATCTCCCAGGCTGGCGAAACCAAGCAAGAGATGCCATTCTGAGGCTCCGCAGCCAACCTCCCAAAAGGGAGTTCAAGCCTGGTTAGCAGCTGGCTAAGTACCAGGTCCCAGGAGAGGATCAAGCTTACTCAGAGTTGGGAATCCAGAAAGGGGGTTAGCTATTATTTCTCCAGTTTAGGCTGGACAGATGTGAAGTGAAGTATTCAGAAGATACATATGAAATTGTTGATTGTGTTTATCACACATAGTTAATTCTAAGCAACTTCGTGTGGGTGACTCAACAGTGAACCACATGGTAAGGCCGTCTGGTAAAATCTACACTCTCTTGGTCTACTTTAGAATCTGGAGGTGGTAGAAGGAAGAAGACACCCCCAACCCCTGCACCCCAGCACCTGCAGTGTGTCTATTACAGAGTCGCTGACTGATCAAGTTTTATGGACTTGGCGCTTAGCGGGGTTCTGAAAACCATGGCCTGTCTCTAGTCAGAGAAGGACACGGGCTAGAATTTACACACCAGTCGCATCCAAGCTGACCGGCCTCCCACAGTGCCTGGATGGGGCTACAGATACAATACGCTCTGGCTGCCTCGCTAGGGCAGTTACCGACTCCAGTGTCTGTATCAGGAGGAAAGAAGGGAAATCTTTCTTCCTTTTTTTTTTTTTTTTCCTCCAGAGGTTAATACTTGGGAAGGAAGTGTCCCCTTTCATGCACCAGGCCGACAGACTTTCCAAAGGTGGAAATTCCTTGAAATTCCACCGGAGCTGGCTGCAGGCAACTACACATCTGTAGGTACTTAGGTGTGGGGACACTGACTCCTCGAGTCATTCCCAGCCAGCAAATGGGACTGGGCTCCCCCCATGACTCGTGGATAAGGTTGGACCTAACCTATTTTCAGCTTGGTAAACCGGGGAGGCACAGCAAGAGATAGGAGAGTGATCACGCCCGAGCTGAACTCCCTCGACTCTGGATCCCAGACAGGCTGGTCCGCTGTCTACACAGAACAGCTGGCTGTCTAACAGGGTTTCCCGTGCTTTGCGGTAGAACAGCAGTGTGGGGCACTGGGTCCTCGGAACTCCCGAGGGAAGGGGCCTCTCACCACTTCTGGGTCCCGTTTGTGAAACCTCGTGCCTTCTCCCACGGAAGAAGCCAGCGCCAGGCGGACCCCACACTGACAGTCCTTTGTCCCTTGAGAGATCCCGGCCACCAGGAAGCCCAGGGTTCCCCTGTACCCCAGTCCCGCTTTCCCTGACATGCACAGACTCTGGCACTCTGGCGCTGCGCCAGGGTCCCAGACGCGCTCACGGTTGGGGCAGACAGTCTTCGGGCGCCTTCCTGCCTTGCCCTGCCGCCAGCCCTCCAGCCCCAGCGTGCATCCTCACCGCACCACGCTCGAAGTCGTTGTAGAAGGCCTTGTCCAGCAGGTGCTTCTCGCTGCAGCCCGCGGAGCCAACCAGGCTGAGGTAGATGTAGTCGTCCGTGCCCGCGAACCACTGGCTGCCGGTGGCCACAGTGACCGTGTAGGAGGGCATGGCGCCGGGCAGTGAGTGCTGCTGGCGTGGGCGCAGGAGCCCGTGAAGCTCAGCGTGCCAGCCCCCTAGCTTCTTGACCCTGTCCCCCGCGGCAGCTCCCTGCCACAGTAGCCGGCAGCCGCCCAGCCTAGCATTTGGATCCGGCCCCGCCCAGAATCCGGCCCGGCTTTCTGGTTCAGGCTCCGCCCCTGACCCTGGCCAGTCCCCCACACCCCACCTTCCACCTCATCTTTCGCTCCTGTGGCGCTGGTGGGGCGTTAATCCCATCTCTGATAGGCGGGGGACCCTTGATCCTGTGCCTCGTCTCTACCTAACTTTTATGCCTCGTTCATTAGTCAGTCAATCCTTTGCTACTTTCATCCTTATGGCTTCCTGCCTGCCTCAGTGTCCCTCACTGTCAGCTCCAAGGGCTGAGGCGAAGTCTAACCAACCCTACAGCCTACGTCCTCCTTCAGTTTTCAGAGGGGCACGGCTGCACCTAACACATGCAGTGGTTAAGTTAGAGCAGGGGACTGAAGCCCACCAGGAGGGTCCATCTGTAGCGGATGCCAGCGGTGGATGTGGACCACAAGAACTTGAATGTTGGTTTCTTCACAAGCGGGACAGATCTTCTCTGCCCGCCAGGTACTGGTGGGGGACAAACTGGGGGGAAATGGGCCATGGTGCTGGGAAACAGCCCTAGAAAATAGTGGCCACAGTAGGAGGCTGCTAAGCTGCTTCCGTGAGGCTGACTGGAGTTTGGAAGGCAGGCGGCGTGCTTGCAGAGAGGGTGGGCTTGTGGTGTGAGAATTAGACGGCTTAGGGAGTTGGTCAAGGTTGAGAGTCTTAGGGAAAAGAGTGAATGCCTCTTTGGGGATGGTCAAACTGTACCTTTTGAGTAAAGGTAGAAAAGAAACCTTAAGGAAGGCGATTGCTGAAAAGCCGAGGAAGGTCATCCCACTGTACTTGGGAAAGCGCAATAGCGTCGTCACCATGAGTAGCAGGGAAAGCATAGCCATAAAGGCCAGCTGGTCACTTCTAGAAGGTGGGTGACCTCTTTAATGTACACTGGAGTATTGGGCAGCATTACTCTGTTTTTAATAGATTGCATTACTGCTTCTTGGTTATTTCCTTCAGATTTGCTCTTCCTGCCTTCCAATTGATTGGATGGGACACCACCTAGGATAACGAGAAAATGTATAATTAGTTACACCCACAAAATCCTTCAACAATACCTTAGTCAGCATTTGATGGAATGATTAGGTGCTATGCATTGGTCTACCACAGTCTAAGTGAGCTCTTTTCTGAAAGTCTGTGTGTTCCCAGGCACATTTCCTTTCTTCTGGATTTCTCCTGTCTTCCTTCTGGACCTCTAGATCTTCTTGTCCAAAATCCTTCCCAGTTGTTGCTTCTTGCATGACTCTGTTTGCCTCCCTTTTACTGAGATCCCACAGCCTTTGCTCACACTTACTTACCGGCACACTGCCATTCTGTCCCAAGGGGGTCTGCTCTTCTTCACTTCTCCCATCATATCACGATGTACGTGGGGGCTGGGACTGTCTTTTGCTCATATCCTAGTTCAGCACAATGTGAGGGAGAAGCGCTACATAGATCCTAGTGATTATTATTATTATCTTATTATTAGGGAACCTGTAACTTGCCAGGAAAGCAGGTCTTTGTGGCCGGAAAAGCAGAAGGTAAGGCCAGAGAAAGAAGACCAGCGCCTACTTCCCCTCACTGGCGGCATGGCCACCTGACTCACGCAGTGGCATGCCGTGAGATGCTCTGGCGTTCATAACTGTGACAGGATGAATCTGCCCCTTCAACGGGACAGAGCAGACCCGGCCTCTGCTGGTCCAGCGAGTGACTAGAAACCTGTCTGAACTGTCACTTTCCTCTGCAGATGTGGCCCACACCACATCTTTAGCCAGCTTAAAAAAAAATACAGAGACCCACAGCCAGATACCTTGGAACACTCACCCTAAATGCATCAAATCCCCACCCCACACCTCTAAGCTCAGGGAACCCTCACATAAGAGGAGGCAGAAAAAATAATGTACAAACCAGAAGGGATGGAGGACACCAAGAAAACAAGGCTCTCTCCTCTAAATCAATACGTGCAAAGCTCATATGAACTCACAGAAACTGTTGCATATACAGGGCTTGCATGGGTTTATACAAGGTTCTCTAATTATATATTATGGCTTCCAGTTTAGTGCTTTTATGGGATTCTGAGTGTGAGAACAAGTGGACCTCTGATTCTTTGGCCTTCTGTTGGGGATACTTTCCTTCTGTTGGCTTGTCCTAACTTCAGTGTGATAATTTTTGCTTTATCTAATTATATTTTGTTTTGTTGTATTTTAACATCTCTCAGAGGCCTGTTCTTTCCTAATGAGAGTCAGAAAGGGAATAGATCCGGATGGGAGGGGAGGTGGGTGAACTAGAAGGGGCATAGAAGAGTGGGATCAGGATAGACTATGCGAGAAAAGAATCTATTTGCAATAAAAGGAAAATTGTGTAGCCTCATCCATGAGAAACTAAGATAGGATAATTAAATGGAGGAGGGAAAAGGGAGAGCAAAGAAAGTAGAGAATGTGGAAAGAGACAAGTAACACTAAAGGCCCTTTGAAAAACCATACAGAAACCCACTACTATAGAAAATTCCTAAAACATTCATATACAGAAGGAATATATGTATATATACATGTATACAGATATATACATACATATATACATATGTATACATACATATATATGTATATACATGTATATACACGTATATATCCATATAACCAGGGACACAATCTCCCAGCTAGATATCTATGCCACCAAGTAAAACCTCCAGGGTCAGGTATGTGTTACATCTTGCCGAGTCACTGGTCAAAGGCCCTGGACATCACCAGCTCTTGCCAAGACTATTGGTTACTTCCCACAACCCTTACGGCAAGGCCCTGTTGCTGAAGATAACGCTCATTTGTATCGTTTAAATGGAGAAGTCAGGCTGGTGCCTGACTAGAAACTTCACCAATCGCTGAGTAGCCTTAGTGATGCTGGAAGGCCCTCTGCACAGCTCTGGAGGAGGAAGGCAACCATCAGCATCGCCCAGCTACAAACCCTGCAGCCTACAACGATGACCTGCTTCTGAGACGTACTGTGCAATAGTGGTATAAGTGTTATGGGCGTAGCAAACCATTTTTTAAAAATTGGATTTAAGGCTGACTCATTGAGATGGAACTGTACCTGACACTAAAGTGGCCAAAACCTAAGGCTGTAGAGCTCACAGGCCTAGGGGAAGATATAATCACAGTATAGTGTATAAAACTTTTAAATAAAAATATAAATAAAAATAGAGCCTTAGTTCCTTTTGGTCTGTAAACAAAAAGCAAAGTAAATAAGACAACTCTCATGCATTGGGGATGTAGAGGAAACGTGCACACTGACTCCTCTGCCTTCCAATAGTATCAGTAAGGAGCCCACGAGGGGAATAGAACCCAGACACGTGCACTGTACATCGTTTTTCCAGACCATATCTTCCCGACCCCTGCCCTAGACAGAGGAGGCTCACAGTCTCAGCAGACATCCCTGAAGACGGACAGGAACGGCTTATCCCAACCCCTGGCTCATTTAGCCAGCACTTGTACCATCCCAGTAAAAGCCAAAGGGAAGAGGATGCTTCCGCAAATGTCCCCGCGAATCTGCAAGCATCCTGTTGGAAGGATAATGCTGAAATGCCTATTGTGGTTCCTGCAGCCTGACGTCAGAGCTCAACCATTTTAGGCACCAGCTTTCTTCATTCTCCCTCTGCCTCCTGCCTATCGAAATTGTATCAGCCTTTCGCAGACTGCTTTCTTCCTCAAAGTTGTGCTATGAGAGGTATCAGTTTACCTTGGTCTCCAGTATCCTAGATGACTGAGTTCAACCATCCAGTTTTATTTAGGAAGACAAACTTAATGAACCTTCTCCCCACTGGAACTTCTCGACTAAGTACAAAGATCCTCCAACCCCTAAAGCACACACTCAACTGGACTTGTGTGTGACTTGCTCTTGGTCCCTGTTTTTTTTTCAGAAGGGAGCAGAAGTCTCATTCTCAAGCTGGATGCCCCTGATAACGTACATCCTGAGGTTAGATAGTCTCCACCTGGTGCCTCCCTGGAGGCACCCTGGATGAACAAACACGAGAGGAGTAACTCAGTCCAAGGCTGAGAGCGACCCTCCCTGTAAGACCCGCCCTCTGTCATCCGAAAGGGCATTGGTTATTCTCTTCCTTCACGGTGCCTTTATTTCCTTTGTGATTCTCATCATTGCCTATCATTGTTTTATGGGTTTTCTTTGTTTTTGGTCTGCTTAATAATAGAGGCAGAGTGCAGTTTTGTTCAAGTTCTTATAGGGCATGGGTGAGAAGAGAAGAAAATCACAACTTAAAATATCTATCTATCTATCTATCTATCTATCTATCTATCTATCCATCTATCCACTTTACATCCCAGTTGTAGCCCCCTCACAAAAGCAAAACATTTTTAAGAAATCTGTGCTAAGAAATTTTAGTTCCATGTAAAAAGAAAATTTTAGTTCACTGTAAAAAGAAAAACAAAAACAAAAAACAAAAAACAAAAAAACCTCAGAAGGTAAATCTCAAATTACAGAGAAGGAAAACTAAGTTCAAATACCTCCCAGATGGCACCATGTATGTGCTTACAAAGTTCATGGTGGGTGATTGCTCTTGAGAGCCAATGAAGTGTTACTTAAGCTGAAAAGGAAATATCCCTATACGAGACAAGATGTGATTCAGAGGCAGATGAATGTGATGCTATCTGAGCTCTCCTGGTCTTCCCACTGCTGAGCACTGTGCACCAGATTTGGTTAGATCCTGTTCTCACCCCTATTTTGCAACTGGGGAAACCATCCTGTTAGATTTCCAGTTACTGTAATGAAATGCAAGAGGTAATCAATTCAAAAATAGGAAAGACGTAAGGAGGTCCCAGTCCATCATCCTTTCACTCCACTGCTTTAGCCCGTGGTGAGCTGTGCATGCTGGGTACAGCGTGTGGTGGAGCAAAAACCTCATGCATAGAAAGCAAAGGTGAACAGCAGGACCCTGAGGTCTCACAGCCCCCTTCAAAGGGGTGCCACCCATGACCTGAATGGGACATATTAGGAGAACTGACTTCCATGGACGATAGACACTTTTAGGTAAAAAGTTAATAGTATGATTTCTCGTGACTTTTAAAGACAGCCTTAGTGTTATTTTACCCTCCTCCCTCATTATTTTGTAAAAGATCCTGGAAACCTAGCAGTTACCTGGTGCTGATGAAGTCATGGATCTTGCAGGAGAACCTGCAAGTGCCACTTCACTAAATCAGCAAATTCCTTAACTACATTCTAAATATCTGTCCTTATACCCACAGAAAAGGGTAGTCCTTGCAGCTCATCGAGTGAGCTTCCCTTTGCAATAGACAGAGACTGTTCTAGAAGACCACAGCCAATCAAGAGTCAGAGCTGTAGAGGTCAGATCTAACTGATACATCTACAACACAACTTCCGCACGTAAGGCTCAGGGATCATTGCAGAAGAGGGGGCAAAAAGAATGTAAGAGTCCAGAGTATCAGGGATTTTGCTGTGAGACTATGTCTCCCATGAATATCAGAAGTTACACCCATAAAGTCTCACCAACATGGCTCCCAAAACATGAGCTGAACAAGGATGAGAAAAATCAACACGCTAACGTGGATGACCTTTGGGGGGGCTCAGGAAGACCCAACTTTAGACAAAGAACTACAGGCACCTAAAGAAGGCTGAGAGCAGGAGAAATAGTCTCCCAGGAAAACACAACAAATGTTCATCCATGAACACATGCATAAAGTAACATTATACACACTGAGCAGGTTATACTTATGTGTGTAGGAACACACATACACACATGTAATAACAATGAAAAGAAAAAGAGGCCATAAAATTGGAAGATAGCAAGGAGGGGCATATGGGAGGGAAAATGATGCAATTATATTATAATCTCAAAAAATAAACATAAAAGAATAAAAGAAGTCCAAATTGTTAGCAGTTCAATCATAACTGAATTTCAAAGTCTCCTCACCAGAACAATGCAAATAAATCCAGCAGTAACAACCCAGATCTTTTCAGGGTGGAGGTAGGACTTTTTTGGGAGAAAGATGCTGACATCATCAATAGCCCCTTGAGGGAGAGCACAGGCATTTGTTCTTTTTAAAAAATTTATTTATTTATTTATTACCATTCATTCACTTTGTATCCCTGCTGTAGCCCCCTTCCTCATCTCCACCTCGACCCACCCACCATCCCTCTTCTCCCCCTATGCCCTTTCCCTAGTCCCCTGATAGGGAGGACCTCCCCTTTTATCTGACCCTAGCCTATCAGGTTTCATCAAGGCTGGCTGCATCATCTTCCCCAGCGGACTGGCAAGGCTTCACCCCCCAGGGAGAGGTGATCAAAGAGCCTGCCACTGAGTTCATGTCAGAGACATCCTTGCTCCCCTATTAGGGAACCCACTTAGAAACTGAACTGCCTATGGACTTCCTCTGAGCAGGGGATCTAGGTCCTCTCCATGTATGGTCCTTGGTTGGAGTATTGGTCTCTGCAGGCCTCCCTGGGCCCATGATTTTTGGCTCTGTTGGTCTCCTTGTGGAGTTCCTGTCCCCTCCAAGTTTTTCTACCTCCCTCTTCTTCCATAATGTTTCCAGCACTCTGCCCAAAGTTCGGCTATGAGTCTCAGTATCTCCTTCAATACCATGGTGGGTAGAGTTTTTTCAGAGGTCCCCCGTGGAAGGCTCCTGTCCTGTTCCTTGTCTTCTCCTACTTCCAATGTCTACCTGTTTTCCCTTCAGAACAAAATGACAGCTTACAGACTGGGAAAATATCTTCACCAACCCTTTTTCTGACAGAGGGCTAGTATCAAGAATATATAAAGAACTCAAGAAGTTAAACACCAACAAACCAAGTAATCCAAGTTAAAAATGTGGTACAGAGCTAAACAGAGAATTCTCAACAGAGGAATATTGAATGGCAGAGAAACACTTAAAGAAATGCTCAATGTCCTTAGTCATTCAGGAAATTCAAATCAAAACGACCCTGAGATTCCACCTCACACCCATTCAGAATGGCTAAGATCAAAAACTCAAAGATGATGCATGCTGCAGAGGTTGTAGAGAAAAGGGAACCCTTCTCCATTGCTGGTGGGAATGTAACCTTGTACAACCACTTTGGAAATCAACCTGGCATTTTCTCAGAAAATTAGGAATAGTGCTACCTCAAGATCCAGCTATACCACTTCGAGGCATATACCCAAAAGATGCCCTACCATTCAATAAGGACATTTGCTCCACTATGTTCATAGCAGTTTTATTTGTAATAAAACTGGAAACAACCTAGATGTCCCTCAATGAAGGAATGGATACAGAAATTGTGGTACATTTACACGATGAAAAACGATTCAGCAATTAAAAACAAGGAAATCATGAAATTTGCAGGGAAATGGTGGGAACTAGAAAAGATCATCCTGAGTGAGGTATCCCAGAAGCAGAAAGACACACACGATATATACTCACATAAAAGTGGATATTAGACATATACTATATAGGACAAACATACTAAAATCTATAGTCCTAAAGAAGCTAAACAACAAGGAGGACCCTAGGGAAGAGGCTGAAACCTCATTCAAAAGGGCATTTGTTCTTTTAAGTGCTCAAGAAATGTTGAACAAATGAATTTTGTTCTTGCTTAAGTCCTGATTTTCTTTAATGACTTTGTATTTGTTCCTCATCACTTAATCTCACTTGATAAGCTCCGCTGTTTTGTTTATGGGCCAATGAACTGTGTCTTAGATAAACTGTGTTTTATTGTTGTGAAGAGACACTGATGATGGCAATTCTTTTAAATAAATAAATAATTGATTTCATTCATTTACTTTTGAAATTTTGCTGAAGATCTGTTTCTTGACCTGGATTCCTCTCCCTCATCTTTGCGTATAGTTCAAAGATTTTATCTTTTCATGGTGCCCCATATTTCCTGCATATTACTTTCTAGTTTATAAAAAAAACCCTAAGATATTCTTTGCTTTTTGGGAATAATTCTTCCCCTTCATATTCAAGCCCTTATATATTACCTTTTATTTGAGGCATTCTACTCGTAAGGCATTCCCTTGCGTTTTCTAACTGTGTTACTGAATTTTCAACTCCACCTTCATTTCAGTTTGAGTTCTCCTCAACATTTTGCTATCCCTACTGAATTCTGTTTTCTAATCCTGTACGGTCTTTGTCATTTCGTTCAACCTTATGCTCGTATTTCCTTTGGCAATCAATCAATCGGTGTTTGCTTTTTAAAGTTAATTCTCTTTATGTTCATGGAGGTGCTCCTTTTTGTTTTCTTTAAATTCCACGAATTGGTTCATGAAGCTTGTGATTATTATTCTAAGTCCTGTGCCCATGAGTTCATCTAGATAATTGCCATTGGAGAACACCTCTCTAGAACTCATGGATTTGGGGAGGGGGTACCCTGTACTGACCCTTCTTGTTGTTTATATTCTGGGGATGCACCTGGCTGTGTGGATTTATTTCTGTTTCTGACAATTGACAGCGTCTGAGGGAAGCAGCGTCAGGTGCTTTTGTTTGTTTGTTTGCTTGTTTTCTGTTTTATTTTTATTTTTTTGTAAGGGTATATCCCTGGTAGGTGGAAGACTCACACCCACTAGTATTTAGGTCACGCAAATTAGACTTACTGGGTTAAAAAAAAAAAAGGATTGCACAAAGTTGTGTGGATAGTGAAAAGGGATAGATCTTGGAAAAGCTGGGGGCGGGGGGAAAGGTGAATGTAATTAAAACATGTTGTACAAAATTCCCAAAGAACTAATAAAGATTGCTTTAAAAATTCTCCTTAAAATATCTCTCAAGAAATCAGGAGTTGAAGAAATGTATCTCATACAATAAAGCATAAATGACTAACTTATAACAATATAATACTAAGTTGCAAAAACCAGAAAGTGTTCCCATTAAAACCAGGAACATGACAAAGAATCTGCTTTCTCAATTCTAATTCAACATGGCCTTTGAAGTGTTAGCTGGGACAATAAGACAAGAGAAGGAATGAAAAAAACACGATTATGAAAGATGAAGCCACATGATATGATTTCCTATGGTGAGATTGATAATGGGGACAGGAGAATCCATTGAAACTCATGAACCAGCGAGCTTGATATAAGTAGTGGCAAACAACTGTCTACAACAAGATGGAAGACAAGGAATGACTTTTGGTTTTCCCTGACCTCTGTAGGCATTCATGTACCTGCACCCACACAACACAGCATAAACACACACATATACAAAGAGCTTACTTTTAACAAAATAGCAGGTAAAAAGAATCAGCACATTAAAGCAGTAGCTTTCATATATATATATATATATATATATATATATATATATATATCAGTAATAAACATGCTGAGATAGAAATCAGAAAGCCATTCCTATATATGACAGCTTTTAAAAAATTAACTACCTGGCGGGGGGGGGGTGTGTGTGACTAAGGAAATGAATAGCTTCTGCAATGAAAATGTAAAAAACTGAAGAAAAAAAAATGAAGACACTAGAAGGCCTTTCATGTCACAAAATGGTTAAATTATCACTAGTGATCAATACATTTAGTGAAATCCCCATCAAAATCTCAATGTCATTCTTCAGCGAAACAGAGTAAAATAAACCTATAGTTCATATGGAGGTATGAAAGTCTCTGGATAGCCAAAATAATGCTGAGAAAAAGAAAAGAGCCACACTGACCTCAAGATGCATTACACAACCATGGTAACACAACATAATACTTGAACAAAACCTAAATATATACCAATGGAATATTTTAGAGGAACCAGAAATGAAACCACACAACTACACCCATCTGATATATTCTGCTTATTGACACAGGGTCTCATGTAGCACAGGCTGGCCTTGAATTCACAGTGTATCTGGGGATGGCCTTGAACACCTGACCCTCCTGTCTCCAATTCCTGAATGTTTTGATTACAGGTACATGGCATCTTGCCCAGGAAGCCAATGGACTCTTGACAAAGGTGTCAAAACATGTTGGAGAAAAGACTTTTCAACAAATGGTGCTGGGAAAACTGGATATCTACATGTAGAATTATGGAAGTAGAACCCTATTCTCTCATCCTGGTCACGAGCAATTGAAAATGTATCAGTTATCTTAATGCTTTGGAATTTCATACCTGTGCATTTAACCTGGAATGCTTGTGGAGGTCAGGAAGCTAGAAAAAGGGAGCACTGGGGTAGGGAAAGGGTCATAGAAGGAAGGGGCAATAGAGCCTATGTGATCTGTGTATGCCACAGTCGCCCAAGTTTTGCTCCTGTCCAGAGACTGTAACCACTGCCCTCGCTGTCTTCTCTTTTTCATACACACTTTCTTCCACCCCCTTATCAAAGATCTTGGTATAAACAGCTACACATTTTGTGAGACAATAAACACATGTCAAAAAAATATCTTATGTACCTAAAATTCTGAAGCTATTGGTGGAAAACTGGAAGATACAGGCACAGGCAAGGTCATGTAGGAAAAGACAGCAGGACATAAAGAACTGACACGTAGGACTTCCATAAAATTAAAAACAAACAAACAAAACAACAACAACTGCATGGCAAAGAAAACAATAAGAAGAGATAGCCTGTGCAATGGAAGAAAATATTTTCTCAACTGCATCTCTGATAGCAAATTAATATCTAGGAAATATAGAAGACTCAAAATTCTAAATACTACAAAACCAAACAATTCAATAAATAAGTGGTCTAATGACCAATCAGTTCTGAAAAGATAAGATACAAGGGACCAATAAACATGGAAAATATTAGATTTTTTCTTAGCCATCAGAGAAATACAAATGAAAGCTACATTCATCTTCAGTCTCACTGTAGTCAGAATGGCCACCATTAAAAGCATAAATAGCAACAAGTGCAGGAGAAGACACAGACAGGAAACAGAGAACCCTCATGCGTTATTGGTGGGAATATATATCAATCCAAAGATGATGGGAGTTAGTGTAGAAGTCCCTTAATAAACTATTCTATGAGTCATCCATAACATGCCTGGGTATGTTGTTGAAGGACTATAGGCCAATGTACCGCATAAGTATACAATCATGTTATAGCTGCACTGGTCACAGGAGCTAAGTTAGTAAGTCTAGGTTTCTATCAACAGATAAATGGATAAAAAAATGTGACATATATAGGCAATAATGTTTTATTCAGCCATCAAGAAGAATGAAATTATTCAATTTTCGGGAAAAAATGATTATAACTGACCATCATCATATTGAACAAATATATTCAGATTGACTAAACAAAACATCGCATCGTTAGGTGTGAATGTGTTATCCTGAGTAACTAAACTTGGGTCTTCCCTGACCTCAGTCTTCTGAGCTGGGATAGTGGCGATGTCCTGACCTCTCCCTCTGGGGACTCATACTCTGTTCCAGACATTTGGCTTGAAGCCCAACATGGCATGTATGTGTCCACCAATGACAGCCAAATCCCCAGCAAAGGGATTTAATTTAATTGCTCCTTCTGGGTCCATTTAAAGGAAAGGCTGTCAACATCCCTCCCAAGTGTTTCCCAAGGACAGGGACAAATTCTACTGAAGATGAGCCTAAAATTCTTGGCAACCTGAACTTAACTAGGGGAACAAAAAGCTTCGTCTGTCTACGGGAACTCATTTCCACCATGTTCCCACCTTTGCCTGTGGTTGACAGAAAGCCATATGTGCATCGCACTAACTGCACAAGACTGAAGTTTTATCAAGGTAACTGTGAGTATTTCTAGAATTGTTTGTTCCGTGGGAGGTGACATGAAACAGAGGGGAAAGTTTGATTTGTAACTGCCTGCTCAATATTAATTAGCGGCATAAAAACAGCTTGTGCTTATTTAGCTAAGTGTGTTTAGCTACATAGTACCAATAACATGGGACTAGGTATAATTACTGCATATTATTACTGTTTGATCCTTGAATGTGACAATGTTGAGAACGAGATGCTAAGTGTGGCTAAGAGTTTAAGGTCTGCATGCCACATCACAGCCATAAAAATACCCATGCCAGCTGTCGATGGTTGATTCCTTTTCTTGACCCTCCTTTAACATTTGCTAGGCAAATGTGTAGGCTGGTGTCATACAACAAAGAATTCTCGGCTGGAATCCAAAGGCTTGAGAC
This sequence comes from Meriones unguiculatus, assembly GCF_030254825.1. Lineage (NCBI taxonomy): Eukaryota > Metazoa > Chordata > Mammalia > Rodentia > Muridae > Meriones > Meriones unguiculatus. The sequence goes on from NC_083353.1 coordinate 107,431,257, forward strand.
CGAATGCTAGCCTTGTCCACTAAAGGTCCGTGATTAGGGCAAGTAATTTAGAGTGACTTTAATAGACAGGCTGGACAAAGTCATTTTTATTTAAAGCTGGATACTTGAAATTTTAGCACGTTCTGATTTTCAGTTTTCTGTTCTTGAAATACATTCAAAGTAGACACTGCATCTTCATAGATAATAAACTACATTAGATAAGTTATATAGTGTTTCTGAAAACCCTGAGCTCCTACAGAGATTTAAAAATGAGGATCAGAAAATTCGTCATTCTTAATTGTCATAAGACAGTAATATTTTATTTGTGAAATGATGAACCATGAACTTGAACTAAAATAAAAATTTGCTAAAAATAAATTGTGTACCATGTAAAATTCAACTCACCCTCAGGAGAAAATAAAATTAAAATTTTAACTGCATGGATTTTGAGTGCAGTCATGTTTCTGAAGGGATGAAATCTGCAATGTCTGTTTGTTTTCCAGGAGGCTTAACTGCTAGAGGATCTGGAATGTGGGTAAGATAACCTCTGTGTGATGTCTAAATGCAGCAGGACCTTAGGGGTTAGCTGATATCTGACATCTTGCTCTTTCTGTCTACATCCTGTGTGATAATTCTGAGGCTTGGTGACAACTGAAGCCAACGCCCTAGAATCTCAGAGGAGGGTCAGCGTTGTGCCTTTCAGGGGAAGAGGAGACCGGTGAGGGCAATCCTATGGTCATGCTCATGGACACTCTTGGCTTCCTGATTCCTTGCCTCTCTGTCGTGTAGCTGGACAAGGAGACTGCCCACCTTGCCTGAAAGCCGTCACATGACGTGGGTAGTTTTCTGCAAGGGAACCTGCTCTTCTAGTCGAAAGGGGTTTGTTGAAACTACTCTCTCTCTCTCTCTGCAAAGGTCCTTCATTCATGTAGGAGGCTTGGTTAGTTCTGCCTTCACTCTGGACCTGAGGAAAAATAATCAGGGTCAAACTTTACTGGGTGGTGGGTTTCCTTGGTGCTCCATAACGTGTGTGGCAGATGCTCTACTGCTCTGCATGTGTAGTGTAGGGGATGGAGGCGTCTGTCTCCTCCAGATGTAGCCATGGCAACACACTCGGGTTAGTCTATAGTGAACTCGGTAGAGGAAACACAATGGCTGGGAAGTCAGTGTTTAAAATTCTAGTGGAGAGTGCAGACACCTTGCACTCGAACATCAAAGCCAGGACTGTTCCTTTTCATCCTGACTCAGTTTCTCACCCGCAGCTTTTCTGTCTCCCTTGCCGATGAACAGCTCACCCTCAGGGCTGTGGTGAGGAACACATAACGTCCGTCACATTTATTTTTCTTGATCCAAATCATACATTAAAAAAATACCATTCGGTCTTTGCTCTCAAACAAAAATGAAATCAGTGAAACAAGCATCTTGTGCTTATTCTATCCATCCAAACAATTGGGGTGTCTTGATGCTCAGGTCCCAGGAAGACACTGAAATGAAGGCCCAGAATGTATGTCAGGCATAGCACTTGGGCAAAAACTACACTTGGGTACTTGGACCAGTGTTAAAGTGACAGCTTTATAACTAGGCCAACAGCACCTGCACTGGGTTCTAGGATAAGGGTGGATAGAATTCTGAGGGTTCATAAAAGAGGGAGTGCTCCTTTCTCCCTGGGGAGGGGATGTTTGAGAAGAGGAGCTGATGACATATTTGGCTTTTGGGAAAGAGGACCTCCTAGCTGAGGAGGTTATAGGAACTGCCCCCCAAAACCCTGATGTAACCTAGTGCTTTTGCAGAGAGCTGGCTGTGGTCATGGCTTTGACTGTGGCTTTTGCTGTGGCTGTGGCTTTGAGAGTTAAAACATGTAGGAAGAGTCTACAGAGGACTCTCAGAGTTAAGACATGTAGAAAGAGTCTACAGAGGAGGAAGCTTCCAGATATATTGTGGACTATTCCCTCTGTTGGCTGTGAGGGAGTCACTGAGTTATTAGAAGCTGCTTATAACCTTTCAGAAAAGGCACTCTACAGAAAAATCAGAAGCAAAATCATTAGCAAAAGCATTGAGATAAAAACCAATCGTGGTCTATCATGAGTAGGTTGTTTTGCCTCCAGAGGCGCACACCAATGGCCCTTTGCTAATATGTGTGCTTTGACTCTTAATGATTGTGCAACTTATTTTTACATTTTTCATTGTATTTAGAAAGTATCAGTAGGAGGCTGTCGGTGTTTCACTCTGAAAGTATCCAGCAACACACTGATCTACAATGATAAACCCAACTTAAAGAATATAGGTGGCGTTGGAATTTTCAGTCCTAAACTGTTTTGCTCTGAGATTTTTTTTTAAAATATTATTTACCCAAGGAAAATGTTCAAATGGAGAACTTGTGTGCGTCTCTCTCTCTCTCTCTCTCTCTCTCTCTCTCTCTCTCTCTGTGTGTGTGTGTGTGTGTGTGTGTGTTCTGGTGCACTTGTGTGTTCATTTACCGATGTGCCTGTGTCCAGATGCAGGTGGAGGCCAGAGGTCATGTGAATACTATGCCGATTCATGTCCTAAGTTAATCAAGTCATGGATGACTGAGTGAATCTTTGATCCAATTTACATTTCTTTGACTGAGGCTGAGCGAGAATAGGTGAGCTTAATTGGTGACTTGCCCTTATCTTTTATGAACTGAATGCTCACGTTCTTGTTTCTGTAGCAGTGGAGTGTTCGTCTTATGAATCCCAATTAAAATGTATGTTATCATTCATTCATGTCACGTCGTCAGGGATGAAAGAAACATGCAATGACCTTTCTTAGGACACCTTTCACCTCATTTTTCTTTTTTTCTTTTCTAGCCCTGAAATCTAATGGTCTCTGGTAGCCTTCTCAGTCAAGGATGATGGGGAACCAGACACTGGTGACAGAGTTCATCCTTCAGGGCTTCTCTGAGCACCCGCAGTACCAGCTGTTCTTATTTATCTGCTTCCTCTCCCTCTACTCCGTGGCCCTCGCAGGTAATGTCCTTATCATCCTGGCCATCACCTGCAACCCTGGCCTCCACACCCCCATGTACTTTTTCTTGTTCAATCTGGCTACTATGGACATCATCTGTACTTCCTCCATTATGCCCAAGGCCCTGAAGGGTCTGGTGTCAGAGCGGAACCCCATCTCCTACGGCGGCTGCATGGCGCAGCTCTATTTCCTCACATGGGCCGCTTCCTCGGAGTTGCTCCTTCTCACGGTCATGGCCTACGACCGTTACGCAGCCATCTGCCACCCTCTGCACTACGGCACCATGATGAGCAAAGCCTTTTGCAGTGCGCTGGCTACCGGGGTGTGGGCGCTCTGTGCTTTCAACACGGCCATTCACACAGGACTGATGACTCGCTTGAAGTTCTGCGGCCCCAACGTCGTGACCCATTTCTTCTGCGAGGTGCCCCCCCTGCTGCTTCTCTCCTGTAGCTCGACCTACGTGAACAGCGTCATGATCGTCTTGGCGGACGCCTTTTACGGCGTACTGAACTTCCTGATGACCGTCGTGTCGTACGGCTTTATCATCTCCAGCGTCCTGAAGATGCGGACTTCGGAAGGGAAGCGGAAAGCCTTCTCCACCTGCTCCTCCCACCTCACCGTGGTGTGCATGTATTACACCGCCGTCTTCTACGCCTACATAAGCCCGGTCTCCAGCTACAACGCCGAGAAGAGCAAGCTGGCTGGCGTGCTGTACACCATGCTGAGCCCGACCCTCAACCCCCTCATCTATACTTTGAGGAACAAGGAGGTCAAGGCAGCTCTCGGGAAGCTTTTCCCTTTCCTCAGAAACTAACGTGCGATTCCCAAAGCTCTTCTCTTGGGCTTCCGGTCTCACTGTGGACTGGCTCTCCCCGGGGCACAGGAAGGGCTTGCTTCTGTGTGCCCTGAAGGTAATAAGCCAACCTTTTCCACCCACTGCAACGTCCTTGGAGATGACCTCAGGGATTTAGTGACCCGGCACTGACTGACAGGAGTGTGGCTGAATGTGAGCTCGCAAAACTCTCAGTATGAGAAGTGGGGTCTCTGGGTGGGGCCTCACAGTGATACAGTACTTTATTGTCAAAGAAGCAAAAATCTCTCTGAGAGGTCAGGGCGTCCATGAGCCTTACAGCTGTATGGAAATGCCCTTCTCTTCTTTGGGTGTAGAGCATGTATGTAGAAATCACACTTTGAAAGCGTGAGCTTTGAAAGACTTGAGTGGTACGTGGGGAGCCCCTGGCATTTTGAGGATTGCTTGACTGGAGAATTACTTCTTGTGACCTCTGGTCTCCAAGAAACCCACTTCTATTTTTCTTCAGCTTTTCCCTTTGGAGCCCTATAAGCCTCAAAGCGAAATGTTTGATGTTAATGTGAGTTATTGTTTCTGCTTTTCCCTTTTCCTCTCACTGACATTTGACTTAAGGTGAAACAAATTTTTAGGTTCACCTCTTGTACTTACCTGTAAAAGCTCCATCTTTGTCACATGATATGTGGCCTATGTACCTCGAAAAACACCCAAGCTTTCTCACCTCTTGAGACGGTCCTTGAATTCTGAGGGTCTGAGCCACTGCCTTGCCGTTTAGGAACAAGTGACATGAATCAGCTGTAATAAAAGCACCGTAAGAAGGTAACATTACCCTTCCGCTGTTTTTGAATAAACCTGGGAGGACGAATCTGTAGCTAATGCAGAGAGATCTTGAGTCTGTCCTTGTGTTTTTAGAAACCCTGTGGCAAAGTTAATTCTTTTGGTCAGGCTGACAGGAAAAATGTGAATATTTAGCTATATCTTTGGGAATAAATAAAACTACATATTCATTGATAGATTCGATGGAAGCTAAGAATAGAAGCTGGTATTTGATTTAGGAGGGCTGAGCTGTCTTCGGGTCTTCACCCATATCCTCATTATGCTTCGTCTGCAGTAAATTGATTTGGGACGGTCTTTATATGTATATGCAGATTCTTATGGACTAGGTCTAATCTCCATGATGAAAGTATCACCCTCTACTAACATTTTGATGCTTTCAGTTATCTCCAAGACTTTCAAATACAGTTGTTGACTTTGTCCACAACTACAGATTACTCAATATGATACTAACAGATTTTCAGCATGCCATGAAGAGTATTTATTATTTTTCCACCTTAGTTTCTAATAATTTTTCTAATCTCTATATCTTACAATGGATTTAATGTGTATATATATATATATATATATATATATATATATACACACACACACTTAGGAAGCAAGTTCCCCGATTAAACTGGTGTTTAACATGACAAACACAGGCATAAAAGTAGTGCTATATCCCAAGTGCCAAGCAATGTTGGCATTCAAGGTCAGAGAGAAAGTGAGAATGTGGCAAGAGCCTTGACCTCAATTGGCAGAAACATGAAATCAATTTGAACTCAAGTTAACTTCTAAACATAATAAAGGCAAAGATTAATCTAAGGGTTGATGGCTGGCTAGGCTAATGGGGTTAAATTGTATGGGAACACAACTCTCTGAAATGATCTATTGGAGAGGGGCAACTGGGGTGGGTAGGTGAGAGACCTTATTCAGTGATTATTGAAGCCACAGGTGCATCTCAGACATCTTGGTAATTTGCTGCTCTGTACAAGAGGCCAAAGGGGAGACTTCCCTGGAGAGACAGATTCTCAGCCCTCTTTTAATCTGAGTCCTTCCCAGACACCAGTATCATCTTCCTTCAGTCTGGATGTGGTTTTTCTGTTCTGCAAATTCTAACAAGTCCATTTATGTTCAGATCTCTCTTTGTCCCCCTTGCCCCCTTGGCCCCTAGGTTGGCCTCTGCTTTGTCTTGTTGCTTAAGCTGTTTTCTTTAGCTGTCTGGTGGGATACCCCTATCTCCTTTCCTTGTGTTGCAAGGACATATATGTCTGTTTTCTCCAACAGACCTAACAGCTAAGACTTTGTTCTTTTGTGGATCATTTTATAGGAATCAGTGACAATTTCCTACAGGCAGGAGAGAATCAGTTCTTCTTTCCATGTAGTATTAACCCTTAAAACTAAGGCTCCTGTCACCTAAGGAGCCACAGAGAAGAAGTGACAAAATTTCCATTCCACCCATTTCTCTGTTTTCTGTCCTTGATGCAATCAAGTTAAACACATCATTTCTCTGACTCATTCTCCAACCACAGGTCCTTATTCTCTTGTGGTATTTCTTGAAAACTATCACTAGAAATAAGTGTACTATATTAACCCAACATAAATGAATTCAAGTATGATGTTGAAGAACATGCGTAGTGTGAAAGAAATATAGTAAAATCACAATCTCTCTTATCATTGCATGGTTTTGTGTTAGTGTATATTAATTGTACTTTCACACATGCTTGTTACCTATTTGGTCATATCCAACCCTTAATTTATAAAGTAGATTTCTGGATGGTAGAATTACTTATTCATGGTTATACTGTTTAAGAAATATATATGATTTTTATTTAAATCATCCAATAAAAAATTTTCAATTTTGAAAGATAATGTGTATGGCTCTTTAATTGTTACAAGGAAGGAACAATGCTCTTACATGCCACCCTGGGCCTCTTTTAGTTGCAAAAGGTGAAGTCTCCCTTCCATCACCCCTCTCCTTGCCACAAGAAAAATGCGCAGAAAACGGACTTAAGACGTTGATTTATGTAAAGAAACAATAAGAATTTGAGAAGTTAAAGATAGAAGTGGAAGTGAGAAAAAGGCCATGGAGAAAGTGTGAGAGGAAAGGATGGAGACTGGGGGAGTGTGCAGAATGTGGCAGAAATGCTGTGACGTGCTGGGGAAGTCTAGATTTATAAAAAAAGCAAAATATCCATTAACTGGTTTCCTCCTCTAGCAAATGCAGTTCTGAGCCAGCCATCACCATATGAGACATTCAGGTAGTTGGGAGACACTGAGACATAATCCGGAGAGGCAACCTGGAGGTAGAGAAAGAGGATGGGGGTAAGACCTAGTCCTGTGAGTCTGTCTTGCCCAGGCACCAGACATGGGAACGAGGAAGGTTTTTCATGCTTCTAGCCACTGTTGGTCACAGCCTTATGAGAAACTCTGAGCACAGGCCTAGAGTAGGGGAGCATGCCTTTAATCCCAGCACTCGGGAGGCAAAGGCAGGCAATCTCTTTGAGTTCAAGGCCAGCCTGGTCTACAAAGCAAGTCTGGGACAGCCAGGGCTATACAGAGAAATCTTATTTTGAAAAATGAAGAGGGAGAGAGAGAGAGAGAGAGAGAGAGAGAGAGAGAGAGAGAGAGAGAAACTCTGAAAGTGGAAACCACCTAAATCTGCTGCCAACTTTTCTAGACTACCAAATATTGTTTACCATTTTAAGTTTACTTTGTTCTGATTATCTTGTTCCCGGGTAAGTGCAGGGGCAGATGTGCCAAGAATATCTCTGAGTCAGAGGCTCCTAGGGAGTTCTCTGGCATAATTATTTGAGTCACAACCTCCAGGGTGTAAGGGACCTTCTACAGCAGTAGGTTTCCACACGATCTTTTCAAAAGGTTTCTGGTATCCTTCCTCATATCCTCTTCTTTATGCTTGTCTCCCATCTCCTGCCCATTTATTCTTTCCTGTCCCAGTATTCGCTTTTAACCATTTATACCACAGACTTCCCTCCTTACTGCCCTTTACTACATTGCTAATTTCTATGGGTATTCCAAACTAAATGCTCATAACTAAACTTTCAAAACTAACATATACACACAGAGAACACATGCCATGTTTGTCTTTCTAGGTCTGAGTTACCTCACTCAGGATGAGTGCTTCAAGCTCCATCCATTTTCCTGTGAGTTTCACAATATTATTTTTATCAGCTGAGTAGTATTCCATTGTGTAAACGTACCACATTTTCATTATCCATTCATCAGTCAATGGGCATCTATATTAATTTCTACTGGCTATTGTGAAAGAACGGCAATGAACACTAATAAGAAAGTCTCTTTGTAGTAGGAGATAGATTCCTATATATGCCCAGTATTTAGTGCATTAGGTAGGATTTCTGTTGCTGTGATGAAATACCATGAGCATGACTATGACCATGACCATGGCCATGATCAAAAGCAACTTGAGGGTGAACTTACAACTCTCACTTTATACCTCATCACTGAGGGACATCAGGGCAGGAACTAAGACAGGAATTTGGAGGCAGGAACTGAGGTAGAGAACATGGAAGGATGTTGCTTAAGGCCATTCTCTTCATGCTTACTCAGCCTGCTTATACATCCCAGGACCACCTGCCAAGGAATGGCACACTCACAATGGGCTGGACCATCCCACATCATCAGTGATTAAGGCAATGCCGCACAACTTGCCTACAGGCCAATCTCCTGGAAGCATTTTCTCAGTTGTGATTCCTTCTTCTCAGATAACTTAAGCTTGGGTCCTGCTGAAGTAAATGAATCAGCACAATTCACCCCTTGTCAACATGACGCTCAATTACATCACTATTCAACTAAAAACCTTTTCTTTCCCTTTTGTCCTGAAGGTGACATGTTAATACTAATATCACAATTTATTTCCTTGCCTGACTTTGATGTGATGGTTTTTGTTCTATCTTATCATAGTTTTGTTGTAGCCTGCTATTTGAGACAAAGCTACGGCCACCTTTGTATTAAGCTTCCATTTGGTTTCTAAGGTGAAATTAAGTTCAAAATTATAAACTTTTCAACTCTGCTTCTGGGAAGTGGTTGTTCATAGTTGACCTTATGATTGAATAGTCTCATAACTCATACTTTGTTATCTATTCACTTGGCTACACTCTGGTTGCACCTCCAGATACTGCTACAAGGTGCAACTAGTATCCCTAGCTGATGAAACGGCAGGGCTCCCTGCTTCTTCAAGAGGGCTGCACCCAGCAAACACAGTATAAGAGCAGCAGCAGCAGCAGCTCACTAAATTCAGAGCGAGAAACCCAGAGCCAAATTAGTTGTTTTGAGTATGGTCATTCGGTTGACCATACTCAAAAAGCTGAGGGGGCTTCCTTCAGGAACAATCATCTTCCTGCCAAGGGGATTCTCTCCACCCCAGGACTCCAGCAGGCACCAGAAATTCTAACAGCCAATACCTGAGACAGCCAGATGGGTAGAGACCAGGGTAAAAGCACAGACAACAAAAGGCAAAGAAACATGGCATCTCCAAAATCTAGTTATCCAGGGGCAAGTGGCCCTGGACACCCTAACATAGGTGAAATTCAAGAAGATGACCTTACATCTATGCTTAGGAAAAGGAAGTGGAAGAAACAAATAAAATGAATAAAGAAATAGAGGAAGATAAAGTAAAAAAGAGTATGGCCATCTTTAAAGAAATAGAGGAACACAAAGTCAAACAGAGTATGACCATCCAAAAAGAAATACAGGAAGATGCAGCCAAACAGTTTGTGACCTTAAGAGAGGAAATGATTAAATCACTGAAAGAAATAAAAGAAACAGAGTAATGTTCAAACAAAGAGGTGAAGGAATTGAAGGAAAAACAGAAAAATACAGTCAGACAAGTGAAGGAAATCAACAAAACGGTTCAAGATCTGAAGATAGAATTGGAAAAATTAAAGAAAACAAACTGAGGAAATCATGGAAAGGAAGAACTTAGGGAAGAAAACAGGAACTAAGAGGTAAGTATAACCAACAGACTATAAGAGATGGGAGAAAGAATCTCAGGTGTGGAAGATACAATGGAAGAAATCAATGTATATGTCAAAGAAAATGATAAATCTAAAAAACTCCTGACACAAACCATTCAAGAAATCCAAGACAACATGAAAACACAAAACCTAAGAATAATAGGAATAGAGGGAAAAGAAGATTCCTGTCTCCAAGACCCAGAAAATATTTTCAACAAAATCATAGAATAAAATTTCCCTAACTGAAAGGAGAGGCCTATAAGCATACAAGAGGCCCAGAGAACACTTAATAAATTATACCAGAAAAGAAAATCCTCCTACCATATAATATTCAAAACAGTAAGTACACAGAACAAAGAAAAAATAATAAAAGCTGCAAGGGAAAAGGGCCAAGTAACATATAATGGCAAACCCATTAGAATCACACCTGACTTCTCAACAGAGACTATGAAAGCCAGAAGGATCTGGACTGATGTCATGCAGAACATAAAGGAACAGAGATATTAGCCTAGGCTACAGAACCCAGCAAAACTCTCAGTTATCATAGATGGAGAAAACAAGATATTCAACAACAAATACAAATTTAAACAATACCTACCCACAAATCCAACATTACAGAAGATACTAGAAGGAAAAATACAACCCAGGAAAACTTAACTACTTTCAGAAAAACACAGGAAATAAATAACCTCATTACAGCAAACCTAAATATAGCCAAGCACACCAACACAGTACTACAACCAACATCAAAATAAAAGGATCTAACAGCCACTGGTCATTAGTCTCTCTCAACCTCATGGACTCAACTCTCCAATAAAAAGACACAGACTAACTAAGACACAGAATGGATGTATAAACAAGACCCAACAATCTGTTGCAAACAAGAAAAACATCTAAGTCACAAAGATAGACATTACCTGAGACTAAAGGGTTGGAAGACCCAAGAAGCCAGCAGGAGTAGCCATTCTAATATCTAATAAAATACATTTTCAACCAAAATTAATCAAAAGATATGGGGAAGGTCACTTCATGCTCATCAAAGGAAAACTCCACCAAGAAGAATTCTGAACATCTATGCCCCAAATAAAAGGGCACCCACATTTGTAAAAGAAACATTAATAAAACCACACATAGATCCCCATACATTAATAGTGGGAGATGTCAACACCCCACTCTCAACAAAGGACAGGTCAACAAAACATAAATTAAACAAAGAAACAATGAGTCTAACAGAGGTCATGAATCAAATGGACCTAACAGACATCTACAGAACCTTTCACCCAAACATAAAAGAATTTACCTTATTCTCAGCACATCATGGAACCTTCTCCAAAATAGACCATATAGTTGGTCACAAAGCAAGCCTCAACAGAAACAAGAAGATTGAAATAATCTCTTGTATCCTATCTGACCACCATGGACTAAAGTTGGACCCCAACAACAACAGATATAGCAAAAAGCCTACACACACATGGAACTGAACAATTTGTTACTCAATGACAGCTGGGTCAGGGAAGAAATAAAGAAAGAAATTAAAGACTTCCTACAATTCAATGAAAATGAAGGCAAAACATACCCAAACTTATGGGACACAATGTAAGCAGTGCTAAGAGGAAAGTTCATAGCACTAAGTGCCTTCAAGAAGAAAGTCGAAAAATCTCATTCAAACAACTTAATGGCTCACCTGAAAACCCTAGAAAAAAAGAAACAGACACATGCAAGAGGAGTAGATGGCTGGAAATAATCAAACTCAGGCCTGAAATCAATAAATTAGAAACAAATAAAACAATTCAAAGAATCAATGAAACCAAGAGCTGGTTCTTTGAGAAAAGCAACAAGATAGACAAACCCTTAGCCAAACTAACTACAAAGCAGAAAGACACTATCCAAATCAACAAAATCAGAAATGAAAAAGGAGACATAACAACAGACACTGAGGAAATCCAAACAATCATTAGGTCTTACTTCAAAAGTCTATATGCCACAAAATTTGAAAATCTAAATGAAATGGACAATTTTCTTGAGTGATTCCACTTACCAAAGCTGAATCAAGACCAGGAAAATAAATTAAATAATCCTATATGTCCTAAAGAAATAGAAGCTGTCATCAAAAGTCTCCCATCCAAAAAAAGCACAGGACCAGATGGTTTCAGCGCAGAATTCTACCAGACCTTCAAAGAACAGCTAACACCAATACTTTTCAAACTATTCCACAAAATAGAAACAGAAGGAACATTACCAAACTTGTTCTATGAAGCCACAGTCATCTTGGTACCTAAACTTCACAAAGACCCAACAAAGAAAGAAAATTTCAGGCCAATCTCCTTTATGAACATTGATGCAAAAAATACTCAACAAAATACTCACAAACTGAATCCAAGAACACATCAAAGATATCTTCCACTATGACAAAGTGGGCTTCATCCCAGGTATGCAGAGGTGGTTCAATATATAGAAATCCATCAATGTAATCCACCATATAAACAAACTAAAAGGAAAAAAAAAACATGATCATCTCCTTAGATGCTGAAAAAGCATTTGATAAAATCCAACATTCATTTATGTTTAAAGTCCTGTAAAGATCAGGGATACAAGGCACATAACTAGACATAGTAAAAGCAATATACAGCAAGCCTATAACCACCATCAAACTAAATCAATCCCACTGAAATCAGGGACAAGTCAAGGCTTCCCACTTTCTCCTTATCTCTTCAACATAGTTCTTAAAGTCCTTCCTAGAACAATAAGACAATTAAAGGAGATCATGAGGATTCAAATCAGAAAGGAAGAAGTCAAACTATCACTATTTGTAGATGATATGATAGCATACATGAATGACCCCAAAAATTCTACCAGAGAACTCCTACAGCTGATAAACATCTTCAGCAAAGTGGCTGGATACAAAGTTAACTCAAAAAATCAATAGCCCTCCTGTATACAAAAGAGAAGTGGGCTGAGAGAGAAATTAGGGAAACAACACTATTAACAATAGCCACAAAGGACATAAAGTACCTTGCTGTAACTCTAACCAAGCAAGTCAAAGACTTGTATGAAAGAACTTCCAGTCTCTGAAGAAAAAAATAGAAGATATCAGAAGATGGAAAGATCTCCCATACTCATGGCTTGGTAGGATTAACAAAGTAAAAATGGCCATCTTACCAAAAGCAATCTACAGAGTCAATGCAGTTCCCATCAAATTAAACAATTCTTTACACACCTGAAAGAAAAATTCTCAACTTCATATGGAATAACAAGAAACCCAGAATAGCTAAAACAATCCTCTACGGTAAAAGATCTTCTGAAGGTATCTCCATCCCTGATCTCAAGCTGTACTATAGAGCAACAGTAATAAAAACTGCATGGTACTGTCATAGAAACAGTCTGGTGGATCAATGGGATTGAATAGAAGACCCATAAATAAACCCACATACTTATGGACACCTGATTTTTGACAAAAATGCCAAAACCATACAATGGAAAAAAATGGCATCTTCAACAAATGGTGCTGGTCTAACTGGATATCTACATGTATGAAAATGCAAATAGATCCATACTTATCGCCCTGCACAAAACTAAAGTCCATGTGGCTTAAGGAACTCAACATAAAACCAGACACACTAAACCTGTTAGAAGAAAAATTGGGGAAGAGCCTTGAACTCATTGGCACAGGAGACAACTTCCTGAACAGAACACCAACAACACAGGCTCTAAGAGCAACAATCAATAAATGGGACCTCATGAAAATGAATAGCCTCTGTAAAGCAAAAGACACTGTTGGCAGAAGAAAATGATAGAGTACAGATTGGGAAAGGACCTTCACGCTATATCTGACAGAGGGCTAATATCCAGAATATATAAAGAACTCAAGAAGTTAAACAGCAACAAATCAAGTAATCCAATTTAAAAAATGGCATACAGAGCTAAATAGAGAATTCTCAACAGAGGAATATCGAATGGCAGAGAAACACTTAAAGAAATGCTCAACATCCTTAGCCATCAGGGAAATGCAAATCAAAATGACCCTGAGATTTCACCTTATACCCATCAGAATGGCTACAATCAAAAACTCAAGTGACAATACATGCTGGAAAGGATGTGGAGAAAGGGGGACCCTCCTCCATTGCTGGTAGGATTGTAAACTTGACAACCACTTTGGAAATCAATCCAGCACTTTCTACCAAGATCAAGCTATACCCCTCCTAGGCATATATTGAAAAGATGCTCAAGTATACAACAAGTACATTTGCTGAACCACGTTTGTAGTAGCTTTATTCATAATAGGAGCTGGAAACAATCCAGATGTTCCTCGGTTGGTGTGGTACATTTACACAATGGAATACGAGTTAGCAATTAAAAACAAGGAAATCATGAAATTTGCAGGCAATTGGTGGGATCTGGAAAAGATCATCCTGAGTGAGGTATCCCAGAAGTAGAAAGACACACATGGTATATTCTCATTCATTTGTGGCTATTAGACCTATAATATAGTATAAACATACTAAAATCTGTACATCTAAGGAAGCTAGTCAAGAAGAAGGACCCTGGGTAATGCGATCAATCCTCATTCAGTAAGGCAAACGGGATGGACATCGGGAGAAGGAGAAAACAGAGAACAGAACAGGAGCCCACCACAGGGGGCCTCTGAAAGACTCTAGCCAGCAGGGTATCAAATCAGATGCTGAGAGTCATAGCCAAACTTTGGACAGAGTGCAGGGAATCTTGTGAAAGAAGAGGGAGATAGAAAGACTTGGAGAGGACAGGAACTCCACAAGAAGAGCAACAGAACCAAGAATTCTGGGCACAGGGGTCTTTTCTGAGACTGATACTCCGACCAAGGACCATGCATGGAGATAACCTAGAACCCCTGCACAGATGTAGCCCATGGCAGCTCAGTGTCCAAGTAGGTTTCCTAGTAAGGGGAAAAGGGGCTGTCTCTGACATGAACTCAGTGGCCGGCTCTTTGATAATCTCCCCCTGACGGGGGGAGCAGCCTTACCAGGCCACAGAGGAAGACAATGCAGCCAGTCCTGAGGAGACCTGATGAGAGGTTAGGGTCAGAAGGAATGGGAGGAGGACCTCCCCTATCAGTGGACTGGGGAAAGGCATGAGAGGAGAAGAGGGAGGGAGTGTGAGGTTGGGAGGGGAACAGGGAAGGGCTTCAGTTGAGATACAAAGTGAATAAACTGTAATTAATAAAAAAATAAATTAATTAAAAAAAAACTTTAAAGGCACCAGGTATGGTGCATTGAGCATGTACTGGTTGCTCAGCCTCTACAGTGTGCATTCTGCTGTTGCTGGACTGCCTGTACATACTGTGTAAACCAATCTAGTGAATCCCCTTTGTATATGTGTTTATTCTATTATTTCTTTTTTTTCCCAGAGACTTATCTCAGTGATCCAGTTCTGTAATGTGGCTTTTAACAGATGGATAAGTTGTGCTATTTAGCTATTCAGTCCTGGCCAGCTTGGCTTTCATTGTGAGTGCCAGGCTGGCTGCAAGCTCATGGCAATCTTCCTGCCTTAGTCCCATGAATGCATGGATTACAGGCATGTGCCATGTTGGCTAGTTCCCTTTGACCTTTCAATCCTACCTTAAAAATAGTATGCAACTTGGAAATTTATCAGCTTTGGGGGGGCGGTTATAGGTACTCTACTTTAAAATATTTTCATGAAGACATTGGAAGGCTCGTATTATATTTTTTGTAGACAATGCTTATACTTACTAATCATATATATCATCAGATATAATAATGATTTATACAAATGTGATAGTTCATTCAGAGCGATGTTAAATTACCAGCCATGAGGGATCCCAGGGTGGCACAGGTCTGTGGATGGCTTTGTTCCCCCTACTAATGATACTGAGTGTCCCTTGGTGCCCCCGCCTGGACTTGGTGGGCCCTGATTAGTCTCAAGAGATAGCCCGATGCTAAACATATGTTGGGACAAATTCACATCCCTTTCATTTCTGTCCTGGTGGTGTAAGTATTCGCGTCAGTCTGGGAACATGAACTGGGTGGGCGGTGGGTGGTAGGAGTAGCAAAGTTGGTGTTTGGGAAGCATTCCAGAGAAATAGTGTTTATGAAGAAAATATCTATGTACGTCGTATTGGGAGAAGAGTCTCTTGCCTTCTTCCCTGACTGTAGTGTGTCCCTGACAGTAGGGTTGCGTGCCAATGCTGGTGCAAGCAAGGTGGCAGAGTGGGATGTGAGGATCTGGAGGTTCACAAAAGCTTTTGTTCGTTTGTTTGTTTGTTTGTTTGTTGTTTGTTTGTTTTTTTTTTTTTGGAATTCCAGATGAATTCTCTTGCTAGTTCTCAGAGAACAATAAGGAAATGAGTGTTCTTGTTCCCCCATGGTGTCGCCATGCAAGATTTCCACTGAGGTGGAAATTCGGTTTCATGCAGTTCTTGGGCTGTTAATTGGTTGTAGAAGAGAAACTGGCAGATGTAACAGGGTTGGATTTATCTCTGGAATGATTATGAACAGCTAGAATATAAGTGCTTATTTACTCACATTTTAGCTGCCCAGACCTATGTGTTGATTTTTTTCCTGAGAGTGAAAATAGCAGAAGGCAGAGCTCTGGTTGCTGTGAGCTGCTTGTGGCAAAGGTGTGGCCTCCGTGTGAATGGGGTGTCTTGCCGCTTGTTTGCTGTAAATGACAGCGGGATTTTCCTTCAATGTGGTTTTCCTGCAGCTCTGATAAAGAGACTGGGAGTATCTGGCTGTTTTAAGCAGCTAGGTCTGAGATCTGAGGTGGAGTCTAGTTGACCAGAGTGACAAAGGCTCATATACGAGGAAAGAACATTTATCCATTAGAGGGAAAGAATATTTATCCATTAACAGGAATTAGGAGAAAGGATGAATCAGAATCATCACTTGAGTTAAGTAATGAAATCTTTTTCTTCTATGTTAAGCATTTGTGTGTGTGTGTTTGTGTGTGTCTGGAGTACAGCTATAGGTGTCATTTCTCAGGCATTATTCACTTTTATTTTTGAGAATGAGTCTTTTACTGGTCTAGAACTTCACAAATAGGCTATGCTGACCGGCCAGCAAACCCCAGAGATCTGCCTATCTTCATCTGTTCAGAGATTTCAAGAGCATACTACTGTGCTCTTCTTCTCCTCCTTTTTCTCCTCCCCTTCTCCTCCTTCTTTTTCTCCTCCCCTTCTTCTCCTCTTCTTCCTCCTTTTCTTTCTTCTCCTTCTTCAATTTGGATTATGGGGAATCAAACTCAAATGGTATACTGAGCTATCTCTCAAATTTGGGTATTCTTTTGTCTCATTCTTTTCTTTGTATGTATGTGTGTGTGTTATATTTGTGCATGTGGGGGTATGTTCATGTGTGAGTGTGTATGCATGTGTGCAGTCATGTGTTTGTGCTTGCATGCACACACTCACATGCTAAGCACATGTGTACACGTAGAAACCGGAGGTTGATTTTGGATACCATCATTTCTCACTTTCTACCATACTTTGTGAGCTAGAGTCTCTTCCTGAATGGAGCTTATGGTTTCAACTAGACTGGCTTAGCCTAGCCAGTGGGCGTCTGGGATCTGCTTGCCTTTGCTCCCCTCCAATGCTGGGGTCTCAGAGCACTTCACCACTCCTGGCTTTTTACATGGGTGCTGGGAGTCTGAACTCACACTTGGATGGCAAGCATCTTACCTGCTGACCCATTTTGCCAGCCTCCTGGACATTTTTGTAATATCTGGACCAAGAAGATCAGTTGATAGAATCTCTCCCTGGACTGAGCATCAAGCACAGGATGGAGGGGAAACACTTCTCCATCACTGTCTATTTGGGGCTCTTGATGAAAGCAGCCAGACATGAGCCCTGAACAAGTCAAGTAGAGCTCTTTACGTGGCTCTTCTGATCTAATTCCCTTCATAGGACTGAAGATGGCACTTCAGAATGACAGGACTTTTTGCTGATAAGAATATACAGCCAAACATGGAAACAAATGCTAAGGTATGATGAAGGAACACATGTGGGATAAACAGGTTCTATGACTTCACAGGTTTTGAAGCTTTGTTTTTGCTTTATGTGTGATCAGTATTTTGCTTGCACGTGTGTATACATACAGCCTGCATGCCCGGTGCCCTCAGAGGTCAGAAGAGGGAGCCGGGATCCTTAGAACTGGAGTTAGAGGGTTGTCCTGTGTGTTCCGGAAACTGACCCCAGGCCCTCTGCACAAACCACAAATGCCCTCAGCTGCTGAGCCATGGCTCTGGTGCCTATCTATGGCTTAACTTTTGGTTTGTCTGGCTTCTTTGGTTTTCTTTTGTCTTGCAGTGGTGGGAAACTGAACCATAGCTTCACACACGTTACATAGGTGCACTACGTCTGAGCTGCAGCCCCACGTTCAGGTTGATTTTTAAGCTGTAATTTTTCCTTTGCAACATTTACCTGTGCCTGTATGACATGGATGCCCTTTTACCAGAAACGTGTACCATGGCCCAAAGAGGTAAACGAGGATAACCTTGTTCTGAGTAGGCATCGAACCACATCGGAAAACGACCAACACTGTTGAACGATCTTATCCCTAATGAAGGTTTGCAGCAGCGCAGTTCTTCTAGAGCTGGCATTTTAAGGTACATGTAATATAAAGACGATACTAGTAATAATCACCTATTAGCAACTGGCAAAATAACATATTTGCCTTCCCATGGCATTTACAGTTTTAGGAACATACTGTTCTCCACCATCAGTCCCGGTTCTGCAAGGTCCCTCAGTGACAGACTGAAGACACCGAAATGCTGAGGACAGAGGAAACGAGGAACGGGACGGCTGTCCAGGAGTTTATCCTGGAGGGCTTCCCCGCGGTGGAGCACCTGGGGATCCTCCTCTTCCTAGTGCACCTGCTGGCCTACGTGGCTTCCCTCCTGGGCAACATGCTCATAATCAGCATCACCTGTGAGGACCGCCGCTTACAGACGCCCATGTACTTCTTCCTCAGCAGCTTCTCCTTCGTGGAGTGTTGTTTCATAACGACCGTCATTCCCCAGCTGCTCGCCATCTTCCTGTCAGGGAGGCAAACGATTTCCTTTGCAGCCTGCTTCACACAAGCCTTTGTCTTTCTCTTCCTGGGGGCGACTGTTTTTTTCCTGATGGCTGTGCTCTCCCTGGACCGGTACCTGGCCATCTGCAAACCTCTGCATTACCCCACCATCATGAGCCCAAGGGCCTGCTTCTTTCTCGTCGCCGTCTGTTTAGTTTCGGGATTCCTCTTCATGGGCGGCCCGGTCGTGATGCTCTCCCGGTCGCTTTACTGTGGCCCCAATGTTATTCCTCACTTTTTCTGTGATTTTGGACCACTGGCAAACCTCTCCTGTTCAGAGACCAGGCCTATTGAAATGCTGTTCTTTAACCTTGCTTTGATTGTGCTCTTCACGTCCCTTCTTATAGCCATCTTTGCGTACAGCAAAATAGTAGTCACAATAGTGCGCCTCCCTTCCGCCAGGGAGCGACAGAGAGCCTTCTCCACCTGTTCCTCTCATCTCATCGTCCTCTCTCTCATGTACGGCAGCTGTGTGTTCATATACATGAAGCCAAAGCAGACAAGCAGGCTGGACACCAACAGAGAGGCCGCTCTTGTGAACACGGTGGTGACCCCCCTTCTCAACCCCGTCATCTACACACTGCGGAACAAGCAGGTCCACCAGGCTCTGAGGGATGTAATGTCCAGGGTGAAATCACACAGGAGGAGGAACGCACCTTCCCTTTAGTCTAACCCCATCTTCATTTAAATGTTCTTCCTGAATCATCGGGTGTGCCATCTCATCGAATTCTGCTAGCTTGTTTAGGACGAGGGCTGATGTAGCCAGTAATTCCATCTGAAGGCATTAATAGCCCTGTGATGAAAAATCTTTTTTATAGGTGCTTTGGTGGAAATTAAAACTAAAGCTTCGTATGTAATATGTATGTATCACATATGTGTTATACTTTCAATGAAGTGTCTCAAATCATCCACAAATATATTCGATGTTTATTTATTTATTTATTTATTTGGGCCTCATAATTCATGGTTTCACATATCCTCTTGTAACGATGGAGAAACAAAGAGAGACTATGAGTATAGAATTGGGAATGGAGAATTAAATTAATGTGTACCAAGAAAAATTTATTTATTCGGTGACAGACTTATGTGATCATCATACCAAAATTTGAATGACCTGTAAACAGTGATTATCACGATATTAATAAATTGCTTAACGCCACCCACTACAATTATTACCCATCAAGAATATTTGCATATCAGCAGACATCATTACACCTCAGGTTTCCACTAAGATGAAAAGCACTGAAATAAAAAGTCCTCATTGCCTTCATTCATTTGCCACGCCAAATTCAGTCTGAACCCCCAAAAATGAAGGGCCAACAAAAGGCCAGCAGAACTGTGAATCGTAAAGCAGACGGGAGTTGTTACAATGGCTACCATGCTGGGGAAATGCAAATAACTCAGGAAAAATTACGTCAGAGGGGACAGAAGACGAACTGTAATGAAAATGCTTTGCGGGATGACTTTATGGACAAGGTCAGGCACCATCTTGGCACTAAGGCAAAATGAATCTGTTGAACAATCATGTGTCATGAAACATACTGAACAGAGAACAAGGCAGAAAACTACCCTTGTCCTGGGTAGTTTTGTTATTAAATTGACCCTCGGTTGAAGAATTGCCTTCATCAGGTGGCCTGTGAGAGTGTCTGTTGGGCATTTCCTTGACTGGTGACTGAGTTGGTAGGGCCCAACATGGGCACTGCTGTCCTCATCTTCAGGCAGGTGACCTTGTGCTGTATGGGAAAGGCAGCTGACCGTGACCATGGGAGTAAGCCAACAAGATACATCCCTCTGCCGTTTCTACTTTAAGTCCCTGCCTTGGGTTCTTCCCCTGGCTCCCCTCAATAATGAACCTGGAAGCCAAATAAACCCTTTTCCTCCCCAACTTGACTTTGGCCATGGTGTTTATCCCAGCAACAGAGAGCTAAGCAGGACACCTATATATAAAAGAAAGGACAAATTGAAACAATTGCCAGGACCACAGAGGTAAATGCATCTTTACAATAATGACAAAGTGTAAATAGATTAAGATTAAAGAACGAGGCCTCTACTATAAACTGACTATAGCATAAAATTTAAGAATACAGAGACTGTCTTAAGTTCAAAACTGCAAAATTTCAAGAAAATAGCTAACGATACTGAAATAATACTGCTCCAAGAAGACTGGGGAATGACACAATCAAGACACAGTAATGGTTCATGTATGTTTACACAATGGTAGAGTTAAAGCAAAGGAAAAACTGGAATCACTAGCAAGAGGATAAACAGCACACATCTGTGGTTGGATGTTCTAACATCATTGCTTCAGTTGTTTATTTTATTTTATTTTTGGCCTTTCTAAAATAGGGTTTCTCTCTGTAGCGCTGCCTATCCTGGAACTCTCTTTGTAGACCAAGAGAGCCTGCAACTCACAGAGATCCTCCTGCCTCTGCCTCCTGAGTGCTGGGATCAGAGGCGTGTGCCACCACAACCAGCTCATTGCTTCAGTTATTAAAAGGGAATAATAATGGTGAATGTTCAGATTTATGTAAGTCCATCAGTGAACAAACTGGGTCTGACTAATTTGCAGATTCTTTTTTTTTTTTTTTGCATTTTCAGGATGCCCATTGCTTTCATGTGCACATGGGAACTTTATCATGACAGAATTTTTATTGGGCTGTAACCTCAATTTTAAAACTCTTTACAGGAATGGAAATATAGGATATGTTCTTTAGCCACAGAGTAAATGAGAAAGAATAACAAAAAAATAGCAATAAATTATCTAAGAGAGCTTAACATCTGGCTGTAAAGAACTCGCTGTAAATAATGACTTGCTGACAGAAAATATTATGAACAAAAATTGAATTCATTTTCAGAAAATAAAGTAATAGATCACGTCCAGCCTTGTGCAACACACTCTAGAAAGTGCTATTACTTGAAAGAGATACAAAATTAATTATTTAAGCATCTAAATTTAAAGGGAAAGAAGATAATTTGAATTAAAGTGTAAGGTATTCGAGTAAGCTTGCAAGTAATATGTATTCAAAGAATTGGGAGACAGTGAAAATATGTAAAGCAGAATTTCATTCACTGAAGTGACTCATGAAATGTTTAAGCTCATTAAGGCTACCCAGAAATACAGCAATAAGGACGGTGTTGGACCAGGAAAGGTTTCTATGAGCAGAATGAAGGGATGTGACCCCACTTATCCTGCAGGTATTCCAAGAACAATAATAATGCAATATTATAACATCTTCATGCTAACAAGTTTGATGACCAAGATAAAATAAAACTGTATCTTTGAAAGATAAACTTTCACCAAACCAACAGTGGAAATACAGCACTGATATGATTTTTGTCTCTTTGTAATTTGTGTTCCGAATTTGCATTGGTAAATCTTTCTGCAAGCTTCTCCACCCTTTTACACCAAAGTGGTGTCTACTGCCAGTGAGGCTGAGAAAAAGGTCAAGCTTGTTTTCCAGTTCAATCTGCTAGTCTGTGTCTTTATGTTGGGGAACTGAGAGCATTAGCTTTGGGAATTATTATTGAATAATGTGTATTGATTCTTGCTGTTTTGTTGTGAGTGGTGTTTTTTTCTTAGTTTGCTTTTGGTTAACTGTTCTGGGAATATATATTTCTTGTGCTTTCCTGGATATTAAGTTTTATCTTCTCTTCAGCCCAAAGTATTCCTTCTAGTATCTGTTACAGAGCTGGTTCTATGGACATCAATTTCTTACATCTGTTTCATCATGCAAATTTTTTCTTTCTTCTTTGATTATGACTGATAGTTTTGCTGGACATGACAGTTTGACGGGGCATTTGTGGTTCTTTAGAACTTGTAAAACATCAGAGGCCCTCCTGGCTTTCAAACTTTCCATTGAAAGGTCAAATGTTATTCTGCTGTCCTGTCTCTGAATGTGACTAAATCTCTGACTCTTGGCACTCTCAATAGCCTTTCTTTGTTCTGTACACTAGATTTGAGAATTTTTCTTCTATGATTTTATTAAACATATTTTCTGTGCCCTTAACCTTGTTCTTCTTCTTGTATACCTATTATTTGCCAGTTTGGTATTTATAGTGTACCATATTTCCTGAATATTAAATTCTTGGATTCTTTTTAGAACATTTTCTTTGAACAAATGATCCAGTTCTATCTTGTTCTTGAGACTAGATATGCTCTCTTCTACATAATTTAATCTGTTGTAGATACTTTTCTCTGAGCATATTGTTCGACTTCATGAGTTTTTCATTTCTGGTTTTATTTCACTTTAGATAATATTCAGAGATCTTATCTCTTTATTAAATTCTATTTTCATATCTTCAATTGTCTTTATTATTCCCTTCCACTGTTTTTTGTATTTTTCCCAGTCCTCATTCAGTTATTTGTTTATATCCTCTCTGAGTTCCTTGAACACATTTATAATTGTTGTTTTGAAGTCATTGCCCTGTACATAAGTTACCTAATTTGCTTTTCTCAGATATCAATACATTGAAAGTACTAATTTCTGGAGGAGAGCTATTATCTCAGTTATTCTGTTTGTTTGCTTTTTGTGATAGTATCCAGGCATCTGGAATTAGTTCTCTGATACTAGTTCTTGGTGTGGGTATCTGTTCTCTTTTGTGCTTAATGGTTGTTTGGATATTTGTCTGACATTACACCTAAGCTGTCAGACTGCGGGCCAGCTGAATGGAGCTTGGTATTCAGTCTTGGGCATTTTTTTGGTTTGTGATGGGGTGGGTGTCTAAAGCAGTCTCGTTTTGGTGGCAGTTCTGGCTAGACCCCCCTGTGGTCCAGATGCCTGGCTGGCTGGTGAGCTTGGCGACCAGCAGGCAGGCAGACTACGGAGTGTATTGGTGACTAGAATAGGGTTGTCTCTTCTGGTGAGAAGCTGCAACGGCAGTGCCCGGCTGGTTTGGAGCGCAGTGACTGGCAGGCAGGTGGAAGGGGGAGTGGGTCAGATACTCATAAGCTCTTTATGTCAGAAGCTGCATTTTCTAAGTGCTGTGTGATCTCCTCCTTTATTTTTAAGTTAATTTTGCTTATTATCTTTCTCAGTCTCTGACTCTTTTATTCCATTAACTTCTTACCATCATTTTAACTTTTATTAAGTTTTAAGCTTGTAGTTTATTTTATATTGTTGTTGCCATTGTCTTTTCTAGTGCGGATGATGTAGTTGGCTTTAATTGCTTTTCTATGTCTTTATTTCCAGCAGTATGTTTTCATGAGATCAAGCGCACAAGGTTTTGGTTCATCTATGCTTAGGATAGTAATGTCTTCTTGGTTAATTGCTCCTTTTGGTAGAATGAAGTGTCCCTCTTTCTCTTGATTAGTTTTAGTTTAAAGTTTATTTTGTCAGATATTATACTAGCAATGACTGCTTTGGTGCACAATTTGATCAGAGTCCATCCTTTCATTTTAAGGCAATGTCTATGTTTAAAGCTAAGATGATTATTTTATAGACAGCAGAAAGACAAATTTTGTTTAATTCATCATCCAGTCTGTGTCTTTTGATTGGAGATGTGAGGCTTTTAGTACACATGTTTAATATTGAAAGGTGTGTTTATTGCAATCATTTATTCTTTTCTTCTGTTTCATTAGCTATAATTTCATTTTTCTTTCTTGATTCTCTTGGCTTTATTTGTTCCTCATTTCAGGCCAAAGTATTGCTTCCAGTATTCTCTTTAGGGTTGGTTTGTTGGACATGAATATTTTTGAGGTTGTTTGTATCTTGGAAAAAGTTCTTTTCCCCTTCAACCATGGCTGATAGTGTAAGTTGGCAATTGTGGTCTTTTAGAACTTGGAGTACATGGCTCCAGACTCTTCTGGCTTTTGAAAGGAAGATGAACACTGGGTACTGTAAAGTACTGGAAAGTAGTGGGGCTGTCATGAGAAAATGCTGTAATGAAAACTGTAACTTTGTACATGCACAAAAGATCCATCCCGTAACTTAGACCGTGCACATATTAATGTTAATTATTCAAAAGCATTAAATCCTTCTGTTTTCAAACAACTTGTATAATAGTCTTAGCTGGTGGCACAGAACTTGTAAGAGTGGCCAACTAATGACTGGTCTAATTTGAGGACCATGCGTGGAGAGGGAGCCCATGCCTGACACTGCCTGGATGACGAAGAACAAGGGTCTGGATAGAACCAAACACAGCTGAAGCAAACAAACAGAAGAGCACAAATAAACAAACCAACAAACAAGCCAAACAAAATCAAACCAAAACAACAACAACAACAACAGCAAAACAGTAAAATGATTCATAAGGATGTTCTGCTAGCCTCATAGACTGGGGTTGAGAGAGAGAGTGAGCCCAGGTTGGAGGTCTCCACTGGGCCCTTCCCCTCTGCGCTCAGGGAACCTTGCAGGAGGTGGGTAGGGGAGGAACTGTGGGAGCCTGAGGGGTCGAGGGCACTGGGAGAACACTGCCTTCAAAACAAGCTAAGCAGGGTTCATGGGGGCTCACAGAGACTGAAGAAGCAATCAAGGAGCCTGCAGGGGTCTGCACTAGGTCCTCTGTATATAGGTTATGGCTAATGACTTGGTGTTTTGGGGCGACTTCTGACAGAGGGAATGGGGGGGCTCTCTGACTCATTCGCCTGCTCTTGGGATCCTTTTCCTCCTACTGGGTTACCTCGCCCAGACTTGATGTGAGGGTTTGTGCCTTGTCTTATTATATCTTGTTGTGATGAGTTTGGTTGATGTCCCTGGGAGGCCTGCTCTTTTCAAGGAGGAGTTCGGGGGGGGGGAGTGAATCTGGAGAAGGGTAGTGGGGTGGAGGACCAGAAGGAGTGAAGGGAGAGGAAGCCGCGGTAGGGATGTGTTGTGTGAGAGAAGAATAGTCATAGCATCTTGACTCACTATATAGCTTGGAGCTGGACTGGACATACATGTCCTTCACAGGAGAATGGAAAACTGTGGTTTAAAGCAGTGACTATAAGAGAATAAACCACTGACACTGGCAAGCATAAATGGACCTCAGAACCCCCTGAGGAGGAGCAAAAGCTAAGCAAGAAGGACACCTACCGTGCCATGATCACGAACAGGCAAAAGTGACTTTGATGGTAGAAATTATAGCAGTTGTTTTCTTTCGGTGAGAGCTCTTTACTGTAAGAGGACAGTGGGAAAATGTCAGAGTTTGAGAGCGGTTACGTGACTGTCCTTTGCATAAAAATCCACCTGTACAGTTACACGTCTTCATTTTAAAGTATGTGAACCCTGGGGCTGGAGAGATAGCTCAGTAATTAAGAGTACTTGTCCTCCTACGGAGAACCCAGGTTCAGTCCCCAGGAACCGCATGGCAGATCACAGCTGTCTGGAGCTACAGTTCCATGGGGCTCTGACTCCCTCTTCTGGCATCTACAGGCACCAGGCTTGCACATGGTACATATACATACATGTAGGCAAACATTACACATAAAATAAAAATCAGTAAATCTTGGAAAAGGTGATAAAATGTGTACATTGCAAGCCTGTGTTTCCTCACGTGTGTACATGCCAGATATACCTCTAAAGACTTTCACGGAGGACCATGCAGGTTATTGAGAATGAGGTCAGAAGACTGCCATATGCAACAGGATGTTAATTATAATATTCTCCTGAAATTTTCCATTTCTAACAATAAACGATGAAAGATCTCCTGGGATTATGTTGTCATTTTATTTTTGAACCCTTTTCTCCTATTCCTCTAATGAATGTCCTAGAGGTTTGTCCTCTTGGACTCTGTGTGATTTCACCCATGATAATAAACAATACTGTAGTAGTATATAATAATAATAAGATCTATAAATGTATTCTTACTTATGACTGCAATTGTTTCCACCTACCTAGAGTGTTCTTCTGTAATTAGCTGACAAGAAAATAGCTACTGCTCTCCATGAACAAGAAGATTGTCCTCTTTCCCTAAGTTTCTTTGAATGGATATATAGCCAGGAGGTATGACATTTGTGTTATCTATGCCTTCAGGACCAATATGGAGTTAATAGACTTTATGGAAAGAATGTCCCATGGAATGGGTGACTATTCCATAGAACAAATATGAGGATGTTCTGGATTTCTAAATGATTACCCACCCCCAAATGTTAGTGTGGGTTGGGTATCATGCATTAACTCAAAGGGTCTAGAATTTACCAGTCAGATTTCTGTAAGGGAGAAAAATGGATGTTAGTTTTCTCAGGTTTAGAAATCTCCTTGTTTCTTAAAAATAAGTAGCCTTAATAATTTTCTGTGACTTGAAATTTAAAGCAAGAGTAATTTGTTTTGTGGGTCAAAGGCATACAGGTCTCGATAGGACTGTTCTTTTATTTCTTTTCTTGTGCCTAGGAGAAAGATTTCGCTTTGCTAGAGGAGGGAGCATCTACCTAAGGTATCTCTTTGCTGGGAGCTGCTTTCTGGCAAGTGTTTGGCCACAGGAAGGATGTGCAACTTGAAACAGAGATTAGCCCTGTTTAAGCTGGCACTGTGGTTCCTGCACGATTAAAGCTGTAGACCTGGGCAATCAAGAGATTAAACCAAAGTGACCTGTGACGAGTTTTTCACTAGAGCACCAATCACCAATTTTCCTCAAATGCCGCTTCTTTCCCGTGGAGCAGTTACGCATCACTCTGTCTTCTACTGGGCAATGGCTCTTAAAAAATTAATGTGCCTTCAACGACTGATTTCAACCCACAGCGGAATGTTTTATTAACATGTTCCCAGGAAGGCAAGGATCACGGGCAATTTGTGGACAGCAGAAGCAGACACCACCCTTCTGCCAGGCCGGCGGAAGGTACAGGACACCGAACTACACATTATGTTTGCGCCCGAACAAAACCATCGAACTATTTGCTATCTTCACACCTGGTTCCTCTTAATCTTAGTCACTGGTCAGTGATGAGAAGTTTATGGTAGCAAGCATTTGAGCTTGTTTGTTTAAAAGCCAGCTTGGGATGTGATCGTAGGAACATAGCTTTTAAACACTATTTCCAGAGGCTACAATCAGCACACAGGGGGCTTTATACCATTAAAGTCAAAAGTCTAAAAACTAGCACTATTTTCTATAGGGTGACACTTGTGATATTGTGTGATATTTATAAGTTTCATCTTCAAAAGTATGATTCTCAGTTTTTAGTCTTTACCTTATGTGATATTTTCTAAAGGTAATATTTTTTAAGAATATATAATTCTGAAAATCAGCACAAAACCAAACTACATGTTACACATTTGAAGTGAGAAAGGGAAAAATAATTTACAATAAAATATTTTAAAATTAGAATATGACTCTTTAGAATAATAAATAATAATAAAGGCAAGCAATTTTTAAAATGACATTTTAAAATTGAAAATAACTTCTTTTCTCATACAATACATCCCAACTACAGTTTTCCCTCCCTCAATTCCTCCGAACTCTCTCTATCTCCCTTCTCCCCAGCATCTACTCTCCCTTTGTTTTCCCTCAGAAAAGAGCAGGACTTCAAAGATGACA
This sequence comes from Meriones unguiculatus, assembly GCF_030254825.1. Classification (NCBI taxonomy): domain Eukaryota; kingdom Metazoa; phylum Chordata; class Mammalia; order Rodentia; family Muridae; genus Meriones; species Meriones unguiculatus. Next base: position 107,459,345 of record NC_083353.1, read on the forward strand.
AAAGAAGATATAATAGACAAGGTAAAGGCCCTCATACCACTGCTGAGCAAAGCAACCCAATAGGAGGGAAAGAGCCCCAAAAGCATGCAAAAGAGTCAGTGACACACCTGATCCCATAGTTAGGAGTCCTACAAACATCATGCTTAGGCACATAGCATCCATGCTGGGGACCTGGTCCAGACCACGCAGGCCCTGTGTTTAGGGAAATAAACTGTTAAAAGCAGTGGCCACCAATTAAATTATTTATTCTTTGGCAATAGTAGATTTGCCTAACAGATCAAGGAGAATTGATGGGAAAAGAAGCAGAGGTAAGGATGGAGACAAGGAACGAGACAACAGTCCTGGAATTTGTGCTGGAGGGCTTCTTTGTGGCTCAGCACTTGGGCAAGGTCCTCTTCCTGGTGCACCTGCTGGTGTGTCTGGCCTCAGTTACAGGAAACATGCTCATCATCGCCATCACCTGGACCGATCCTCCTATGTACTTCTTCCTCAGAAGTTTCTCCTTCTGTGAGTGCTGTTTCATTTCTACTGTGATCCCGAAGCTGCTGTCAATCTTCCTTTTTGGAGACAGAACAATTCACTTCACTCCTTGTATCCTGCAAGCTTTCTCTTTCTTATTTCTTGGGTCCACAATTTTCTTCCACATGGCTGTAATGTCCGTGGATCGCTACCTGGCCATTTGCAAGCCCCTGCACTACCCAGCCATAATGAACCCCAGGGTGTGTTTCCTTCTGGTTTTCTTCAGCTACGTGCTGTCCTTCATCCTAATAACTGGTGTGATTCTGAAGCTTTTCTGGTTTTCCTTCCCTCTTTTCTTCTTGGCTCCTTAATTCATCTCTCCTGTTCAGACACCAAGTCTCTTGAAAAAAAAAAAAAGGCTTTTGGTGTTGCTTTGCTTATCCTTTTCATATCTGTCATCACAGCTATATTTGCATACAGCCACATACTAATCTCAATCATGTATATTTTGTTGGCCAAGGATCGGCAGAAAGCCCTCTCCACCTGCTGGTCCCACCTCATCGTCCTCTCTCTGATGTACGGCAGCTGTGTATTTATACATTTGAAACCAAAGCAAGTGAATGGGCTTGAATCCAACAGAGAGGCTGCTCTTGTGAACGCTGTGGTGACCCCCCTTCTGAATCCCATCATCTACACGCTTCGCAACAAGCAGGTCCACCAGGCTCTGAGGGGTGCACTGTCCAGGGGGAAATTACAGAAACAGTGTCAGCTGTCAGGAAAGTGAGTCTTCCTCATCTAACTCCCGAACAGTGGAAGCCCTCTATAATATCTGTATGGTGATCTAGTTTATGCCAATTTCACTAGATCCAAGCTCCCTTACCTGGCAATGGCATTTACAACTGGAAAAATAAAATTGTTCACCAGCTTGGGCTGACAAATAGCTTCCCTTTTCTATTCATTGACCTTATATTAATTCAACCCAGACAGCCTTTATAGAGAACCCATAAATGGACCAATATAACAAATATTAACAGAACAACGGCCCCTGTCGTTTTTGAGAATCATGTGTCTGCAGGTTCAGCTAACACAGATGAAAAGTATTTGGATGTATGTATGAGACATGTATGCTTACACTACAGTTATATCATGTAGGTAATATAAGTAATTTGTACATGATTTAAAGGTAGATGAAGATTGTAGATTTTATGAAGATGTAGATTTTATGCAAATGTTGTCATTTTAAATATGGTCTTAAACATCCCTGGGTTTTGTTATTCATGAGGTTTCTGGAAAAGGTTCTGAAAGGATGTTGACAGATTAGAGTCACACAAAGCCATTAAACTAAAAATAAGTTATCAGATTCAATATTTGATGTGTATGATACATTCTTTTGCTTGAATTTTCTGATACTTAAGGACAAATAGGTAAACTTTTTTCTTCACCACTTTGTTTACTGAAGTCAACGTTTAACATCTCAGAAACAAAATGGGTTTGAGATAAATCAATATGAAACACATTTATTTCTCTCTTTGTATCCATTTGTTTTAGAGACATAGTTTGGTATAACTCTGGGTGATTGCTATGCACACTTTAAATGAATCATCATCCTGATGTATCACATATTATTAATAATTGGCTTTAATGGGTTCTCGAAACAAAAAAAATGCGAACCTTTGTAGTATATAAATCTTTTTTTCTTAGAATTTAGATTGCAAAGCTCTGTACAACCAGGTTGCTTGGAGGTGATCCCATACCAGCTTCTATCTTCTGTTAGATGTTCTCTGTGAATGTAATTTTAAGTGTCTGTCAGTGACATTTTGGGTTAAGTAGAATTCTGGCTGCCATTTTACACCACAAATTAATAGAACTCACAATCATAAAAGTTTAATAGGCATACATATGTGTGTATATATGTATAAACACACACACATATATACATAAGTGAGTTAACAGCAAAATGCGATAAAATTGAGCCAGTAATGCTTCGGTTCCCTGGAGAAGTGGCTGGTAGTAAAAGTGATTGAACTAGGGGGAAGTAGACTTGATGACCCGTATGCACGGTGTGTATTTCATCTGTCTGTCTGTCTCTCTCTCTGTGTTATTTAAGCATATATGTCCTTTTATAGATAGTTGAGAATTAATTATTTTAAGGCATAATTTAATAAAAAAAAAACCCTTTAGACTTCAAAGACTGTTGAATTATAAAACCTTTTCATGTATGAGAAAAATCTCGATTAGAAGACATCCTGAGAGTTATAGCTGCTAAGAGACAAATTTGTTTGTGTCTTTTCTTTCTCCAAAAATATTTAGATATTTTTGAATCAAAAAATAACAGCAGGGAACAGCAGTGCCAGTGTGTACTGCTATTAAGTGTGGGAAGTCTGATATACTTCCCAATAGTCTTACAGTCCAGCTGGAGAGTGGACATTGTCCCCACAGACAAGTCAGCCTCTCAAAGACATCTAGCTCCTGTGTGCATTTGTTATTTAAAAGACTCTGTCTTCACAGGGTAGCTACCAGATGCCTAAACCAAAATCTATCTGAGACATGAAAGTCATAATGAATTCCATACTTCTTTGTGATGTTTTGGGAGATGTCATTTCTATCATCACCAGGATGCCTTCTTGGCTTCACAGGAGCCATGCTCACTTCTGACATAATTACTCTTTGGGTCTCCATTTTAGTAACTTTTCATTTTAACAAATATACACGTGTGTATATATGTTATGTATATAATAAAAAGTATGTATATAGGTATGTATGTAATTATATAGCATGCAAACTTTGGAATTGGCTTTTATTTTCCACAATTACCTGGAAATTCACTTAAGATATTGTGTATATAAATGGTTTTATTGTTGAGTGTTGTTTCATGGTGTGTGTATATGTGTGTGAGATACATGTATGAGATACATCACATACACATATCACATTTTATAAAATAGTCTATCTCTTGAAGAACATATTGCCTGTTTTGAATTTTCAGCTTTCACAAATTAAAGTTCTCTGAAGATCTGAGCACATGTTTGTGTACAGTGTTAGTTTAAAGATTTATTTATTTATTATTTATACAGTATTCTGCCTGCATTAGATCTCATTATAGGTGCTCCTCCTAGTTTCTCCCTTCCTCTCCTCCCATCTGGATCCATCCCCTTTCTGTCTCTTACAGAAAAAAAACAAGCACCAGGCTGTGGTGGTACACACCTTTAATCCCAGCAGTCAGTAGGTAGAGACAGGTGGATCTCTGTGAGTTTGAGGCCAGCCTGGTCTATCTCTGTGAGTTCTAGGACAGCCAGGATTCTTACTCAGAGAAGCTCTGTCTTGAAAACAAACAAACAAACTAACTAACAAATGAAAAGAAAACCAACAGGCTTCTATTCTAGGGAATAATAATAGACAAAAATAATTCAAAACAAAAACAAATACATTGAAATAGGAAAAAACAAAGAAACAAACAAATGGAAAAGAGCTTCCCTCCCCTCTCCCCCAAAAAGGTACAAAAAAAACCCCAACAGGTATAGACACAGAGACCCACTCTTTCCAATACTCAGGAATCCCATAGAAACACAAAACCAGAAGATATAATATAACATACAAAGGACCTTTACAGCAAGAAAAGAGAAAAATTAAAAATTAAAAAAATATAAAAGAAAAAAAAAAGACTAGTAGTATTTGCTTTTACCCTGGATCCCTGAGCTATCTAGTCTCGGGTTCTTTCTTGGTTACACAAGCAGTGGTGAGCATGGGTTCCATCTTGTGGAGTGGGCCTTAAGTCAAATCAAATCAGATATAGGTCGGCTACTCCCACAAGCTTTGTGCCACCATTGCACTAACATATCTTGCAGGCAGGACACCGCTGTAGACAGAAGGGTGTGTAGCTGGGTTGGTGTTTATGCTTCTCTCTTGTTAGCATCAAAGTACCTTCCAGTTCCAAGAACACTAGCCAGTAGCGGCGACGGCTGGCACCAGCTCCACATCTCCGTGTTCACTGAGTGTACAGGCCCTGGCAATAGGGCCTTGCCGTCAGCTTGTGGAAAGTGAGCCATGTCTAGCTTGACACATTTCAGCAAAGCTGAGCAGATTGCAGCAATCACTGTCATTCAATGTCTAACTTTTGGGTTTGGGCCTCTATGGGTTGCATCCTTGGTTACATTCTGCATTATGATTCATTGTATGTCTTTTCCTGAGAAAATTATGCCTGAGTCTTTTTTAGGAAAACCCTAAAATTAACTTTATCTGGTTACTATTTGGAAGCTTTCTGTATACACTGGAGATCATTAAGCACAGATAAACACTTAGCTAGATGAGACCATTACTCCAGGAATCGTCTTGGGGTATCTGCTCCTGAACAAACAAAACAGTATAATTGGTTTGGGGTAAACAGAGACAATTGAAAAACTCTGACTGGCCAGAATATCCAGTGGGTGTGGCAGTGCCAGATATGATTATGTGTGTGTGTGTGTACGTGTGCCAGATGATTATATATGCACATATATGTATATATGAAGCTTCTACTGTGTTAGGTTTTCATACTACCCCTAACAAGGCCCTTAATCTTAGCTGTCTCTCCCTGTATTCCATCCATCGTCTTCCCTTTCCCTCCTCTTCTTCACGTGATCCTTTTGTTCTGGTCCCTTCCCCCAACTCAATCCATAACTATCCTATTTCCATTTTTTAGGGAGATCTATCTGCCCCCTCTAGTCTCATACTAAACCTAAACTCTGTGCTTCTATGTACTGTAGCTTAGTTGTCACTGACTTAACAGCTAATATCCACATATAAATGAGTGCATACAAGTTTTCTCTATCTGGGTTACCACATCAAGATGATTTTTCCTAGTTCCATCCATCTACCTGCAAATTTCATTTTTTTAATGGCTGAGTAAATATTCCGTTGTGTAAATGTACCACATTTTCTTTATCTATTCATCTGTCAAGCGACATTTAGATCCTTTCCAGTTTCTGGCTGTAATGAATAAGACAGTAAAGAACATGGTTGAGCAAGTGTCTCTGTGGCAGGGTGAAACATCCATTGGGTATAGGCCCAAGAGTGCTTCAGCTGAATCTTGAGGTAGATCAGTTCTCATCTTCCTGAGGAACCACCACACTGATTTGAATAGTGGCTGAACAAGTTAGCAGTTCCACCAGCAATGGGTGAGTGTTCCTTCTACTCCACATCCTTGACAGCATGAGCCATCACTTGTTTTATTGATCATAGGCATTCTGGTGGTCTTTGGTGGATGGGTGTTTTATTCCTTGGTTTCTCTTTCCTCTCTGGTCTTCCATCTGGAGTGGCCTCTAGTGGAGCAAGGGGCTTCTACAGGAGTTGTGGGCCATAATGTGGTCTTAACTCATGGGAGTTATTTTTCTGGTCCTGTCTATTTGATGTTCTGGATGTATCATGTACCTTGATAGCCATCTCTTTGTTTAGATTTAGGAATTTTTCTAAAAGTATTTTCTGTGCCTTTGATCTGGGGCTTCTTCTCATTTCTCTATGCCTATTATTCATAAGTTTGGTCTTTTTATAGCATTTCAGATTTCCTAGATATTTGTGTCTATTTTTTTTTTAGACTTAATTTTTTTCTGAGCTAATCACCTTCTCCACCTTGTCTTTGAGACCTGAAAACTCTCTCTTCTGTCTTGTAATCTGTTGGTAAGGCTTACTTCTAACCTTTGTATTTGTCTTCCTGAGTTTTCCATTTCTATGTTTCTTTTAGTCTGGACTTGCTTTAGTGATTCCATTTCTTTGTTAAATTATAGTTTTGTGCCCTGAAATGCTTTTATCATCTCATTTAACAATTTGTGTGTTCATTAGGGCATTTGATTCTCTCTAAGGTCCTTGCGCTAATTTGTGATTGCTATTTTGAAGTCCTTGTCTTGTATTTCAGCTAAATTGCTTTATTCATGGCCTATTAAAATAGGGTTGGTTGGTTCTAGAGAAAGCATAGTTTCTTGGCTGTTTATGTTTTTGTTTTTGTGCTGAGATCTAGGCATCTGGGGTGTGGATGTTTCAAGCCTTTCTTGGTGTATATAGCTGGCGTTGGCTTTGTTGAATAGGTATTCTATTCTTCGGTTGCCATTGCCTGCTCTGGATTCTCACCAAGTGTGGTGGCTGTTGAGTCCCTAGTAGAGAACAGTTCTGTGGGTGGTGGAGAGTCACAAAGAAATAGTGATAGGCTAGAAGGAATGGCTGAAGGGGACAGTGGTGAAAAAAGAGGAAAACTATGAAATCCCGGGTCTGTACCAGGAAGCCAAGTCGTAGGGATTGAGGTAGGTTGGGAGATGGGACTCATGAGAGTAAGAGGCAGCATGTCTAAGAACGTTCTAGAAAAAATATAGTCAGGGAGAGGAAGGAGGTTACAAGGTAGTTTCTCTGGGTTCAGCCAGTTTTGATGAGTGTGGGGTCTTTGGTAGAAAGCTGTTCTGGGGATTGGCTGGGGGGCACCAGGAATGGAGATGGGCTTTAAGGAAAGGGCAGTGCTGAAGAACTGGAGCATTCCTGCATCCACACCAAGAGGCCGAGTCACTCATGGATGGAGGTGGGCTGGGAGGAGGTACAACCTCTTTCTCACATCTTCTGCTTGTCATCTATAATCAGGCACCTACAGCAGCTTGGCCAAACAGTTTAGAACACATTTTCCCTTACAGTGTGAACTGGCCCTAGGGTTTCAAGGTCAAATAAGGTTATAGGGGAATTCCGGCCAGTAGCTAGTAGGGCTTTGGCATATCTTAAAGAAGAGTAGTTGGTCTCCCAGTTTTGTGTTGTATGGAGAGTCCTTTGTGAAGTATAGGCTGAGAACTATTGAGTTTCAAAAGGAGGGTGAAGCACTGGGAGGAGGTTGCAGTCCCCAGAAAGCTGTCACAGGGCTGCCAGGATGGATGAGGGCTTTGAGGGAATCACAGATAATCTACTTGTGTCTCTGTGTCACATGGGCATACTTCAGGGTTCCCCTCTGGGAAGAAGTCTGGAATCTAACAAATCCCAAGGGGAAGAAAAGAGTCTAGGGGAAGTTCACTGTCCTCGGCAAATAGCCACAGGGTGACCAGAATTGACAAGGGCCAGAAAGTCTCTGGAGGGGAGGGGACGGGATGTGCTGAGTGTGAGAGTGAGGGAGACAGGGATGGGATGAGGTTAAAATCTTAGTAGAAAACCTTACCAGCAGAAGAAATCATGTCAAGAACAGAGTCAGGGATTAAAGACAAGAGAGAGAAATTGAGTGACACAGCAAAGGTTGATGAAAATTAAAAAAAAAAAAAAAAATCGGACACAGGAAAAAAAATGGGACACCAAAAAGACCCTCTGCCCACATTATGAGGACCGAAGAAGGGAACACCTACCATACAGCAAGAACAGAGAGTATCGCCAGGAAAATCAAGCTCTTTTGTTACATACAATATTATTTTATTGAGGTATGCTCGGCTACATCTTGCATTCTTCATGGCTTTATCTTAATGGTCTGTTAAGTCCCCTTGGACAATGGTGAGGTTTAACCCTCGTGTTTCTTGTGGATTTTCACGTTGGGTGGTCCATACGATGGGATGAGAGCACTGACTGTGTTCACTAGTTTTGCCTCAGGACTTATCTTCAACTTTGTGTCCATCAGTGTGTGCTCATTTTCATGGAGAGCCCGATCACTTGGTGCACGTGTTATCATTTTGCAGTCTCATCTTGACTAATTGTTTCTTGGTTGATATATAACACCCTTCTTTATCTTTTTGACTCTGGCTTTGAAGTTGATTTTATCAGCTACCAGAACACCCATGTCAGCTCTTCTTCTTCTCCATCTCCATTCACCAGAAGGACTGTTTTCCATCTTCTGAATCTCTTTACCGAGATTGGTCTGCATCTCTTTACCGAGAGGTATGCTTTTTCAGAGACAAGTAATAGTTGGAGCGAGTTTTTAATCCACTCTGGCTGTCCTTTCTGCGTTGGTGAGCTGAGGCACTTTATATCGAAAGCTGTTAGTCAGATGTACTCACCGATTTTTATAGTTTTGCAGGTCATTTTTCTGGTTGATTGGATTAGTTCACGTACTTTCTCCCCTATTAGTAATGGAGCTTTTCAGGCTTACAGTGTTTGCAAAATGGCTTCATTTCTAGGCTTCCTTTGTTTATCTTTTTCTCTCATGAAATACCCTTTCCTGTGTTCTTGTGACTGGGATTGCCTTTCTTCCTCTTTTCTGCACGGTATTACTTTAAATATCTTTTGTAATGTGGCTTCACGATCTCAAACTGCTTTAGTTTAGGCTGGGGCTTGACCCTAATTACCCTGTCTCTCATACACAGCTTTTTTGGGTATAGTGATTGTTGTTGGTAAATATTTACTTTCAGGTTGGAGATATAGATTCTACTTTTTTTTTTTTTTTAATTCCTGAAGAGAGATCTGGTATTTTGCCTTCAAAAGGAAGTTGGCATTTTGCCCTCACAGCTGTTAATATCATTTCTTTTGCATTGTATTTTTGGCATCTTGACTATGTGGTACAGAATGCTTCTTCTCTGGTCATGTCTGTTTAGAGCTCTACATGTGTGTCATGTTTGGATGTCCATTTCTTTCTCTAATTTTGAAAAGCCGCTTTGGACCCAGAGAAGAGCATGTCTGGTTGCATGCGGGTTGATGCCCCAGGTCCCGCCTCTGAGAAAAAGGTATTGGACGGGTCTGATGCTCTTTGGGTGGATGACACCTAAATGAACATCGGTACAAAGTCCCAATTTATTTCTAATATCAGAGATCAGACCTCTACTCTTGCCTGATGCGTCTAAAACAAAAAGGCGGAACTGTAGAGAGCTGCGGAATGCTATGCCTTAAAGATGGAGCTGGATTCCGCCTTCCACCTTCCCGTTGGTGAGTGCTCTCTGTCAGGAACAATTCCACATTTGGCTAAGGCTGAGGATCTGGCTTGCTTCCATGTATGTGGACCTATCTGCATTGCCCACGTGGCACGCCTGGGTTGGCTACCCAGAGGCTATTTAAGCTGTGGGCTGGCTTTCCCCAGGGTCCGAGGATTGTTCAAGGTTCCTGAATAAACTGCATTGAAAAAAAAAAAAAGAAAAGTTCTGCTATCCTTTCAGTGAACAGAGACCAGGCATGCCCTGCCTCTCCATGTTATGAGACCACACTGCCACCTACAAATTCATTCTTAAGGACCACACAATCAAGTTCAAAAAATTTTTTAAAAATCACACACTGTTTTAAGTAAGTCCATAATTTTGTGTTGGCCATATATATAAGTAGCCTGCGAGCCATAGGTTGGACACACCTGCATGCTTTCACTGTTCATATCTGCACCTTCTCCTGTTTATTTTTATGTTTAATGTCTCTATCAGGAACCAGCATTCTTGGAGATTCTGGTCCTGCTCTTTTTTTATTTCTACCCTTAGTGATTCATGAATGTAAAAGTTCATGAGACTTTACTCTCCTTGGTTATCAATGATGCTTTTCAATGCGTTTATTTAATTTCATCACATCAATTTAGCTTTTCTTTTTAATATATCAGTATTCACGATGAATTTTTTTTCACATTGCTGATTTTTATCCAGATGTTTTTCCATTTGGGTGGCCTTTTCCTGTAGGTTCCCGACTTTCCCCCTTGGGTTAAATTCTTCTGAGCATTTGTATCTTCTCTCAGGCCCTGTCATTCTTAACAGAAAACATGAAGTTGTCCTATAGCATCTGTCTTGTCTATCTCAGTACCTTTGAGCTCCGCAGGTGTGAAGTCATGATTTTGGAATGAGACCTGTTGCCTGCTTTCTCCTATCATATACATTTCTTTATTGTGACATGCATATCTTGTGTTTTAGATCTCTCATGTGGCTTTTTAGGGGGCAGTCTTCTGACTGATCAGCCTGCCCTTGGAGGCTCAATCCCCAGTACCCCTCAGTGGGAGAAAACAAAGGGGTGTATCAAAAACAGCATCAACCCAGGATTCAATACTGGATATTGAAATACACTTAAGATTATTACAACCCACCAATATGTCACCAGTGACAATAAAACAGAAATGTAAATGCTACTATAGAAGGAAGTTAAACCGTGAGTGAGTGAAACAGTGAAACAGTGAGTGAGTGAAAATCATCCTCAATACTGAAAAAGTTAAAAATCGGGGAGGATATAGAAATAACACATAAACAAAATTAGACGGGTATATAAAGAGGAATAACAAATTTTAAAAAATTAGAAAATAATGCAAGAATCCTGCTAAATGTGTAGTTTTAGTTAAAAGTGGGATTCACTGGGGAGAGAAAGAAAAGGAAAAGATGGCATATTGGAGAACTGTTTGACCTCAAAGCTTGAAGACTGTAACAGGTGTGAGGAGGAGAGCCCGCTAGGAGGTGGAGGATGGCTTGAGAGCACAGGCAAGCGCAGGCATGTTCCTGTGCCTTTGGAGTCCACCAGAACTGTTTGCAAGCTTTCCTTTTTTTGTGTACCAGAGACCTCTACTGGCCACATTTACTTTTGCAGCTTGTGATCTGGAGGGAGTTTTCTCACCGCCCTCTAATGATTAGTGGTTGGTTGGTTCACTGGAGGTATCTGGGGAGTTGGGGAATCAAACTCAGCTCTGGGGTGATTGTCTTGTCTTTGTACTTGCAGGGCAGTCGCTTTGCTGGAAGGGTGCAGCTCTGACCACCAAGCGCATCCATGCAACTCCAGAATTCCTGGGTTCTGCAATGTGATCCACCTGTTGGCCTCAGATCAGAGACATCAGACTCCAGGATTCATATCTGCTGATGAGATCTGTTTAGGTTCACTGAGGCTGGGGCTGCCTGACTTTATGAACTTCCTAGCCTGAGTTTGCACGGCTTTGTCTCAGCATCTGACCCTCCAGAATGCAAGACTATCTGATCTATAAGCCTTTCCTCATCCAGAGGCAGTGTCTGGCCAAACTGAGGCCCCATGACCTGTGACAGCTCCTTGATCTCAGACCCCCAGGGTAGCTCCACTTTAACTAGCTTTTCTCTCAAGATGCCACCTGGCCACCGTTCCCTGAGCCACAGAACAAGATAAAACAGGCTTTTCCTCTACCACTAACCTGCCTGGCTGAGGAGTCCCGTCTTATCAAAACCCACAAGCAGATTCAACTTTTACAGGCTTGTTCTGAGGTGGATTGCCCATCTTATCATTTAGCTAACATTTGGAAGAACTTTCTGTTTCTTCTTCCCTCATCAGAAGGCTTCGATGAGGTCATGTTCCTCTTATTTATCTGCATCGCCATCTGATTTCCTGGAGTCCTTTTACTTCCTTGTTGTGTTTCCAATCCTCTTCCTCTATTTCTCTCTTTGTGATATGATCTATTTTTTTTAATTCCAACTTCTTGCCTCACTGACTCATACAGTGACAGTTTTAACTATCTTACCCAGAGGTTCTTTGTTTTTAATATATAGACATGTATGTATACAGGCATAATATTCTATTTTGATGCATACATGTATTGTGCTGACCAATCGAGGGTAGCTATCGTATCTATCTGTGGAACACTGCTGGATGAAGTTGAGGTCCGACGTTTCCAGATAGTCTCAAACTTGGTCTAAGATGGTGGTCTCCCTTTTCTCAGTGGGGTTCTCTCTCCACCTGATTCGACAACCCCAGATTTTATAAGGAATGTCACATAGCCCTTAGGGAAGATTCCAGGACCTTTGATTTCAACCTGTCTCATTTAAAAAGAGCTAATCAACTGTGACACTCTTTGGAAAACACTTTCCACACCCCTGCCTGGGATGGCCCTCAGGATGTGGCTGTTGTCTGATGTTCCTCCATGTTGCTGTTGTTATTTTGTGACACCAGGGCTGCCTGATTCCAACAGGCCAAATGCCATGCTGGAAGCCCAGGCTTCCGGACAAGATGAGATCAAAGATCCAGAGTCTCCTAGGAATGGCTAGAGTGTTTTAGGTCGAGGCTCATAGGCTAGGCCAGGGTGTGGAAAGAGTTTTCCACAGGGTGTTATGCCTTTTAAAATGAGCTTGCTGGTGGCAGTGGAAACCTGGGCATTTCAAAGCCTATGGCGATACCAAGGTGTTACACACCAGTGAATGGCGGAAGCTCACTGCAGCCGGCAGTCAAGCCATGAGGTTCAGGCAGGCTCCAGCCAGCCTAGCTAGCAGCCAGGCCCCTGATGTTCTGTGCCAAATCTCCAGGCAGCTATGTTGGAAAGCTGTTGGTATCACGCAGCCCACAGCACCCTGCACACAGCACCCAGAACGTTTATTTCACGTGAAATTAGAAACTTATTTCTTGGACAGTGGGAGGGATTTCAGGAGTGAATGTGTTTGATTCGCTGGGGTTAGGCTGTCAGGGATACTTGATTTACATGTAGTGGTACAGTACCTCCTAAGAAAGAGAACATAGTACTTAATTATCCTATGCGTGGAGGAAGAACTAAGCCAAGGCACCAAGGCCTGCTATTAGCACAGGGTGGGTTGTTTTCAGGAACTCCCAGATGCTTGCTGAAGTTTCCTTCATTTGTGAGAACTTTATATGTGTGTGCAATGAAATATTATCATACCCACTCCTTATTTTCCTCCTCCCACTTTCCCCATCCTCCAACATGTTCCCTTTGGCTCCATGACCTCCTTTTTCTCCCCCTCTTCTTCCTCCTCCTCCTTCTCATGAGTGTAATTAGTGTTGTCTCCATGTGTCATGGGTCATGGGGAACCTACCAGCGGGAGCACTCTCCTGGTTCTTCCTCCTCAGTACCTATCAACTGCCAAAAGCTTTCCATAGTGGGTAGGGCCTGGAGACCTCTCCCAATTTTTGCCGGGATTGTGGCCCTCTTGTGCAGACAACAATAGCTACGGTGAGTTCATGATTGCAACAGCCATGCCATCTCCAGAAAACAGCACTTCATAGCATCCCTTCCCATCATCCTGCTCTTAAATTCTTTCAGCTTTCTCTTATGGTGTTCCCTGAACCTTGGGTCAGATACAGTCTCCCTGCAAATTATGCTTGTACTTTCTAATACCATGGAATTTTCTAATCCACATTATGAGTTAGATCATGTGATGTTTCCGTTTCTGAATTATTTCACTTAGTGTGTTCTCCAGGTTCAAACCTATCCAAGTGATGACACTGCATTTGAAATGGCTGAATATAATCCCACTACGTGCAGCTACCACACTTTCTTTGTCCGTTCTTCCGGCGGAGGTATGTTGGTTGTGTACTTTGGCGATTGTTCATAGTGAGGGATGAAATGTGGCAGTGAAGGCGTCTCAGCATACTGACTTCATTTTCTTTGCAAATACACCACACAGTATAATTCCTGGCCCACTTGGTAGTTTTGAGTTTGTGAGGAACAACCCCATCCTGTTTTCCATAATGTTTATAAAAATCCCCAGACTCACCAATACTTGACTGGAGTTCCCTTTTTCTCCACATCTTTGCTGGCATTTACATCTTTTGATCATTCTAACCACTAAGGGAATGCCTCACTGTGATTTCGATTGGCATTTATTTGATAATTAATTAGTGATATTGAGCAGGGTTTTTTTAGTTTAATAAAGTTTTTTTTCCAAATACATAGCTGATTGAACCTGCTCATGCATCTTCACCAGCAGCTGGGGCATCTCCACCCTTTAGTGTTTCTGGGGTAAATTACTTGGGCTCTGTGCTTTGAAACCAGCGTGATAAGTCCTTTATTAAGCAGCTCCTGGAGGGCTGTCCTGGCCAAGGAACTGTGAGTCTCCAGTCTCTAGAGACCACAGCTAGAGCAATAAGCTACAGTTGGGGACTTCCTTACATAATCTGTCCTGTGTGGCTTTGGCAAACAGGACGAGATTGTCCAGAACTTTATCTTTGGACCACTTCTTCTTGTTGGCCTTGCCACCAGACTTATTTACTGGGTCTTTGTCTCTTTTGGCTGACTTTCTAGCATCCTTCTTCTTGTCGTCCTTGGGAGGCATGGCGAAGCTCAGAGAGTGAGCGAGCAGGTTTTTTTAAAAATTTATTTGTTGGTCATGTCTTCTCTGGATATATATTTTTAGGGCCCACTTTTAAATTGGATTATGTGGAAGAGTCTTTGTGGTATTACGTTTAAGTCCACTAGATTATGCATTGGTATGTAGTAAGAAATAGGGAGTCTAGCTTCATCCCTCTCCATGTAGATACTGTTTGTCCTGTCATTATTTGTGAAACATACCATCCTGTCTCCAAGGTGCATTTTTTTTTCAACTTTGTAAAACATTAATTCTCCGCTACTGGGTTAGTTTTATTCTAGACTCTCTGTCTTGTTCCACATGTCTAGAGGTAGGTTTCCGTGCCACCACCATGTCAATTTGGTTAGTACATTTGGAATCAGGTAATATGGTATCTTCATCCTTTTTCTTGCTAAGACTTGCTCATAATTGCCTTGGACACCCAAAGTTCTAGACTTTATTTTATTTCTGTAGACAATGCCAATGCTATATTTTGATATGGATTACTTTAAGCCTGGAGAATGATCTGGGTAATATGAATATTTTAGCAACGTTCATTCTTTTAATCTATAAATATTTGATATCTTTTTATTTATTTGTGTTCTCTTTGATTTCTTTTCCTCTCTCTTCTTCTGTGTGGAATGTAGAGTGTCTGTTCTGTATGTCTGTATGCATGTGCGTGAGTGTGGTGCTTGTATACATGCACACACATACGAAGCCTGAGAAAGACATCGATCATCCCCATCCCTCTCTGTGCTCTTGCTTTAAGATGGGGTCTGTTACTGACCCTGACGCTTACCGTTTTAGCTAGGCTGGCTGGCCAGGCAACCTGCAGGATCTGGTACCTCCAACTTCCCCACCCCGTACCCTTCCACACACTGGGCTGAGATTACAGGCCCTCACAGCCTCACTTAGCTTCTTACACGAGCGCTGGGGGTTCAACCCCGGGTCGCCATGCTTCAGTGCTTTACCCACGGAGTGCTATCCTCAGCCCTCATCAAGTTCTTCATCATCGTTTCAGTTTTCCTCTTTAATGGTGTTTCGGCATCCACATTATATTTATTCCTAAATATTTGCTTACTCCTTTTGAAGCCAAGGCAAGAAAGGGGATTCTCGACTTATGAAGCATGTTTTTCCCCCCTTGTGATATTATCATCAAATTATGAATAATTATGTCTTTGACATTTGGTTAGCAGTGGGTACTTGATTCAAAGGGGTTTTAGAAATTCTTCCAAGGCTGCTGAGTATTCTCTTTGGTTTTTGAATAGCGTATTCTGTAGTTCTATTTGATGCATGATATCATTTTGATATATTCCCCCAGATAACCTATCTATGGGAGAAAGTGGAATATTGAAACCATCTCCTGTAACTGAGTTGTACCTTATCTGTATTTTTAAGTTCCATAGTATGCTTTTTATGACATTGGGTATCCAAGAGTTTTGTGTATATATGTTTAGAATTGCAAATTTTTTTATTAATTGTTTCCTTGATTAGAATAAGGCGCCTTTTATCTCTTCTGACTATTTTTAGTTTAAAGTCTGTTTTATTAGAAATCAGGATATCTACAAATATGGAACTTGCTTCCAGGTTCCATTTTCTTGCTGTCAGTTTCAGGAGCCTATAATTCAAGCTAAAATAATTTTCTTATAGATCAACAGAAAGTTGGATTTTGTTTCTGTCTGTTGAGCTAATGTGTGTCTTTTGATGGGTGAGTTCAGGTTATTAACATTTAAGATTATTGAAGGGAGTGTGATGGTTGCATTATTATTTGATTCTTGTTCTTATTCTTAGGGATGATAGCTTCATTTCTTTGCTTTGCATAGTGTCTTGGCTATGCTTGTCCTCCTCTTCAGCCTGAAGTGTTGTTTCCAATATTCTCTGGAGGGCTAGTTTGATGGACATGCAATCATTTGGCCTATTTGTATTATGGAAAGTCTTCCTTTCTCCAACTTAATTCAAAGCAGATAAACACTTTAGAGTCCACACCCTTGAATCTTAAGAAAATTCTACAAACGAGTATTAAATATAACCCCTCCCAGCCTACTTATGTATATTTTCCTTAGTAACAGGTTCAGACCAGAAATCCATCATAGGGAGCTCTGAGAGATTGGCACACGACTGCAATCGTTTAGAACAGTAAAACTTGTGCACACTTTTAGGACGCATCAGTAGCCATTTTGGTGTTTTAGAGAATGAATTGAGACCCCAAACAGTGCATTTCAATTTAGCATCGAAACGAGGCATTCCTGTACAGCTGAGCCAAATTACAGGAAAAAGAAATGGAGAGGATACCCACTAGGGCAAATATTTTACAAGATAAAGGATTCTGCTTCCTTCGACTAGTCATGGATGGAGTGAGGGCCAAGCATTGGTGAGCGCCACTGATATTTTCAAAGGTTCAATTCAAATAAAGTCATTAATTGCTTTCATGACTTTACTACTTTGGTAAATAATTATTATTTCTGCTAAAACATGCATGGAATACAGAACAATTAAAATAATTTAGTTCGATAGATTTCAGAAATTTCAAGCACACAGTTCTTACCACTTGGATGAAAAAGTTCAATAAATTTCATAATTATAGTCTGTTGCCAGGCTGGGCAGTGGTGGATCACATCTTTAATCCTAGCATTTGGGAGGCAGAGGCAGGCTGCTGATCTCTATGAGTTCGAGGCCAGCCTAGTTTACAGAGTGAGTCCCAGGACAATCAGGGCTACACAGAGAAGCCCTGCCTCAAAAAGCCAAAGCAGACAGACAGAAAAACAAACAAACATATAAAGAAAATTGATTGCCAGAAATATATGGAATGGAGAGCAGAACTGGCACACACAATGCATTAAAATGACTTCACGAGGTGACAAACACCTGTGTTTTAGGGAGAGGTTTTCACAGAAGGCTTGTGGATTCTGTGATTCTGAAATGCTAGCCCCACGCGCCGATTGAAATGGAGAAAACAAGGTTCCTGATGTTTTCCACTTTATGAACACGTGATGCTTTCCTATCTCGATAGTTTTATCCTGCACAGAGTCTCCCTCAGAGCCTGGTGGACCTGCTTGTTGCGCAGGGTGTAGATGACGGGGTTCAGAAGGGGCGTCACCACCGTGTTCACAAGAGCAGCCTCCCTGTTGGATTCGAGCCTACTCGTCTGCCTTGGTTTCACATATACAAAGACACAGCTGCTGTACATCAGAGAGAGGACGATGAGGTGGGATGAGCAGGTGGAGAAGGCTTTCTGCCTCTCCTTGGCCGACGGGAGATGCACAATCGTGACTACTATGTTGCTGTAGGCAATGGTAGTTATAATGAGGGAGGAGAGAAGGATAACCACAGCAAGGCCAAAGGTCAGAGCTTCAGCAGATCTGGTGTCAGAGCAGGAGAGCTGGAGCAGAGGGCCAAGGTCACAGAAGAAGTGTGGGATGACATGGGGGCCACAGAAGGATAACCGAGATACCTTCACTACTACCCAAGTGATAAGGGTGAAGGTCACAGTAAGGCAGACCATGACCAGGAGGATGCAGGTCCTCGGGTTCATGATGGTGGGATAATGCAGAGGTTTGCAAATAGCCACACACCTGTCCACTGACATCACAGCTATGAGGAGAAAACCGAACGCCCCGATAAACACAAAGACGAAGGCTTGTACGAAACAGGCAACAAAAGAAATGGTTTGTTTCCCAAAGAGAAAGATAGCCAACAACTTTGGAATAACAGCACTGGTAAAACAACACTCAAAGAAGGAGAAGATGCTGAGGAAAAAGTACATGGGGGTTCTCAGGCGGGCACTGGTGCAGACAATGGAGACGATGACTGTGTTGCCTGTGAGGGAGGCCAGGTATGCCAGCAGGTGCACCGAGAAGAGAAGCTTCCCCAGGTGCTGGACAGCAGGAAACCCCTCCAGGGTAAACTCCTGGACAGTTGTCCCATTCCCCATTTCCACTGTCGTAACTTACGGTAAAGAGATCACAGAGGGCAGAGATGTTCCCACGGAGCACACAACGGGCTCGTTTAGCAGCGTGGTGAAGATACGATATGACAAAACACGTCACCCTCGTCACCTTTGACCTAACCTGTGTGCTCTTAAGTTTCACTGTAATAGCACAATTACTGGCATATTATTCTTTGGCCCAGCCATTACTATCACCATCACCACTTACGCTACCACACTTGGCCACCTGAAGTCAGGCTTCCTCTCTGCCTCCGCAGTATAGAGTCTGTTGCCACCCCTGCTTCGCCAGGAGGAGAGACCAAAACTTTCCGTCTCAGAGGTTGAATCATAGAGCAGAGATATTAAAAATTGGCTGCTAACTGGGACTTACAGGAATCCGAAATTCCTGCTGTTTACATTATGACAATGTGTTTTTAGTGTGTTACCTGATTGTATTTATTTGTTAGTGTAATTGTATGTGTGTGTGTGGGGGGTATCTATGTGGAGGTATGAAGAAAACTTGCAGGAGTCATTTTCTTCTTACACCTTCTGTGTCCTGGAGATCAAATTCCTGTCATCCGTCTTGGTGGCAAATTCCTGAACTCTCTGAGGCAACAGTCTTTACAGGAGAAAATGTCCAACCGACGGCCTCTCAAACCTATGTGAGAACTATGCTCTGTTGACCCTACTTTCTCATCCTTCAGGTAATAGCAATGACATAGGTGAACCCACAGACAATATGGCTCTTAAGCTAGATCTGTTTCAGCACAACCACCTACCAGAAAGACACCAAGATGACCATGCACTAGGGACCTCACCGTTACAGGGTAAATTCAAGACTTAAGCTTGTTCTTCCAGGCTCCGTCCTAGCACAAGATGCTGTTGGCAGTCTTTGAAAGCATAAATCGACTGGGAGGAATGTTCCAGACACATGACATCATCCCCTTCACGAACAGCAGTGCTCCCCAACTTTATCATTCTCTCTTCCATCTCATCCAAGTGCCAAGTTGCTGGCCCTTGGGTGTAATATGTGTCTGCCCCACACTGTCGTGGCCAAGATCTGAGTTCACTGCGTACCTCATTTTCTCTCATGCTTCAGGACCTGAAGAGTAGCCTACGGAATATTCTGTCACGATGCTCCCCTCCCAGGTGTGCACCTGACCTTTCCGCTGCATAGCTTCCTCCTCTGTAATCCCACAGTGACTGAGCACAAAATCGTTTGTGTCGGGTTATAACAAGAACGAAAATCTCTGGAAACACAGCTTTAATAGGTCTTTGATGATTTCCCCACGAGAATTTGGTCACTAGCATGATGTCCCCAGGCAGGGAAGAGGGAGCTCTCAGAGCTTGTTAGGAGTGGAAGGCACAGGAAAGAAATGTTATGCACAGCTGGGCTCCCTGGAGACTTCTAATTGGTCATTTTTGAGAACAAGAGTTATTGGTAGGACACCACGTTTCCTGTGTAGGGTAACTGATAGTACTGCTGAGAATTTTTACTTTAATTTCCTAAGGGCTTCTTGGATCTCGACTTGGAAAGTTCCTCTTTATTAGAGGTCAAAGTCCAGGCTCACAATTTTTTTTTAACATGGTGTGTGTATACTGAGGCCAGAGAAATGTAGCCAAGTGCAAACACACGATCATGATGAACTGGCCCTGGTCTCTTGTTCTTGTCGGACTTAAGGAGATGGTACAGAAGGAAGATATGCAGAAGGAGAGAGTGGATTTCACCCTCATCTGTCCACCTATGTGTGTGATAGTTACTTTCATTATATTTTAATCTTATTTTATCCTGATCAGCAAACAATTATAGTGGACATTAACAAATTTAAGGTTACTATTTCAATACATGCATCTATGGGCACCAGCCACTGGTGTTTTCATCAGCAGAGTGTTTTCTTTGCTGGCTTGGCTTCCTTAATGAGGGAAATGCAATTTCTATCTTCCTTAGAGATAAAGGGAAGACCAGGGTTCTCCTGGCAAATCAAGCCTACCTGATCCTTTGCTGTCTATATGTATATCATAATGTATATGACATACGTAGTAAAATATATTATATTCTGTAAGTGCATATAATTATGTCAAATTAATATATACAATATACATTATATTTCAAATTTTGTATCAAATCAGTATATATATACAATTTGGTCTATATTGTTGTCTATGTTAGGGTTTTAGTGCTGTGAAGAGACACCATGACACTGACAACCCTTATAAAGAAAAACATTTAATTGGGGCTGGCTCACAGTTTCAGAGGTTTAGTCCATTATCATCACGGCAGGAAGCATGGCAGTGCACAGGTAGTCGTGGTGCTGAAGCTGAGAGTTTCACATCTTGATCCGAAGGCAGCAGAAGGAGACTGTGCCACACTGGGTGTGGCTTGTGCACATACGACCTCAAAGCCCACCTCCACAGTGACACAGTTCCTCCAACAAGGCCACACCTCTTAATAGTGACACTCCTTTTGGCCAAGCATTCAAACATGAGTCTATGGGAATCATATCTATTCAAACCACCCCAATTGTGTGTGTATATACACACATACCTATGTACATGTATGTCTATACATATATACTATATATTTTACAGGGTACAATGTGATATTTTAGCATATCCATCCACACAGCATTGCAATGGTCAGGTCAGAGTAATTGGCACATGTCCTACCCTGTTTTCTTGTGCCCAGAACATTCTAAATCTTGTTGGCTGTTTTGTAATCCTCAGTGAATTGTTTTCAACCATAGTTACCCTTCTGTCTAATCAAACATTAGAAAACCTCTGTCCAACTGCTTTTCTGTACTCATTAACCACCTTTGACCTGCCCCGGCCTTCCAAGTACTGCTGTTTGTTACTAGGTTCCTTAACTCTGTGAAAGCAATGTAACAAAGTGCTTCCACATACTAGGGAAACATTGTTTTTCATCTCTCTATGCCTGTCTTATTTCACTTGACATAATCTCTAGGTTTATTCAGGCCACTGAACATACCATAATTTCATCTTAGTGGCCGATCACTGAATGCATCTGTAATAAGTGAATCCACTTATAATTAACAGATGTAGGTAGACATTGCTGGAAAACATGCCAGCCAGAGAAGAGAGAAGCTGGATCTTGGGGCTGCCTCTCTTTGGCTATCTCAGATAGCTGCTGGAAAGTGGTCTTTACTTTTGCAGCTTGTGGCTTTACAGTGAAAACCAGGGACCACATATTTTCATTACAAAATGGAGAGAGTTCAAGCCAGAACTGAGCTGGAAGCAACCTTTCAACTAGCTAGCTTCTGTAGTTTCAAAAGATGTTAGACTTGCAATTAGGAAGAAAGAGCATCTACAGTTTTAATGAACTATGAACCCAATGAGCTGTAGTGCTACCCTACCACACAACATGTACTCATTGGTGGCATGAGTGTATTGGGATAGTCACCAGCTAGTAATTGGATTAAAAGTCTACTGTAAAGGAGGGAATTTGTGCTTAGTACTGTAAACCCAGTTAAAAAAAATCCTTGACTAAGAGGTGAAGTGGAAATTTCTGGTTTCTTTGAAGACTTAGTTGAGTCATGTGATGTTTTGCTGGAGGCTGGCTTGTGAGAGGGCATGTGACATTTTGTTTTGGGCTCTCCTGTGTGAGGGGTGTAACTCTGACCAGCTGTGGGCGGACTCGGAGGAGAGGAGACGTATAGAAGTCGACACAGAGTGAGACATCGGTTTTTGGATCAACATCGCTGTGCTGATCTTTGTGCTCCGACCTTGACTTTGAAGAGAGCAACATTCCAGAGAACTTCTTGGGGCAATCCAACTGAGTCTTGCTGCTTCTGCTGACTTGTCCTGATCTTCTGAATATTTGCTGATTCATGTTGGTCCTTGGTGTTGACCTTTGGACTGGACTGCTGGTATCCTGACAACTGAGGCTGGTAATCCCCTAAAGACCCATGGACCCTAACCAGCAGGAAGTAGATAAAATATATCTACAGCCCCCTTTCCCTACTAACCTCCTACCTAACGTCAGGGGTTGGAAGGGAGGTAAAGGTGTTTAAGAATCCTAAATAAAGTAGGTTAGGTGAAAAATCTAAGCCTAAAAAGGGGTCTTATGACCAAGGGAGGAACTTACTATTGCTGTGTAGCTAAATTAACATGGCCCCCAAAAGCTTTCTAAATACCTATGTTTATTCTCACAGAGAAATGCTACACCCGACTTACAGAGCTTTTCATTTTTTCAGGGCTAGGTTCTGAGGTGACTTCTTGGAGGTGTTATATTTGAACCTGCCATCATCAGCCCTATTTTACAAAGTCAAGGCAAATACCAAGTAATATTTTGTCTTTCTGAGTCTGGCTTAATTTATTTCATGCCAGGATCTTCGGTGGTGACCATTTTCTATAAATAACATAATTTATTCTTCTGTACAGTTAAATTCCATTGTGGCTGGGTGTGGTGGTGCACACCTTTAATCCCAGCACTCAGGAGGCAGAGACAGGCAGATCTCTGTTAGTTCAAGGCCAGCCAGGGCTGATATACAGAGAAACCCTATCAAAAAGAGAAACCAGAAAAATCCCCCACCAAAAAAAAAAATCCATTGTGTTTGTGTGCCTCGTTTTGTTTATCCATTCCTTTATTGATAGACATCTATATTGGTTCCCTAACAGTTATTGTGACACTGCAACAATATGGCTTCTTAATTAAGACCTGATCAATAACAATATCAGTAGTCATGCTAACGCAGAAGGAGAAGGTCTCACAGGGTCCCACACCTAGACAACACTAACCTGACCTAGTAGGTTATATACAAAACTATGTATATATATGTGTGTGTGTATAACAAGAATAATAAAAAAGCCATGAATTTGAAAAGGATTAAGAGAATACAGGGACTTTTGGAAGTGGGGTAGTATGAGAAGGATTGGAAGGAGAAAAGGGAGGAAGTAATGTGATTATAGTTCAATTAAAAAGAAAAAAGAAAAATTAATAAAAAGGTATTCTACCATATTATCCTTTGAGAAATAAATTGTTAAACACCCATCCTAAATATACTAAACATCGGGATTTGTTTTATTTTATTCCTTATTTCATTTTTACATGATGTCAAATCAGAATCATACCTAAGAGTATCATTTCATTCAGTAACATTATTGACTATCATTTCCTTATCACTTGTTTTTATGGTAATTGTTTGCAAAGTATAACCTTTTTTGTCCTTTTGCTTTCAACCTTTGTGGCTTCTTATACTCTTAATGGCTACTCCTAAAAGATAACATATATCCTTGCCTTATTATATAGTTGAAAATAAATATTTATGAGTCTTCTAACATATGCAAACCATTCATCCTGTTTAGGTGTTCCTTAATTTACCCCGTAACATAATTAAATTTTCTACACAAAGGTTTTTGTGCATATTTGTCAGAAATATGAGGTGTTTCATATATATTGATATTATATTGATGTATATTGATGTTATAGATATTATATTGAGAATTCTTTTCAGAACTGGTCTTCAAGCAATGACAATTGTCAGAAAAGCTGATGGCATAATAAGTCCAAGGACATCTTCCCATAAGTTCTGTAAATAGCTTGAATTAACTTGAAACCTCTAGAGAGCTCTGTGTTGAAAGAAATCAATGTGAGATACTAGTATATCAATGGATATTACACATATATAAGCCAAGGGCAACTTAGTCTTCATGTGGGTTCCCTAGTAAGGGGATCAGGTGCTGTCTCTGACATGGACTCTGTTGCCTGCTTTTTGATCACTTTTCCCTGTGGGTACTGCCTTGCCCAGTCTCGGTGGAAGAGGATATACTTGGTCCTGATGAGACTTATGTGCTGGGATGGGTTGGTGGTGGTGGAGCTCCCCTTTTCTAAGGAGTAGAGAGGAAATGGGGTAAGAGGGAGGGAGGGTAGAACCGGGAGGAGAAGAGGGAAGGTGCTGTGATCAGGATATAAAATGAAAAACAACAACAAAAAAAACCCCAGAAAGTTTACAAATTCATGGAAACAGAACAACTCACCAGTGAATGAAAAATGGGTCAAAACAGTAATCAAGATAGAAATTAAAGACTTTCTAGAATTGAATGGAAGTGAATACACAACATACCTGAACTGGTATTATACAATGAACAAAAAGAAGAAATCACATTTAAAGGGAGTAGATGGCAAGAAATAAGCAAAATCGGATGAAATTAATAAAACAGAAGCAAAGAACCAATATAAAGAATCAATGATTCTGTTGCTCTCCTTGCAGAGCTCCTGTCCTCTCCAGGTCTTACTAACTCCTCCTTCTTTCGCATGATTCCCTGCACTCTGCCCAAAGTTTGGTTATGAGTCTCAGTATCTGCTTTGAGACACTGCTGGGTAGAGTCTTTAAGAGGCCCTCTGTGGTAGGCTCCTATCCTATTTCTTGTTTTCTCCTTCCAATGTCCATCCCATTTGTCTTTCTAAGTGAGGATTGATCATCCTACCCAGGATCCTCCTTCTTGTTTAGCTTCTTTATGTGTACAGATTGTAGTATGTCTATCCTATATTATAGGTCTAGTATCCACTTATAAGTGAGTATATACCGTGTATGTGTTTCTGCTTCTGGGATACCTCACTCAAGATGATCTTTTCTAGATCCCACCACTTGCCTGCAAATTTCATGATTTTCTTGTTTTTACTTGCTGGCAGCAACAGAACAAAATTTCTGGGCACAGGGGTCTTTTCTGAGACTGATAATCCAACCAAGGACCAAGGTCCATTCATGGATATAACCTAGAACCCCTGCTGAGATGTAGACCATCGAAGCTCAGTATTCAAGTGGATTCCTTAGTAAAGGGAACAGGGACTGTCTCTGACATGAATGCAGTGGCTGGCACTTTGACTGCCCCCACTTGAGGGAGGCGCAGCCTTGCCAGGACACAGAGGAGGACATTGCAGCCAGTCCTGATGAGACCTGATAAGCTAGGGTCAGATGGAAGGGGAGGAGGACCTCCCTTATCAGTGGACTTGGAGAGAGGCATGGGAGTTGATGAGAGTGGGAGGGTAGGATTGGGAGGGAATGAGGGAGGGGGTTACAAATCGAATAAAATGTAATTAATGCAAAAAAATTAATAATAAATAAATAAATTAAAAAAGAATCAATGAAACAAAGAGTTGGTTCTTTGAGAATAATTTTGACAAACTTTGACAGTCTTTGAAATAGGACTGACTGTTAACTGAATTAACCAAAAGGCAGAAGGAGAAGATCCAAATTAACAAAATTACAGATGAAACATTTCATTCAAACACAAAAAATATACCTTCTTTTTTGTACCTCATGTAACAGTCTCCAAAATTGACCACATATTCAGGCACAGAGCAAAAACAACAAATTCTGAGAAAATCTAGAGAATCATAAGGGCATACTTCACAAACCTGTACTCCAACCAAATTGGAAAATCTAAAAGAAATGGATAATTTTCTCTATAGGCAATTTAAACAGACCTTATATCCCCTAGTAAATAAAAGCACTAATTAAAAGACTACCCATAAAAAAGAGCAGACATCCAGATGTTTTAGCACTGAATTTTAACAGCCATTCAAAGAAGAGTTAACACCAATACTCCTCAAATTATTCCACAAAATAGAAACACAAGGAACATTGACCAATTTGTTTTGTGGGCCCACAGTTATCCTGATACCCAAACTATATAAAGACCTAACAAAGAAAAAGAACCACAGACCAAAATTCCTTATGAACATAGATGCAAAAATTCTCAACAAAATACTTTCAAACCAAATAAAAAAACACATCAAAAAGATCAAGTAGGCTTTACTGCAGGGATACAGAAAGAGATCAACATACATAAATCAATACATATCACATACCATATAAAAACTGAAAGACAAAAACTACATGATCGTCTTATTAGATAAAACAAACAAATAAACAAAATCCAATACCCCTTCATAATAAAAGTCCTGGAAAGATTAGGGACACATAATAAAAGCAGTTTATAGCAAGTCCATAGCCAACATCAGGTTAAATGGAGAGAAATTCAAAGTAATTCCACTAAAATCATGAACAAGACAAGGCTGTACGATCTTTACCTGTATATCTATTACAGTTCTTGAAGTTGTTGCTAAAGAATTAAGACAACTGAATGTGATCAAGGGAATACAAATCGGAAATGAGAAGCGAAAGTGTCCATATTTGCAGATGATGTAATAGTATATGTTAGTGACTAAAATTCCACCAGGGAATACCTACAGCTGACAAACACTTTCAGCAAAGTACCTGAGTACAAAAATAATTTACAAAACTAGTAGGCTTCCTATATACAAATGGCAAACAGGTTGAGAAAAAAAAATCAGGGGAACAGCACTTTTCATAATAGACTCAAAAAATATAAAACATCTTGGAGTAACTCTAACAAAGCAAGTGAAAGACTTTTTTTTTTTTGATAACATTTTATGGCATTAAGGAAAGAAATTAAAGAAAGTAGCAGAAGCTGGAAACATTTTCCTATGCTCATTCATCAGTAGGATCAATACAATAAAAATGGCCATCCTAAAAAATCAATATACAGATTCAACGCAATCTCATCCAAATTCAAGATCTTAACAGATCTTGAAAGAATAATGTTCAGCTTTACTTGGAAACACACACACACACACACACACACACACACACACACACACACACACCATAGTTGCTAAAACAATCCTTAGTAATAAAAGAATTGCTGGAGGTATCACCATCCCCAAGCTCAAATTGTACCGCTGAGCTATAGTAATAAAAGCAGCATAGTGTTGCCCTGAAAACAGACACGTTGCTCAGTGGAATTGACTTGAAAACGCAGACATAAATCACACACACCTATGGGCACCTGACTTTTTATAAAGAAGACAGAAATACAAACCGGAAAAAGACAGCATGTTCAACAAACAGTCCTGGTCAAACTGGTTGTCTGCAGATAGAAGAATACAAATAGACCCATACTTATCACCCTGCACAAAACTCAACACCAAGTGGACCAAAGACCTTAGCATAAAACCAGATTCTCTGAAGTTGATAGAAGAGAAGGTAGGGAACAGCCTTGAACTCGTGGGCGCAGGAGGAGGCTTTCTGAACAGAACACCAATAGCACAGCCTTGTAATATAAACAACAAACGGGACCTTGTGAAACTGAAAGGCTTCTGTATAGCAAAGGACATAGTCATTTGGACAAATCAGAAACCTACAGTATGGAAAAAGGTTTTTTTGTTTGTTTGTTTGTTTTGTTTTTTTAACCAACTACACGTTGTTGCAGGATATTTGATCTCATTGTGATCCCCAAGATTATGAACTGTAAAAACCTGTCTTTTGTGGTTCAGCCCTAACACCTTTAATCCAAGAACTTTCTGTTTATTGTAAACAGGTGATTAGGGTGTGACTAAGCCCTAACACACCTTTAATCCTAGAGCTTTCAGTACACAGGACTTAATAAAGTTAAAGAGGTGGAGCAAGTAACCAGCTGACAGGGATTAACAGAAAGGAGGGGCTTTGAGAGATGAGTATTTAAGACAGCATGGAGAAGTGTGCTTTACCTCTCTAGCTCTTTGGCTTTTTGGCTTTTTCCTCTTTGGCTTTTTCCTCTTGGGCTGTTGAATGAGCTAGCAGGCCTTTTTTTTTTTTCCTGGGCCATCAGCTGAGCTAGCAAGGTTTTATTTTTTTTTTTTTTGTATTTTTTTTTATTTTTTTTTTTTATCAGTTACATTTTATTAACTCTGTATCCCAGCCGTGTCCCGATCCCTCATTCCCTCCCAGTCCCTCCCTCCCTCCCTCCCTCATCTCCACCGTGCCCCTTTCCAAGTCCACTGATGGGGGGGACCTCCTCCCCATTCATCTGATCCTGTTTTATCAGGTATCTTCAGGACTGGCTGCAAAGCCCTCCTCTGTGGCCTAACAGGACTGCTCCTCCCTTCGGGGGTGGGGAGACCAAAGAGCCAGTCATCGAGTTCCTGTTAGAAATAGTCCCTGTTCCCCTCACTTTGGGAAACCAATTGGTTACTGAGCTACCACAGGCTACATCTGAGTGGAGGTTCTAGGTTATATCCATACATGGTCCTTGGTTGAATGTCAGTCTCAGAAAAGACCCTGTGCCCAGATATATTTGGTCCTTGTGGAGCTCCTATCCTTTCCCCATCAGACTAACTCCCCTTCTTTCTTATGATTCCCTGTACTCTGCCAAAGGTTTGGTCATGAGTCTTTGCTTTGAAAACACTGCTAGTTAGAGTCTTTCAGATGCGCTCAGTAGACTCCAATTGTGGTATTTTTATACAATGGAATACTACTCAGCAATCAAAAAGGAGGAAATCATGAAATTTGCAGGCAAATGGTGGGATCTAGAAAAGATCATTCTGAGTGAAATATCCCAGAAGGAGAAAGACAAACATGGGATATACTCACTTATATAGACCTATAAGATATGATAAACATAATGAAATCTATACACCTAAAAAAGATAATCAATTGAGCGGACATGGGGTAAGATGATCAATCCTCGTTTAGAAAGACAGATGGGATATGCATTGAATGTATGCTAGCAAGGTTTTAGCTTTGGGCTTTTGGCCTTTTCCTTCTGGGATGTGAGCTGAGTAGAAAGATCAGTTGGGTGCTTTCTCTGCCTCTCTTAGCTCGCAGGTTTTCACCCCAGCATCGGGCTCC
Organism: Meriones unguiculatus; assembly: GCF_030254825.1. NCBI lineage: Eukaryota > Metazoa > Chordata > Mammalia > Rodentia > Muridae > Meriones > Meriones unguiculatus. The sequence continues at coordinate 107,488,279 of NC_083353.1, forward strand.
TGAGTCTTCATTGGTAAACTAGAATGGTTGTGATTTTCATTTTTTATAACAACAACTAGTACCCAAAATATATAAAGAACTTAAAAAAAAAACCTGGACATCAAGAAAACAACAAATAACCCAATTAAAAATGGAGCACACATCTAAACAGAGAGTTCTCAGTAGAGGAAACTTAACTGGCTGGAAAACACAGAATTTTTCAGCATCTCAGTCATCAGGGATATACAAATCAAAACTCCTTTGAGATTTCCTCTTACGCATGATAGGATGGCTAAGAACAATAAAACAAGTGACAGCTCATGCAAGCGAGGATGTGGAGTAAGAGGAATATGCATCCACTACTGGTCGAAGTGCAAACTTGTACAGTCACACTCGGAAATCACTGTGGATGTTCCTTAGGAAGATGGGAATTGATCTACCTCAAGATCCAGTTAAACTAATCTTGGGCATATACCCAAAGGATGCTTCATCCTAGCACAGAGACACTTGTTCAACCATGTTCATTGCTGCCTTATTCATAGTAGTCAGAAGCTGGAAAAAACCTTGATGTCCCTCAACAGATGAACGGATAAATAAAGAAAATGTGGTACATTTATACAATATAATATTATCACGCCATTAAAAATGGTATAATAAGATGTACAGGTAGGGGTGGAACTAGAAAAGAAAAATCATCATAAGTGAGGTAGCCCAGATCAAGAAAGACAAATGTACAGATTTACTTATATGTGGATATTAACTATGAAGTCAATTATAAGCAAGCTACAATTCCATAGAACCACAGAGGATATATAGAGAGTAAGGGTCTAGGGGGACAGATAGCTCTCCCTAGGAAAGGGAAATAAAATAGTTATGGATGGGCTGGCAGGGGGCTGGAAAGGGAAGATCAGCTGGGAAGGGGGAGTGAAGAGGGAAAGAAGGGGAGGGAAGGACAGTACTCCACACTACTGAAGGAGAAACGTAAACCCCAACCCAGCTAAAAACCCTTTGCTCTATAATGGTGTCCTGCCTGCAAAATACTATTCTGCAGTGGTGGCATGAAACTTGTGAGAGTAGCCAACCACACACTGATTTGACTTAAGACTCACTCCATGAGATGTAACCTATACCCAACACTGTGTGGGTGATGAAGAATCTGAGTCTAGATAGCCCATGGACCTAGGATAAAAACAAATGCTACAATTCTACTAAAAGAATGTAGCAATGAAATGACTGCTAATGACATTCTGCCATACTCATAGATCAGTGCTTTGCCCAGCCATCGTTTGAGAAGCTTCCTCCTGCAGAATATGGGAACAAACACAGAAACTCACAGTCAGACACTATACAGAGAGTGAGAAACCTCAGAGCACTCAGCCCTAAGTGGGATGTCTCCATTCAGTCCCTCCCCTCAAGCTTCAGGGAAGAGGAGGCAAAAAGAGTGTAAAAGCCAAAGAGGACGGAGGACACCAAGAAAACAAGGCCCTCTAAATCAACATTGATGTACATGTGAACCCAAAGACTGGAGAAAAGGACTGGACAGAATCTTTGGAGGTTCCTTGTGCACAATGTCATGTCAGGGAACTTTTTAAATTCATACAATTTCTCAACCCTAAAGATCCTTCGCATATATGTTGTGTCTCCTGGTGTTGTGTTTTTTATTGGATGCCTGAGTGTGCAAATGACAAGGCCTCTGCATCTGTATCTGTTCCCTTCACCTCTTCTTAGGCTCTTTCCTTCTCCTTGTTGTGTCCTATTTTGATGCGCTTGTTTTTGTTTTATTTTATTATGTTATATTGTATTATTTTTCCCTAGAGGACGGCTTGTTTTCTTTTTTTTTTTTTTTCAATGCAGTTTATTCAGGTGGACGGCTTGTTTTCTAATGAGAGACAGAAAGGAAGAGGATCTGGATGGGAGGGAACGTTGGGAGGAACTGGGAAGTATAGATGGAGAAGAAACCACAATCAGGATATATTATGTATGTAAATTTATTTTTAATAAAAATAAATAAAATCCTTAAAAGGTGAAAGAAAAAAAGGTCAACAGCCTAAAGACCCATAAGAAATAAGGAAATTGAAATGGTAATAAAAAGCCTCCAAACTAGAGGCTCTGGAATGCAATATTCTGAATGTTCTACCCATCCAAATCTGGCACATCCTTCCCCATGGTATATCCAGTTGAGTCTGTTTGATACTTCTCTCCATGCCCCTTCTCAACTCCCCATATCTAGACTGTGTCACACATCCAGTGTCCTGGTAGTCTAGCCAACCCTGACTGCCCCTAACCTCCAGGCTCTGGACAGGACAAACTCAACCCACCTACAACCTGCAGGATCCTCGTGTGCCATATTTTAATCCCTCTGACTAGCCAGATCCTGTATATCTTGAGACAGAATATAGTTGGATGAGTTCACCTGATCCAAAAAATCAAGGGTGTATCTCCCTATCAAAATCCACCACTCCTATAGACTGGTAATTCTCCAGTGAGAATTACCTAGAACTCCAGGACACAGGATTTAGAAGAATAACAATAAACCCACCAAAAATTCAATGAATTTAAAGAAGAAAGACACAGAGACATAATTCAATGAACCTAGAAAGAATGAACTGACTAAATGAATGAAAGAGACTAAATGCCTGAGTGATGCCCAAGAAAACACAAACAAAAGGTTGATAGAAATGATGAAGATAATCCAGAATCTGGAGGCAGAATTTAATAAAGAGATGAAAACATGGAAGAGAATTAAAGCTAAAGTGAAGATGGAATTGAAAAACCCAACAATCTAGCTAGAAGACTCAATGGAAAGCCTTACAAGTGTAATGAATCAAAAAGAAGATAGGCTATCAAGACATGTAGATAAAGTTGAGGATTTAGACCAAATAAGCAAAGAATATGAGAAAACTGAAAAAAAAAAAAAAAAAACAAGAAAGGAACATTGAAGAAATGTAGAGTACCATCAAAAAAACTAAATCTTCAAACTATAGTAATAGATAAAGGAGAACAACTCCAGGTCAGTGGAATAGACCAGATCTTCAACAAAAGCACAGATAAAAACTTCCCTGAACTAGAAAAAGCCATACATACACAAATACAAAAAGCATAGAGAACACCAAATAGACAAGAGCAGAAAACAAACAAATGAACAACTCCCCACTAAGTACACACCGCAAAGAAAGAATATGGGAAGCTGCAAGAGAGAAAACACCAGTCACATATAAAAGAAAATCCATCAAAATAGCAGTTGATCTCAGTGGAACCTTTGAGAGCCATGTGATGTTTTTCATGGCAGTGATGCATTTCAAGTCCTAACAAACCCAGATGATCAACTTATACTAAAGTACTCAGCAAAATTTTCTGTGATAGTTGAAGGAAAAGGGGAAAATTTCCATGATATAAACAGCCTAAAATTAATAAACATATTCAACACACCAAACCTAAAGAATATACAGAAAATAATATTTTTGACTAAATAAAAGAATGAGAATAGATAATAGACTGTAGCAATATCACTGAAACAGAAATAACCACTGAGAATGAAAACATCACCAAAAATCAACAACACAATTAATACAGTCAATACATGCCTTTCAGTGATAACTTTAAATTTTAATGGCTCCAATTTTCCAATAAAATGACACAGGATGGATGAATAGATCATTAAACAAAATCCATACATCTGTTGTCTATAAGAAACACATGTTAGCTTTAAAGACAAGCATTGCCTTAGGGTAAAGGGACAGACAAAAGGATTGCAATCAAACAGGACCTGGTACTAAGCAGGCATGGGCATCCTAATATTTCACAAAATAGACTTCAACTAAAACTAACCAGAAGAGACAAAGAAGGTCACTTCATTCTAATTAAGGAATCAGTCAAGATTATATTAGAATACTAAACATATATGGACTAAATTCTAGTGTGCCTAACTTCATATAAAATGTACTAATGGAATTAAAGATACATATTAATACAAACCCAACAATAGTAGGCAATTTAACATATCCTTTTCTTCAATAGATGGGTCCCCTGAACAAAAAAAAAAACAACAAAACAAAACAAAAAAAAACAAGCATAAAAATGAGAATAAAATGCCATTATGCATTAAATCGATTTGGTATGTTTACAGAGTATTCCACTCAAACATCAAGGAATATAGAAGCTTCTCCATAAGAGACCATACTGTGGGACAAAATAAATCTTAATCATCCAGAAAGATTGAAATAATTTGTGTATCCTATCTGATCATAATGCAATATAACTTAAAATCGACAGCAAGAAAATCTCTAAAATTACACAAACTAATATAAACACTCATTACTAAATGATGACTAGGTCAAAAAAGAAATCAAGACAGCTAGGAGATGGTGGCACATGCCTTTGATTCTAGCACTTGGGAGGCAGAGGAAGGCGGATCTCTTGAGTTTAAGGCTAGCCTGTCTACAAAGCAAGTTCTAGGGCAGCCAGGGCTACATGGAGAAATTCTCTGGAAAAACAACAAAAATAAAAACCAAAAACTGAATCCAAGAACACATCAAATATGTCATCCACTATGATCAAGTAGGCTTCGTCCCAGGAATGCAGGAATGGTTCAATATATGAAAATCGATCAATATAATCCACCATATAAAAAAACTGAAAGAAAAAAAATCACATGATCATCTCATTAGATGCAGGAAAAGCCTTTGACAAAATCCAACAACGCTTTATGATAAAAGACTTAGAGAGATCAGGGATACAGACCCATACCTAAACATAATAAAAGCAATATACAGCAAGCTGATAGCTAATATCAAATTAAATGGAGAGAAAAATGAAAAGCAATTCCACTAAATTCAGAGACAAGACAGGGCTGCCCACTCTCTTTGTATCTCTTCAATATAGTACTTAAAGTTCTAGCTAGAGCAATAAGACAACTAAGGAGATCAAGGGGATACAAATTGGAAAGGAAGAAGTCAAGGTATCACTATTTGCAGATGATATGATAGTATACATAAGTGACCCCAAAAATTCTATCAGGAAACTTCTACAGCTGATAAACACCTTCAGCAAAATGACTGGATACAAAATTAACTCAAAAAATATCACTATCCCTCCTGTATACAAACAACAAACCTGAGAGAAAAATTAGGCAAACAACACTCTTCACAATAGCCACACACACACACACACACAAAAAAAAAAAAACATAAAATATTTTAGTGTAACTTTAGCCAAGTATGACAAGAACTTCAAGTCTCTGAAGAAAGAAACTGAAGAAGATATGAGAAGATGGGAAGATCTCCCATGCTCATGAATCAGTAGGAACAACACAGTAAAAAATGCCATCTTACCAAAAGTAATCTACAGATTCAGTGCAATCCCCATCCAAATACTAACACAATTCTTTACAGACCCTGAAAGAACAATTCCCAACTTCATATGGAAAAACAAACAAACAAAAAAACCCACAATAGCTAAAACAATACTGTCCAATAAGAGATCTTCAGGAGGTATCTCCATCTCTGATTTCAAGCTGTCCTATAGAGCAACAGTAAAAAAAAAAAACTGCATGGTACTGACATAGAAACAGACTAGTGGATCAATAGAATTGAATCAAAGGCCCAGAAATAAACAGACACACCTACAGACACTTGATTTTTGACAAAGGAGCCAAAATCATACAATGGAAAAAAAGACAGCGTCTTCAACAAATGGTGCTGATCTAACTGGATGTCTACATGTAGAAAAATGCAAATAGATCAATATTTATCACCCTCAACTAAACTAAAGTTCAAGTGCATCAAAGACCTCAACATAGAACCAGGCATACTAAATCTATTAGAAGAAAAAGTGGGGAAGAGCCTTGAACTCATTGGCACAGGAGACAACTTCCTAAACAGAACACCAGCAGCCCAGGCTCTAATATCAACAATTAACAAAAGGGACCTCATGAAACTGAAAAGCTTCTGTGAAGCAAAGGACACCATCAATAGAACAAAACGATAGCCTACAGACTGGGAAAAGGTTCTCACCAATCCTACATCTGGAAGAGAGCTAATATCCGAAGTATATAAAGAACTCAAGAAATTAAACACCAACAAACCAAATAATCCAATTAAAAATGGGGTATAGAGCTAAACAGTCAACTCTCAACAGAGGGATAGCGAATAGCCAAGAAGCACTTAAGGAAATGCTCCATGTCATTTAGGCATCAGGGAAATGCAAATCAAAACAACTTTGAGATTACACCGTACACCTATAAGAATGGCTAACATAAAAAACTCAATTGACAGCACATGCTGGCAAGGTTGTGGGGAAACGGAAACACTCCTCCATTGCTGGTGGGAGTGCAATCTTGTATAACCACTTTGTAAATCAATCTGGCTCTTTCTCAGAAAGAGGAACAGTTTTACCTCAAGACCCAGCTATACCTCTTCTGACCATATACCCAAAAGATGCTCCAACATACAACAAAAATACTTGTTTAACTATATTCATAGCATCTTTATTCATAATAGCCAGAAGCTGGAAATAACCCAGATGTCCCTCAACCGAAGAATGAATAAAGAAACTATGGCACATCTACACAGTGGAATACTAATCATCTATTAAAAACAAGGAAATCATGAAAACTTCAGACAAATAGATGAGAGGAAAAAGTGGTGGAGGGATAGAGAATGAATTAAGGGCATGAATTGGGAATGCAGATTTGATTAAGACACATTGTACACATGTAAGAAAGTCTCAAACAAAAAAGAAAACAAAAACATCCTCAAAATAAAGTTGAGTGAAATAAGTCAGACACATAAAACCATCCATATCTTAGAGATTACACAGATTTCAAATATGCCAGAAACACAATGAATAGGGCTAGAAATTAAGATAGTGTTCAGCTTTGAATGTATAGTTACTACTGTTGGTGGAAATTAGAATGTTGGTGGGGGTCCTACAAAACAGGGACCCCACATACTGACATGGATGTGCATGGTAAGTGCACACTATTACAAACCACTAGGAGTGAAGTCTGAAAAAGAGAAAGACCGCATCGTTTGACCTTCTTCATGGCTGTCAGGTGGCATGATTATTGATAGCATCTTCCTTCTCTCACAAGTCCCAGTTAAATAATACGTGATTCAGTGATTGTCAACATGTAAGTTTATAAAATAGCCCAAGTAATGCCAACAAATAAGAAAGAAACTGGAGCTTAGTTCACATCTCCACTTGGACTCATGCTCCATGAGGAATAGTTTCAATTAACTCTATCCATCTAAAATTATTTTTAAATGAAAGGTTTGTTTTGATAAAGGCATTTCTTGGGTGAAATCTAATTTTAGTTGAAATAATGATTAAGTAATAAAATAAACTTTGTTACATGACCACTTACATCATAGTGATTATGAAGTTATCCAAGTTACACTTGGATGTTTAATTTACTTTGGATAAATTGCAATGTAAGTGGTAAGGTAAATGGAACTCACACACACATGTACACACACCCAAGGGAAAGTAAAGGGAATAAGAATTAAAAAGAAGGGAATTCATTGTCATAACTTGGAAAGCAGAACCTGAAGCAAGAACTTGAATGTAAGGTCCAAATAAATGAAAAACATTCCATATTTGTGGAATGACATTATTGGTTTATCCATGTTAGTGTACAAGTTAGTGCCATTTACTGTGATGTTAATGTGAAATGTTTCCAGTGGACTCAAACGGACATAATGAAAGCAATCCTAAGAGAAAATTCATAGCACTGAGTGCCTACATTAAAAACCCTGAGAGATCTCATAGTAATAGCTTAATGACACACTTGAGGGCTTTAAAAAAACAACAAGAAGAAAAAAACCCAAAAGAGTTGATGGCAAGAAACAAACTCAGGCTGTAATTGATAAACTAGAAACAAACACAAACAAAAAACAACATAAAGAATCATTGAAATGAATAGTTGGTTCTTTTTAAAAAAAATCAATAAAATTTACAAACCTTTAGCCAACCAACCAATAATTCTCAATTAACATACTTGTATACTTAATTAAGAACACACCATAACATCATCCACCATCATAAAGTTAGCTACTTTCAGAGATACATGGGTGGGTATACATGTAAATTAACAACCACAATCTGCAGCATAAAGAGACTAAAAACTAAAACCACATGACTATCGTGTTAGAGGCAGAAAAGGCCTCTGATAAAATCCAACATCCCTTCATGATAAAAATCCTAGACACACTATGGATATGAGAGGCACCTCTCAGTATAATAAAAGGGATTTACAATAAGCCCAATGCAACATCAAACAACAAAACAAAGTAGCAGAATACAAAACCAACACACAAAAATCAGTAGTCTTTCTACACACTGATAAAGAAGAGAAAAAAAGCACCTTTTTTAAAATTCCCTCAAAATTATGTTTCAATAACTCTAACCAAGCAAGTGAAAGACTTGTATAATAAAAGACTTATACAATAAAAACTTCAAGTCATCGTAGAAAGAAATTAAAGAGGACATCAAAAGATGCCCATGCTCATGGATCAGGATTACTATTGCAAAAATGGCCACCTTACCATAAGTTGTTTACAGATTCAGGGCAATCCCCATGAAAATTTCAACACAGTTCACACACATTGAAGAGAAAAATCTTGACTGTCACATGGAAACACAAAAACCCAGGTTAGCCAAAACAGCCCTGAATGGTGGAAGAAATGCTGAAGAAATCACCATCCCAGACATCAGAAGGTGCTGGAGTTAATAGCAATAAAAAAAACAGCATAGTATTGGAATGAAAGCATATTGATCAACAGGATAGAATGGAAGATCAGTATATAACTCCACATACCTATGGACACCCGATTCTTGACAAAACACACACACACACACACACACACACACACACACACACACTCACAAATATATCCTGGAGAAAAGACAGCATCTTTAAGAAACAGTACTGGCTAGATCAGGTAGCCATATTTAGAAGAATGAAAATAGTCCCATATCTAACACCCTGCACAAAAGTCAATGCCAAATGGGTCAAGAACTACAATGTGAGGCCTGAAACCCTCAATCTGATAGTAGAGAAAATAGGGAATATGCGTGAACTCAAAGACACAGAAAAGAACTTTCGGAACAAGACCTGCTACATTACTTCCTCTTCTATTGCTGTGAGAAAACACCATGACCAAAGCAACTTATAGAAGGGATGGTTCATTTGGGGCTTATGGTTCCATAGGAATAGGAGGATATTACCACCATGGCAGGCGGCATGCTGGCAGGGAGGCATGGTGCTAGAACAGCAGCCAACAGCTCACATCCAGAGCCACAGGCAGGAAGCAGAGAGCATACTGGGAACGGCAGGAGTCGCTGATGCCTCAAGCCAGTCTCCAGTGATTCATCTCCTCCAACAAGGCCACACCTCCAAATCCTTTCCAAAGGGTTACAGCAACAGGGGACCAAGTAATAAAACATGTGATTCAACGGGGCCCCCTCACATTCAAACCACAACACCTGGGCAATGTTAGCATTATGACTGACAGTTAATAAAGGACAGGTTCACCAAGCTCCAGTGCAAGGCCACAGATACATAGTATGTGGACAGCATAAACTGAACTTGATGATTTTTTTTTAAAGACAAAATTAGAGAGTAGGGAAGGGAGAAGGATCAGAGAAGGAGTGGAGTAGGGGATGAATATGATTTAAAAAAAATTGTACAGGATTCTCTAAGGACTAATGAGAAAGGGTCCTTATACACCAGGGTCAAATAATATACGCTTTTACAGAAAGATGTCTCTGTGAAGTGCTTTGAGCACTATTTAAAAAGAAAGGTGTAGCTTTGGTGACCGTCAAAATGCCTTCAGAAGATAGCATGTCCATGCTGCTAGAGTCAGTAGGCAGAGAGGGAAATGGAGGCTTTTATTACCATCCCTCCATCACACCCAACACGTATGTTGTGCTTATCCACTCCATCTGCAACTTGGTGCCGTGACAAGTTGTTTTCCAAACAGAAAGAAAAAACCAATAATTTAATAGGAACTAACAACAGATACTTCTCGGTCGTTATGCCACTCCTAGCCAATTAGTAACTTCCTACTCCTGGAGCCTCTAAATTTTGGGCATCAAGATCACCTGAGGGGTTTGTGATATCACGGGTTGCTTGGCTAAAAACCCAAGAGTTTGTTTGTACATGAGCCCCAAGAAAGTCTGTGTAAAACCATCTCCTGAGTTGGGAAACAGCTACTGGCCATAGAGCGCCCGATTTTGTATTCCTTTGGCACTCATTTCAATCCTCCTAAGTATAAATCAGTATTTCAAGGAAATTAGCCACGAGAGAAATGAGGCTGAAGAATTAATAAAAAGCCTTACATTGGGGGACAAGGCAGGGAATAAACAAACCAACACTACGAATAATGAACATCAACAAGTGCTTTCAGGTTGGAGTGCTTCCAGGAAGGGTGGGTTTCAAAGCATGGAGGATGGAGCCAACTCATTTTTGTCTGGTTTGTGCCAACTGTTTCTGAAAGCCATGAGCATTTACCAGTAACCGCAATAGAACGTTTTAGGGAGGCAATGTCCTTCTCTGGGGCTTCCCAAAGACCTGTGACACAATGTTTCCCGTCCTAGTCACTACAGGGTGGTAGCTCTGGAGATAATTAATCCTCTGGGAGCAAATTTTCTGCTACTTAGTTTGACCTGAATTTTTTTTTTTTCTGTGAAACTCATACACCTTTGGGAAATTATAAAATTTTGCTTTCATCATCCTTCCTATACCCTTAGTAGTGAGAGCAGAGAGGTAGTTATTAGGTATTCCCCAAACTGTCTTACTTTTTCTGCTCTTTGACCTCAGGGTAGGGCTGACCAAGACAGGTATAACATATAAGTATTTAACAGCACACTATTAGCAACATGTAGTATAATATATACATGCTATTATAGTTCTACATACGATGAATACTACATACATGATATTGTGTACAGTGTTGGGCTTTCACTGAGGAAGAAGAGAAAAAGAACACCAGAAAGTGTAAAAACTGTTAAGTTCCAAAGGGTGTGAATAAGGAATAAATGAGTATTGCAGGATATGGTATCAGAAAATACGGAAAAAATTCATTCTACCCTAATTTTGGATACAGCTATGAAATGGAATACATGGAGTGACTGCTAAAGCTTTTGAATGTCAGCAGTAATCAGATAATGGATGTTCAGAGAGAACACCAGAATCAGAAACCCTATCAACTGAGTGGTAAGTTGATTACAGCTTCATCTGCCTAAGGACTAGACACAGGCACAAACAGGAGTAGGAAGAAAGAGGAACTGAGACCCATTTCTTCTGCTACAGGACAGTAAAGGGGGAACAGCAGGAAGTTCATGTGCTGAGAACCAGGGACGAGTCAAAGCCTGAGACAAGAGTGCGGTGGAAAGTTTTGGCGTCTTTAAAAACTCAGTTATGTTATGTAAACATGCTTTTTGTTTTAATCTCAGGTGTAGGGTCTGGGACTGATTCAGATGGTCCACAGCGGCACACTATTTGCCTCACGCGGGCTCTGACAGGGGCTCTTTGCAAGCTGCAGATAGTTTAGTTCTGAGGACTCTGGAGAGGGAATAAATGACAGAGCCCAGAGGCAGGGGCACTCCACAGAAGAAGAATGTTGGTGCTCCCTCTCCCTGCTGCTCCCTGTTGCTGCTGTTGCAGCTTGACAGGAAGAACTTGAAGATCTCCTGAAACGAAGATTGGGCTTGCCCCAAGGAACCCATGGACCCTAGCCAGCAGGAAGCAGTCAAAGAAAACTACTCCCCCTCTCCCCACTAACCTTTCTCTTCTACCTGGTGTTGGAGTGTTGGAAGGGACTGGGGTGGAGAAGGGAGGCAGAGGCATAAGAAACATAAATAAAAGTTTTTTTTTAAACTAGTATCTACACAAGAGTCCCCATTAAAAACTACAAATAGCACAGTCACACATGATTGAATATGGAGACCAAAGCCAATGAGGATGAGATTGAGACACAACCAGTAATGTGCTTTTTCTTCTATGTCAGCTAGGTCTCAGGGTATCAAGAATGTACTTCAGTGCCTAACTTTGTAATGCCAGGATCACAGGACCCTCAGAGACCACCAAGAGATGACTCGATGCAATAGCAAAAGAGCTTTGTTACAGAGCGATCGAACTCGGGACCCAAGTCTCACTGACAGCAGTAGAGAAGTGGGACCCCAAGCCCACTTGGGGTGAGCAGCGTTTTTAAAGGGAAAGTCTGTGATCAGGGGGTTTCCATTACAGGATTAGGTAAAAGTTAGAGGGGCGAGGTGACCTTTTCTGAACCACAGTTACCCAAGGCACACAATCACAATTGCTCTTCTTCTGAACTGCATCTGAAACATTGGGGAGAATTTTCCCAGCCGGTTTTCATTGATTATTGCCAGGGAGATTGTCTCTGTTTTCTATAAAGTATTTGTTATGTGAAATTTCCTGGAGGCGGTTGCTAGGAGAGTGAACTTTGTTGTCTGACAAGTGTGCACTCTGTGATATTTCCTGGTACCTGAGTTCAGCTCCCAGTAAAAATGGCTCTTTATTTTAAAATGAGGTTATACCCAGGCTAACTTTAACTCTTCAACTTAAGAGCCACTTCCGCATCTCAGTTGCTTAAAAATGGGCCTAAAGAGTTTATTGGGACTAATTTCTAGACATCTGTCGTTTACTTCTCCGTGGCCCCTCCAACATGGGAGCAAAGTAGACTAATTGGGACGGATCCTAGCCTGACCCTTTGGGGCAATGGACAGCAAGGACAGCGAACCATGTAAGGTGGTCAATCATCAATGTCTTCAAAGACTGTTTTTCAGAGACAAGAGGAGAAGTCATCAGAATTGAAATAAGCTCATACTGGATATAGAAGGTCTTTCCTGTGCTTGGGAAGCTGAAGCTCGAGGTTGGAGGTTTAAGGATTGGGGAGGGATGAGGCTTCATGGTGAGACCCCGTCTCGAACCAACAAAATGGAGTTGCTTGTGTCAGCTCTTCCAAAAGTAAGCAAACCCCAAGAGGTTATGGGAACTGGTTCTTATACACGTCTACCTGACACTAAATATTTCAAACCTTGGATTTGCACTTGGTCCCTCCTTGCACTCTATTATAGATGTTTCAGACAGACATGTTCCATCTCAAGACTCTTCTATGTCATGACATAGAACTGGCCTGGCAGAAACGAAGAAACATATGGTCCCCAGTCTGATTATTAAAACAGTGGGGCCCAAGAAATAGGAATTGCTCAAGGACTCTCATGCTGGGAGGAGGGAATATATCTCTCAGAAAAAGATTTCACATAGCTCGAATGACTTTTCAGACCACGTGGGGGGTGTGACAGAAGCCTAGAAGCTGATGAGTGAGTGGAGGGTGGGGCCACCTGTTGTCCAGAATTGCTTAGATACATCTATCCCTGCCCTCTAAACTGTTTTAATGAGTGCTTCAGAGTTTCATATATGCATATAAGGTGCTTTGATTAGAGGCGCATCTCATCTCTCCCCTCTGGTTTCTCCCGGTACCCCCACCACTATTCCTGACTAATTTCACGTTTGTTTGTTTTCAGCAGAGTTCACTTAGATCTGCCAGTGTGTGTGTAGGTGCAGAGCCATCTGCTGGAGTGTGGGGATCCTCCCAGGACCAAATCCTTTAAGAAAGTTGACTGGGTCTCCCAGCAACCATCATCCTTCCCAGCCAAGAGTGGGCCTTCATGACCACCTCCCTCCTCCACACTGGGATTATTTTCTTACTTGATTCACGAGAAGCCAATTCTACTGGAACTTTGGACTTTAGCTTCTCTCCTCCAGAATCACAAGAAAATAAATTTCTGTTGTTTAATAGAAAGTGTGATATTTTAGTATCATGAGATATATGGCATTTTTGCATATCTAATATATACAACTGGTCCATAGCTTTGCAAATAATAATTTCACTACTCAACATCTTTGGCCTCATGCACACACACATAAACAAACAAGTATTTTTAAAGTATCAGAATATAGTAAAACACATACACATGCATAATTTCTAACACTTTCATCCTGTTGGGTCTATCTAAGACTTATACACCACTGGATTACATATGTCATAGGATTGTATGTACTAATGATATCTATTTATGAGTCACTGATATTACTTTAAATTTTTAAAAAAATTATTCTTCGCTCATACAATACATCCTGACCGAGCCTTCTCCTCTCTCCCCCCCATCTCAGTTCTGCCCCACTTTCTCTCTCCCCTAGACCCACTCCTCTCAGGTCCCCCTAAATGTCTCCCTCCCAAAAAATCCAGGGATATCAACCAAACACAGGACAACAAGATACAATAAGACCAGTCACAAACTCTCACATCAAGGCTGGGCGGGGCAACCCAGAAGGAGAAAAATGGTTCCAAAAGTAGACGAAGAATCAGAGATACCTCTGCTCCACTGTCAGGAGTTCCTCCCCAACACCAAGCTAGCCACCATAACATATATGCAGAGGACCCAGTGCAGACCCATGCAGGGCTCCACGACTCTGTGGGCCCCTGTGAGCCCCTGTGAGACCTGCTTAGTTGGCTCCACAGGCCTTGTTCTCCCTGTGTCCTTGGTCTCTCTGGCTCCCACAATTTCTCCTTTCCATCTTCTGTGAGGTTCCTAAAGCTTCAGGAGGTAGGAGGGGGAACCAATGGAGACCTCCAACCTGGGCTCTCTCTCTGCCTAATGTTTGGCTATGGGTCCAGAGAGCCTCTCTGATGAAGACTGAATTAGGCACCAATCTGCGAGTATAGAAGAACACCGTTAGGAATTATTTCATGTCCTCTCATTCCATTTATTTAGCCAGTCGTATTTGGTTCCATCCCAGGTCTCTGGGCTATCCAGTCTCTGGTTCCTGGTCATCCAGGCAGTGTTGATCATGGTGTGGACCTCAAATTAGACCAATCATTGGATGTTCACTCCCATGCATTCCGCACCATCATTGCCCGAGCACATCTTGCACGCAGGACAGATTGTAGGTCGAAGATTTTGTGACTGGGTTTGTGTCCCAGTCCCGCAACTGGAAGCCTTGCCTGGTTACAGAATTTGGGCAGTTCAGGCTCGGGCTCCGTATCCTCCTTCACTAGGAGTCCTTGCTAATGTCACCCTCAGAGATGCCAAGAAGTTTTCACTGCACTAGGTTCCCACATCACCCCCCAAAATGCCCTCCAATCCCAGTCATCTCTCCCTGTACTCTAGCTCCATCCCTTCCCCGCAGCCTGATCCCTCCTGTTCCAGCCTATCCATTCCCAGTCCACTTGCAAAATTTCTTCTATTTCTCTTCCCAGGGAGATCCATTCTCACCCCCCGAGCTCTCTTACTACTCAGCTTCTCAGGGTCTGATGCTTATCATTTACTTAACAGCTAATAACCACATATAAGTGAGTACATACCGTGTTTCTCTTTCTGGGTCTGGGTTACCTCACTGGGGATGATCTTTTCTAGTTCCACCATTTTGCCTGCAAATTTCATGATGTTATTTTTTTTTTTTTAACGGTTGAGTAATACGCCATTGTGTAAATGTGCCACATTTTCTTTGTCCATTCTTCGATTAAGGGACACACTGGTGTTACTTTAAAAAATGTTTTACACTCCTTTGTGTATGAAGGACATGTGTGAAAAAGAGAATTTCTTGGAGTCGGTTTTCTACTTCTATGATGCGGTTTCTAAGGACAAAAGCTCAGGTGGTCAGGTGTTGTGGAAAGCAAATTTACTTACTGAGCCATCTTGCCAGTCCCCCAGCTGTTTTTTTGGTAAAATGCTCCAAAGTGCAATTTTATTGATGACACTTAAAATTAAACAACATCAAACAAACAGTTTTGTTGGCCTTCCTGCTACCCTAGGACTCAGAAGCTCAGAACCACACATCGCTGAGGGAAGAAGGTACCCCAACGGAAGGGCAGCCTGAGGCACAGGAGCCCAGGAACCACACAAATCTGAGGTAAGACAGTGTCCCAAGGAAAGGACATCCTGAGGCACTGGAGCCCAGGAACCACATAGCTTCGAGAGAGAACCCCCTCAGCAGAGGCATTGTAGCTCCCAGGGGAGGGTATTCCCAGATGAGCTCAGGTGCTCAGGAGCTGAAGCCCTGTCCACTTCTCTTCATTGCTTCTTTGCTTCTTCCAATGAGAGAATCACAACAGGCAGTCAATCTCTTAAAAGAGATTTATTGGAGGGACAAATCTAGGAGAGGAGTAATGAATCCAGGAGTGGCTCCCTCTGCTCCTGGGAGGAGGCAGGGAACTGAAGAGTTGGCAGCCTTTTTATAAATGATTTCTTAGGGGGTGGAGCTTTCTAGGGTAGAGATTTTCAGATTATCATAATCTGGAATGGGTCCTATTGCGGGCCTGGAGATGACCTTTGTGGGTTACAGAGGCTGGAAAAGCTGTTGTGATTGAGAGGTCTAGGGTTAGGGGGCTGCTGAAGCTTCCTCAAGGCAGGGGTCTGGCCACTTTCATGACTTGAGGGTTTACAAAGTTTACAAAGGGAGTCCATGGCAGTATGTTGAGGCAGGAAAGGTTGTCGCCATCAGTTCTGTTGCTTGTCTTTGCTGCTTTGTGGGGTCTTTTTCCCACCCTCTTTCACCCCAGTTTTACCCCCTAATACCAAGTAGGAAAGAAAGAAAGATAGAGGAGAGAGAGAGAGAGAGAGATCCCCGAATCTCCCCAACTGTTCTTCCCCATTTCCAGTCCAACCCTTTCAAATGTTTCTCCCAACTGTTCCTCCCAGCTCTCCAACAGTCTGCTTAAACAGTCCCTTCTCCCAGTTTTCCCAATACTAGCAGCTCCAAACTACAACTGTTCTAGCCTACCTGCTCAGCTCGGCTTCTCCTGGCTCAACTGTCTCCTAACAGTATCTTCTGCCCCATGCCTTCTACTCAATCTCCCTTTCTCAGCCTCTGCTGGCTTTTATTTTTTCTATCCTCTCCTGTCTCCAGAAATCCAAGAGGCAACCAACATTGAAGGTCATAGGGTCAAGCAGTTCTAAAGATCAAGAATATTTTAAATTATTTATTATTTTTATATTAGTTACAGTTTATTAACTTTGTATCCCAGCTGTAGTTTCCTCCTTCATTCCCTCCCAATTCCACACTACCTTCCTCATCTTCTCCCTACCCCTCTCTAAGTCCACTGATTGGGGAGGTCCTCCTCCCCTTCCATCTGACCCTAGCTTATCAGGTCTTATCAGGACTGGCTGCAGTGTCCTCCTCTGTGGCCTGGCAAGGCTGTTCCTCCCTTGGGGTCAGAGAGCCAGCCATTGAGTTCATGTCAGAAATAGTCCTTGTTCCCCTTACTAGGGAACCCACTTGGATACTGAGCTGCCGCGGGCTACATCCGATGAGGGGTTCTAGGTTATATCCATGCATGGTCCTTGGTTGAAGAAACAATCTCAGGAAAGACTCCTGAACTCAGATATATTTGGTCCTTGTGGAGCTCCTGTCCTCTCCAGGTCATACTAACTCCCCTTTCTTTCATATGATTCCCTGCACTCTGCCCAAGGTTGGTTATGTGTCTCAGCATCTGCTTTGATACACTGCTAGGTAGATTCTCTCTTAAAGGGCCAGTTGGCTAGCAACTGGCGATCCTTTAAAGGGCCAGGTGCACAAGATAAATCACACTACATAGTTCCAGGAATCCCTGGCTGGTCTCAAACTCCCTATGTAGCCAAAAGGGGCCTTGACTTTCCTGCCTGGGATTACAGACATGCAGCACTGTTTTCCATTTTAGTGGTACAGGGGAATGACCACTGCACCAACTGGTCTCTATCTCAGCCCTCTAAGAATTTTCTAAGGTCAGCATTTAATGCACAATGTAACTAGCTACTCATTCTCTGTATCTAAAGCAACCAGCCTTTAAAATATGATTCTACCCTTAGAAACATTTACATAAATGAATTAGCTCAGAAAAGATTTTATCATCTATTAAACTAATTGCTGATATTGCCAGGCTTTTAAGGCCTACTTAATAAACTTATCTTAAAAGTCAAGTTCAACTAAGTTATACAACAGGCCTATCTGGATTTTCAACATACAAAGTAAACAATGTTTTTTTTTTTTTTTTTTTTTTTTTTTTTGAGATAGGATCTCACATATAGTAGATAGTAGGCTGGCCTCAAATCTGTCATGTAGCTAAGGGTGACCTTGGACTTCTCTTGCTTCAATGAGATTACAGACATGCAAACCAGTACTTGTTTAAGATACTTCTTTTTTAAATTACTATCATTTTTATAAATAAAAAAAAACTTGCAATTGGATAGTCCTGATTGAAAACCTGGTCCACATTTATTTGCCTTATTCTGTTTTTGTATATGAGGCCACCTGTACAAAAAAAAAAAAAATGTTTGGGATGTTTGTGGTCAAGAGTACGGTAGCATGTTCCCTGGCATGTAAGAGACCTAAGGTTTCGATTTTCCTCAGTGCTGTAGACCTATTATCCTACTAAGTCAAAAGCAGAAAGTGAATATATAAAGGACTTCTGTGTAGTTCTGTGTAAGGATGCTAATTGCTGGCTCCTTTATACGCTCTTGTACTCTATAAGCCTCCCATGACACAAAGCTTAGACCTCTTTACCAAGCTGGTGTCCTCTGAACGGAACTGTTAGTGCTAACATTACCCAGGTTTTCAAACTAGTTTCCTTAAATATTTTTCTTGTGTTTTATACGCTCCTTGTAACTTTATAACTGTTGTCTGTTAATCTTCTGTAGAAGTATAACTTCTATCAAAAAGAACTCAGTGTACATATATGTACAGATACATTTGGACATCACAAACAGAACTGCAGTTAACAATGGGCTCCAGGCAGACTGGGCCTAGCAGTTCTGTTTGCCTCTAACCTTTGCATGTCTCTAACTGCTTGAATTTGGCATTAATACCTTAACATGTTACCCCTTTGCGTGTGACCAGACAGACTAACTAAGGCAGATCTCATCCCTGTGACCAGAAAAAAATCAAGCTCAAACTACATGATAATTGATCACTGATGTCTTTTTCTTCAGAGTGAAGTGTTCAGGGGTGGTGGTGTTAAAATCAAAATGAAGTCATGCTGGGCCTGATAGCAGTAATGTGTAATTCTGGCTATTGGAAGGCTCAATCGAGGGAATGAATTTAAGGCCAGCCTGGATTTTCACACCAAGATCCTGTCCTTCCAGTTGTTATGAAGACATTCCCAATGGTTACCTTAGGCTTCTAAACTTTGTTTCTGTTTCTAACTTGGGCCTGGCCTGCCATTTGTTTCAGACTAAGCCATTCTAACCCCCGCTCCCCAAGACAGGGTTTCTCTGTATTGTCTTAGTTGTCCTGGTGTGGACCAGGCTGGCCTCGAAAAACAAGCCTGCCTCTGCCTCCCAGAGTGCTGGGATTACATGTGTGTAGCCAAGCCACTCTTAACTCCACACTGGACAGAAGACATTTTGGGGCATACTTAAACACAGAAAACAGAAACAAAATCCTATGGAGCTTTTGTTTTCCCAGTAAGACATGAAGCTAGTAAGTCTGATAAGAGTCGGGATGTGGCTCAATGATAAAGCACTTCCCCAACATGCCCTAGGCTACAGTGGGTTAGATGTGGGAGAAAGATGTCTGCAAGCTAACAAGAATTCTGTTGGTAACCACCTGAGGCTGGAAACTCAGCAAAATATAGGGTTTGAGGGGCAGTTTTTGTTTTCTGAGACAGGGTTTCTCTATGAAGCCTTGGCTCTTCTGCACTCGCTTTGTAGACCAGGTTTGCCTCAAACTCTCAGAGATCCACTTGCCCCTGCCTCCCTGACTGCTGGGGATTACAGGTGTACGCTGCCTGGCTCAACATAGGCTTTTTTTTTTTTTTTTTAATAATGAATCTGTATTCTTAGAGGTGATACCTACTAGACTCACACTTGTGTTCAATTTCTCTATTTCTTTATTAATTTTACACACTTGTGAACTTTCAATTTTATTAAAGTTTCTAAAAAGAAACATAAGACACACTGGTCACCATAGAAGAATCCCCACGAATCATTCTTTGATGTCTCTGTCAGCTTCAGGGTTGTCAGAATACATATAAACTACATTAAAATCTGAAGTTTGCTTTATTTTAATGTGAAGGACAGGTAGATCTATGAGATAAGAGGACAAGCCATCAAAACTACTAGAGATAGGCCTTACTGTGGCTGTCGCCAGCATGGACAACTCACAGAACTTAAGAAAACGGTTTTAGTTGGTTGGTGTCCATTCTGTCTCCCTCTCCCTGAAGCCATCTCAGACACAAACCCAAGACTGACTGATGCTCAACAGGACCCCATGGACATGCTCTTGTTATAGAGATTTGCTACAACAGGATGTCAAGGATCAAGTCTTTCATAAAAGATGACTGCATTAGGCTTATACTTACACACTTTGGATACCCTGTTGGATGTAACCATTGTCAACAGGCTATATGAAACGGGGGAGGGGAGTCCTCCATTCAAATGCGGGGAAGGGGTGGGGGCGGCAGGAGGAAGGCAAAGTTCAGATCCGAGGAAATCAAAAGAGCAGAACAAGAGTCTTCTAAAAGCTGTCATTTGTTTCGTAACTGACTACAAACAATTTTTCAAAAGAAATATAGAGGATAGTATGCGAAAATATCTCATTCTTTATTTTTAAGGATAACTGTCATTAATACAGGAAGAACTAGTATTATAAAATCAGAAAACATTAGCATTCAATAAACAAAATCGAGCTGAAGGCTGATCAGGAATGTATGCTTGGCACTGGAAAGAGGAAACACGCTAGTCTTCCTCAGCAAGTGCTGTAACGTAAGAAGGTGAAGTTCTAACGACAGTACGCTGGACAGTAACTCGTGGACAAACGTCTGCGTCAGACAGTCCGAGGTGTTCAGAGCGCAGTCTATGATCCTGTAGTTCTTTAGGCAGAAGCAAGCTGAGGCTTTCTTGGTAAGTGCAGTTTATTCATGCAGGCGCTGTTTTTAAGAGAACAGGGGAATGCCAGGAGGCCAATGGCATGATTCAACATAAACCCATTCCAATTTCAAGAAAGGTAGTGACACAGCAAAAATACCATCACAAGGACCAGTGTCAGGAAGAGGAGGTCTGTGGTCTCTCATTTTGGATTCTTTAGAATCTGTAAGAATATGGTAAATAAAACAAAAGACAAAAGCAAAGCCATATGGGGCCTTTGTACCCCTTTGATTACTATGAGAAGGGAAGAAACAAGCAAACAAAATTGGGTTGTCATTAAAGCCTTCAAACACTACAATAAACTATTATTTATCCAAACAGAACAAAATCATGTCCTTTGGAGAAAAATAGATAGAACTGGAGATCATTAAGGTAAGCATAATAAACCAGACTCAGAAAAATAACCCAATACATTTTCTGTCACTTACAGAATCTAGGGTAAACATTTTAGGTGGAAAGGGAACTGCCTGGGAGGAGAAGGAAATCAGCAGGAAGTGGAGGAGAGGGTAACAGGGGAGGATACAACCAAAGCACATCATACAGATACATCATACACACTGAAGAAAATGAAACTCATTACTTCATACAGTATGTACTAATAAAAATGAAAAAAAAACCTATGAACGTGAATGCATTTTAAAATGTCAAATACAGAATCAACACTTATTCTAATGGTTAATAAACTACAAAACAATAAAAGCATAAAAAATAGTCTGTCCCAGAATACGAAAACTCATTCCTTAATGATTTTGTCTACAGAAATTCCTAAAAACCAACTAATCATTGGCACACCTGTGAACCATGAAAGCAAGATGTCTTTTATCAAAACATAGGGAAGAAATTTCAACTAAGGCCAAGGATGCTAAATTCTCTCCAAACTATGTTTCAGTTCTTTGTGCTCCATGGCACATAAGTGGATTCATTTTTAAAGAAATGAGGGCGGCTAAACTTAAAGAGTTTCAGGCCAGTGTCATGAAACTCCTGAGGTCTCCATGCTGGGGGAGGATCAAATATCTAAGTGCTCTACCATAAAGCGTCCTCATTCTGAAACGAGAGCGCTTTTGCCGCCTCTACCTTTCACTTTTTCTTTTTAAAGCGGCCCGAGGCGGCACCTTTGACCTGGCGGAGCCCAGCCACTGCCTTCCTTCCTTTACCCGTTTTCCAGGACACCGGGTGAGTTTTGGCCCTGACGTTTTTACCCCTTTTCTGTGGCTTCTTCTCTTTGTGCACCTTCATGTGCTGCCTCAGGTGCGAGCTCTGGCTGAAGCACTTGTCACATTCCTCACACTGGTAGGGCTTTTCCCCGGTGTGGGTTCTCTGGTGCTGAATGAGGTGGGAGCTCTGGCTGAAGCACCGGCCACACTCATCACAGCAGTAGGGCTTCTCCCCAGTGTGAATCCTCTGGTGCTGAATGAGGTTGGAGCTCTGCTTGAACCTCTCTCCACACTCGTCACACTTATAGGGCTTTTCCCCAGTATGGATGCGCCGGTGCTGAATGAGGTTAGAACTCTGAAAGAAACTTTTCCCACAATCGGCACATTTGTGCGATTTCTTCCCGGTATGAATCTTCTGATGCTGGAAAAGAGTGGAGCTCTGGCTGAAACACTTAGAACATCTACTACATTTGTAGGGCTTCTCATCCACGTTTCTTCTCCGTCTACTTAAGCCTGAGTCGAACCGAATGGCCATCCCCCATTTCTGCCGCTGGCGGCCTGTCTTACGCTTGTTCTCATAGGCTTTTCCTTGGTTTGAGCTTCGAGAAATAGCCCCTTTAGGCTTTCCTATCCTCATGGTGAATAGCCAGATGTATCGTCAAGAGCTTCTACTGTCTTTTGGACGAATGTCTCATGTCCAGAGTAAGGCAACTCTGAATTTTCTGCATGTAGAAGAAAAAGAAAAATACAGATCAACAGTCATTCAACGTTAACACCTCTTCAATCAAAACTGCATCCGTATTTAAATCAAAGCACACCTAATACAAAGAAGACAAATGCAATTTTAGGGGACAACTGTTTGTTGAGACAATTCTAACTCCAGAAGTTAAACTTAATTAAATATCATCATCAATTTTCAAATTTGACTGTGTCTGGACAGGCAAAGGGAAGGATGAAGAAAAACAGAAAGGTGTTAGGGGGCAGCAACAGAGAGTATTTTGAGGGACTATGAAGTAAAAGCAAGATAAAGTCCCAATGGGAATAGGAAAATAACTGCAAAAGACAACCAAACTTTCTGTCATGCAGTACCTCATTTCAATACTGACTGTGCAAAATTTCTCATGTAATAGCTGCTACCCTAAGATGTTCAAATTCAAAAGAAACGAGAGATTATATCACTGTATCATTTTATTCTTGCTTGTTTGGCTATTTCTATAGATGATAACCTAGCAAACTGTGTTGAAGATAGAAGGGAATTTCTGTAAAAAGAATGAAAAGTGGCCTATGAGTTTTATTCAGTAAATACTAGGTGAGAAAAATCTGAAGAAATGCTTTACTCTTCCTTTCCTAGACAACACTAAGCCAAGAAGGAAAACACAATTCAAAGTTTTAAATTAATTTTATTTGTTTACATTTAAGGTTGTCTGGAGGCTGTTTAAAAATGTCAAAACACCGCCTCCCCCGCCCCCAACACACACATAAAGTCCAAATAGGTGGCAATGCGAGAGGTGTTCAGGGGTGCAAAGCAAAACAGTTATCGGACTGGATACTCAAGTGTCTTGGGTTATAGAAAGCCTACTTGCAAGTCCCTAGTAATTATCCTGTGTTTCCTCGCCTAAACGCAGTTAAAAGTAGGTAAATAAAAACACAAATGACAACCCCCACCTTCATTTTGTAGTATAATTACATTCCAAGCGTTAAGAGTGTCCAGGACTTTTTTTTGGGTGTTTGATAAATTTATTTGCTGTAACTGAAGTAACAGAAAGAGCACACTGCATAGAACACAAAGAGCAATCACTGGCCATTAACTCTCTTTTTTTCCAGAGCTGTGTCTCAGTGATGCACAGACCACCACAGGGTACATGGTACTCAATAGCTAATATGGCAATCACACACTTTTAAGCGCATCTTTTTCAATACCGAGGAAGTGGTAACTCACTGGAAACTGACGGATTATGAAATCTACTTTTGAAGTGGTCATACTTACAGGTATGCCTACGTGTGCTATCTCATTTTTAAGGGTTTTATACAGCTTTATGCCGTCGCCTCCGTTCGTGGGTTTGTAAATACAAGCACAAAGCTCCTTAGCACAACCCATCCCAACCCAGGAGCCGCCTCCGGGGCCTGATTCCTCACTGGCCGAACTGGGGGGGTCCACCACCCCCTCCTCCAACGCCAAGTCCGGTTTTCTGACAGAGTTCTCCAGCAGGGAAGGCTCCTTAAGGCTGGGCGATGGAGCTCCGGGACCGGGAACCCGCCTAACCGGCATGCACCTGCCTCCTCACCCAGTTACGAGGGCAACAAAGCGTCCACGGGCCTCCCGTAAGTCGCTCACAATGGCCCGGTGCAGCCTAAGCAATCGTACAATGGAGTCTTTCTCCGCGGCGAGCGCAGGCGTCCAGGCCGCGGCTGACCCCGGGAGGAGGCCCCTCGCCCCGGCCACCCGCCCGCCCGGCTCCGTGCGGTGCCGCAGCCCAACCCGACACCCACCCTAGCGGCCCCGCAAGCCGGGCGCACTCACCGCGCAGGCAGCCGCGGTGCTCGCCTCGCGCCTCGCCCGCCGGAAGTGCGGGCTGCCTGCGGAGCTGCGGGCCGCTCTAGGAAGAGGCGGAGAGACCCTCTATGGTCCCCGTTCCACGCCGCCGAGTTCCGGTGGTCCTTTTGTGTTCCCCCGTCACCACTCGGAAGAAAGACCCCAGGACCGCAAGGCTTCTCACCTGATATCTTTGCAGTCCGGTCGACTTACACAGAAACTGCTCTTTGTTAGAAGTTTGTTTTTTGTTTTTTTCAAACCAGCTTGTCCAACTTGTAAATTGCCCTCTTAGTACTGAGTATCTAGTATAGAGAAATAAAGTCAGCCTAAGGTGTTGTTTATATTTTTCACGGGTCGCCTTATATCACCAAATATCACCTGTGAATGAGAATTTCCGGAAGACACTGTCTGCAGAGGCTGATCGACTGATTCAAACTGCAGTGATGAG
This sequence comes from Meriones unguiculatus, assembly GCF_030254825.1. NCBI lineage: Eukaryota > Metazoa > Chordata > Mammalia > Rodentia > Muridae > Meriones > Meriones unguiculatus. Next base: position 107,513,318 of record NC_083353.1, read on the forward strand.
CAGAGGTTGGGGTGTTGCAGGTCCAGAACATAATTACTGTTTATCTTGGGCTGCATCTATCCCTTGACCACCTCGGTGGAAGGACGAGTAACGTCCTGACGGATACAATACCTTTGAAATGTATTGCAAAATATCCCATTCTCCGATCAAAGGGCTAAGATTGCAGTATCAGGTAACATCTACAGCCCAATTCCACAAATGTGTTTAAAAGTATCTTGACTTATGAGTTTCTCTGTTCTGTTACTGTAAAACCTTCATGAAACTAGTTGCACGTTGAAACTTGGAATTTGGGTAATCTAAATCTGTGTTCTTTGGGCCATGGTCACTCATGTTTGGCTTCAGAATAAACTTATGGGTTTCAGGTGGGAACTGGTTTTCATCGGCCATTTTGTGGCAGGAATCTCGGCTTGGAAAAGAAGTTTGCTCACGTTCACACTGAGTGAACACACTCAATTTGGAAAGGCACTACTTTGCCTCCTTCCTGGGGAAGTCCTTCTGGTCTAAGGACTTCAGATTCATCGCGTGTGCTGCACACACCCTCACTGGCGACCTCCCGGGGATCCTGTTGTCCTTAAATCCAAGTTCTCACAAAGAAACTGCACTCTCCCTGCAGGGCTAGGCAGGTGAGTGAACTTCTACGGTTGTGGAGCGGCGGGCACGGTGCAGGTCCAGAGCCAGTTATAACATATTATGGGTTATCTTCAGTCCCCTAGATGACCACTCCTTTGCCCGCCTCCGTCAGACCTGACATCCTGCTACTAATAGATAAAAATGCATGTATTAACACGAAGCTGTGCTTTCTACAACCACAAGTCCAAGAGCCCTCAGATGGGCCTCCAGCTGCGGTTCCTCCACGTTGCTGTGGCCGCCCACTCCGAGTCTCCACCAGGGTGTTTCAAAGTGACTTTCTTTGTACTGCTTTCTTTGTACTACACAAACTTCATGAAATTGCTTCCAAGTTGGAACCTGGGGTTTGAAGAAACCTAAATCTGTGTTTCCAGGCTACGGTCATTTATATTTGGCTCCATAATGAATTCTCTTGTCCCCTCTGAAGAGAGAGCTGTGTTTTTGCATTGGGAGATGCAACATTCCAGAACTCCAGGCTCATACATCAAATTGCTTGGCTTCCCCATTTGAGTGGCAATTGGGTATGACAGAACCCCACAGTCTTCAGCCAGCAATCGACAGCCATGCCATCATTTCAGCTACTCAAGCCAAAATAGTCAATGCCATTCTTGTCACTTTTTTCCCCACCCTAAACTTATAAACAACCCTACTGTTACTTAGACACACCAGGAAGGCACAAAGAAGATTAAAAACAAAAACAAAAACAAAAAACAAAACAAAAAAAACCTTTATTGTAAGTGAAGAAGCATACACACAGGACTGTGTGTGTGTGTGTGTGTATGTGTGTGTGTGTTAAAGTATACAGAGAGAAAGACTCTCCACAAGGTAAATGGGATTCAGAAACCAAAATCTGTTTTCCCTGTAGAGGCCTGGGATTTTTAAGTGTTTTTGGTTGTCTGGGTTGCATTCCACCTCTCTTCATTTCATATCGGTCAATGTCTGTTTAGTCTTATACTAACTTGATACAAGCTAGAGTCATTTGGGAAGAGAGATTCTCAATTGAGAAACATACCCCCCCACCTCCAAGATCTGCCTGTAGGCAGGTCTGTAGGGCACTTTCTTGATTAACGGTTGATGCGAGTGGACCCAGATTACTGTAGGTAGTGCTACCCTGGGCAAGTGGTCCTGGGGTATATAAAAGCACAGACTGAAAGAGCCTGGGGAGGAAGCTGGCATGGAGCACTTCTCATTGGCTTCTTCATCACTTCCTGTCTCTAGGTTCCTGTCCTGCTTTTGTTCCTGCTATGTCTTCCTTCAGTGATAGACTATTAACTGGAAGTGTACATTGAAATAAACCCTTCCTTCCCCAAGTTGCTTTTGGTTACGGTGTATATCACAGAAATAGAAACTCTAATGGAGACAATCAGTGGAGGCAGAGAAAGAGGAGCTGAGAGAGCCACAGCTATAGGTAAACAGGCTCAGGATTGATCTTGAACAGCCTGGTCCAGTCAGCCAGAAGAAAAGTCCATCAGGCCTTAGTCTCAGAAAGGTAAGAAAGAGGCTGGGAGCCTGTCAACTTTGTTATTTATCTGTGGCCCCTCCCCCTACCTGCCTGCCTGGTGGCGATCTCTCTAGCTCCCCATCCCTCACTTCCAAAACACATCCTGCTGGGCCTGTCTTTGCAGTGTGTCCAGAACCAAGCCCCTTTCTGTGCCCCTACTCTCACAACCCTCACAGAGCCTTGGGTGTGCACCTCCCCACCCCGTCTTTGTGACTGCATTTGCTTCCCTACAAGCATCCTTTCACAGCTCAGAGTGACCTTCTAAAACGTAAGTCAGATGGTGCCATTCGTGCGTCCGAAACCTCCCAAAGCCTTCTGACATGACACGGTGTGTGAGACTTGTATCTGCGGTGCTAAGAGCTGTGCTCGGCAGGCAGCAGGTTCTTATCACACACCTGTTGCAGGAACATACTGGTAAGATGCTCCTTCGCTTACAAAATCAATGTTTTTGTCATTCATCTTCTATCTACACGCCCACAAAGCAGGGCTCACCTTGTGTGTCAGGCAGATATGTAAATGGAGGCCAGACAGTTGCTTCAGGAGTTCATAGTTCTGGCTAAAGAGTTCTGGCCAGCAGGGGGCGCTGCTTCTGCAGATGACAGAGCACGGAGCTTCATGACCTTTGCATCTTGGGACTTAATTCAGTAAGACAGATGCTATCTGAACTTTCTTAAAGATGGAATGAAATAATGTACAGTTTTGTTCTTGTTAGCTTTAATCGTCAAGTTGACACAGCTTGGAGTCTTCTGACAGGCAAGACTTGCCTGAGGAACTTACCACATCAAATTGGCCTGTGAGCGTGTCTGTGGGGAACCGTCTTGATCATTAGTTGGTGTAGAGGGAGACAGCCTACTGTGAGGAGCACCATTCCTTGAGTAATGGTGTTGAATTATATAAGGAAGCTAGCTACGAACAGGCTGTGAGAGAGCCAGCAAAGAGCAGTCCTCCTGGCTTTCTGCTTCACGTTCCTGCCCCGACTTCCCTCAACTGTGGGCCGGCTGACTGAAATAAACTCCTTCCTCCCCTAAGTTGCTGGCAGATAGCATTTTATCACAGCAATAGAGATGAAGTCGGGACAGAAATGTTGCATAACCCACGAGAAACGTGATTTGTGGTTACGTTTATTACTAAATTGTTGTTCCATGTTGTTGGTGCTGCTGGTGGGAGGGGCAGCAGTTGTGGGTGCTGGTGGAGAGGGCAAAACTTCAGGAGCAAAAATACAATGGGAATATCAGTCATGAATCATAAACCTTTTTGATGCCTCACTTGGAGGTAGATCATCCGTCTTTCCTGTATAGAAAAACAACTGCACCAACTACAGAAGGCCCAAAGGTCTTCAGAGTAGAGAGTCAGTCAAAAACGGATGGATTTTTTAAAGGAGACAAATGTCAGGAAAGCTATGAGCAAAGTCACTGTGAGTGGAAAGGGGGGTAAGCAAGGAGAGAGGCCTGGGCCAGGAGAAGACATGGCATCAAAGAAAAAGAGGGCACAGACAATCAAGGGTCCATGCTTGTCAGTATAACAATATTTTATTGTGTGCCAGGCACCGCACTGTCTGAGGAACTTTTAAGGTCTTCAGTACTTTGATCACATGACTGTAATGCCTACTCGGGGACGTGGGACACCTTTGATTTTTGTACTCCTGCTTACTTGAGGGGTAACTCTGAGACCCTAGTGCAGCAGTTCTCAACCTGTGGGTTGCAACCCTTTCTGGGGTCAAATGACTCTTTGATAGGGGTCGCCCAAGACCATTGGAAATATCAGATATTTACATTGTGGTTCATAACAGTAGCACTTTTACAGTTACAAAGTAGCAACGAAAGTAATTTCATGGTTGGGGGGATCACCACAACATAAGAAATCGAACTGAAGGGTCGCAGCGTTAGGAAGGTTGAGCGCTACTGCCCTGGTGACTAATGTGCACATCTGCAGATGAGGACTTTACACTGGCCAAGAACAGGAGTGGATGCTAGACCGACCCAGGCCCAGAAGCAGCCTTGAGACACATGCTTCTGCTGTCGCTCTGCTCTTTCCCTCTGCTCCAATAATAACATGTCCCGAGGAGTTTGGGACTCAGGATGAGAACACACGTGGAACAGAACTGAGCCACGTGAACACGCCATGGCCACGATAGAGTCTCTTGTGACGCCGAGACTTCTGGCATTGCCTGTCACTGTACTGAAGATATGGCTCCATTTTACTGATGATGAAAGGGAGGCAAGTAACTTTCCTGGTGTAGGACTCAGGATGCCATGACTCTAGGCATGTTCACCATCACCACCATGTTTGCCTACCAGCTGACCTTGGCCCACACCGCCAATCCTGCAAGACAGACAAAGCTGTTAAGATCCCCAAGTATTCTGTGCTGGTCCCTGACACACAACTTTTTTCTTAAGTGATGCTGGACATGTCAACAGCTTCGGAGAAAGACCTGGTACACGCTGGCTGGCTGCAGCCCCCACTTGTCTGGAGTAGTGTACAAACGTTTTGCTCCTATTTGAGATATGAGGATTCTTCTGCCTGTGTGTCTGCCATGTTATACTCTGCACTCCCAGGCCTGTCTGTGCCATTTTTTAATCTCATGCTGTGAAGCGCCCATGTGTACACACTTACAGGGTTAAGCTTTGGAGCCATGCCATTTTTAAGTAAATTAAATTGTGAAGAACGGTCCCATGTAGTCATTAGACCGAGGGAGGAGGCATAGGGTGAAATGAGAGGCCCTGGCCTGAGTGCCTGGCAGATCTTTCTTCTGGGGAACTTTAGGTAAGAGTGGCTAGACTTGCTCAGTGGCTGTAGCTTCTCCGGAGAACGGCACCATAGGTGCCTCTTATCCAGAGTGAGCTGGATAGCAGAAGAGTTTACTCTAGAACAACAACAAAAAGCTAGAACAACACGAGCTGAGAAACTGCCTAGCAAGGCACCTTCCCTTTCCTATGGTTTTGTTCCTTGGACCCTGTTTTTTCACATAACGTGTGTTAATGCCATGTAGGTGCACATGCATGTATACAAATAAGCACTATGTCAATGGGGTGTGTTGCTGTCATTGGTAACACTGATCCACAGTCCAGGTGTAGCAGGGCTGGTCCCTTGAATGAGTATAGGGACAAGCATAGTCTATTTTTCCCGAAGTGTTCTTCAGCACATGACTCTGGACAATGAGTCTGTCAGATAAGCCTGAGACATTGTTTTGTTTCCTTTGGGCTAGTTGGAAAAGGAAACCCTGGGAATTCCAACTCCTGGACCAGTAGAAAACCTTTGTCACAGACCCGCTGGAGGGCATAGAGCCCCACCTCAGGCTCTGTGAGGCTCCCAGCACGTCAACAGCTGGCTAATACCCAAGTGCAGTTGTTGGGGCCTAAAAATAGTACATGTATCTGGTTGTTTTTACACTTGTGACTGCTTGGCTGTGACCTCCCAGGCTTCCTGCTTGCCACTGAGGAGGACCTGGTGGACGATCCCTGATAAGGATAGCCCATGGCCTGTCTCTCTGCAGCTGTGCCCACACAGCACAGTTGGTACAATTCCAATCCCTACCACATCACCTGGGCAGACTCCATGAGCCCTTTCTCCTTTCCCTGGGACCAAAGAGCCAGCTGTATCCCCGGAGAAAGGCTCTGTTTTGTCATTGAGAAAGTCTAAAGGTTATCGCTTCAGAAAAACAATTCTGTTTTTTCCCCTCTCTTGTTTTTAATCTGTTCTGGTCATTTGTTCTGGACAAACAAACCTGTTTATCCCGAGTTCGGGACTTTTGCAATCATGTGATCATGCTGATTTCATCCTCTGCTGTTTCCTGCTCTAGGCTCTGAGGACAGACCTGTTTGGAAGACAGTACTTTCTGACCCGATCGTCGCTTTATCTGTAGATAGTCTTTATGTCTGAGATATGCAGGAATATACCAGAAAGGCTGTGAATGCCCTGGCAGATGCTAGCCCTAGCGCACTGTGAAACCTCAGCTTCCGAGGCCTCAAGTTCCAGTGTTGCCATGCCCTGCCAAGGCTGTTTTTTCAGTTGCCTCTGAACGGCAAGTGTGGCACCTTCGGTTTAGTGTCTGTGAACACTTCGTAGGAGTGCATCGGAAGACACACCCCTTTTCTGTGCAACTCTAGAGAGCTTTTCCCAGCCAATACTCAGAGATTAGTTTTGATAACATTTCCAAAGCAACATGTATTCTTAAAAGCCTTTAATGATATTTTGACAACCGTGAAACACCACCAAGCTGGCTGCTGCTTGCAGGGTTTCCTCTTTTAGTGCTTCCCCAAGCACTGAGTCTCCTGCCTCAGGGATGGAAGGCATCTCTTGGCCTACAGCACCACTGTCTGCTCAATATCTAGCCTTCTTCTCAGCCTTCAACTGCCCCTGGCCCCCATGTCTCCTTCTCTGGATGAGGAATTACTAAAGCATCATCTTTGTTCTTCCAGGATCCTGTACAGGCCTGGCATAAAACAACCAAGTTAATGAATTACTGAACAAACGGGTAGACAGACAGATGTTGTAGACCCGAGGCTACAAATCCAGGCAGCAAAATGACCCGGGAGCTCCTGCTGCATTTGTTTTCAACTCCCGAGCCTCTGGCTGAAAGATTCCTATGCACTTCTGGTGCTAAAATTCTGCAGTTTAGGGTGACTCTATTTTGTTCAGGCTACCCACAGACCACCACCAGTGAGACCTTTCCTGTGTTCCTGTGTAGGGCAGCCTTGCCTCAGGCTTCACACCAGTTTCCAGCCCATGCATGAAATGAAGAGTCCTGTCATTGTGGGTGGTTGGTTCCTCTGCCAACTTCAGCTCTTCATAGTTTAGTATAAGAGCTTCGGAGATTGGAAGAATGGATCAAGGCAATAAACACAAGAGGAAAAAAAGCACAGGAAAGCTTGGCCCCTGCAGCTTCTGTTCAACATAACAGACGTTTATTGAGCACCTAAGAATGTACAGCGCCAAAGGGGCGAGGAAGCAAAAGAACTCCCTTGGCCATTAAGTGTCTCCGTGAAGACAGAGCTGGGTCTGGAAAATCCAGGTGTGATATCTCCCCTCCCTACTGGCTCCACACATCACAGCTGTTCTCAAGCTCTCCTCTTCAGGATTCCATGGTAGCTTCCACGTGTACCACATTGGAGATGAAACGATCTTTGAAGGCCTTCATCATACCTCTCTTTAAATCTACTGTCCTCAGACCTCAGGGAAGAAGTCAGCCTTCAGTTTGCTCTGTTAGACAAACACTCCCATGACTGATGTTGTAAACTGTTGCATAGTTTCACAAATGGAGTTTCCTCATTCCTTCCACAAGTTTCCATCAGCCAGCAAACAAATTGTTCTGTACCTGGCCTAAAGGAATTAGAAGCTTTCCGTCCCCAAGCAGGCATTCCCCCTTATTGCCAGGCTTTGTTAGGAAGTATTGAGAGCTGTCCCTCCTCACTAGAGGGAAGCTCAGTCCCAAAGAAGGCAGGAGGCATACAGGCATCCACAAGATGGCAGCGAAGGGGACTTGAGCGCTGCCTTCTGGAGCTACTGCCAGCCAGTATGGTTTCAATGCTACCCAAAGCAAGTCCCCAACCTAATTCAGTGGGCGTGTTTCTTGAAGACAGCTCCTAAATTTAAGGATTTCTTTGGGTCACACTCAGAAGTTAAGGCTGATTTCTGCCAACGCTGATGGAATACTGGTAGTCCTCAGTCCTGATCTGAGGAATGTTGGCTAGGAAAGCAGGCTTGGGTAGGACATGTCTCATAGCTGCTGGCAGCTCCTGCTCCAGCGGAGTTCCTGAGTGGCGATAGGAAGCAAGGGGAGACAGGGAGTTCTTCGTTCACATGGATGATGAGGGAAGGGACTTGTGGCCACGCAGAGGCTCTGGGACAGGCACTGGGCAGGCAGATGAAGCTCATTCTCCAGGGGCTGAGTGCGATACTGATCGCTCAAGCTGGAAATATTCATGAACAGGAATGGCCATGCTAGTCAACCATGCAGTGTGACTGGTACCAAAATTCTAAGGCTCTTTATTACCACCTACGCTGGCTTTGCACATAGATCCTGGCTAGCAAGTTCCTGGGTCTGTGTCTGAGCATGCTCACCACGGTGGCAAGACTAGAGATTCAGGATACTATTTAGTCTGTGGACAGGTTAGAAGGAGCATAGGTACTGGATTCCTTAGACAGCAGCCATCGGTCAGTGATCAGTTAGGGCTGGGTCCCTGGAACTCTGTGCACACTTGCTACTACAAGCATCACGAAAGACAAGCACTAGCTGGTTACTTGGTCTCCACCAGCTGCTCCAGACGCTGCAGCATTGTCAGACGCAAGGCTTGGAACCTGGAGAGAGACAAGGCCAAGAGGTCTCACTGTCGGCTGGAGGGCTAGGGAGGTGAGGGCAGAGATAGCGAGGAGACCGCTGCTCTTCATTGGCTAATTAGCAGCTACCACCTCTGTCCTTCACCAAGAAGACTCAACAGGGCAGAGGACTGTGCAAAGCTTCAAAGAAAAGTGCAGGCCATTCTATTCCAGACTCTCTGGTTGGGACAGGAATGTGTTGGGATGCAGATCAGAGCTATAGATCGGGATTCAAGAAGACAGTGTCCCAGCCCAGGGCCATGCAAATAACCTGAGTGGTATCCTTAGCCTGGGCCTGGGGCAGCTACCCTCACCCTGAATCTACTGGCCAGGAGATTCCCAAGTTCCTTCTGTCTTTAACACTCTATAGCAATGTCACCGATGGGCAGCTTACTCTAGATCCTCTCCTGAATCTGAGTGAGGCCCAACTGCACAAAAGGAAGCCTGCAGGCAGATATGGTTTCCAGGGATCATTAGTGTGAAGCCAGAATTCAAGCTGGTTCCTACTCCCAGGCTCTCAGAGTAGAGCAGCTGGCCTTCGCCCACCCAGCCCTCATGAACATTCTACACATGTCCTGTCCCACACCACACATCTCTGAAACAAAAACAGATGGTCGGGACCCAAGGCATCATTAATGGCATAGAGCCTGTCCTGATACAAGCTTGGCTGGTGACCCTTGCTACCCCAAACAGCAGCCAGAGCTGAATGGCCATAAGCACTGCTTCCCACTGGGCTCAGACTTCTTTTCAGTGCAAAAGCATTGGACTAGCCAGCTCTAGCCAGCAGACTCTCTGTGGTTGCATCCCCAGAACTTGGTCATTAGCAAGCAACCCAGGGCCCCATGCTCCTGCCTCTGCCTTTCCTGGCCAGTTTTGTATACCCGAAGTCCCTTGCTGGGGAAGAGGCCCAGGATGAATGGCTGTGGACACTAATTCAGCAGGCTATACTGCAGCTTGCTATCAGGCGGGTGGGCATTACTAGGTCTCCATGGTTAGCAGGCCTCCGGGCTGCACTTTGTGTCCATGGAAGGGGAGAAACCTGCCCTCTTGTACAGAGGTATGCCCTGCAGATGTCCGCTAATGGCTGGAACCATGACTGGCTGACGAAATGCTGCTTACTTCGTGGTCAGTTTGACGATTTCTCTTTCCTCCTCTTCTTTTAATTTTTCAACAAAACTGTCCAGCACCGGCATTTCGAACTTAATATACTGGGCAACCTAGAAAATCCAGGAACATTAACAGGTGCTTTAGATGAGAAGCCTGAGATGTGATTCCCATAGTGGTCCCAGTGGTAGTCCTGTCTTCCCGTCCTGCCGCCGACATTGCTCCGCTGGGTGGTGGGAGAATGGGGGCTGCTCTTATCTCAAAGGCAATGAGCATCCATTAGAGGAAACACTGAGCTGAATATTAGGAAAAGCACTCAGGTCTTTTGTCATTGTCACGCTGAGTGCGCTTGGCATGGGTGGGGAGTGGGAACACCATTGTGCTTTAACAATGGACTGAAACTGTACCAGCCCTGGGAAGCTGAGGGAGAAAGCCACAAGGTCTTCCTGGGGGCCCAAACTCTACAAGCCCTTTTGTTTAGAGTGCTGGATTTACGCTTACAGTTTGACCACTGAGACTCTGGAGTTGGCCCTGGTTGAGGAGCCCTTCCATGGGTCTTTAACCCCAGTTGAAGGAAAGGGTTTTACTTAGGAGGAAGAGGGCAGGGCTGGGCTCTCCTAGGACTCCAGTTCTTCTGTGCCCTAAGCTGACATGAGAGCTGAGGGGATCCTGGCCAAGATTCCCTTCAGAGTCCAGAGGAGTTCCCTCCTTGCCTCCCAGCCCCTCCCTGTGGAGCAGGCCGTCAGCTTCGGCCCCACTCACATCATGGGGTACTTCCTCGCTCAAGTCAGCCTCCATCAAGAAGATCTTGACAATTTTCTCACAAGGCCCATGCAGGATTCTGGATATCAGTGGGTACTCAGAATCTTTTAACTTTGTCTGCTCTGAAACACAGGGCATTTTGAAAAATACTCATGGGCTGTTAGGATCACTCACCCCCTTGTTTTATTTATTTATTTATTTATTTCACCAGGACAGGGGCATGATAAAAGTAGATGTTCAGGGTATCTTTCTCAGACCTCTATGGATCTGCATATTAGGAGACACATGATTCCACTGAGGGGCAGCAGAACTGGCCATCCGAGGGCAGCTAGCTGGACTCAGGATTGTGTCAAGCCGAGGCGAGTGAGAAGAAACAGATGCCTTTCCTCACTTGCCTGACAGCAAGACATCTGCTGAGACCTCACATCTGCTTTCTGCCACGGACAGAAGCCAGTCACCAGACATAACTCTAGACCCCTTGAGCCCGGAGGCAGTGACAGAGGAATCCACATGGCAAATGCCGTGAAACACTGTCTTCATCTTCAATCAGCTCCAGATACTTGGCCTTCCCCTTGTTCACTATCCTGGCTCAAAGTCTCCTCCCACGCCCCCTTCTTCTTCCGTAAAAGCTGATTTCCTTGCTATGGCAAAAGAACTCTGGGCACTTTGACTGACTCATCTCTGGGAACCTCCATGGTTTTTGTGTGATGACCCGACCCATTAACACACTAGTTTGTTTCCCTCTTGTAAACCTGCATTTGGCTCCTGTACTTTGTAGGACTCCCCAGTGAGTGTAAGGAGAATAACTGTCCTATTATATAGTATCACTGTATAGAGGCTTGGCTCAGGGAAAATAGGGGCAGAGTAGACAGAGGGGACCACAGGCTTGGGGACATGAGAGCTTGGGGACATTGACAAGAAGCTGTGCATGGGCTGCAGAGGGCCCCAGAGGTTCCACAAGAACAGATCCAGGTTGCAGCCACTGGCACACAAGTCCTGCTTTCTTATCTGAGCCACATAATGGGTCTCTCACAGGAGAAGCCCGGAGAAGGTTCTTCCTACAGTTTTAGAGGGATTCTCAGAATGGAGCCCAGTTGGACGGTGGAGAGGAAGGTGCGTGGGGAAGAAGAGGTGGCAAGCTTGCCACGTGAACACCAGAAGCTGGCACTTACCCCCAGACTCGTGGACAATGTACAGTGCGAACTCACTGGGGCCATCTTCTACCTGCACAGACAGGCAGGCACAGGAAATCAGACAGCAGCATTTTTCACCAAGGGGAAAGCCCCACACCCTTCCTTGCCTAAAATCCCAGAGATGCTGGCTCATTGATTTTCTCCTCCAGAACCGAGCCAATCCCAGCAACCCCTAGTCCTCCCACCACCCATCAAAGCACCGGCAGCCAGGCAAGGCTGCTCCCGTGTTACACGTACCCGGAACTTGTTTAGCAGGAGGGTAAGCACCTGCTGGGTGGTCATGGTGCTGTTAACCCGGACGTTGGTCACGGACCCATAGGCAGGAGTGAACACGGAGGTCTGTGTAGGGCAGATGGATGGATAGCTCAGCGCAGGCCCGGAGAAGGCACAGGCTAATGTTAAAGTTCCAAGCAGACCCGAGCAGCTGGGGACAAATTCTGAGAACACCCGTCCGTGCCCGTTTGAGAAAACCCTTGAGCATGGGGTTTGTTCCTAGACCAGGGGACACTCAGGGGACAGTATGCGTCATCAGAGCTCTCTGAAAAAGATGCTTGAGACTGTACACATCCATCAGCAGTAGCTCTCTGGATCTTGGACACCAGGACCCCGGAAGTAATTCACTGGGGTAGGACACGGGCTCTCCGTCACTCTTCCTACTGACTACATTAGCATCAACATCCGTGAACTCAGGCTGAAAGCTTCCAATTACACCCAGTCTCCCCCAAGTGCTGTCCAAGCCTCCAGTCACACTGTGATATTTGCCAACAGGCCCCTCCCTCTCACCCTCTAGCACTTTCTCCATACTGTTGCCCATGGTATTACCTTTCAAAACTCCCCGAATAACTAAGTGTGGCCTGGCCCCGCTTCGTACAGTCCCACCCTGGTCTCTCTACATCTCTCACTCCAAGAGACCTGATGGTTCAGAAACCACCCTCGGAGAGGAACACCAGGCCTGTAACCTGTATGGGACAATGTCAGAATCCCCCTTTACAAAACATGGGAAGGCTTCCCACGGCCTGTATACCTCGAGCATGTCTTCTCACTCTTAAGTGTTGCCAAGACCTCACCACAAGCACACTCCATGTTCCAGCTACATGGGTCTCTCTACAATTGCTTATTTAAGCATCCATGCGCACTTTTTGAGACAAGTTCTAACCATACGGGCCAGGCTGGCTTAGAACTCGAGACCTTCTTGCCTTAGCTTCCTGAGGGCCAGGATTACAAGTGAGTATTAGCATGTCAAGCAGATAACTTTTACTCTTCTGTGGTCCTGGAAATTGGACCCAGGGCTTTATACATGCTAAGCACCTACAAGTACTCCACCCCCATGAAGCATGTCCCCAGCCCACTTCTTTATTTTTTAAATTTGTTTTTAGATAAGGCCTCAAGACAAGATTACAGTACTTTGTCACCATGCCTGGTATGTATGCATATATGTATGTATGTATGTATTTTATATATATATGTATATGTATGTATATATCTATATATATATATTTAATTCTTTGAATGGGAGGCATGTTAGGTTTTTGCAAGTATCTTGCCTTTTCCTATAACACATCACACAGATAAGCTTCTAATTTATGATGGTGTAACTCACAATTTTTGACTTTTAGACAGTGCAAAAAAACATACATATACATAAAGCCATATCTTAAACTCTAAGTGTGGCTCCTCCCACCCACCATTAGTGACATTAGGAAATACAATGCTTCTCTCAATGCTGGGCAGCAACAGAGTCTATGCAGCCCCCAATCAGTCCCGCAATCCTGTGAAGCAAACAAAACTCTCCAGGGGAATGAGCTTCTGAGCAGTGATGCGCTGTGGCTTGGGGGCTGGGTACATCGTCACCTTCTGCTTTCAACATCTGATGAGCTCATCGGGACACATGCAGGAAATGCACCAGGACACTGAGGCTCAGGAAGCCCGCTGGAAACACTACAACCGGGCACCGAACTTGTGACACACCTTATGTACACTCCAATTCTCACAATGGCCCTCGGAAGTACCTACGACTGTCCCTGTTTTCTGAGAAACGACACCTAGGGTTGGGAGGTTGACTGCCTGGTCAGGGTCGTCCATCCGGAAAGGACAGTGCCGTGGTGAGGGAGTCTGCAATGCTTGAAATTTCATGCGCTTTCTGCCTCCTTAATGCTGGTGCCTTCCTACAAAACTGTCTCCACTGCAGGGGCCTGCTGACTCTAGTTGAGACCCAGAAACACTCCAGGTGAAAGACGGTACAGGAAACGGGCCTTCAGTTCAGTGGTTCTCAACCTTCCTATGGCTGCAACCCTTAAATTTACCCTCGGGCTGTTGTGACCAGCCCCCCCATCATAAAATTAACTTCATTGCTACTTCATAACTGAGATTTACCACTGTTATGAATCATAATGTAAATATCTGTGGTTTCTGATGGTCTTTAGGGGGGGTCATTTGACCCCTCCAAAGGAGTAGCAATTCACAGGTTGAGAACCACGGCTCTAATGCCTAAGGAAAATGCAAAGTTCATTCCAATAATCAATCCTTGTCAACAAGGCTGTCTTTGTACTGCACCAAACCTGCTTTGGACATGAAAGCAATCGAGTAGAAACAGAGGTCCTTGGGTTGCTGTCTCATCTGAGTGGACCACGTCTGAATCCAAATAGCCTGGACCGAGTAGTGGGCACAGCTACGATTCAGTGGGTCTGGGAATAAAATCCACACTGTTAGTTATAACAGTGTGGGGAAATGATACCACAAGTACCCCAGGAAATCAACGCTGGCAATTGGTATTTTTCATTGTTTGTGGCCTAAGGAATCTGTACCCCAATTTCTAAGAACATTGTGTGTAGAGGTGAAAATAAAAAGGCTTTTTGTTTTGGTTAAAGCCTCTCTCTCTGCAGCCCATGCTTCCTTCCTATGAATCACCCGTTCAGAAGCACAGCTGCTCTGACTGGAAGTTTCCCTCTTCGTTCCTCGGCAGGGCAGGATATGGCCGGTCACAGTACACTCCAATCAGGGCCACACCCAGATGGCCACTCATTCCACTTATAGTAACAATCAGCTTCTCCTTTCATAGTTCATTTGTTAGTAGCATGATGTAATTGGGGGAAGGTGATCTTTCTCTGGGGTCAGTACAATGCATAATTGCACAAAAGGAAAAGTGCTGGGAACTTAGAGATCCCCAGGTTCTCTGGGAAAAGATATTCATGCCTCTCGGCACACCTCAGCAGCCCAGCTTAATTACCCGGTGAGAGAGGCAGCTGGGTACGTGATGATCAAGGGACCCTGAGTGGGAACCTCACAAGAATGTGCTAATTAAGCCAGGCATGGAGGCACACGCCTGTAATCCCAGTACTCTGGGAAGCAGAGGCACCTGAGGGTTACTGTGAGTTCAAGGACTTCGTTCAAAGACAGCCTGGTCTAAAAAGTGAGTCCAGGACAGCCAAGGCTACACAAAGAAACCCTGTCTTGAAAACCAAAACAAAACAAAGAATGGGCTAATAAAAGATAAACTTGGCATTACTGTCTGCTTCAGGCTTTCTTGCCCCAATCCACCAATTTAGAGAACAGATGGGTGGTGGGCATTTGTGGGAAGCCCTGACTGTGGATGGAAATGTTATGCTCTGTAGCTTTGCAGAAGAGCTAGTCACTCCCTTGAGCTTCCAGCATGGAGCATAAGCAATTATCTCAAAGGAGGACCACCAAGACTAATGCTGAATGTTACAGGGCCTGCTCTTCTGTGCTGGTAAATAATTCCTGTTCTCTCAGCTTCAGGGCCCAGGAAAGCGCACATGGGGACATCACCTTGTGATTATAAAAATGGCCATTGATGGAGAACCGGTGCCGTCGTAGCTTCTGAGCTTCACTGGGTCCCCGAGACTTGGTCCTCCTCTGGATTATACAGCTGGCATCACTCTTGGTCCTCATGAGCTGTGGAGCCTCTTCCTCTTCATCCTCCTCCAGGGGTCCTGCAGAAAGAAACAGATAGGAAGGTGGAAGAGGGTGGTGGTGGCTGGTGACAGCAAGAGCCATGGCTCTGGCAGTGGCACAGACTGTTGGATTTTGTTTGTAGTGCATGGCTCTGGTGGTGCTGATCCTGGCTTGGATGCTGGGGCGGGGGCCATGCCAGTGCCACGGCACATCTCACGGTACCCACTGAGGTATGTGGTCCCTCCATCCCTGTCCCCTGAGCACTCACTCAGGGACAGGTCCTTCACTGGGAACTAAGGAAAGGGTAGAAAAAGCACAGATGAATGACAGCCGTTCTTGGAGTATGAGGATGAGGTCCTAGAGACTTGTGACAAAGGGGGACAGCACCCTCCTCTGAGCCCCTTCTTTTTTATATTACAGCTCATTTTGGGAGACTTCAGGCCAAGAACCCAAGATGACACTTCTAGAAGCCTCTGCTTCCTTGTCCATAAAAGAAAGAATGGAGTGTGCGTGGCACCTGTCTCCAGCTGTACGGATGCTTAGCAAGGGCCCCTCACGAAACAGATGCAGCTGCTGTGGCGATTCCTCATGGCTGTTCTGTAGAGACTGTGCATTACCACCCAAGACAGACTGGGGTCTTACGGGCTTTGCTTACCTGTGCTATCTCTGGAAACCTCGGCCTTGTTTGCAGGCTGAACTCTAGGCTCCTCCGTAGGGACCTTGCTGTCCTGGGGTGCAGCTTCCTTTCTGAAAACCGAAAAGCGCAATACTCAAGTGGCTGCCACAGAGAAAGGCCCCCTACTGCGTTCACAGGCAGGACAGGAGTGAGGAGCCCAGAGGCTGGGTGTGGTGAATTCTATCAGTAGAACAGAGAGCTCTCCACAACCTCTGCTGGAAGGAGTGGCTGTCTGTCCTTTAGACTGAGTAACTATTCTAGGATGCATCACAGACCCCCACGTGCAAAGCTGGTGCCCATGCATTCCTGGGACGCAGGCTCAGCCAGGTTACTGCCAAAAATGCTTTCTTGGTTTGTTGAGGGTGTTGTGGATCTAAGGAATCAGGCAAGGTTAACCTTGGGGATCAAATCTCTAGGCTTCTTGGCAGGACTGATCCCCACCCCAAGCCAGAGAAGACAGTATCAGGTTAGAGAGAAAGAACATGCATAATGAGAGGTAGGTAGCATTCTGTACAGAGGAAGTGGGCAGGATGAAAAAGGAGTCCCATGGAGCATAGGGGCTGCGGATATTTGAAAGGCTTTTTACCTTGATGAGGGTTGGGGTCAGGTGATGAGTCACACTTGCAGCCTATCTAAGGAGTCTTTATGTTCTGAATCCATGCGTCTCTAAATTTTGTACCAGTGATGAGGGACACTGGGGGTTAAGAGCTAGTGTGTTAACAAGCTGCATGTTGCCAGAGTACCCAAGAACCTATTTCATCTGCAAGTGTTAGCTTTTAAGATCTATCTGTCTATCTGTCTGTCTGTCTGTCTGTCTGCTAATGTGCATGTGTATTTGGTATGGGAGTTTATGTGCACTGCATGTTTCAGGAGCCCACGGAGGCCAGAAGAGGGCACTGGGTCCCCTGGAAACGGAGTTATAGGCTGTTCTGAACCACCATATGCATGCTGGAAACTGAACCCAGGTCCTCTGCAAACGCAGTAAGTACTCATAACTACAGATCATTTTCTCCTGACATTCCTTTCCAAGGAGATCCCAATGGCTGAGGACATAGCTCATTGGTACAGCACTTAGTCCTGGGGTCAGTCCCCAGCACCATAAAACACGTGTTGGGAGCATGACTAATTCTCCTGGAGGAGGAAGAAATGCCATATAATCATCACCAGCGAGGGCACCCTAAGTAAGCCTGCATGTTGGGGTGTGCAAGCTTAGGGAGGACTGAGGTAACCACCGAACACGAGAGGAGATTGTTCTGTGCTCCCGTGCCTCAGCCCCCTACCGCAGTGGGGCATCAACCCCACGCCTGGGGATACTCCACATATAACGGGGTGAATCACATGGCTCATGATAACAAATGTCACGAGGCTCCTGGCTCTGCCCCACAGGCCAGGCACTCACTGCAGGTAGCTGGGCCGCTCAGGCATCCACGAGGCGGACGGCAGGTGCACCCGTTCCCGATCATCCTGCATCTGCAGCCGGATGGGTCGTCTGAGTCCCCAGGCGATGTTGAGGAGGCCTTCGATGATCAGTGCCCCTTCTTCCTGTGGGGCCAACACAGGTCGGCTGCTTCGAAAACAGTGGCTGCCCCAAAGGTTGCTGTCCTTCCTCCCCGTGACCCCGCAGAAACAGGATGCTTGTCCCTTCCCTCCCCCAGATACACTTATTCCCTCAGGGAAGAGCAAGCAACGTGTACACGCTCCGGTGCGTGAGGGAGGACCTGCAGGAGGAAGAATGAGGTGGTGTTTCCGCTGCTAAGCCCAGGCCTGGCCAAAGGTAGAGCTGAAGCCAGCACGGAGCTGCTGAGTCAGGCGTTCCCCTAGGACCCTGTAAGTGTCTGGCAGGCACGTCCACACTGCTGGGAGGAAGCACGGCCTGGCCCCTCACGCTGGGTCAGGCTCCTTGGCTCAAACTGCCTGGGAAAGAGAATCCCACAGGCACCAGGTTCTACTGGACATGGTGCCCTCTGTGTGCCCTGCCTTGTCCTTCTCTCCACACATCCAGACAATGGTAGCACCAGCTGGTTCAGTTCACCCCCAGTTACGCGACTGATGATGGGGGCTGGTTTGCTTAACAGTTCTGGAATGTTCCCGTGACCCACTGCCAGTATTTCTGCAACCGTTTTTCTGCTGAGCCCCCAACCTGCTTTGGGGTCTGCAAATGAATCAACTGCTCCCCAACCCTACGTCACAGTATTCCACTGCACAGGCACCCCATCTGACTCTGCTTCAAACCCTTTACTTAGGTCTTTGGTTCTTTGTCCCTGACATGTTTTCAGCCTCTGTCTCCATGGGGGCCGTTCCAGGCTCTCTGCACCTTTATGACCGCTCCGTGAGAAACGGTACTACTGTCAGAGACCTACCTGAAGCCCCCGACACTCCTGCAGAGAGCTCAGCATCACTCTATCATGGCTATACCACCCAGGATCTTATTGATTTACTTATATGTTTTGGGCTAAGAACATTTAATATGAGTTCCCCACACACCCCTCTTCTTCCCCAGCCCTTTTCTCTCATTCTCTCTTCTCTCTGGGTATTTATTCAGTGATGTTCTGCATCTAGTCATCGCTTAAACTGCAACTAACCCCTTCCCATACCTATTCGAAACACGGTTCCCATCTTGGATTGTGAGGTCAACACGGTAGGCCTGATAACTATGATTCATGATGACTAACGTGCACTCTGAAGAAGCCTATCAACACAAGGATGCTGGGGATGATGAGGGTCCCCGATTAAGGGTTCAGTCCGGATCCCTAACCCAGGGAACCTGAGCCCTCGGTGAGGGCTGGGATTAGTTTTCTGCTACAGAGGGCCTACCAGAGTAATTCTGAAGCACAGTGTTGTAAAGGGCATGAGCAGCCTGAGAAGCTCACATACTCAACAAACGCTTATGCACGGTACAAAGGACTGAATTAGGCTCTGTGCTGCCCCGTGGATCTCTAAGATTCGCTCAGCTTGAAGAACTATGAACTCTCACCCATTTGGCAATGATCCCCACTTCTCTTTCTCCCCTACCATTCTTGATAGCCATCGCTCTTCTTTCTGCTTCTGTGAGTTTGGTTTGTTTTGGATTCCACACCCCACTTAAGCGAAAACATGCAGTTCCCCCACCCCTCCCCACCCCCACCACAAAGCCTGCCTCTATCTCATTGTCATGGAAAGTCCCCATGAGAACAGCAATGCCAGGAAAACTTCTTCACGCCTCAGCCTCGTGGGCCTCAAGGTTGGTGAGCGTTCACCTCATTGCCCACAGGGAGAACAATCTAAGGCTATGGAAAACACACGTGGCTTTCTGATATGGTCTTGCAGTGTTTGCCTTGACGGTCAGGCAAAGGCTGGAGAGATGGCTCGGCAGTCAGGGCTACTTGCTGCGCTTGCAGAGAACCCAGCATCTGCATGTTGGCTCACAATCATCTGTAACTCCAGTTCCAGGGATTTAATTCCCTCTTCTGACCCTTATAGGCAATGAGGGCATGTGGTACACTGGGAGGGGAAAACAGTCACACACACACGGAATAAAATAAATACATATTAAAGAATGCTCTCAAAATCAGGCAAATAAGAAAGCAATGATTAAAAACAAGCTCGGACTCGAAAGGCAACTCCCATAAAGAAAAGGCTGGCATGGACCTACAGTTTAAAATGTCTCTGGGAAGAGGAAGAGAAGCTCTTAGCATCCCTTGAAAATCTCAACACACAGCTCATTGTGGAGACCCACCACCCTCTCTCTAATCCTACCAGAGGCTCACGGCAGGGGGAGATGAAGAAGCCAAGGCTTCAATGAGTGGTTCACAAATGAGTGTTAGAAGAAGCATTTTGGGGGGTCATGGGAAAATGCACTGGGCCCATAGCTGATGGGGATGGGATCTGGTGAGGAGGTGTCTCTAACAGCAGGTCTAGCCTAGGCAAAGGAAGAGGCAAGACAGCAACAGGATGGCAGCCTGAAGACTGCTCATGAGTGCAGTGAAAGCTAGGTGATGCCTTAGACAGGAAGACACCGTGAAGACTCCATGATGGGAGAGAGAAATCAGTCAGGATCTGTGTGAGAAGCCACCCCAAGGGGAGAAGATCAGGGTTGGAACTGGACAGTGAGAGGGGCGGGACAAGGCTTGGCCTTCAGAGATCCTAGGCAGTAGAAGGAGGCAAGAGAGACACAATGGGACTAGGAATGTTGGGGAAGGAGGTACCATGAGTGGTGCAGAGACTGAAGCAGAACTGTCATTTCTGGGCTGAAGGGCTAGCTGTGTTGGGATAGCCTACCCCAGTAGGACTAACAACCCCAACACACCCATTTACTGTGGTTTCATAATTCTGCTCGCCATGTTCTCATCCAACTGTCTCTGTGCCCTTGTGCCTGTGTGTATGTGTGCATATGTGTATGTGTGTGTGCATGTATGTGTTTCACAAGAGGTGGAGCCTAGCCTGCAGTGGTCTTTGATCAAATCAAAAGAAAGCTGAAGCCATGGCAGGGTTCACAGGATACAGTACACAGCTGGGGACCTGCGTCTGCTCGCCCGGTGGAACAGCCAACCAAGAGAGGCCTGAACTCACCCCTCAGGCAGGCATTCTGGGCAGGTAACTCCTTCCTCTTTAGGTGAGCCTCCCAACTAATCAGCCCGTCGCTAAACAATTCTAAGAGCCAGAGAAACAGACACAGTCCTAAGGGCGTAAGTTAGGAATTGCCACCTGACTTAAACATCGTTTAGTGTCTCCAGAGTCCCATGCCTTTACCTATACCATTACAGCATCAATACCATGTGTGGACGTGGCACCAGCAGCTCTCCTTGCCTCAGGAGTCTAGGGGTCTGTCCGGCCCTCACACATCAGACCTGAGCAGTACCACACCCTCTGTAATCCCCCTTCCGCTCCCAAGGGCAGGTGAGCAGAGGCTCTGAGGCCCGACGAAGGTACTGCTGGTTCCTTCCCAGGGTCACCCTCCTTGTCTCCAGCTGTGGCTGTGTGGGTGTCACCCCTGGAGCCCCCTGGTTCCTCACAGCCACCGTCTCTAGCCTGAGCATGGCAGCTGGCAGAAGACACATTGCGGCTCCTGCCCGAGCCCGCAGCACCCTGCCACTGCTTTGGTATCCTCTGCCCCCCACCTCACCTGGGCCATGCACACAGGTTCCGCCTGGTCCCTGAGCGTGTCCAGCGCATCATGATCACAGACAGGGCCTTTGCATGTACCGCCCCGTTGTTTTCAGATCTCTGCACCGATGCCACCCTTAGAGAAGACGTTCCTGACAGACGCCCCACCCACACTGGAGGCCTATGACCCTGCTCCATCACCCTTCTGTACTTTTCCTCGCAGCCATCATGACTGCTGAGTCACCACACCTGCCCACAGATGACTCCTTCTCACTGGGAAGCAAGCTCCAAGGGGGATGATCTGTCCACACTGTTAGCTATGCGTGAACAGCCACTGGCATAAACCTGGCAGGCAATGAGTAGACAAATTTCCCCTTGAAAGCGTCCCATCTGAGATGTGATGAGAGAGAGCGGGCCAGACCCCCAGGCAGTCCTGCTGCTTGTGTCAGGGGGCGTCCCTCGATTCGAAGCAGGCCCAGGGAGATGCCGGGCTAGAGAGCCCTGCAAGGCTCGTGTGTTATCAAGGTCACAGTGCAGGAGGCCTGGGACTCAGCAGAAATTAGTGCAAGGCCAGCACGTCACAGAATAACAGGCGCCGGAGTGATACACGGTAAACAATGCTGTGTTACACCAGACAGGGGTGCCTGTGAGAGTCCCATGGTGTTCCCAAGCTCTCCCAGCACCCCCTAAGCTGCCTTCCATCTTTCCCTGTAGTGAAGCTGTCTAAGTCAAGGCACTAAGTGTCTAAGTGGCTGCCCCAGACCTCACCCCACCGTGTAAACATTTCCCAACCTCCTACAGGCACACACACAGACTGCAGGCCGCCGGCAGCTGGGCCAAGCCCCGCCCTCCACGCTGTTTTCCTCTGAGAACCTTCCTAAGAGCTGCTATTTTGAGCTTTTCCTGACAGTGATTGATGACTGGAGGGACCCTTTAAAAGCAGGAGGCAGTCCTGGGTTTGTCAGACAGCGCGGGGGAAGAAACCGGAGCAACGCCAGCCAGCCAGCCAGCCAGCCATCCTGACTGTCCTCGAGAGCTAGAGACCCGGCTGTGACTGCCGCCTCTGGGTGCTTCTTTACGATTAGACGATTAGACTTTCTTTACTCCTCTAGACTCCCGTCTGCTGAGCTACAGGTAAGAGGAACAAACTGTCCTCTGCTTTGAAGCTTTTCAAACACAAGGCCTAGTTTATCTCTGGAGGCATTTCTCACCCCGTGTTTTTACAGCCTGGCTACCGGGGTGCCTCCGATGGCTGTGGCAATGAGGTGTATATTCAAAGCTTCTGTGTTTACGCAGAGCTATGATTCCAGGCATTTCCCATAATATCCCCAGCCAGTAGGCCGATTATAACCCTGTTTTTCAGATGGGTGATTAGCGATTTGGAGAGGTGACATAGTGAAAGCTCTCTAGCATCAAGTGGCAGAGATGGATTTAAAACCTGGGTGTCCTCTGACCCCTACATCAGCACCCTCGGTTTTCTTACCTGTTTGTTTTAAAACATTTTATTTATTTTACTTTATTTGTATGAATATTTTTACCTACACAAATATACGAGTACTACATGCATGCCAGTCAGATTCCCCACCACTGGATTTACACGTGGCTTAAGCCACCATGTGTGTGCTAAGAATTGAACGCAGGTTCTCTGCAAGAGCAAGTATACTGAACTGCTGAGCCATCTCTCCAGACCCAGGGACCTGGGTATTCTTAAACTACACTAACGATGAAGTCTTAGTTAGATGTGGGTTTTGATGCCAGCAGGAAGGAAGGGCCGGGGGATGAGCCCTGGTCTCAGAGCTGCAGGTTCCTTATTGCTTTCTGGGTACCCGAGCCCTGTGTAGCTTCTACAATGAGGGGGAGGAAGGAAGAGGGTGTCAAGATGACATGGTAGCCCCTCACCACTTGTTTTCTGTTGCCCAAGAGGTCATTTTTGCTTTGTTAGCAGGCAATGAGGTCCCGGCTTCTGCTGCCCGTGCCCCACTTGCCAACGATTCGGGAAACTGCGGAGGAGTTATCACATGGGGCACCTGGACAGGAGCCCCCAAGCTCTCCCAGCCTGGAAGACTATGTTAGGTCTATCTGTCAGCTGGCACAGCCCGCCTCAGTGCTGGACAAAGTCACAGCCCGGAGCCGACCCAACAGACCCTACCGGCCAGCCTGGACTAGAGAGAAGAGACCCCAGGCTGAGTCCCTCGGAGATAGCTCCCCTCGCTTCAGCAGCCTCCAGCCCACACTGCCATCTCCTGGCACTGACAACCCCCTAGACTGGCTCTTCGGGAAGTCCCAGGAACAGCAGACAGAGAGAAGAGACCTACCCAATGGGACCGGCCCTTCTGATCACTGGGGTGTGCACAGACTGATGGACAAGGACAGGAGGGGGCCTTGTGAGGCCAGGGTACCCGAGCGCTCTCTGGGAAGAAAATCAGGGCACAGACGCCAGACCTCCAACCCGAAAAGCTGGACTTGCAGAAGACCCTGCCAGGCCTTACCCACCGTCCCCAGCTCTCGCCCCAGCAGCCTCCTCAGCTCTCTGTGTTTGCACCTGCCAGTGATCCATGAACTCTAACCCCTCCCCCAGCAAAAGATCATAAAGAATATGGCGCATCCTCGTGGCCTCCCCACCTTCTCTCTCCTGTGGTGGACACTTCCTGGCAGGTGTGCAGGGACTGGGCAATTCCTCCTCAGACCCATCCTCGAAAGAGTGATGGCAGCCTAGCTCCCATGATGCAACTTGACTGGTACTGTCTATTTGTGACTGGCTGGCTGGTGACCTTAAAGGAGTGACTCAGTGTCTATTTCTTGTTTTTTTTTTTTTTTTTTTTTTTAATCATGGCTAAAATGAGTGTGAGCGGAGTGACCGCCTCCCAGATTGCTCTAATGAGGAAATGTGGGCTGTAATCTGGGTGGTTGCAGCAGTCTCTTGTGAAACCAAGGACGAAGGGCCAACGGAGGGGGTCTTGGCTCCCTAAAGCAGTGGTTCCTACCCTTCCTAATGCGGCGACCCTTTACTGCAGTTCCTCCTGTTGTGTGATCCCCAGCCATAAAATTTTTTTTCATTGCTACTTTATAACTGTGTTTTCCAGTGATCTTAGGTGACCCTTGTGAAAGGGTCATTCAAGGCCCGAAAGGAGTCACGTTATTTCCTGAGGCCCAACAAAATGAATGAGGTCTCGGTAGACGTACCTCTGTTTTCACAGGGACTGTGACCAAGCAACCCGGGGAACCTGCTGTCTTGGCTCCAGTGTCCAGATCTCACTGTGGTGCCAAGAGTTCCAGTTCTCAGCACCAAAACAGCACGCAGCACACAGCACACAGGCTGCCATATACCTGCATCTGGCCTGGTCTCTATCTGTCCTTGCATGTACCCACCATCCTCACCTGGGCCCTGTTACAGGAAGGGGCTCCAGCAGGAAGCTGTCCAACCTTGACCTAGCTCAGTCTGGGTGTCCTAAGGCTTTGCAAATCAGGTCAGCACTGAGTCCCCACAGCCCAGAGAATGCCAGCTCCTGGAGACATCTTCCAAGCTGGAGGGTAGAGATGGGGAGTCGGTGATGAGAGGGTTTCCTTTCTCAGAGGGCAGGTATGGTCTCGGAGAGTGGAAAAGAATCAGGACTCAAGACCCAGTGCCTTCTCTTTTGTATGGGCTGGAGCCAGTTGACTGTATTCTGATGGGAGAGTCCAGGAGAGAAGAGAGACAGAACTGCGGTTGCATTGGGGTTTGCTCGGTGCACCGCCAAACTGTTCTTTTCCTTCTGTGGGTTTGTTTGTGTGTGCGTGTGTGTGCGCGGTGTGTGTGCTGGTGTGTGGCTTCAATCACTTCGGTATCCTCTCTTCTCTGAGGCTGAATGTAAACCACACACCCAAGAGACAATGTCTCGGATAAGCGATTTGTTCAGTTCTCTTTTTTTGTTAAATGCAGGACAACAACATAGTCCTTCATCCCTAACAGGCTTGCGAAAGCTGGATGAATGGATGTGGACAGAGATGCAGTCTGCATCTTTCACAGCTTCCTGCGTCTCCCCAGTAGCCCCAAACTGGCCTTCCATAACGCAATCGTTAGGTAAAATGTCCCCATGTGTGCTAGGAAGCCTGACCTAGTGCAGAGTGAGTACCTGGCCGGAGACTAGACGGGCGAGACCGGCTTCACCCATTCTCTCTCTGTCCCCTTCTGCAAAGCATGATGAAGAACGTCCCAAGTGCTCAAAGTCATGCTGCTGTGCAGGCAGTCAGGGACTCGCTCAGGCAGTCCCTGCCGTGGAAGATGCTAACTGGCAACTTGAGAAGGTGCTGTGCCTCCACCTCACCCCACTTCACCCCCTGCCCCGCCACACAGGTTGAGTCCAGGAAAGATCTGGGGAGGGCAGTGCTCCCACGTTGCTGAAATGCAACAGTCTTGTACACATTTTGCAGCTCCCAGGGAATAGATGTGCAGAAGGCCACCTACTCACTCCAGTGTTCAGTGATCTTCCAGGCCCAAGAGAGGGGGTGCGGTCCAATCCTTTTAGGGAAGGAGTACAAGGAAGTACAAGGAAGACGTACAAGCGTACAAGGAGATGCTGTTTGAGTAACTCAGACACTGTCGATCCGGAACAGAATAGAACTAGATGCAGTGCGGTGTGTGGCCACCAGGGGAAGACTGTGGACCAGGTTTAGCATCAATGCGGGCTGGGAAAACCTGATCCGACAGCTGGGCGGGGTTAGTGAGTCTCTGCTCACGCTGATAGGTTCGTGTAATCAGCATTTCCAGAAAGAAAATGGCCACTTCGAAAGGTACTGATTGTCTTAGCAGTTACACCGTTCCTGGTGACAGAAGCAAAAGTATCCCAAAGGCAAGTTTTACAGTAAAGGGGGCTGGCACGCCATCCTTGGGGAGTGAAATCGCTCCCGCTAGCTCTTGGTAATTGGGATAAAGGTCACTCTTTCCTTGTTGTTCCATGGAGTGGCCCCACCCAACAGGTGCACCTCATCTCTCTACAGGCATCCCACGTGACAGTGAGAAAGTTTGTCCCTCTCCCCCACCCCACACCCAGACTGTAGTGGCTACCAGCGAGGCTTAGGACAACCAGGAGGGTCTCTCCCAGCCCCACCCCCCAAGTGGTGAGAGTTTCAGCAACCTGAAGGAACCTTATAGCCCGGGGATCAAGAATAATAAACTGCCCAGTGTCCTAGGCCTCTTCAGGCCTCCCACACATTCTAGACCGTTAAGCCAGCAATGGCATTGCTCTCCTTAACACCCAGCCTCTGGGAGCAACGCCAGCCTGCTTCCTGCTTCGCTCACTCCAAAGTCCTGTGAACGGAACAGGCCCTTCCAGGAAGGAGCAGGGGAGGCTCAAGATATCCCGGAAGTAAACAAGCTGCACATCTGGGAAACTCAAGATTCCCCAGGGCCTTCCCCAGGGCAATCAATCCACTTAGTAAACAGCTGCTGGGGGAGGAGATTCCCAGCCAGCCAGCTGCGGAAAGGTAAGTTTCCCTACCTATACTTTGTACAGAGTTTCTAAGGGTGCAGCTTTCATGTCACCCACGGTGGGGTGGCGCTGTTGTGACAGCTGCTTTTGAGCCACTTGTGCTCCTCTAGGGCACTCCTCACTCATCTATCTCCCATTAGAATCTCCCAGGCTCACTATGCTGGCCTTTGGCGAAGTCGTTACTTTAGTCTGTGAGGGGCTCAGTTTCCAGCAGACGCCTGCCTCTTCGAGTTTCTGCTGGCCCCTCTCAGACACTGAGAGGTGGAGCAGACCCAGCAACCATGGAAATATCCCAAATAGAACCTTACGCTACGAGCCTTCCCCTCAGACTGCAAAATGTATGGGATTACAGACAACTGGGATACAAAGCCACAACTGAAGTACTGTTGTGAGGTGATGGATGGTGGAAGTCCAGGGCCGGCTTGATGGGTGCCCTCATGTAGATCCCAGCCTGGACCCTTCTAGACACTCCTTTAAGAAAAAAATCAGTCTGTACGAGGGCCACATTCCCACATTGCGGCCTTGGGTGGCTTCTGACGGGCGGTTGTCACTTTTGATTAGGACCCAACTTCCCATCTGCCCCTTGTCACATGAGCTTGTACCCCAAGATCAGGTGACGGTGCCAGAGTGAAAGCGCCCCTGTGAGAGGGTCCAGGACGAGAGGCTGAACTGGTGAGGTGGAAATGAGCAGGTAAAACGGGTGTGGCATACATGAAATGAGTGTCAGGGATGCTTCGTTCTCAGCACCGGGTCAGCAGGAGCTGCTGGTACACTGTTGTGTGTGAGGTGAGAGAAGAGCATACAGTGACCAAGCTCCCTTCATCCCCCCCCCAACATGATGGGCAGAGGGAAGAAGGGGCTAGGCAGCCCCCAAGACTCGACGCCCATAAGCATAGCTACACATAGGTACAGGCGATGTCCTCGCTAGGGAGCCTCACAGCCTCAGCTCCACCCTGCCTGCTGGTCCCCTGGGTCCCAGCTAGGAAGGCTGACAACAGACAACCTGGCACACGTGGAGCATGAAGGGGCCAGGCCGCGTAACTGCCCTGGGAATGACAGAGCCGAAGCATGACCCTGCAAGCCAAGAGCATCGTAGGCCTCACCTCACGGTGTCGTAGCTGGAAGCTCCGGCCCTCATGGTAGCAGTTGTAGGTTTTGAGCAGGCTTAAGAGTTCTGACCTAAAAAGACACAGACACACATGTCCACTTGGGGCCTCGAACACGGTACCGCTGACCTCACGTTCTTCGTCCGTAAAATAAATACAGTAGCGCACAATTTTGGGGCGGGCAACCACATCTAATAAACCATGCCCTTGGACCTTCCAGCAGCTTCTGAATCTGGGCCCTCGTATGGACTGGAGGAAGAAAGCAGTCAAAGCGAAGGCGCTGAGAAGTAGGCAGAATTCCCAGGCAGGTTCCCACCCCGCAGGCGGCACCTACGCTACGTATGTTTACATGTTCACTATTGCCACGATAGTCCTAACAGACTCCCTGTGCTCACCTCTGACCTGTAGCCTCCGAAGACCTCGCTGGTTTGGATTACTAGCCGCTGTGGGGCCACGAGGGAGGTGGGGGCCACCTGCTCCCTGTCTTGACTGTCCAGGGGTGCAATCCTGGGATGAGGGTGACAGCGCCCAAGCAGGCCGCTAATCCCAAACACTTTGTCCCAGCACACTGGGAAGCCATAGTGCCCGAGGGAATGGGACGGTCAGGGTGAGGAAAATCAGCACAGCACTGCAGGCTGGGGGGGGGGGTGGCCTCTGGGGTGTGAAATACACAGGTGATTTTTCAACCTCCCAGAAGGCTGACGGGGGAGAGGGGGGAAAGGCAGGTAAAACTAGCAAGGCCTCACTTCCGAACTGAGGGGTCAGGATGCTTGCCCGGCAACGTGGAATCAGAGTTTGTTAACTAGCGTGTGCTCTGCCTCCCTGGCCAGGGTCTCCTGATGGACCCCAGGGAGAGAACAGCCTGGGGCTCAGGCAGGTGTGTCCTGTGTATGGAGATGAGGGGAGCCAGCAGGGACAGCCGTGTGCAACTTAGTGACAGCAGCAAGCAAGGGTTCCACGTTGCATTTGTCCCGTGTCCACAGAGATGGACAGGCTGGACACAGACTTATTGGGAAATACACAGGTATGTGAAGTTAATCGTGTCCAATTTTAGAAAGGATTTGTACTCAGGACTCAAAATGCAAAATAAAATGGGGAGGGGAACCTTAAAAAAATAAAAATATGGGCCTCAGGCTGGCAAGATGGCTCATCAGGTAAAGGTTCTTACTGCCAAGTCTGGTGATGTCAGTTTGATCCTTGAGACCCACGTGGTGGAAGAGTGATTCCCAAAAGTTGTCTTTTGACCTCCACAGAGTTGCTGTGGCAGACACCTCCCTCCCCAGACACACACACACACACACACACACACACACACACACACACACGTATAATAAAAAGATGTTTTTCTTTGGTTCAGAGAAAATATTCCAAGTAGTTTTTTTTTTATGCGATACAGTAAATAAAAATAAGCAAAGTTAAAATACATCTGTAAGGTACACCTTTTTTTCCCCATGAAAACGCACTACCAGAATTTTAAATGGTTTTATACAATAGTGTCCATATAATTCTAGTCTTCAAACAAATTAAAGACTGTCACTGTAGAGCCCTGTGGGCACCCCACTTCTTGTTCAAACCATATCCTGAAGAATACTTTAATCTCCGCAGAAGGGCAGTCCTCCGACAAAAGGGCCCACCGCTGTCCCCAGGGCACGGAGCCACATCTGAGGAGCCCTAACACCCACATCCTGGCCTGCATGCAGGGTTAGGCCACCGGTGGCTGCCGAGCTCTCCCCGCCCCCGACAGTGCTACACTGCCCCCTCAAACTTACTTCAGAATAGACTTGCTGTCACTGATGGGCACATGGGAACTGGAGGAGCAGTCTTCCTTCATCTTCAGCTCCCGTCTTCACACCCAGAGGTCACCTGTCAGAAAGGTGACGGAGGGCGTTGTCTTAGTTAGAGTTTCTATGGCTCTGAGGAAACATCGTGACCAATGCAATGTGGGGGAGGAAAGGCCTTACTCGTTTCCTCACCAAAAGAAGTCAGGACAGGAACTCAAATAGGGCAAGGACCCGGGGGCAGACGCTGATGCAGAGGCCATGGAGGGGTGCTGCTTACTGGCTTGTTCGTCAGTCAAGGCTTGCTCAGCCCCCCCCCTTTTTTTTCCTCATAGCATCCCTGGGACCACCAGCCGAGAGAAGGCCCCACCACAACGGGCTGGGCCCGCCCCCACGAATCACTCATTAAAGAAAATGGCTTGCAGCTGGGTCCTATGGAGACATTTTTCTCAGTTAAGGTCCCCTCCTATTAGACAACTCTCATTTGTGTCAACTTGACCTAAAACTAGCCAGGACAGGTGTTAGTTCACGAGCCCACTAGCCCGCTCCTAGGTTGCTTAGCAACCTGACGTCATTACCTGCTGCCACCAGGTGTGTCTGAGCAGCGTGCACCAGATATAAAGGACCCAGCCCATCGCTGCATGCTCTCTCTGCCTTGGTTTCTCTCCCCCGTCTCTCTCTCTTCCTCCTCTCTGCCTGTCCCTCTGATTCTCTGTCAGTCTCCCTCCCCACCCTGTATTCTCCTCTCCTAAGCATTCCTGAAATCTCTGTCTTGCCTTTCCCATAAATAAACTTCACCGAACCACTACCTGTTGCGCCGTGTGTAATTTATATTATAGCAACGGGCGTGCTGACCGGGGAGCCAGGCGGAGCCCCATCCAGTGTTGTCCAGCACCGAAAGCCCTGGTATGAGAACCTTTATCCACTCTGGCGTCATATTTGCCCAAGTGCAGGGTGGTTTAAGTTGGGAGCATCAGGTCAAGGAACTAGCCCAACTATCCCT
Organism: Meriones unguiculatus; assembly: GCF_030254825.1. Lineage (NCBI taxonomy): Eukaryota > Metazoa > Chordata > Mammalia > Rodentia > Muridae > Meriones > Meriones unguiculatus. Next base: position 107,543,845 of record NC_083353.1, read on the forward strand.
CTGGGGAAAGTTTTACACAATCTCCAAGACTCAGGATCAGTTCCTAAACATTTTAAGCCACATTCTCTTTTCTCCTGGGTGGACATTTTAGATGATGGCTTCTTCCTGGCCTTTCTAGAGTCTTCCTAAGATACCCTCGTCCTCTCCTTCCTTTCCCACTGAGCTGGGGCAGTGATCCCACGGGTTACTTTGGAGTCTACTCCCTTGGGCCAGCTCTGCCAGTGTGGATCCATCAGCACTTATTCCTTCCGGGCTGCAGGGCAGTCCTGTGAATCCTCTAGTCCTCACAATGACACCAGGAAGCACTAAAATCAATGTTCCCACCTTGTGAGTGAGAACACAGGACCGAGGTAAAGCCCCAAACCATCCAACGAACAACAATAGGGCACTCTTCAGACACAAGAGTCTGTGTGGGTGTCTGATTCTGCTCTCTTAACTTCTCCACTCTTTAATATGCTCTCCGTGAGTTCTTAACCTGAAAAGCCAGGTGGAGCTGTGTCCAGCCTCCGGGTACCGTGGCTGACTCACATTTGAAGCTCTCCCTGTCTCTTCTCCACTTGCAACCATAGACGCGTGAGGGCCTTCCGGCCTGCCCATATGCTTCCATGGAAGATAAAGTAGGAGAAGTTTTCTTTATCCTTCCGGCATCTTCTATTATAGCTACCCCCTCTCATGTATAGGTATGCTTTGAATTCCGGAGACTTGATTTGTAGTCCAGTGGATCATAAAGATCTAGAAGGTCTTTAAATGTAATCTCTTGCCAGAACAGCCATGTTCTAAATTTAAATCCTCTAAAACATGGTTACATTTTTGTTTGTTTGTTTGTTTGTTTGTTTGTTTCAGAGACATAATCTCACTCTGGAACTTAACCTGAACCTCAGTTTGCCATGATTTTCCTGGTTGGGATTACAGGAATGAGCCTGGCTTACATTTTGTGTTACTGCAGTATGTACAACTCTGAAAGAGCTAACTTTTGGGGGAGCTTATGAATCTTGTACGCACTTCTTAATCCCACAGCGTGCTGAGCTGTCCCTGGTACCAGAGATAAGTGGTGAGGCAGAAAGGCACAGACGCCCATCCCATCATCCCACCGTGCACCTGTGCTCCTGGGAGCATCCCTTGATCAAGCAGGGTTATAAAAATCGAAGAGGCCCCAGGTCAGAAGCTTTGCCCCACCCTGGCCAGGGTTGGCTCTGCTGCTGTGCCCCAGGGCAGCAGCTAAAGATTGGCAGAGAAGAAGACTTTCCTGGCGCCCAGCACCTCGAAAGCCACCTTAGAGGAAAGAGCTTCAAGAGCTCTGGGGCTGTGTACAGTGGGCAAAGCTGGGCTTCATGCAGGACACGGGCACACCCTGGATGACAATGCAGAGGAAATCAAGGGAAAACCCCATTGCCCATCATTTCCAGTAAGCTCTGTTCTTCCTATAATGAGCTTTCTCAAAACTGTGTTGTCCCATGTGTCCATGGAACCAGTGTTGACCCAGAAACCCCAAACACGGGCATTCCCCAGGACGGAACACTTCTGCTTAGCAGTGTTTGAGGAACTACCCCAACAAAGAGTACGTCCATACTTTCCACAAGTCAAGCAGGGCAACCCAGCCCTATTGTGAAACCCCTGTTGGCAGGCAGTGCTGCATCGCTATGGAGATCAAAGCCTGTCCTGCGAGGGGCCTGGCTTCTCTGCAGGCCACGGCTGGTCTCACTTTAGAGCGGGCAGAGCTGTATGGATGGCGTAGCTCTTAGGTTGCCATTAAGCCCCATGATCCATCCCATGCCCTTCCATTTCTCCTGACCAACAGTAATTCTCCTGCCTCTGTCATCAATGTCCATTCAGGGACAGTGTTCATCTTGTGGGTATCTGGCAAGGAGAGAGAAGGAGCACACTGTACTGGAAAGGGGGATGAAGAAATAGAGCTTGCATAGGTACTGAGGGTGTGCTGGGCTTCATCTTAAGGCCCAGCAAATAAGAAGGACCCTTAGGAAGGGTCATCAGCCAAGAAGCTGTAACTCTAGCCTATCTCTATTTTCTATAATGGGGTGGGGTAGGGACATTGGTCTCAAATTATTAGCTGGAAAATTCTAGAAACAAATAACTGGTAAGTTTTAAACTGAATGCCATTCCGAGGAGCAGGCTGAAATCCCCCCACTCGACTTCTCCCTGCCTAGGCGCGAAGCATCCCCGAGTCCTTCATGCACACTCTATGCATTCTGTGCCTGTTAGAGGCTACACCTCTGTCATCAGAAGACTGTCACGGTATCAGGGCTTGGGTGTAGGGAACCCCTGTTTTACTTGTTTGATTTAATAATGTACTGTCTAGTCAGACACACCAGGAAGTGAAAGCAACAAATTCTTCACCCATGAAGAAACAGCCATGTAGCAGGGAGTGGTGGCACACCGCTTTAATTGGGGAGGGAGAGGCCGTCAGATCCCTATGAGTTTGAGGTCAGTATGGTCTACAGAAGGAGTTCCAGAACAGCCAAGACTACACAGCAAAACAAACAAACAAAACAAAAATAAAAACAAGCAAACAAGAAATAGTGATGTAGAGGGCTGGGCATGGTGGCATACACCTTTAATCTCAGCACTCAGGAGGCAGGGGCAGGCAGATCTCTGTGCATTAGAGGCCAGCCTGGTCTACAGGAGTTTCAGAACAGCCAGGACTATGCAGAGAAACCCTGTATTAAAAAAAAAAAAAGAAGAAGAAGAAGAAGAAAAGAAAAGAAAAAGAAACAGTACTGTGTTATGTTGCTAGACTCCAGTAAAAATGAGTCTCCATCCATGAATATTCTGACAGAAAAAGAATCCATGTGAGGTTTTCTGTTTGTTTGTTTGTTTGTTTTGCCTTAAACTCTACAAGTTGTAAGCACAATCCAGTTACGTTTGTAACTAAGCTGAGAAGGCGTTCAGTCACAAGTTTAAATCCAGGAGAAAGAGATAAAGCGATCTGAGTTCAAGGCCAGCCTGATATAGAGTTTCAGATAAAGAAAAGCTTAGATCCAGGCATGGTGGTACATGCCTTTAATCCCAAACTATGAAGGTAAAGTTAGTTTGTAGAAGGAAACACCTGTGTTTGAAAGTGATGTCTAAGTGCCAGAAACAGTTGACAAATCAAAGAAAGACTTGACAGAATAGGATATGCCAACTCTCAGGAGAACAGAGAGGAAAGGAAAGACAGTGAGAGAGAGAGGAAGGGAGGGAGAAAGAAGAGACAGTTTTGTTTGTTTGTTTGTTTGTTTTACCGGAGACAGTAATAGAGAGACAGGTTGCAGAACTCAGGTGAAGACTGAATGAACCAGAGAATGAGAAGGAGCCAGGAGATGAGAGCAGATTGCTTGAGTTAGTTTGAGGCCAAACAAAGCAATTCAGAGGCTGAGAGAAAAGCCAGATTGAATAAATTAGTTGGGAGAGGAGTTTGTGCCAGAACAGCTGAGTTGAACCAGCCAGCCCAGTGCTCAGTAAGAATAAGAAATCGTGAACTTATTCAGCAGTATATCTCAGAGGCTGAAAACATTCTAGGCCATGGTTAGAATGTATGGAGGTGAGAAGCTTCCAGGACTAGGCGTAGGTTAGAAGAAGGAGGCAATAAGCCTCCCAGGCAACAATTGAATCAAGTGAATAAAAGTTCTTTTTATATCATGTCCCAGGGATTGAAGGGATGGCTGATTAAGGGTCAGTTGTTACAGAGCCCACAGGGGACTGGGGACACATTCCTCTTTCCAAAGTTCAGATCTTCCAGTTTCCTCATAGGAAACCAGAAGTCTGAGTTTTTATGAGTTTGAGTGCCCCCCATTTAAAGTTGGGTGCTTTGGACAGAAACACTTGCTGCCCCAGAATAATTATGTAAAATTATTATCAGTTTTTCCCAGCTCCCTGAACGTGGGGCTATGTTACCAATTCTGGCCTTTCTGCTACAAAAGGACACCTTCCAGATGGCGCATTAAAGGATAATTTCCTGAGGCCTACCCACAGTCAACCCAGGACGAGTACACACACGTGAAAATTAGGAGTGAGGCTTTACATCTGAGAGCCAATGTGCGGTATGTGTCTGGCCAAACCCGGACTACCTCACTTGATGTAGGATTTCCCAGTTCTACCCATTTTCATGAGAGTGCCTACATACATTGGTTTTCAGAGGCTATCCTGCGTGGTATCTTCCCCCTCTGATTTCTTCCTTGGACAATCTGCTACGCCTATTTAGAAAAACTACTGGCTGTTTATGACGACTTTTTATCCTATTACTCTTCTGAGAGTATTTATAGGTCCTGTGAGTTTTTGGAAAATCTTTAGGGTCTTTTAAGGACAGGATCATGTCATCTGCAAATGGGAATAAATTGACTTCTTCTTTTCTTTTCTAATTTGTGTCCTCTTTCTTTCTTTCTTTCTTTCTTTCTTTCTTTCTTTCTTTCTCTTGTTTAATTGTTCCCACTAAGACAGCAAGCACTATGTTTTGAGTAAGAGAGGAGAAAGCTGGTGCTTGTGAAGTGAAAGTCTCTGGTTTCTTTGAAGACTCAGTTGAGTCATGCGATGTTTGGCTGGAGGCTGGCTTGTGAGAGGGCATGTGATGTTTTGCTGTGAGCTGTCTTGTGCAAGGGGTGTGACTTTGGCCAGCTGGAAACATCCCTGGCCGGACTCTGAGAAGATGAGACACATAGAAGCCCACAGAGAGCGAGACATCCCTTTTGGATCAATGCCACTGTACTGATGATCTTCCTGCTTCAAAGCAATCCTTAGCAGAATGAGCCATGCTGAGGTATAAGAGCCCCTCACCTCATTATGTCACACATCTTAACAGAAACAGCAGAGCTGATGTCAGCTCCGCAGAATAAATACCCAGAAACAAAACACACAACTCTAGTCACCAAAATTTTGATGAAGGTGTCTATCAAAACCGTACATTGCCAAAAGGTAGCCTCCCTAGTAAATGTGCTGGGAGAAATAAATCTCACGTGTCGATGAATGAAACTAGACCTCAATGAGCCTGACAATTTGAAAGCTGCTGGAGAAAAACAGGTAAAACACCTCAAGGACTTCCTGAAAAGGATTCCCACAGTTTACAAAAGAATCCCAAAGACTGACAAGTCATGTTATGTGAAAAAGGAACAGTGAAGGAAACTAGAGAATGTGGGAAAATCTTTGCCAACCACACAGCAGACAGATATTGAGACTACATAAAGAACAACAACAACAACAACAAAAAACCCAAACCAAACCAACCAACCAACCAAACAAAAAAACCCAAAATTCGAATCATCCAATCAACAAATGGGCTAATGAACCAGAAAGACACTTAAAGTAAGAAACATATCCCCATGTGACTTAATGAGCTGGGGTGGGTGGGTGATTAAAAAAGAAAACAAATGACCTAGCTATGCCACACCTGTGTATGTGCCCAAAAGTCAACATACCCATGAGCTTTTTGTTGTTGTTACTAAAAAGAACCAGTTTCTGTCTATTGCCATGGACACAGTGGTGCATGCAATAGAATTTTATTCAGCTGTGAGAAAAAAGATAAATCAGGACATGTGCAAGAAAATGGATGGAGCTGGTGATGATGAGGTAAAGTAAACTAAGCCAGACTCAGAAGGACCGTTATCTCAGATTCTCTCACATATGGAACCTAGATTTAAAGTTGTGAACTCCAGTCCTCTGGAAGAGCAATACATACTCTTAACCACTTAGCCATATTTTCAGGCCCTATAAAATTCTTTTTTTTTTTTTTTTCTAAGAAAAAGGACCACTGCCTGTCTATTGCCATAGTTAGCTGGAAAGCCATGTGTTCTAAGGATGCCACCACTATGTGGTCACCTGGGTCCCTGAGTCATTCTGTGCATCAGGATCCTTGAGCCATCTACAGTGGATTTGCATTTGGGAAGAGAAGCAGTCTTTGTTGGGCAAGACACTGGTGTTCCAGGCATTTCTTAGTGCAGCGTTTTCCAGACTGACTAACACCGAAAAGTGTTCCATTAAAATAGCATACATTTAAATATATTTCAATTAGAAAATAGGTTCCAGCTCTCAGGGGGCAAAGGGCAATGGATTTCTATTAGTTAAATGCCACTGAAGTCCAGGCACCCAAGTACATAGTGAATAAGGGGGAGGGGGAGGAGGAGAAGAGAGAGGAGAGAAGAAGAGAGGAGAGAAGAGGAGGGGAAGAGAGGGGAGGGGAGAGGGGAGAGGGGAGAGGGGAGAGGGGAGAGGGGAGAGGGGAGAGGGGAGGAGGGAGGGAAGGTAACGGAAGGGAGTGTTGGGGAAGGGAAGGGAAGGGAATAGAAGAAGGGAAGGGAAGAGGAGAAATCTCATGCCTGGAGAAGGAAAAGGCACCAACCAAAGGGGAAACTTGTCTCTTGGAAAGAGATTTCACAGAGTCCTAACAACCGGTTACATAACCTTACAGGACCAGGCTGAAGCCCAGACAAGGTTGGGTAAAAGGTGGGCAGGACCACACTTTAACCAGTGTGCATATTCCTGACCCTCTATTCAAACTTCCACTGTACTTCAGGACCCTGGAGATACAATAGACTTGTGCAGTTTCCAGGCTTCCTTTGTCTCTCTTCCTGGTGTGGCCACATGGAATAAATCTCTTTTTCTGTCTTCCACTTTCTTGCCTTTGTTGAGACAAGGTTTGGGGCCAGGCCAGCCTAGAACTCACAGAGATCCACCTGCCTGTGCCTTCTGAGTGCTAGGATTCAAGGCGTGTGCCACCATACCTGACTTCCGTTTTCCACTTTGAACTTGGCTCTTCAAATTCTCGAATGGAAGATGGGGCAGCCAGACCTGAGTCCAGGCCTCAGCCTCCCAAGCGCTGGGATTAAAGACATATGCCAGCACACCTGGCTGTGACTACAGGTTTGACAAAAACTGAACATTGTTTTGCCTTTAAGCTCCTTCACTGGGTTGACCCGAGCCTGCTGTCACTTATTCTCACGCTCACAGTGCCTTAGTGGGTTGCACCATGCACCTAAGGGGTGATTTAGAGACTATTGCTTGCAGGGAGAGCTTGCAGGAAGCACAGTGGAGTGTCTATTTGGGTCATTTTCCTGACACCGCTTCCTTAGTGCTGAGCCTCCCTACGCCCTGGGCAGGGCGTCCAAACGCGACCATCTTCAATGGCTTACTTTCGCTCCTTTTCAATAAAAAGCCATAATCATAATCTTATCTGGAACTCAATGCGCAGACAGACGCTTCTCCGTAGAAGTAGGTGGGGAGGGGAAGCAGCTGGCCCGGCCTGCCACCGGGCAAGTCTGAAAAGCCACAGCAGATGTAACTGGACAGACTGATTCAGCAGGGCTGCTCCCCTCCCCCCAGCAGCCTTTGTCCTGGTCCTGCTCTCCCCCCCCCCCCAGCCCCCTACACCCTAGCATGAGCAGCTCAGGCCTCCCAGGAACCTCAGGCAGGGTGACATACCTGGCTACCTTCCCTCAAGGAACAAAGAGTGAGCCTTCCCCACTTTCTGCTTCTGTCCCCACAGACTGCTCTGGGCTGCCAGCGTGGGGAGGCAGCGACAGCTGGCACAGAGCCTGCTTCGGAGGGACAAAGGCCACAGAAGCTTTTACAACTCCCAGGTCTAGGCCCTTCTCTCTTTTCTTCTCACAGAGGGCCAATTCTGATTTCTTGACGTCACCTTGGGACCTAGCCGCTCTGGATCAGTTACAGAAGGAGCAAGGGGAAGCCACCGGAGCGGAATATTCAGGAAACTAACTTGAGTGCGCCTAACAGCCTTCCACTGTGAGCTTATGGACGGCCTGCTTTTCAGCCTTTTCAGCCCTTCCCAAACTACGGTGAATAGAGATAGTTACCGTCCTCACTTCGCAATGCGGTCAACATCTAAAGTAAACCGTAAGTGGGTCAGTGAAACCCAAGAGCTTGACTGTCCCTGTTCTAACCTTTCCAGGCATGATTCGGATTTCGGTGTGATTCAACCCAAAAGAAATAAAGTGGCCTGTCCTGCATGACAAAGGAAGACAGCCAGGCACAGCCAAGAGCCTCCAGCAGGGAGGGCTGCTAGGCCAGAAGGGAGGGGAGATGCAGGTTACACTGTCCTGCACAGCTGGGAAGCCTAATGCGGGGGACAGGAGCCCGGGTGCTGAAAACAACGAAGCAACCTCTAAAAGGCCACTCTGGCACCTGTCAGCTCTCAGAGGGCAAGGGCTTCCCCAGGACGGAACCAGCTGTCCCGTGAGGGGATCTGTCTGGACACGGGCTGTCTGTCCTCAGCAGTGTAGCTACCTAGCTGGCCGGCTACTTAGGCATAAACAGCAGGCAGCCACTTAGCAGCTGCGGCCCTCTCAGCTGTTCAGTCCCAAGGTTCCCTCTCCTCCCCTCCTCTGCCAGGACCCACCTCCAGCTTAGCCACGCCCCCTCTGCCCCAGTCCGAGGCTGCTCTGCCCCACCAGCTGGGAAAGGCAGCTTAGAGGATGTGTACACAGCCAGATGGAGGTGATGGAGATCCAAAGGGAGACAGACAAAGCAGCGCCATCCCCATCCCCATTCCTGCCCTGCCCACGGCTGACTACCCTAGCCAGGCTCCCTCTGCTATCTGTCCCCTATGGTCCTGGTGACCTATATGAACCTGTTCTGCCTTGTCACGAAGGTCTCCTTGGCAATTCCCCATCCTCTGAAGACACCAATCCTTGTTCTTGGTCCCTTTGCGGACTGCAGGTCAGACATCTCCCCTCCCCTGTGACTTCCTGATGTAAGTTGCAGTCCCCCACCCATGCTCCTACAGGACAAGATCGCCAGTTTCTCTCCTAGCCCTCCAGGGTTCTTTCCTGTAAACTGAGGCAATGAAGACATTGCCAATCCTCCCACTGCCCCTCAAACAATATCCTCAACCTTCCTGGCCCTGTGTCCTCACCACTCCAATCCAGGCTCACTCCCTACCTATGGAAGAGAACAGTGATCCACCCAGCTATGGTGTGTGGGGAGGGGCAGACAAGTACTCCTGTTGCCTGGGTCCAGGAGCGCAGCACAGCCCAGCAGACCCTCCGACTACTTGTCGCTAGCTGTTGCCAGGTTTTCCTTGGCACTCTAATAGTCCCTACCTTTGCCTACGTCTGTGTGCCATGTGCAGCTACTAGGAGCGGTTTCTCTGGAGATGAGGTGCTAGGTCTTGGAATGCGTTGGGACACCGATTCTTCTGAAAACATAACACCAAAATGTCTGAGCGTGATTGGGCTCATGTGTGCATGCAAGTACACATGAGGATGGTCACAGAACCATGAGTGAATCAGGATGCCCGCTTCTGCTTGCCCTGGACCCCAGGCTGAGAACGCCTGCTGTGTCTCGGAGACACATTCTGGTTGAGCTTTTCTTTGACACCGACGTGGTGTGTGACCTCAACTGTTTCGCCATCTCTTTAGCCAGTCGTAGTGGCAGCTGGTCTAGAGTGTCCCTGGGGCTCCTCTCAGGACTGCAGCTAGGGGACTTCACCACAGCCTATCTCTGCTACCAAAGGTCAGGCAAGGGGATGGGCAGGGCTCCAGTTCTATCACAGGGTATGTCCCAGGGAAAGCCCCAGGGAACTACAAGTTTGGGGGAAACTGCAAAGCTTTGGGTGAGCAGCCACTTCCTAATTTAGTTTACTTTGAAACAGTTTCCAGTGCCAGCAAAGTGGCTCTGTATATCAAGGCGCTTGCCACCCAAGCCCCAAAGACCTACAAACCTCAGACCTCACGGAAAAGTGGATGGAGAGAAATGACTCCACAAAGTTGTTCTCTGATCTCCCCACATGGACCATGGCAGGTGACCCACAGCATGTACATGTAATTCACACACACACACACACACACACACACACACACAAATAATAATAATAATAACAATAATAAAGATGACTTCAAAATGTTTTCCTCAACATACTTTTAAGAGGTTAAATAATTCAGCTTTTCCAAGGGTCTTGGCTAAAAGCTTACCCTGACTTGGGTGTAGGACCCTGTCAAATGCTTTCTAGTTTCTGAACTGGAGTTCATTGCCAGTGAAACAGTTACTATCCTAGGGCTTCCATGCACAACAAACACTTGAATCCTAGGGGTTCTTTCAACACAAACACTGTTGACGTTAAGCTTCAGGATCCAGAGGAATAGCAAGGTGTTGAGAAGGAAACTGGGGGACTCAGAGAAGGGGCCCAGGAGACAGGTAGAGTTCAGCTCTGAAAGCAGCTCTCAGGTCCCCTAGAGTCAGGCTGTCCCTTCTCAGACTTGCATGCATCCGGGCTGAACTTCCACATTCTGTTCTTGTAGTCTGTGTCTCATAGCCCCAACGGCTCTGACTCAGGGAGACCTGTACTAGAATCCTGTTCTCAACCTCATCCCACCCACCAGACACTTCAATCTGCACATCAGTCTTAATTTCAGTGTCAAATCTGCAAGAATGAAGCAGACACAACAACACACCCCATCAAAACTTCCGGCAAGCAACATTTTGACCTAAGATGAATTTCTTCTCTTTTCTTCCTTCCACCCCACTTCCCTCTTCCCCACTTCCACTCTCCTGGGGATCAGGAAGCAGCAAGTCTGCATTTTCCTGTTCTGCTACTGTGCTTCGCCGTTTTTGTTTGTTTCCTATGGCTGCTGGCAGTGAGTCCTGAGTGACACCCTAGTACCCTGAAGGCAAACTGCAAGCCAGGACAGCAAGAATCTTTCCTGCCAGCCGCGGGGTCACTCTGGTGAGTAACCTGCTTGGGTTTAATTCCTGGATCCCAGCCCTCACCTGCTACGTGAGGTGAGATTTCTAAAGCTCTCCAGAATGGCTCTGGCTGTCTTGGCTCTGTCCTAGCGTGAGAGGAGGCAATCTCCTGCAGTCTAAGAGCTGGGGTCACAGGCAAACCACAGGCTAGGGGGCGAAGTTACAGAGACTTGGAGGCGCAGCTCCCATCCTTGTTCTGCTCCCCAGCTCCTGCTCTCTCGCAACGCTTGAGATCTCATCCTGACTTCATGAATGCTCCTCAAGCACTCTACCAACTGAGCGACAGCCCCGGCCTTCTGTAACTCCTCTAGCCTCGCTTTCACATCTCAGAATGTGATAAAGAAAGAAAGCACCATCGCGGCCCCCCGCAGTGAGGAGCCAGCAGCGGCGGCTACTGTGTTAAAGCCCTTCGCTCACAGCGGACCGTCACAGACAGCGAGCGAGAGAAACAAGTGCCTCAACGAGCTACAGAGTCCTGGCGTTGGCTTTCTATCCGTGAAATCGGCCGGTTGTGCTGGAAAGCCCTCCTGCCGCCTCTAAGACCGCGTCTCTAGGAGACTGGCTGAGAAGAGGGCGAGGCGAGCACAACTGTAGCTGGCAGTTGGATTCACGTGTCCTGCTAAGATCTAGCCCCTGAAGTGCCTTATCCTAGAAGATTAAAGCGCCGTGCCAGTTTCAGCCCGGGCTGGAGGACCGCAGGGCGCCCGGGTGGCAAGGGGAGGAGACTCTCGCACAGCGGCGAAAGGGCACAAGTGCTCAAGCCCTAGTGCCCGGGGGTTGAGGGTGGGGTGCTCCGAGGACGCCCTGATACCACCTTTGCGGCATGAACATCACTCACCATCCAGTCATCGCGCGGTCCAGAGGCCACTAGCAAGGCGGTCCCTCAGCCTGCACCAGAATTGTGCCTGCACTGGGCTCCAGAGCACCGCTTCTGCTGCAGGGGGTCAGGCCCGCCCAAGCCCGCCCTAGACACACCTCTTCCCGCCCCTGGACACGCCCCTCTCTGTCCTCGACACGCCTCTTCTTTCTGGTCAACAGCATTGCCTACTAGGCCATCTCCTCGCTCCAGAGTGCTTGCTACCTGTGCCCCTCCAAAAGACCCCGGGCATCTGCCCGCTTGCTTGATCTCTACGGACGCCACTAAGTGCTCCGCGCGCCCCTTAAGTCCCCAATCCTCGAGGGAACCCCAGGACGCACGGAGGAAGCGGCTGGACTGGGCCCTAGGGGCCTGCTCTCCTGGAGACAGAGAGGCCAGGGAGCCTGGGTAACGCAGACCCCTGGGTTTCAACAAAGGCCTCTGCGCAGGCGCTACTGCTACTACTCTGGGCATCCATCCGCCTGGGACATTTATTTATTCTCTAGGCACCTTCAAGGAAAGGCATGGCCTCTCAGAAGGCTACGTTAAGAAATCGGAGCTGTCAGGCAGTGGTGGTGCACGCTTTTAATCCGAGCATTTAGGAGGCAGAGGCAGTTGAATTTCTGAGTTCGTTTGAGGCCAGCCTCGTAGTCTACATAAGCTAGGGCTACACGGGGAAAAACGAGAGACAGAGACAGACAGACAGACAGACAGACAGACAGACACACACACACACACACGCAGAGAGAGAGAGAGAGAGAGAGAGAGAGAGAGATCATCGGAACTGGTGACTTTAAATAGTAAGTTTCCCCTCTCAGTCCCTGTCTCCTGAGCACAGATTTGCCAGCGCTGAGTCAGAGCCCCAAACCATCCACCACTGTGGGAGCACAGGAGAGTAGGGCAGGAAAGGTTTGTGGGCTCTGTTTTATTTCACCATTCCCAGTCCTGACCTCAGGACCTCTTGGCTGCCCCTGCAATGTAAATCACCTCAGCTCGTCTCAGCCCCTGGATTCTAATCCTCTAAGGGTCACATGCCCATTTTAGAGTATGATTTGGATCTTGTAAAAAGGTAGGTGTTCATGTAAATACGTGAAAATCAGCCTGTTATCCGAGCCCCTGGACCCCAATTCAGCAGACTGTGCTAATTATTATGGCTGGTGAAACTGAGAGCAAAGACACTGCTCTGTCCTTTTCTTCCGGTGTTGTAGACTCTCTGTGTCTATTTCCCTACCTGCAGGGAGCTAAAGGCCACTGGCCCGGGACCCCTCCAACTCAGCCTGTACTTGTATTTTTTGGGAACGATCCATTCTCTGGCAACTCGGGGTTCCTGTAGTTGGAGGCCTGTAGGAACACACACGTTTTTTTCCCCACAGCCCAATGCTGGGCATTGTCAGAACGGAGACCAATATTAGGGCGCTTCTGAAAGTGTTCACCCAAACGCACAAAATCCCGCAGAGACTCCCCACGTCTCCAATCCACCCCGCCCAACTGAAGAAGTAAACAGCAGGTGGGAGGGTGAGCTTCCCTCAGGCTCTAGCGTGAATCATGCTCCCTGCCCCCATTCGTGCTGAGGCCTCACCTGGTTTGGGACCTGGGCCTGAGGTGGACTTGTATGTTTGACAGATGATGCTGGTCTGTCCCTCCCGGGGCTTCTCAGCCTTTAGCCGCAGTGGCTACTGCTTGTATTTCCTCTGAAGTACAAACTGCCCATCAAAGGGACCCCAGTTCCTCAAGTAAGAGCCCCCCCCCCCCCGCCAGCCCAGTGTTGGCTGCCTCTCACTTATGGGGGGAAGGTGGGAGGAAGGGGTGGAGACTGTGGTTACCCACAGTTGCCTCCTGAACATCCACTGTCTTCTTTGGAAAAGGAAGGGAAGGAGAGAAGTAGAGAGGGGGGTGGGGAGAGAGAGGATAGAGAGAGTCCTACTTAAGAGGAACGGCAGCATGCTAGTCCCAAGGGACGGATCACAACTGCCCGTAGTTTTTGTGCTATGCTGACAACTTGCCCAGGGGATGGATGGTGCGACTAGAATTTCAGTGGGCAACTGAAAAAAAAAAAATCTCGATGTATAGAACACATCGTGTGTTGTATTTTGCAGAACTTTTGCTTCGCTGTTTATGCTTCAGCTGTGTGTATTAAATTGCCATATAAAATGTGTATTACAGCGGGGGGGGGAATGGAAACGGAAGTTTCAGTCTGTCCTGATAAATCCTCATCCTGCCTTTTTTAGCTACTTTGAAGTTAGCAGTGGCCCTCGCAACTGGGCATAGAGAGGGGAAAGAATTCAGGGACGAAGACCGGAGGGGAGGCCGGAGAAAACTTTAGCTTTCTTAGTAGAAAGAAGAGCTGTCTCCCCTGCCTCCTTACGTCGTGTGGATATAATATGCAATGTCTGGAGCACTAGCAGCCGATTTGAGATCGCAACACAGGATGTCCACACGCTGAAGCTAGTGGATTATAAAGAAATAAGGGGAGCCTTGGTCTTCCTTAAACGCCTGAGGGTTTCTGTACTGTCTTCAGTAAGGCAAATCACACCACAGAAATGGTGGTGTAATCTGTGACACGTGGGCCAGGGTGACAATCCCTTCCCAGTGAGCTTGCCTCTTTTACCCTTTCTGCCTCCTATCTCCCTCCTGCCTGATCTGGTCACATGAGCATACCTCTCAGCCTTTGAACTTGGTGTTCCTTTGTCCTTAAATCTCTTCTCCGGACACTGCCAGGCTGACAGTGTCAGCTCCTTCAGATCTTGACTCAGAGATCGCTGTCTTCTAGATCTCTGGCCCTTCCGACCCACATAGCCCTCCACGTCGGTGCTCCACGTCTTCATCTTGCAGCCCTAACTGCGGAGCACTCTCCCCTCAGCTGCTGAGCACTCTGGCTGTCACGGGGTTGTGCCAGTACTCAGTGTGATATTGGCTTTCTCCCTCGGCAGATCCAGGAAAGATGAAGCCCCTAGAAGGCCCTTCCGGACAAGGCCTAGCTAATGTGGGATTGTGGTTCAACTTCTGGTGGCACCATATTGAGGAGCGCATTCATGCCTCTGGGAGGAAGGCTCTAAGGATCACTTCAGGTCTCAGGGGCTGAGGCCTCGCAGAAATCTGTAGCACCCCAGCAAAGGGGGCTCTGAGGGATTTCAGCTGAGCCCTGTTCATGGTGGGAGAGCCATTCGTATCTTTAGAAGGCATTGTGATTTTCTTAATTTGTAGAAAAGGGCGAGTGGAAAAGCTCCTGGCCCTCTCACACACGAGCCAGGAAGCAAGAACTTTGGGTTGATTTGCAAGTGGGAGTCTAAGGTGCCCTGGGCCTCAGCTAAAGCCCACAGCACAGTCCTAGGTGAGGCTGCCATCCGGGGCCTGCCCCGCTCTAGGTTGGCTAGAGGCATCTTGGCACCAAGTTCTGTTCTAAGGCAGCTGGGAAATCATCTTTGTCCCTCTGTTCAGGGGCTCATGTGCTGATATATAATTTACACAGACACATGAGTTCTGAAACATGGGCTACCAGATATTCATATAAATGATGTAAGGTGAAACTTTATTTTTTTCTTTGAAGTATTTTATTTTACATTTATTCAGTGTGTGGGTTTCTACCTCACACTCATGAAGGTCAGAGGACAACAGGTGAGAGTTATTTCTCTCTGTCATGTGGGTCCCAGAACGTAGGTCACTAGGCTGAGGGGCAGGCATCTTCCCTGCTGAGCCATTTTACACACCCAGCCTCCGTTTTTGGAGGCCAGGTCTCAGGTAACCCAGGCTGGCCTGGAACTCACTATGACTGTGTAGCAGAGGATGGTCTTCTTGTCCCCATCTCCCAAGTGCTGGGATGACAGGTGTGCAACGCTGTGCTTGGCTCTGAGAGCCATTTTTGAGGCCGTTTTCTTAAATAAGTTGGACTGGGTGGTGGTGGCTCAGGCTTTTAATCCCAGCACTCAGGGAGGCAGAGGCAGGCAGATCTCTGTGAGTTTGAGGCCAGCCTGGGCTACAGAGTGAGTTCCAGGACAGCTGGGGTTACCCAGAGAAACCCTGTCTTGGAAAACAAACAAACAAACAAACAAACAAACAAACAAACCACAACAAAGAATAAGTTGAATTTTTAAATTAAAATTGGTGATTGATTTCTTAAGGCCCTTGGCAGATGGTTCTGCCAACATGAGATTCAGAACAAATGTCTTTTCTGAGCAATTAATTGTTCAAGTTTTTAATGTGATTCCCCCAAGGAACTTCTGGTGAGTGTACCTGGGTCAGCTGGAGAGCCGGTCCCACTTCGCTGCCAGTGCTGTTTGCTTGGGTGTGGTCCCTCAGTTTGGGCACAGTGAGCTCTGAAGGTGCAGGAGGCTTTGTGAAGGCTTGCCCTTGGATTTCAGGTAGTCCCTCCGAAATTTGGCACACCTATCCACCTTTTCTGCGCCCAATGGTTTTTAGCAACTCCATTTGTTAAAGGGAAATAACAACTCTGGGCAGATATAAGAGATTCTCAGCCCGTATCAGAGCCAGGCTGGAAATGATCACTTATTCCCCATGTGGGCATAACTTTCAATGGCATAAGCACAACTGGCTTCTCATTAAATGTGCGCATGCTCACAGACTTCATGAGTGATTTTTTTTTTTTTTCTTTATGGCAATGCTTTGGAATTGTCTTTATACCCCAAGCCTCATAACTCCTCTAAATGCTAGCTAGCACGGGGTTTCCTAGGAGCCTTTCCCAGGTCATGTGGCCCAAAGTGCTGCTGAGAGCAGAGAGAACTCTTTGGCTTGAGCCCTTCCTCCATTTAGTCCTGGGGGGGGGGGGGAGGAGGTAAATGGTGGAACCAACGGTTGCTTCCAAAACGTGGGAAAATGGGCTGGCCTGAAGTCACCTTCAGAGAGCGCCTTTATTAGCCATTTCTTCTTCTACCTGCTTCTCTTCCTGATTCTGGAAATACAGCACATTAAGGGAGACGGTAGCTCTATCCAAGAGTACAAATTAGGAGGCTGAGGAAGGGATACCTTAGCTTTCTTGTGCTTCCCCTATCTTCTGGGCTCTCGCCCAACACCACCTGAGACCCTCACCCCTACCCTCCAAACCACTTCCTCACACTTGTGGTCCTTCAGCAGACATCCATTCTTCTGTCTTCTTCAGCCTCCGAGGGCTTGGCACATGGAGGGGTCAGGAAGCAGGGAACTGCTGAATATTATTTTCAACATGGCCATTGCTATGCAAATAGTACAGCCACGCATGGTTTCCCAACCTGCTGCCTTTGACTGAACTTATCTTAGTGACCTCCGAGCTCGGGGAGCCACAGGAAACAGTTCAAGGGCAGGACAGATTACAGGGGGACACCGCTCTTCACAGAAATCTTCAAAAGGGATTATCCTGCCACAAAAAGCCTGGGGGTTGACTGGGTCCCTAATTCCTGAGAATAGGGAGCTGCTGCCAGAGAGAGACACAGGAACCAGGGTCTTCCCTCAAGCCAGGATGTGGAGCCGCCATAGGAAGCCGAGGCCTCCCAGAGGGAGAGACGAGGAGCCTCAGGGAGCACAGAGCACTCACATACACAAGGGCCATCTGTCCAGCTCTGAGTGTCTCTTGACGCAAAGCATCCTGGGGAATTCACCGAAATTAAGAGGCTTCCGAGGAATGCAAAACATTCCTGGGGCCAGGGACAGGCCGGCCTCTAGCCTGTGGGGCGTTGACATGAAGAAATAAAAGATGCTTCAGTTGAGTCGACCTTTCTTCTCTGGAGCAAACCCCGCCCCTCCTCCCCCAAGTTGCCTTTAGTCTTTGCATCTGGGTTCCAAAGACTTGTGTGCTGGGGAAAGCTGAGAGCCATAGACTTTTAATACTTAGTCTCCATTTGGGAACAGGCACTGGCTTTTCATCCCAGAAGCTCTCTCGTTGAAAAAGGATAAACGTTGTCATGACAGCTGGGCGAGCATAATGACCAGGGTGTTCATTAGGATTCACCAGAGCACAGATAAGGACATGTATACGGCGTTTTTGTCCTCTGCATCTTACCCATTGAAGTTCCAACATAAACAGGAAAATCAAAGTAACTGTATTTAACACTGTAGGATTTCCCGTTGTTAGTCCCTGCGCTTTACAGTTCGAGAATTACTTATATCGCGTTCACATTGCTTTATGGAATGAGCTCAGTCAAAGTGTCTGGCAGCGCACATGTGACTTACATGGACATACCATGCCATTTCAGTAAGGGTCTTGAGTATCTGCAGAGTTGGGTATCCACAGTGGACTGGAACCAGTTGCCCAAGAAAGTGGCTCGGAAGGTTACGGGCTGGTGAATGGAAAGTCTGCTAGGCAGGACCCACAGGCCCTGGAGACAGGGTCGATGTTGCAATCTGAAGTCTGCACATCCGTGAGCTGGCAGAGAGCAGAGCAAAATGGCTGGCAGAGATGCGCTTGCATCATAAAACCCCCATCTTTCCTCTGACCAAGTGAGGTCCCACCCACATCGAAGGGGCCAGTCTCCTTGTTGAAGGGCTTATTAAGTTATACGTTAATCTCACTTAAAATACTCGCACTATAGCAACCAGACTGGCATTTGATACAGCAGCTGAGCCTCTGGGTCTATGGGCCAGCCAAGCTGCTATGTGAAATTAGCCACCACAGGCAGTGATGACTTATTCTGGGGTGTGACCATTATTCTGCATTGCCTCTTGTCCCCATGAGGACAGATGCCATGCAAAGTGTGAGCTCATAGCAGCCTTCCAGGACTCCTCGGGATAGAGACATCCTCTTTTCCTTGTATGTCAGTTAGCCTCGCTGTGTAGCTCAGGCTGGCCTTGAACTCACACCCACCTGACATTTCATACTTTAATGTACCTGTGTCACTGCGGCAAGTCAGAGGACTTTTGTTCCTCCATGGCCTCATGAGTCTATGTTACAGTGGCCAAGCATTTTTTCCTGAAGGGACAATGGAAACTATGTTCATGTTTTCAGGGCACTGCAACTCTCTTGCAACCATTCAAACAAAAGTAACCATAGAGCATAAGGAAATGAGTGTATGTCACTGTTTGACAATAAAACTTTATTTATAAAACAAGCCAAAAACCTGACCTCATTCATTTTTTCTCTCTGCCAAACATGTGGAAGGACACCTAATCTGCACTGTGGCCTAAGATTCTTTTAGGTATAAAGAAAGAAATAAAACAAAGAAGACGTCATCATTTCACAGAATGAAAAGCCCCGATACTGATAGTCTTCAGCCTGGTTTATCAGTGTCTCAAAGTCATCTTTAGGCACCACAGCGTGTTCGTCATCCGTCATCTTGAGCATTTTGGTCCAGTGACTCCTGCTGTTTGCCAAGGGCTTCTGAACTTCCTGAGGTGGACACATTCACATCTGGGAGGAGGAGGGGGAGTGGGGAGAGGGAACGCTATAGCGATGTTCCTATTAGTGCTGAGGAAACCCTTCCAGAGGCTTTCTCTCACTGCCGCTGCTCAGAGTTAGCGATGGTGCCTCTCTGAGGCTGGGTGAAGTACACAGCTATCCAAGGAGCAGGCAGGTGCACGGTGACACTTCAGATGGGAATCATGCAGTGCTGAGCAGCCAGGTAGTGAGGAGAGAAGGGAACTGGCTGGACAGACAGAAGGGCACCCCCTCTGCAGATCACCGTGCAACCACAGCTCTAGGGAACTGGAGCAAGACAGTGTGACCATGGGGCACAGTGAACCACCCGCAACCCCAGCATTAGGAACTGAAAATGCCTACAGAGGAATGAGGAACAGCTACTGCCTAAGCAGAGAGTGTTGGGGTGGGGGCTGGGGGCAGCCTGCAAGCTCGTGGGGTCTTGGAGATGCTGTTTGAGCCGGTATCTTTGTCAACTGTGCTGAATTCCTATGCCACGCTTGGAGATGGCAGGGGGAAGACCTGGAGTAGTTGTTACAACACTTTCTGCCCATCAGAGATGGGGGAGGGACACTCCAAGCAAGCATGTGAGCACAAGAAATGCTCAAGTGGCAGCAGGTGGAGGTCTGGCCCTGCTTGTTGGGGTGCGGGCCAACAGCTGCTCAGTGTGGCACAGACACAAAATGATGTGAACTAAGTTCCCTAAGGCATCACACCCGTGTTGAAGGTTCTTCAGACTAAGTTGGCTAAACAGAACACCGTGATTTTAAAAGGGTTTGGATGTTGCAGAACCAGAGCAAAATAATCATCCTCGGCTGTGTAGGCTGCACGTTACCAACTTATCTCCCGCATCTTTACCTGGCTGACCATCACTTATTGCCTGTACCGTGAGAACTGTTTTGTGTTTGTAGTCCACTAAGGTGAAAACAAGATAAATGCTTTTGGCATGCCTAGTTCTGTCCAGGCTGGCCATCCCAACCCCCCAACTTCCCTCACCCTCCCTATTAACCCTCTCCTGTCCTCTTCTCCATCCTTGATAAATGGGGTCTCAGGTGACTTAAGTAGACGGAAAAGTGTCTACTGAAGGCTAAATGTTTGTCTGTCCATCCCCCAAATTCATCTACTGAAGTCCTGGTCCCCAGTGTGATGGTGTTAGGAGGTGGGTCACTGGTAAGTGACTGGTAAGCCTGCAAGAATGGGAACAGGGTCACAGTAAGGAAAGACACAAAGAGATGGCTTCCATTGTGGAAGTTGCATGACTCAGGAAGCAGCTCTCCCCAGCCCCTTACTATGCTGGAGTCCTGATCTTGAGCTGTTAGAACAATGAGACACTATTTGCTTGTTTCTGCTGCCCAAGCCAAGACAGGACATTAGGTCAAAACTCTCCTCCCTCAGAGATGAGAACAAAGGTCTGTCCATTCCACATAGGACACGAATGGGGGTCCCTAGAAACAATTCCACCAAGTCTGGCCTAGTGAGCCAGCATGGTTATGGGGATACCTAGCTGGAGTGTGGACTCAAAGGCAGCTCCGTCACCAGAAAGCCCAGGCGAGCATCAGTGATGATTCACAGAAGCTGCATCCCTAGGCTCCCCACACAGCTTTAAGGCACGATCTCTGCCCTGAGCACCATTGCTTTCACAACACTGGGAGGGGCCTGTGGATCCTGGAACTCTTGCTTTCTGGATCTTCTAAGTTTTGTTATCTTCTGGGCCTTAAGAGCCTCCAGCCTCCAGCTGCAAAGGAATGTTCCAACCCTCAGGAGACACCTTCACAGCAGGTGAAGGGATTTCTGAGTTGGCTCTGGAATCAAAAGCAGGTGAAAAGCACAGATAGGTGAAGTCCACAACCAGCCCCAGCCTTTGGCCTCCTGCTGATGTTAGAATCCTTGCCCAAACCCAGTGGGGAAGACACTGTACTGTTTTTTTTCAGTGGCAGACCAATGTGCACATGGCTACATTCTTCAGGCTTTGGTTTCCCTGTTCCACAGGTGGGACTGAAACAGACCTTTTAGGGCCCGAGTACAGAGGAGATGAAATGTTCAAAGCAGGGCCCACATTCAGGGCTTGGTTCTGTCAGTGGTTACAGTCCTTGTGATTTTCCTTGTGTTTGCTCCACTGCATGAGAAACTGTCTTTGATCCCTGTCTAATCTGATTGCTTCTGACTATTCCCTTGGGCCACACTCCCTGTCACCCAAGACAGATAATGGAGTATCTGACCAGAATCTCACTCTTATTCTGGAGGGAGGGCCAGGAGAGGCATGAAGGAAACCAAAGTTTTCTAGGTCCCAGGGTTCCACTGCAAGGTTCTACAAGCAGTAAACAATTGCTGGGGAGACATCAACCCTTACAAGCCAAACTGCCAGCAAGCTGTTTGGGATGGGTGGGTGGGTGGCATGAGGGGTGCACACGGATAGGGACAGATATACAATGCACAGATGACAAAGACACGCGGGACGATGAAGACATGCTGATCAATAAAGGCACATGGGACCATGACTCCTGAAGGTCCTCATCCATGCTGGGGTGGCTTTGTAGAGATGCAGCCTACTTCTGAGTCATCTGTGCTCCTGCAAGCAACTCCCTACCTGTAAGTAAACCCAATAAACTCACTGACTCACCAGGCTAGACCCCGCATGGAATCGTCCTGTTTGTCTGTTGTTGTTGGAGCACAGAGACATTAAAGTTCACATCTTCCCAGGAAAGGCCACAAGAGAGACACAACCCAACTCTCCTCGTATTTCCAAACTCTGCCCAAATCCATCCCTCAGCATAGCATTTGTGATCCACTGTGAGGCCCACGCTCTCTCCTGTTAGCCACACTTGGCAAACATCTGTGGGATCCGGCAGAGTGATAGACTCGGCTCTTTAGCCTCGCTACCTCCTGGGATACCCAGGCCACAAAGTAATGAACATTAATGAACATTAATGAACGTTTGCTGAGCTAAACTGATTCCACTCCTTCACACTGTTCTCAGACCTCACACTGGAGCTAATGGTCGAAAATAAAGGAACAAGCTTGCTCCACTCTGAAGAGGAACCAGCGCTTGGGGCCTGAAAATATCTCGCCCAGTTTCCTGGAAGCCGGACACTCCATCGATAGTGGGCTGGAGCCTCAAACAGAGCAGCTGCTCAGGGACGACTGAGTCACCGTTCACTTATGTGCTCTCTGAAGGGCATTTTGATTTGAGATTCCCCAACGGCGCTTCCCTATCTGTGAGCCAGTAAACCTTTCCTTCGAAAGACTCCTGAATCAGCCCTAGGAGAGTCTCCACTCCCACAGGTTGTCTTAAGAGATTACAGAAAGCCCTAGAAGTTCTTGCTATTAAAAAACAAACAAAAACTACGAACAAAACCCTCACAGCTTATTCTAGACTCTGGATGCCCCCCAGGGGTGGGTGCTTGCTCTGTTGCCTGGTCACAAGTTCCTCATTGATACCCACAGCTGGATGGGTCAAGCATCAGAGAGGCAGGACCCTTAGGAAGGGTCTCATATGAGGAACCTAAGGCTTCAAATGTTAGCAGACCTGTATTACTCTTAGCCCTTTGCCTTTGGGCAATCCAATCTCTCTGCAGCTGTTTCTCTCCTGTGAAACCCTGGAACCCAGACTGTAACATCCCCTTAACTGAAATTCCACTTAACCGAAACTCTATTTCTTGTTCTCCTGGACAAAAGTCATGGCTTAGCTCCTCTCTTTTTTTCCTACAATGACCAGATATTTGTCCACTTAGGTAAGTTCCAGGAAAAACCTCATTCCAATTGTCATAGTCCTTTACCCCTGAGATTTCACCCTTGCTTCCATCTCTAGCCTGTATAGTATCTTATTGTCCTACAGCAGGCCAGCAGCTGTCCCCAGAGCTTTGAGGGTCAGGTGATAGGTGAATCTCTGTCTACACAGAGAGCTTGAGATTCAAATGTTCACAGGTTATGGAATGAACGTTTTGGTTTTTTTTCCCCCTTTGAGAATTCAGCAAGGAGTAGGATGGGATAGAACCCAGGAAAAGAGGTGCACTTAACTTTCTCAGACAAATATGCCCTTGGTTGGGATAACAGCGGTAAATGGAATGTGATAGGAACATCTTGCAGCCTAGAGAGACAGCTGTGGGCAAGAACTGACCAAGAAGGGAGTGTACTGTCTCAGAGTGGCTGCAGGCACCCACATCCCAGGAATGTGGCAATCAGGGACAGAGGGGTCCTGTGAAGATGTTACTGCATCTAAGCCTCAGCCAGTCTCATGGAGAGACTACAGTCAATTCCTCTTTACAAGTAGGAAGTGGAGGCTCAGAGGAGATCAGTAAGCTCCAGCTACATCGCAGTGGAGAAGAGACACAGAGCTCAAGTGTGGGGAAATCCTCACCAATATGCTCCATGTTCTCACAGTCATAGAAAGGAGTGAGTGAGTTAGTGAATGAGTGAATGAACGAGTGAAGCAGCTCTCTTGGACTCAGAGTAGCTCAGAGCACCCTTTTCCCTGACCCCCCCCCCCCCCAAATTAAGTGTTTCATAAAATGTGCTTCCATCTTGGAGAAAATCTGAAACACTAATCTCTGGGAAAGGCAAGGGAACACAGCACGTGGAGAAATAGTCACAAAAGGTCAATGACCCTGACTCGCTCTCAACCTGAGTGGCTTCTAAAGACCCCTCCTCTTCTTTTCCAAGACAAGGTCTCATGTTTTCCATTTCCAGCTAGACTGGATGGAAATCATTATATGAAGACTAGCATGACTTTGAACTCCTGGTCTCCTGCTTCTTCCTCCCCAGTGCAGTATTACAGGCATGAAGCAATGGTCCTAACCTTTTCTGGCAGGGGATTGAATCCAGAGCTCCGTGCCTGGTAGGCAAATGTCTATCAACTGACCTGCACCCTCAGTTCCCTAGTTCCACCTCAAAGGTGTGATCCCATTCTAAGAGGAACAAGATGCTGTGTCCCCGTCTCTCTTGCCTCTGTGCTTCTGAAGTTCCAGGAGGCCCAGCAGGGTGATGGAGCCCCTCCTCACACCCCAATGCAAGCACTTCATCTCTTGGTGAGTTCAAAGCCAGAACAATCGTAGCCAAGTCAGAGTGGAAAAGATTTACTACTTGCAGTAGGCAAGGAGAGTAATTCAAAATCAACGCCCGTCTCCAACCAAGAGAGCACAGGATCTCACTTAGGAAACCTATATCCATTTACACAGTGGTAGACTTATTCCTGAGCATGATCGCTTGAAGGTCATGACTTAAGAAGGAAAAATAGTGGATCCATTTTTAGGGCATATTTAGGGCAAGGTCATGGTAAAAACAGAAAGACAGAAAAACTATGGGAACATTGGAAGGGAAAAGTGGCTCTAACCTGGAGACCTAGTTGGTGTCTAAAGAAACTCCAATACAACTGATAAAACTAAAACAGCTTATGGAAATGCTATTTTTTCCTGAAGATATCTCAGGCAAGAATGTTACAGAGCAACAAATAAGGCATGCTTATTTAGGGCCAGGGCATTTGTAAGCATGAGTTAAGCCTATTAGCATACCTTTCTCATCCCCAAACCCGAGTGATAAAACCATAAATTCACTTTGTAATTTTATCTATAAATGAAAAAAATTTAAACATAAGATAAAAAAGTAAATCAGCTCATATACTTTTGCTTAAATTTTGAACTGCTTGTTATTTTCATTTTACGTGCATTGGTATTTTGTCTGTATACATCTGTGTGACGGTATCATGACCTGCCGTGTGGGTGGTGGGAATTGAACCTAGGTCCTTCAGAATAGCACTCAGTGCTCTTAACCACTGAGCCATCCCTCCAGCCCTGAACTGCTTAATTTTTAAACTTTGCTTACTTGGTAAAAGTTGCTGTAAATGACACCCTTTGAGCAATGTGTCTTAGAGAGCACTGAGTCCTATATCCGGCCGTTGTGAGGACATTCAAGTGGGGAGTGGGAGTCTCCTTTTGAGAAGGACAGACCACCACCGTGGATCAGTAATGTCTTTCCTCCCCACGCTCTCTCTCGCCCCCCTCTCTCTGCCAGCACTTACATGTAAATGAAATGTGTACCATCCTTGTCTTTATTTAATGAACTCGATAGCTTTGCTCCACTCCCATGTCCTGAAATTGTTTATCGCTGTGGAGTCAAGCTCTGCGGCTTTATCTGAATGGAAGCTGCTGAAGGAAGATGCTTTCAGGCCACTGACTAAAGAGCTAAGCTCCCCGCCTGAAGTGTAGCACCTGTTTAAATGACAGGAACTTCTGGGTGCACTCAACTTGTGTCATAAAGTTATATAAGTTGAGATATAGTTGAGAATAAGGAAAAAAAAAGATGTGTTTGATACGGCCCATGTTTTACTGTAGGAATCTGCCTCTCATTCTGAGCCCACGTCACAGAAAACCGTATCGCAAGCTCAGCCTTGACTGCTTTGCCTCATCTGACTCCTGCTTAGAGGCTCCACACTGGGAAGAACAAACCCAGGAGGCTGTCAGAGCCTGCTCCCTCCTATGCTTACCCATCTAGGAAAGGTGTCTATCTCCTAGGGAAACAGGCCATCATCCATCATGCCTATGCATTGCTGCTGAGGAGTTGCCCAGGAAGAAAGAATGAAAAGCTCAGAGATCCGACCCCATTCAGGACAGGATGTGAAGAATTTCATTCCATGCCGAGTTCTCA
This sequence comes from Meriones unguiculatus, assembly GCF_030254825.1. Lineage (NCBI taxonomy): Eukaryota > Metazoa > Chordata > Mammalia > Rodentia > Muridae > Meriones > Meriones unguiculatus. The sequence continues at coordinate 107,569,362 of NC_083353.1, forward strand.
GAAACATTGTAAACACATCTTGGGGTGAATAAAAAAAAAAGGGTGTTCAGAATGCCATGGCGCTAGCAGCAATAAACAAAAATGTTGAACCTTAACCCTTGCTTAATAGAGAACTGAAGACACAGACGGTCTTGGGATCAGCGTATCTGAACCCATTCTGGAGCAGCCGGGGCCAGGGTGTAGGCTCAAAATTATTGCATTTGCATGTAGATTCCTTAACAAAGGGCCCATGATCCATGGGCTCTAAATAGGTTAAGTACAGTCTCTGGCCAAATACAGATTAGGAACAACTCCTAAAACTACGAAACTTAAACCTAAACCGAGCACTGCTTGACTCTCCAGCACAGAAGTTCCTGTCCTCTCAGGAGTCAAAGAGAGGCTATGGAGCTCTTCGTCCCTGACGGAAGGCAGGGGCAAACAAACTTGATTTATAACAGATGACTCCAAGCCCTGCTTCCTTCTCTATTTCAGTGGCAAAGGGTATCTAATTGGTCCAAGGGATTAATCATAACTGCTGGCCAATAAATGGCTTTTGCAGACCCAGGAGAAACTCTAGGTAACCATGCTAAAAGATCAAAGGCAAAAATCCAAATAGGGACATCAAAGGATGAACACTGTGTAAAAAATGGTTTGAATTCACAGAACTAGTCCAGGCAAGTCAGTAAAATAAAGGAATAAAGGAACCAGATACTAGGTGGAGAGGAAGGCAGAACCAGCATTCAGAGTTGCAACATGCAGCCGCCAAGATGTCCAGGTGCTCAAAAAGAATTTTCAGATACGCAAGGAAACAAGAAAATGTGATACATGATCAAGAGATGCGAGCAAGAGCTGTGGCTTTTAAGAAGCCCCAGATGTTGGATGTAGTTAACCAAGACTCCAAAACTTCCATTGTAAATTTGTCCGAGAAGCTAAAATAAATCATATTTAAAGACTAAAAAAGGACGTATGGTGCAGAGAGAGAAAGCTGGTGAAGAGAAAAGGGTGGTGTGTGCTGTAGAGTGGGCTGTGATTCAAATTAAGAAGTGCTCAGAATCGTGAAAGTTACAAAGATACAAGGCAGATTAGTGGTTTCATAGGCCAGAAACTGGGAGGTGAGGGTTGAGTCTTAATGGTTACCAGGCTGGATTTCTTTGGGGAGGCGGAGTTGATGAGTGTATTATGATCGTAAGATAGTGGAGAGTATAATGAACCCAGATTATAAATATACTAAAGCCCATTTAACTGTATACCTTAAATTAGTCAACTTTATGACAACGAATCATATCTTAATAAAGATGTTTAAAAAAAGGTAAGAAAAGTTAACCAACCAACCAACCAAGAACCAAAGATTTCTAAAAATATACGTGCTGATGAGAGAGAGACTGCGGTGATTTCGGTGAGAAAGGTCACCCACAGGTTTATGTATTTGAACACTTGGTCTCCAGTTGGTGGCGCTGTTTGGGAAAGTTGTGGAACCTTTAGGAGATGCAGCCTTGATGGAGGAAGTGCCTCACTGGGGGTGGCCTTTGAGGGTTGGTGACCTCATGTCATCTCTTGTGACTCCTGCTCCTTGCCATTTCCTGTGTGTGGATGAAATGTGGCCGGCTGGCTTCCGGTTCCGGCTGCTGGCCAGGCCTTCTCTGTCATGGTGACTCTAGCTCTCTGGAACTGTAAGTGGCATGCATTGTTTCTTCCTTAAGTTGCTTTTGGTCATGGTATTTTATTGATACGGGGGGAGGACACCAAGACTCTCCTCCTGGTTGTGGTTTGTTCCCTCTGGCCCCTGTGTTCGTTCCGGGCGGAAGCTCTATTCCTTGAGCTCCAGCCCTGTAATCCGGAGTTAAGAATCACCTGTTGGGTTTGCTCTGGTCTTGCCTCAGACGAATTCAGGGTGTCATGGTGGTGTTTCGTGTAGTAATAGGGACACACCCACCCACACCTGTATTCCATAAATTTTCTTTTCCCCTGACTGCACTATCTGACATCCCTGTCAAAGAAACAGCTTAAGTGCCCCCGTGGCCAAGGGCGTACAGTAACCCATTAGACGTCTATCTTTTGACTTGAGAAATGAGTTGAGTAGACCTTGCCTACCTACTCCAGCCCTCTTGGCTTGCTTTCTGCCTTCACTCCTCACAGTCTTAGCAAACACATCCTGTATTGAAAGAAGTGTTCTGCACGTCTAGAACACTGGCTATGCTAAGCACTAGGCTGACTCCAACTTCTAGGTTTCCCCACTAAAAAAAACAACAACAACTCATAGCTGCTGAAAACTGTACAATGAATGTTATTTATCTAGACTGTGAAGTGTGTGCTTTGAGGTTCACTCATCAGAGAGCCCTGCAGTGATCCCCCTCCCCAGACACAAACTATAAGAGTCTTCCCTCCTGTTGGTCACACACTGATGTCAGCTATAAGGAATGTGTATCTCTTCTTCCTGGCAATAATCCTGTGGCCCAAACATTGTATTTAGAACTAAAAGGTATTTTATAATTTTTTTTTTTTTTTTTTTTTTTTTTTTTACCAAGAAGTCTCTATCTCAGATTCACTGTCACCTCTGCAGCTGCAGGACGGAAACCATGCCTTCCTGATCACTGTCCTCTCCCTTGTGTCCTTTCCTCTTCTTTCTTCCTTCCTCCCTATTTTGAGCAAACATTCATTTATCACCCATCTTACTTCCAGGTTCCTAAGCATGGTAAAGCTACTTCCCTGTGTCGTGTGGCTCTCTGGAGGCAGTCTCCTGCATCCTGGGTCCTGACCTATAGTGATTATTCCATGCTACACCCTGGCCATTCCTGCTACAGATGGTCATGGGCTCTCAGACTCTTTTAGCTAGCAGATCTCCTTGGGATCTGAACACTGCCCATACAGTGGGGCTGGGGTGGGGAGGGCAGGAAGCCCTTGGCTATCCTTCTGGAATGAGAGATGCTCTTCTGGTCAGCTTTCCCGGCACTGAGCACAGAGTGGCATTGTTTCCCGGGCGATTCTGAAATGCCTGCTGCCTAGCCCAGTCCTAGAGTATGCTGAGAATGCGGCCCACTGCCAGGCTGTCCTCACTTGAGATATGAAGCTTTCTTTCCCATGTTTACCCTGAACTATCTTGCTTGTGCTGCTGACTCACCCCTGGTCCTTTGGTGCCGGTAATGCACTGCAGGGTCCTTGCTGAAGGCTGCAAGGGAGCCTGGATGCAAGGGAGGCTGAACTGATGTCTTCTGTCCCTTTAAGGCTTAGCAAGTTGGGTTAGAAGCCTTGTGGAGCTGTGCTCTCTTTTTCCCACCCCTGGCCAAGGAGGAGGAGCCTGTGCTGATTCTGTATGGCAGGGCTTCATTTGTGCCCCCCTGGAGGTCTCCACAGATCTGGCTTGGTACACCATCTTGTTGTTCCGAATACCCAGCCACCACTGGGATATGAGTAGCTGGTGAATGGAGACCCTGAGTTCCCTGCAGGGGCCATGGCTATTAGAAGTTTTCTGGAAGGTCTCTCCAGCTGTAGATCTCCAGATGAGAAGCTCAGAACAGGTCGGTGGCCATGAGAGAAGGCAGGAAGAGTGGCGTCCGGGAGGGAGGGATAATGGGGGTCGTGTCAGAGCTCATTTCCTCTGGCCCACTGTCACTGTCACCCTGACCTTCGGTGAGGGATGGGATGATCCTGACTACATTGTCTTCAAAGTGTACCTGCTTCTTCTTGGCCAAGGAGTCGGCTGGCTCTAGTGCCAGTTCCATTAGGGTATCTTGGGGCTGTAGGACACGTGGCTTCTTGGTCCCCTTCAGGATGCTCTTCATGTGGACGAAGAACGAGCCAGGCCCCTCCTTGAGGGCCCCATGGAAAGTATAGGTTTGCTCAGTGTCCCCAGAGCCTGTGGTGCTCACAACGCTGCTGGAAGGGTCTGTGTACTGCTCCGTGGGCGCCAGCACCTCTGGAACAGCCTTTCTTTTCTTCCGCTTGCTCAGCAGGAAGTAGGCCAGGGCAGTGACGATTAGCATGGAACCTGGAAGAGATCTGGGAGGTCAAGATACTGCACAGAGGAAAACCAGAGGCTGAGCAAGCCTTTCTCTCCACAGCACCATTGCCTTACCACACTGTACAGGTATGGTTGGTACCTTGATAGGTCCACATCAGACTCAGAGGATGACATGACAAGGCTAAAAGGTTAAAATAGGTCCAGTGGCCAGGGTACCAACGAAGGGCTCTGTCTGCTTCTTGAGGGATCCTTCTGACTTCTATGCCCCAAGTCCCCTTCATGTGGAGAGCTGGTCTTGGTCCTGACTGCCTGACTTTCATCACCACCACCAGCTTCTCTCTGGGGGTAGAGGCCAGGCATATAATGGATTTACTAGTATTGATTCTGTTGTAGATAATTTGTTGGATATCTTCCCACTCCCAGAAATGTGGAGATTCCCCTAGGCCCCACCGAGAAAACTTGGGGAGATGTGAATCTCTCATGGTCGGTACCCATGGCTCATTGGGCTAGCCTGTGGACTCTCAGCTATGATCTCCTGCAAGGAACACAGATCATCTATGGGAATCCAGGAACCTGACTATCAATGCCCACCAGTTCCAGGGTCTCTTCAGTCTGCATCTTCAAGGATCAGGGCTTGTGGCCCACTCAATGTCAGGGTGAATCCTTCTATGACTTTCTTCAGGGGCCATGGCACATAGGCTAAAGAAGAAGACAGTGTAGTCTTCATTGGTGGGGAATGTTTTGGTATTGGAGATGGTCTCTGGGAGAGGCACGATGTGTATATAAATAAAGGGGGATGAAGAGAAGGGTGGTAGAAAAGAAGGGAAGAGACAGATGTGCAGAGGTGAAGACGTCAGGTCAGGGGTTAGAAATTGAGCCACCCTGCAAGGTACGAGGAGGAGGAACAGGAGATAAGGCTGCCATGCTGTTTGGAGGTCCCATAAAGGTGCCTGGAGGTTAGAACAGAATGGGTAGGCATTGACGAGATGCAGAAGGGTCTGGGTTGAGGACCCTCTCTCATTCTTTGAAAGTGGTTGGTGAGAAGACAACCCGGGGTCCCATTAAGGGTCCAACCTCTGGATGGCTATGTCCATGAGGACTTCACCTGAGGGTGTTCCTGCTGCTTGGTCAGCATAGTGGACATCTCGTAGCTATGCTCACATACTGTGTCAGAGAGGGCATACAGGCTGGTGGGAGCTTGGGGAGACAGCATCTGGTCCTACTGCTTAGATCACATCTGTGCTGCCTCCCCCCCCCGTTCCCCTAGGTGCTCCTACCTGGAATGGTCACATGCCAGACGAGGACAGGGTGGAGGAAGCAGGCCACAGACAGCAGCATGTAGGCGAGGAACTTCTGGAAGCAGCCCAGCCAGCAGGCCTTCTCCCTTGCTTTGTGTGCCAGAGACCCCGGCTGACACCTGGGGGAGGGGGCTTCAGGGTTAGCAGGCTCATAGAAATCATCCCATGCAGGTCCCAGCTTCTTAGAAGAATATGGGAACCGGAGGCTGAGCCCTACAGTATTTGTCATCTCTGTAGTGGTCCCTGGCTGAGTATCTTCAAGGACTGGAGCTACAGAATCCCAGGGTCCCCACTGTGGGTTCTATGGTTAGGAGGCTTGCTTGAGACACTCCAGGGGTCCACAGGCTTTCCAAAAGTGGTGGTTTTGGCCAACAGGAAAAGAAAGTTGATGGAAGTCTTGGGGCTTTGGGGGGAGTCTTCCATGGACCAGTAATGGTATGCAGTATAGAGGACTGTTCCCTCTGCATTGTGGGGACTGAACATCGCACAAAGAACAGGCAAGAACAAGGCTGGAGTTCAGTTGTATTGTGCTTGCTGTACCTCGCCAGGCACAGGACAGAACTGGCCTAGAAAACCTTCTCTCTTTCTTTTTTTTTCCCTGACACGTAAGGACTACCGTGTGTCCCCATGATACTGAACAGATTTCTTCAGGTACACTCCCCCAGGTCTCTAAGTAAGACAATGGCTGTCCTTGGACCCTTCATGCTCTGAGAGCATGGCTGTCCACCAGAACTACGTACAGCTCATTGGTGCCCTCTGGTGTCAGTCTGGGGTATATGTGTACATGGACACAGAGGAGCAGATGTGTCCTTGTGTGTTGGGAGATGGAACATTTCTGCACATCCTTGAAATGTCAAGAATCCTTTGAGGTAGAATTCAGTAGAAAGGGAAGCAAGCTGCCACCCAAAGGCTAAGCCTAGGAATCAGCTATTGACCCCCGCTAGGTGCTGAGATCTGGCTCTCGCTGACCATTTGGGGACCGACTATCTAGGCTCTGTTAGCCAGAGTCCAGGGTCTGAGCCCTTACCACACTGATGACCGTTTTGACACCCTGAGCATTGGCTGGACAACAGCAGGGCCTTTATGGCCCGAAGGTTGGAAGAGGCAGAGCTGGTTCCCACACACAGCTCAGTTTCCCACGTGCTGAGCCTCCTGCAGGGTCCTCAACCGATAGTAGACAGTCTGGACACGTGCCCAGAGACTGAGTGCCCTGGGGTAGGGAAAGCTGACGTTGGCAGGGAGTGTAGGTAGAGGCAGGCTCTGACTATCTAGCCAAGAACAGCAGAGAGTGGGTGACTGCGCTGGGCGGAGTTGCTTCTGGAAGGAGAACCAGTTCACAGTGGCCCCAGAAGCAGGACAACCCAGCCATGGCGCCGCAGGTGAGGTATTTCTCTGGAGCTGGGATGGTAAGGGACGTAAAGTTCACTTCTGGGGGCTACTCACCTGAAGCAGATGGCCAGCAGTTGAGCCACAAAGAAGGCCCCTTCACACATGGAGATGGTGACTCCTGTGAACCTGTGGATAAACAGAAAGGCTGGGAGGCCAGCCCTGTTGGTCCCCCATGAATTTATCATGGCTGTCTACCTGCAGCTCCTTTGATTCTCAGACATCTCCACTGACACACTGGCCAGGCTCCCTGCCCCCATCTATTTGTGTCTCCATCAAATATCCCTCTAGTACTGCCTGAATGACATGAAGGTCTGAATTGGAGTGGCCTTATATTTCTTTATAAGTACCCACATTGTTCTGAGTATACAGGAAGTTGGCAGGCTCCACAGGTCCTTTGCACAAGCTAGACCTTCTTGGAAGACCTCCCTTTCCCTCTGTCATCTGTTTGGTGAAGTCTTGTTATTACAATGGCAAAGTCACTAGTCTAGGAGCTTCCTAAGGCTTCCTCTGTATAATTGCCATGTGAGGCCTGGGCCCACCCTGGAGAGGACTCATTTATGGGAGAGTGCCCTGTGACTACCCATCAGAATGAAAGCTAGTGAGAGTAGATGGATGCAACAGGGCACTCAGAACCCACGGTCTGCTAAGGGTCACTGGTCCTGCTTGTTACCTACTGATGTGCATGCAGGTAGAAAGCTGGACTTCTTGTGACTCAGTTTCTCATCTGTAAACTGGGATTAACTATAAGGCTTCACCAATGAAATTATCACAAACTAGATGAGTAGATGTCTATAAGTCCCTTAGAACTGTACTTAGAATGTAACTACCCTTACACAGATGCTGTTTTTCCTCTCTCTGTGATTATAGTATTTAATCTCTACTTTTGCCTGCTCTCCCATGCTCTCATAACTGCATAATTCTTACCTTTTAGTTTTAAAATGAACATAATGATTGAAATGTGCCAATCACAGTTCTAGAAGCCTTAAAGAAACCAACTCCTTTGGTTATTGCAACATTTTTTATGACCAGCAGGTATATTAATATCAGTTATGAACGAGAAAGCTGAGGGTAAGAGCCTTGGCCAGGGAGGTACAGGTCACAAATGGCAGGTACAAGATGGGAGCAACCCCCAAATTCTGGAGATCATGTGACTAAGAAGTACTGAAAGGTATACGCTTTGTAGAAACTCTCAGTAGAGCCATTTCCTACATCCTGGGGCAGAGGGGAATTGAGGCTTGGTGAGTAAGTGACTCATTCAGAGTTTCTGTAAGGTGTTAGTGAGCCAGGGGATTGAGACTGGTGCTGAGCTATGAGTGTCAGAGAACAAGGCATGAGTAGAGGAGTAACTGAGTGAGTGTGAGGGGCGGGAAGACTTAAGGCTGGAATGAACTCAAGAATGACCACCACTGAGTCCCCCCAAGATAGGGCAGAGCCCCAAGGAAGAGGTGCATTGAGGGCACAGGGTGGCCATATTGCCCGACTTGAAGTACACTGGTGAGTTATCAGTGATGGAGAGGAGCCAGGCTCACCCTGGCTGTAGGGACCCAGAAAGACAGTGCCTCAGGGGCAAGGAGATGTGGTGTGTGCTCCATGGGTAGACACAGCACGGAGGCCATAGAGAGAGCCAGAAGTCTCCAGATGCAGCCAAGGGTCAAGAGGTAAGTTAGCAGTATAGACATGAGCTCTGAAGGTGGATCACAGCTAGGAGGTGGCAGATTCCAGGGGCAACCGGGAGCCTGCATTGTGGTAGGGGTAGAATGACACCCAGGGCAAAGGTCAGCCATCAAAGGGAGGGATAAGTTAGTGAGGTCTGGAAAGGTCAAAAGGTCAGAAAGAGGCAGTCAAGACGTTCTATTGCGGGGACACAGAGGTTTCCTCTAGCCTTGGCAGGAAGCTGCTAGAAGCTCAGGGCAGGACTGCAGAGATGCTGAGTTATAGGCTCAGGGACCCCAACTTTCTCACTGATTGCGACACCCCTGTATGGCCATCTATCTCATGCCAAGGTATATTGGTAGGCACAGATGTGGTGGAAAGGTAGAGTCAACTGGGGAGGTCGAGTCCAGTGTCTGAATGTGCGACCGGATACAGGCTGGCTGCTTAGTCCTGAACTTGATCATCTCTACAGCTAGTGCAGTGTACATCTTTCAGGATGCTAAGCTAAATGACAGTGAGTTGTACTTATCACGAAGGGGAAATATATATATATATATGTGTGTGTGTGTTATAATTATATACATAATTAGGGGATATATACACATATTAATATATAACATATTAAATATGTCCTAATTGTATGTGTGTGTTTGCTGAATAAGGAAGTGACTATAGGGATGCACGATGTGTGACTGGGAGGGTTGATGGGTAGATGATGCATACTCACAGCAGATAGAAGGCCAGGCTTTTGAACTTCCCTCGCAGGAAGGTCTCTGTGCCCACTCCAATCAACACTGCAGGGGAAGAGGAGAGGAGAGAGTGGGTCTGGGTACATCACTCCATGGCACTGTCCTGTGAGGGTTCTTGGCTGAGGCATGAGTTTCTTCCTGAGGTCTGAGAGCCAGGGTGTTTTCCTTCCATGAGTGCTGACAGCTGTGGTTAGGTAAAGAGAGCAGGAAGACTTCCAGGTCATCTCCGAAAACCCCAGGGAGAGCCCGGAGAACTCCCCAACCCTAGAGCACAGAAGCCATCCTCCATCCAGGTGCCCTAGAGACTGCCTGAACTAACTAAGGCCAGTGGCTCTTCAGGTTATTGGCTAGTCTCTGTGACGGCTTTCAAGACGCTTGCCGTCCTGGGCCAGGCCAGGGCATGTGCTTTGTGCCTTGCTATGGGTTGAAAGTTATCTAAATGCTCTTGCTTGGATCACTGAGATAGTGGCTGGTATGTAGTATCCCTAAAATTCAGAAGTTGCTCAGCCTAGAATTAAGCAGGTATTCCTTCTGAAAGTGGAGATAGAAAGACCTGGAGAACTCCACAAGGAGAACAACAGAGCCAAAATACCTGGGTTTAGGGGGCCCTGCAGAGACCGATACTCCAACTAAGGACCATGTATGGAGAGAACCTAGACCCCCTGTTCAGAGGAAGCCCATAGACTGTTTAGTTTTTAAGTGGGTTCCCTAGTGAGGGGTACAGGGGCTGTCTCTGACATGAACTCAGTGGCCGGCTCTTTGATCCCCTCCCTCTGGAGGATGCAGCCTTGCCAGACCACAGAGGAACACAATGCAGCCAGCCTTAATGAGACCTGATAGGCTAGGGTCAGATAGAAAGGGAGGAGGTTCTCCACTATCAGTGAACTAGGGAAGAGGCATAGGGGGAGAAGAGGGTGGGTGGCTGGGACTGGGAGGAGACAAGGGAGGGAGCTGCAGCAGGGATACAAAAATGAATAAATTATAATAAATAAATATATAAACAAAATTAAATTAAAAAAGAAATTACTCATTCAGAATTTAAAAGAATGCTCACTGTAACTTTTTTGTTTTGTTTTTGTTTTTTGAGACGGGGTTTCTCTGTGTAGCCTCGGCCATCCTGGACTCACTTTGTAGACCGGTGAGCCTTGAATTCACAGTTATTTCTCTGCCTCGGCGCCCTTGAGTGCTGGGATTAAAGGAAGGCACCAGCACTCCTGGCTGCTTACTGTAAGTTTAAGGAGATATTTACTCTCATGTTAGACTGAGCCCCTCCCACCCCTGACCTCCTAACAGAGTGACAGAGTGCAAAACACAAGACATGGTGAGAAGGACTGGACTGGGTTTTTGGACTACTTGTGTACTGACAAGGCTTCAAGGAGGACCTGAGAAAGAAAAATCAGTGCGTGGGGCTGGAGGGATGGCTCAGAGGTTAAGAGCACTGGTTGCTCCCCCAGAGGTCCCAAGTTCAATTCCCAGCAGCCACGAGGTGGCTCACAACCATGTATAGTGAGATGTGGTGCCCTCTTCTGGCACACAGGCATACATGCAGGCAGAACACTGTATACAAATAAGTAAGTAAATAAAATAATGAGCAACATCATTGCTGAGTGGGGCAGGAACAAGTCCTTTCCTCTTGGGAGGGTAGAGAATGGATTAGTTCTTACCATAGTTCCATTAGCCATTGTCTCTGCCCTCACAACACTCCATCAGGTGTTAAAACAGAATGCCTGTCTCCACTGTGACACACGCTATGTGCTTTTCAAGTGCGGGGCAGAGACGTTGACCCAGTTGGTAGGCACTCACTGAGATGATAAGGTTTATTAGCCTAGAGGAAGATGCAGAAGATTCCAAGGACACCCTGGAGGCTCCCTGTGTGCTGAGGTTCGCACGACAGACACAGGTGAGCAAGGACGGCAAAGCAGCATGGGAAAGGTCTGGATTTATGGTAGGAACTCCTGGCCACTCGGTTGGAAGAGTTTTCAAGGAAACCTTGGCATTTAGCATTTAGTTCTAATCAGTCTGTTTGGGGAGAAATCACCTGTTTTGTCCTAGACTTTTGTCCCTCCCCACCTTTTTTTCTTCTCTGTGCTGGGAAGCAAATCTAGGGTCTTGTATATGTTAGGCAAACTCTTGTCCACTTATCTACATTACCAGACCACTTACTAGATTCTTTAAGTCTGATCCAGAGGCGAAAGACACCATTTGAGGTATCTGTTTTGCCGTGAGCTCAGGAGCAGTTCCTATGATAGTTGCAGCTTTGTCCCTGGCCACACCCCTCATTATGTGACTTAGCCATCCCTTGTCGGTGGAAAAGTCACAAACTGACCTTTTCTGAGTAATGGGATTTTGTAGGCAAAATGCAAGTAGAGACATACAGTGGTCGTGAGGACTGACCCTTCTTTTGTGTCTCTGCCACCACCCAAATTGCCCGGTCGTCTCAGCCAAGGCCAGTCTAGCTAAGCCATCAGTTGTCTGGCCTCTAGGTAGGGAAACAAAGCCAGCCAACATTAACAGAGCTGCCTAGCCTACTCACCTGCATACAGGATAACCTAAAGCTTATTGTTGTACGCCACTGAGGTGTCCAGCTGTTCGAGGACATCATTTTAGCAAGATGACATGCACCTTCGGGGACATACTTGACCTGTGGCAAATCGCACATGTTTCAGGTGCAGTTTGGTAAGCACTGACGTATGTCTGTCTGCAGCCCTGAAAGCATCACTCCGTCAAGAGAATGGGCATTGTTATCGCCCTGAATGCCTCCAGGTACCACACCTGGTACCAGACGTCTTAGCTTCTCTTTCTGTGGTCCACCCCTAAGCAGCTGGTGATCTGCTTCTATCACTAGAGACTAGTTTATGCTTCCTGTGAGCTAGGAGAAATAGCATCGAATGAATGGTGTGTACCCATGTTTGGCTATGTGTTACCTTCAGAGAGTTATTTCCAGGTTCATCTTAGCTGTAGCATGCATTAGTAGCTCGTGCCAATCTATGGCTGACTGCTATTGCTGACGACGGGGTTGCACCTCAGTTTGCTTGTACTTCACACGCATATTATGAATTGAGCTGCCATGGGCGTTCACATGCAGTCTTTCAATGGTTATGTACGTTCTCTTCTCCTGGGTAGATGCTTGGCAGGGGGATAGATAACCAGATCAGATGGCAGCTGCATGCACAACTGCCGAACCGTTTCAAAGCGAGTGCACCGTCTGAGTTCCCACGAGGAGTGTGTGCAAGAATTCCACGGCCTTGCCGACGACGATTCTGTCTTTTCAGTTCTAGTCTTCCTAAAACACACGCATAGTTTCTCGTTGCGCCCCTCACTTGCATTTCTCCAAGGATGCATGATGTGGAACGTCTTTTCGTGTTTGCAAAAAGACATTGTGTTTTGTGTTGGCTTCCAATACTATATTTTACAGGGAAATGTTTTAAAATCTTGAAGGTATCCAATCAGAAGAATTTTATTAATTCTGTCACTGCAGTCTGAACTTTTGGTATTGAAGTAAGAAATCTCAGCCCAACGCAACACAGACTTTTATTCCCATTGTCTAGGAGTGTTATTGCTTTAAGATTTACATTTTAGATTTATGATTCATTTTGAGCCTTTAAAAATAATTTTAGGTAATTTTGTAGAAATGAATATTTAATTGTTTAGGTATCATACATTTATATACTAGTTGCTTTTGTGATTTTGTTGTTGTTGTTTTTTTCTTGGCAAGCTGATCGTTCTGTTTCTCTTCATTGCATTGCTGTGCTGGCTAGAGCATCACAGTGCTGGCTATCTGTGGTAGGGACGGACATCCTTGGCTTGCTCCAACCTTGGGAGAAAGGCCTCCAGCCTTTAACTTTCAAAGAGGGGCATGATTTTTGTATTTATTTATTATTTTTTAATGTGCATTGGTGTTTAGCCTGCATGTCTGTGGGAGGGTGTCAGAGCTTGGAGTTACAGACAGTGGTGAGCTGACGTGTGGGTGCTGGGAATTGAGCCAGGGTCTTCCTAAAAAAATCAGTCAGTGTGCTTAACTGCTGAGCCATCTCTCCAGCTGCTGTTTGTTTGTTTTTATACTTTCTTTTTTTCTGTCTTCCAGAAACATACCGTGGGGCTGGAAAGATAGCTCAGCAGTTAGCAGCACTGGCTGCTCGTCCAGACGACTGGGATTCAAGTCCCAGCACCCACATGGCAGCTCACAACTGTCTGTAACTTTATTTCCAGAGGGTCTAACACTCTCAGACATTAAAGCAGGCAAACCACCAATGCACATGAAAGAAAAATAAATAAATCAACATTTGAAAACAGAAACATATCTCATGACTAGTGATAAACAGCACTTCATAATAAAGTGTACTAAAATCTTTAAGATGCTGAAAAAAAATCAAAGAAAATATCAGAAGATAGAAAGATTTCCCATTCTCATGGATTGTTCAGATCAACATTGTGAAAATATCCATCCTACCAAAAGCAGTTTACAGATTCAACACAATTCTTACCAAAATTTCAATTCAAGTTTTCCTAGGAATTAGAAAAAGAAAGCAGTAACAACATACATTCCATGTATGAACAGGAAAGACCCGGTATAGCCAAAATAATCCTCAACGACAACAGTAACAAAAGTGCTGGGGCTATCAGTGCCCTAGATTTCAAGTCATTCCACAGAGCTGTAAGAATAAAAACGGTATAGTATTCATGTAAAAGCACTCACTGAACAGTGGAATAGAATTGAGGACCCACAAAGAGCCCACACTTCAGTCCTCTGATTTCTGACGAAGAAGCCAGTAGTACAAGTTGGAGAAATGACAGCATAAAAAGGTTTTGTACATCAAAGGGCACCACCGCTAGACTGAAGAGGAAGCCTACAGAACAGACGAGTTCTTTACTAGCTATACACTGGCCAGAGAATTAGTATTTACAACATATAAATAACTCGAAACTTAAGAAAACAAAAAACACAACTGAAAAGGGGGCCCAGGACTAACAGAGAATTCTCAAAAGATGAAATACAAGTGGCCGAGAAACAGTTGTTAAAAATTGTTCATATCCTTAGCCAAGGAGCAAATGCAAATTAAAACTACTTTGAGATTCCTACTTACCCCAGTCGGAATGGCTAAGAATAAGTGATGACAAAATCTGGTATGAATGTGAGGAAAGAGGAACACTTATTTACGGCTGCTGGGAGTGCAGTCAGGTGTAGCCACTGTGGAGATCAGTGTGAAAAGCCAGTAAGAAGCTAACTACAGCTCTACCTTAGCACTCAGCAATACAGCTCTTGGTCACATACCCAAAGGACGCTATCCTGCTACAGAGACGCTTGCTCATTTATGCTCGCTGCGGCTCTATTCACAACGGTCAGGAAATGGAAACAGCATTTAAGTCCATCCGCTGATGGATGAATAGATAATGGAAATGTAGTGAGTATTAAGAAAAATAAAATCGTGGAATCTGCAGCTACGGGTAAGGCTGGAAACAACAATTTTGAAGGAAGAAATTCAGGCCCAGAAAGACAGATGCTACGTATTTCTGTCATTTGTGGATGCTAGCTTTGACTCTTTACATGTGTGTGCTTTATTTGACACACGGGAGTCAGAGGATCATGAAGGACCCGCAGGGAATAGCTTTCAGGGAAGAGGAGGTGGAGTGCACTGATAAAAAGAGTTAAGTGGGAATTATGACAGGAAGAGATAAACTGCGATGGGGAGGGACAGCAGAGTAGAAGAGGGAAAATGGAAGGGATCTGTAACTCTAAAGGCTTCAAAAAAGCCACATGGAAACCCGCTCCAACAGAGACTTTCTAAAATATATCTATACACATACATAAAAAGAGTCCAAGTGGAGTTCTCTTATAATGGGTAGACAATTCCCCTACTAGATACGAGAGGCTAATGAATTAAAAAGCCCATTGCCATGAATGAGTTACTTCTTTTTCATTTGTTGGCCAGTGAGTGTCTATAGGTCCACACCCCTTACAAGTTATTGCCAGTGCTCTTGGTTACCAAAACTTAATGTCAAGGCCCTACTGCTGAAGAGACCACATACATGAGTCATACACAGAACATGAGGAAATCAAGATGGTGCTCCTGGAAGCTTCATTCCTACTGGCTAGCATTCATAGCCTGGAAAATGCTTTTCATGCTACCAAAGGAGACAAATAATCACCCATCTTACCTAGGTGTGTTCTCTGTGGCCTACAAGACCAACAGGCCTGGCAAAGTGTGCTTACTGGTCCTAAAGTGGCAGAAATGTCACAGGAGTAACCATCCACTTTTTTATTTGATTAAAGGTCTGTTCCGCAAGGTGAAACCCATTCCTGGTACCATTATCAGGACAAGGACCTATAGCTAGAGAGATCATAAACCCTAGGAGAAAGAACCTACAAGTATTAATTTGATATACAGACATAGCATTATATCGTTTCCTAATGACCTGCTATTATTCCCATAGATTAAGGAATCTTTCAGTCGTCATCCGGGAAGCCTCTGCTTGCAATAGATGATGATCAGCACAGGAACCCCCAGCTTTCAAAGTGCAGAGAATAACAGACTTCAGAATGTCCCGCCCTGAAGGTAACATATGTGTGGAAAGCCCTGCTCTAAAGGCTCAGGGATCATTGTGGAAAAGCTGTCAGAAAGGTCAACAGTCGGAAGATGCTGGGTGAGTATAAGGAAACAGTATCTTCTGAGCACAGCAGGGAGGCAGCACTGTGAACCCACTGCAGCTGTCACACCATGCACTAGACACGTGCAAGGCTGAACCAGCTCAAAGCCCAGCACAGAGAGGGGAGTTGCTTATGTCGTTCCAGCCGAGGAGCTTAAGAAATCTTGACAATATTCTTAGTTTTTGTGAGAGGAAGGGTCAGTTTTCTCAGAAAGTGTAACCCCTGATAAGTCATCAGTGCTCCAGTGGAAGGGCACACATTTGTAAAAATTCAGGCCTTAGTGGGAGGGGGCACAAAATTGTATGGGAAGAGGTAGGGGTGGTCCATCTGAGAAGAGTTAGGGGCGGGGAAGTGAAAGATGACCAAAACACTTATGAAATTTTCGAAGATCTGATAACCATAAAAAAAAATCATAAGAATTAACAGGAGGTGCATAGACAACAGACAGCCAATTATAAATGGATGACTTAAAGGTTAAGACAAACTGCAGCAAATTTCCCTTGGTTCTGGCATATTATTCTTCATATATATATATATATGTTTGCTGCAAATGTTCAGAATGTTTGCGTCTGTGCAGGGGATTAGTCCCTAGCTTTCTTATTATATAACATCTTTGTCTAATTTTGGTGTCCATGTTGTTCTAGCTCACTTTCTGGTGCAGTTTTAAAAACAGGACCCCAAATCAACTTGAGGGTAGGAAAGGGTTTGCTTTGTCTTACGGCTTGCATACGGTCACTGAGGGGAGCTGGGACCAGAGGACGGCTGTTCACTGGCTTGCTTTTAGGCTCGTGTTCAACTACTTTTCTTATACAGCCCAGGCCTACCTGCCCACGGATGGCACCACCCTCCGTGGTCTGAGTCGTCCTGAATCAATCACCAAGCAAATGTCCCCCACCCACCCACCCAGACATGTCTACAGGACAGTCTGACGGAGGCACTTCCTCCATTGAGGTTTCCTCTCTCCAAGTGTGTCAAGTTGACAACTGAGATTAGTTGTCACATGGGTAAAGACCAAGTCTATGAACTAGGTTGGAGATTACTCCCTGCTTTCAAGTTTCTGTAGCATCTTAGACAGAATTGTATTAGGTCTTCATTGAAGGTTGGTAGAGTTCTCCTGGGAAGCAGTCTGGGCCTGTATATCAGATTTTAGAGGTGAGACTGCTGTGTGAGAGTCCCTGTGAGTCCTCAGCACTGCCGAGGGAACTGTCTCCAGTTAGAACAGCATCTTCCTTGTGGTGATTCAGCAAACATTTTCTTCTTCTTGTGATACATATAACAGGTGCTGCTGCACCCCTGTTTTGCTCAGACAGCGGAAAGAACTACCAGCTCGGGAAATGCAAATCCGGATCACATAAAAATTCCGTCTCACTGCAGAGAGAATGGCCATCATCAAGGAAACAAGGAAACGCTGATGAGGATGTGGAGAAAGAGAAGCGCTTACGTACTGCCAGTAGAGCCCCTGTGGAGATTAGCATGGAGGTCCCTCCAGAAATCCCAAGTAGAACACCGCATGATCTATTCAGATGCACTGTACGTTACCCCATCACGGAGGTAATGTGTATACATGCTTATTACCGGGCTACTCACAGAAGCCAAGGTATGACATCAGCCTAGGTGTCCATCCATACATGAACAGATAAAGAAAGTTTGGTACATGTACACAATGGACTTTTGTTCAGCCTTAAAGAAGAATTAATGGTATCATTTCTTGGACAATGGATAGAATTAGAGACTATAATGTTAAGCTAGATAAACTAAGATTAAGAAGAGAAAGATATTTTCTTTCATATGGGGAATAACACACACACATACATACACAATGGGAAAACACACACACACACACACACGCACACACACACCCACCCACACGATATGAAAATAGAAGGGGATGACTAGATGGGGAAAGGTAGGGATCCAGGGGACAGACAGGTCCAAGAAAAGACAAGAGAGATTAATAGGCCCATGGATATAGACAAAGTATATAATATAAATACATAAAATGTTATGATGAAACCATCATTTTGTTCAATGAACACATAAAAAGGTGACTAAAAAAGAACTGTAAGCCCATGAAAACAAGATCAGAGCTGCCTCCTTCTTTCTCGCTTACACACTGCACGTGCTATAGATTTAGCTACACCCTGTGGAGGGTGGTGGCCACGCCTTTACTCCCAGCACACATGGGATTGAGTGAGTGATTGCCAGAACTCTGAGTACAACTCAAGCTACACCGCAAGTTCCAGAACAGCCTGGACTCCAGATCCCGTCTCAAAGCCACCATTGTAGCTGCTGCCGCCGCCATCACCACCACTCCAGCTCAAGCTGTGATGGGAAGCATACAATTGGATCAGGCCTTCTAAAGCTCACCCCCCCCTCCATCCTAGTCTCCTGGGTCACTTGTTACTCCTTTCCCCTGATTCCTCTTCATCCTTCAAGAGGGGCTATTTCGTTCTTGTCTCACAGACATTGTCTCCTGAACCGGCTTCAGGAATTAGCCTGCTCTGAGCTGGAGCTGATGGCAGCAGTTTTCACTTTGAGCCATTGCTTCACTGGAGTCTCAGGGTAGGGCCAACGGTTGTCCCTATTCTGGAGATGGGAAACTGGAGCTTAAAGAGCTTGTTGTGAGAAGCGTAGCACAGGTCACAGAAGCATGAGGCG
Organism: Meriones unguiculatus; assembly: GCF_030254825.1. Lineage (NCBI taxonomy): Eukaryota > Metazoa > Chordata > Mammalia > Rodentia > Muridae > Meriones > Meriones unguiculatus. The sequence goes on from NC_083353.1 coordinate 107,587,692, forward strand.
TTTACTAGTTTGCCTGCCTCCCTGCTCAGGTCACATGCAGTGCCCTGGGGTGAAGGTCTTGGCTCCTTAATATGTGGGTACACACAGGATAAGACGGAAACACCGAACATTTGCAGAGGAAATGAATCATAATTAGCTTTCCACAGTCTAACTCTAAATCTAAAAAGGAAGACACCGATATAAAGAATGAAGAAGGAAACATTTGACCTAAACCCTGTTGTGAGGCAGGAGGGGGGCAGGAAGAATATTCATCAAGACAACCAGACCAGAAAAGGAAAAAAAAAAAAAGGTTCATTTGGAAAAGCTGGAAACACTTTGTAACCTCACTGGGACAAAAATACCCTCCAGACATGTTGGAGTACATGATTTCTTCAATGGCAGGAGGTGGTCATGCAGATCTGCAGTTAAGGGTTGTTGAAATTAGCCTGCAGTGGAGGTGGGGAGGCTGGAGAGATGGCTCAGTGGTTAAGAGCAGTGGCAGCTCTTGCAGAGGACCCGGGTTGGATTCTAAGCACCCACACAGTGGCTCACAGCCTCCTGTAATTCATGTTCTGGGATCCGATACCCTTTTCTGAACTCTGCAGGGATTAGGCACACACGTGGTGAACAGATGTACCTGCGTGGCAAAAATGTTCATGCAACAAAACTAAATAAATACACAAAATTAGGGGAAAAAAAGACATTAGCATGCAGGGCCCTAGACAGTTACTTAGAAAACATTTTTTTTTTTTGGAAGGCTTTGACCAAGACTGAGGTGAAAACACATATTTGTTGTACCCATTAAGAGATGAGATCACCTGGATCTTAAATGCTGCTTTTGTCCTGGTCTAAACATTTGTAAGTAATTTGTATATTTGTAGGTGGTAAGGAATACTGATATTTAGCAGGTGGCCGTGTCTGTTAAATAGGCAGGTTAATGGGTCGTCAACAAAACAGACAGACAGATAAACAACACAAAACAAGCCTAAAGTGATCTCAGATCGACTCCAAGCACTTGATTTGGGAGAAACAGCTCATCAGTTTGACAAGCAAGTTGCCCACAACAGCTTTGCTTGGTTATTCTGCTACATCCAGTCCTTATGATGCCCTGCATTGTTCCTGCGTGCCCAGTTAGACAAGCCACCCGGACAGAAAGCCTCTGTTTTCCCATTAAATTCAGCACTACAGTGTTCAGGCATTTGTGGGTATAGGAAAGATAGTAACACTGAAGTTAGCTATGTACCTCAGGATGTATAAATGGGAGGTTCTATTGTGACCCTTCTCTCTGGAAACACATGCAGACAGGGTCCAAGAAAGAACTCGGTTGGAGACCTTTGGTATGGCCAGATGAGTCATGAATACAGATTATTCAGAGAGGAGAAATAGCAGACAGCTTAAATACCATTGTCTTCAGCTCCCAAAAGTACTTGGTGTGCTTAAATGTAGCGTTTGCTGTAATATTGTCATGCCTGTGCTCAAAATAGCCCCACGCCCTGCCTGTGGGGCTGTGCATGGTCAGGACTGACCCAGGGTAGAGTCATGTGAGCAGACTATGGAGTGGCTCTGACTGGGCCTCTCTATTGTTCTGTTTTTTTTTTGTTTTGTTTTGTTTTTTTGTTTTTTTTTTAATCCAACATCTTAGAATCATTAAAATGCAGAGAAACCTGCCCCTTTGAGAGAGAAGACTAATATTGGATATAAAACCATGGTGACTTATCTTGAATTGCAGCTTCTTGTAAAACTTAAATCTACCAAGGAAGAGAAAAGTCAAGAGCTTGGCTTTGGGAGGTTACTCCCCTGAGTGTGCTGGTATGAGCAGGCTCTTCTGATTCTCCATCCAGTGTCTGGTGCCCATTCTGAGTGGCAGCGCCTGGCCTTTCCCGTTCCATTTTCCCTAGAACACTTGAACCTTGATTCAGGCAGAGGATGACGAATAAAAGTGGGGGTCTCAAGACTAAATCCCTATCAGTTGGGCTCTGCCTCCCTGCTTCCTTGGCAGGATACCTTGAGGAGAGTGCCTCAATTCACCACATTCTCCTTAGTTTCCCTTCCTGGACAATGGGTACAGTGATGGGCATAGTGAGGCCTTAATGGATAGCACAAAGGATGGAATGAGGTTTTGAAGATAAGTAGCACAGGGCTTGGCTCATGGTGAAAAGTCCAACAATGATGCTATTTGCCAACTACTATTAAAAAGAGGCTGGAGAAATCAAATAGAGATAAGAGCAAGTGCACCGTGTGTGTGTGTGTGTGTGTGTGTGTGTGTGTGTGTGTGTGAGTCTGGGGTGGGGCCCAGGGTGGGGCTGTGTGCAGAGGAGCTTCTAGCATAAACATTTTGTTCTGAGGTAGTTTGGGAGGCCTTAGCAAGTACTGATGACATATGATCACTCTTAGGATAACCCACGCCTCTTTTTGTGTAGGGCCAGCAGGAGGAGGACTTCCTTTCCAGATAAAGGTCCAAAGACAGGATTCTCCTCCTTCCACACCTTGGGGACTGGGCCAGGCATCTGTGCATTGACTTGGAGCTCTTCTCACTCCTTTTCTGGTCTGGGGAAGGGCTGAGAAGAGGTGGGAGGTTACTGGAGATTCTGTGAGGGAAGTGCAGTGAAGTTCAAAGGAGGATAAGTCTGCCTTTTCAACCAAATGCTGAGAACCAATCTTATCAGGCCATTTCTCATGAGGCAAAAGGGGGCCATGTACTTCTGAGTCCTGCCCAGCAGGCATTCATTTACCAGGTCCTGTCTGATGCCCAGTCTATATTAAAAAAAAAAAAAAATCACAAGTTGGGTGAGATGGCCCGCATCTATAATCCCAGAGACTAAGGTAGGTGGCAAATTTGAGGCTAGCCTGGGCTAAATAGAGCCTGCCTTAAAGCAAAAAAACCAACCAACCAACACCGAGTCTCAGGTTCTCACAGAGGATGTGTTTGCTGTGTCTTGGTGAATGTTTTCAGTGATGGATATCCAGATGTTCTCACACCTGCAAAGGATGGGCAGGGTTCCACAGTCTATGCAGACTCTTAGTATGTCTGCATTGTGGACAGGGTCTTGCAGTACTGCAGCTTGGCAACAAACCTCCTAAAGATCACACTCACGTTCACAGGCTGCACACACAACCCTCAAGGCCCCATGACTTTGAACACCAGAGAAGCACTTTGTAAGATCAAGTTAGAGCGGGCTGTGTGCATAATGTCCAAGAAACCACTTGGCTGTTCCAAGGGACAGGATTTTTTTTTCATTTTGAACATACCCTGGCTTGGTGCTGTCTGTCCCCTGTGGCTTGTTTATTCTGGGTTAGCAGGAGCATCTGTCCCAAAAACCGCTTAGAGCAGTGGTTCTCAACCTTTTTAATGCTGCGAGCCTTTAATATACCTCATGTTGTGGTGACCCCCTCCCCAGCCATAAAGGTATTTTTGTTGTGACTTCATATCTGTAAAATTTGTTACTGGAATTGTAATGTAAATGTTTCTGATGATCTTAGGTGACCACTGTGAAAAGGTCGTTGGGCCCCTAAGTGGGTCTCGACCCACAGGCTGAGATCTTCTGACTTAGCGTCCAGGGCTTGAGTTCTATATAGGGCAGCAAAGCCTATGATGCTTCATGAATGGAGTTAGGTGGGAGGAGGCCATGTAGCTAGTGGCTTTCCCTGCAGGGCTTGCTGCAGCTGTAGCCACGGGAAATCGCTGAGTCATGAGTGCCCCTCTGATATCCTGAGCCTGTCTCCAGGGTCCACAAAGGACACTGCTGGGGCAGAGACCGCCACCCCCCGGGAGCCATACAGTCCCTCGAGGTGACACTCTGGAAGTGCTTGTTCACATCCCTGCTCAGCCTCTGGACCATCTATGCTGTTTATGTACAGAGGCTCCTCATCTGCCCCACACCCCTGGGTTTCTGCAAAGTGCCAGGCTCTATCTCAAGTCTCATTTCCCTGGACTTTTCAACAGAGGATTTCAACAAAAGCGGCTTAAGGGAATAAAGAATTTGCAAATCTCATGTACTGGACAGAGTCCCTAAAGGCCAGTGATGTCAAGAGAAACCTGAAACCTGCCAGAGAGCATCAGAGCCCCTTTTAGCTTCCCACTTGCCCCAGTGCTCTGGAGAGCCCAAGGGATATTCACTGAAAGCTCGGCTTTTAGAAGGCAGTGATGGCCTATTTTTAGCCTGGATCTTATATCAAAGAAAGGCGGCCCCTCTTTAGAATTAACAGCAGCTTCTTAGCAGAGATGGAGGTTGTGGTTAGGATGTACAATATGAGTCTCAGCATCTGCATTGATACACTGCTGGGTAGAATCTTTCAGAGGCCCTTTGTGGTAGGCTCCTGTCCTGTTTCTGTTTTCTCCTTTTCCAATGTCCATCCTGTTTGTCCTTCTGAGTGAAGATTGAGACTTATAACCAAATTTTGGGCAGAGTGCAGGGAATCTTATGAAAAAGGGGAAGATAGTAAGACTGGAGAGGACAGGGGCTCCACAAGGAGAGCAACAGAACCAAAAAATCTGGGCACAGGAGTCATTTCTGAGACTATACTCCAACCAAGGACCATTCAAGGATATAACCTAGAACCCTTGCACAGATGTAGCCCATGGAAGCTCAGTGTCCAAGAGTATTCCCTAGTAAGGGGAACAGGGTCTGTCTCTGGCATGAACTCAGTGGCTGGCTCTTTGATCACCTCCCCCTGAGGAGGGAGAAGCCTTACCAGGCCACAGAGGAAGACAATTCAAGACAGTCCTGATGAGACCTGATAAGCTAGGGTCAGATGAAAGGGGAGGAGGACCTCCCCTATCAGCAGATTTGGGAAGGGGCATGGGAGAGAAGAGGGAGGGGGGATTGGGAGGAATGAGATAGGGAGCTACAGCTGGGATACAAAGTGAATAAACTGTAGTAATATAAAAAAAAATAAAAATTTAATTTAAAAAGTGTGCAATATGGCAATATGCTTTGGTGTGAGCATGTGCTGGGCGTGTGTGGCGTGACAGGCCATCCTTAGGCTGAAACCATCTAGACTCACTAACTCCATTAGAAGGGTAGATATGTGCACCTCAGGCAGCTTCCTGGCTGGAGGGAAGCAGTGACTGCGGAGTATGGCTGTATTCTAGATGTGAGATTCCTGGTAGCCCAAAAGGAACAATGTAGGAAACTCGCTCTGTCCAGGGAGCACAGTAGACTTGGAGCAGCAGTAGCTCACACTCTCATGGTGGAGATACATTTAAGGTTGCCTTGCAGGCCTTGTGATCATTGCCTACCTGTAAGAGGCCTTGGGGTGGCCCTTCAACCAGCCTATCTACACGGTCTGAGCAGACCAATTCTTTTGCTTGGGATGCAGGGAAGGCTTTGTCCAGTGCTATTGGGAAATTCCAGGGTCCTCCTACTCCAACCTCCTGTGTGACCTTGGCAAGGTTACGGCTCCAATCTGAATTCACTTGCTCCATCTCGTAGGCTGGAATTTGACCTTGCCTCTTCTGACTCACAGCCCTGCTACTAGAAGAGCCCATTAACCAGTTGACCATGAGCCCAACCGAGCACCCCAGGAATGATGTGGATCCCTACTGGTCCTGGAGTATACCACAAGGGCATCCACTGAGAACCTCTGTTCACATGTTGTCTTGCTCAGGACTGCATCTGCACATCCGTCCAGCACAGAGGTGGGGAAGCACAGCTTCAAAGGTCCACAGGGCCGGACCAAGGTTGTACATACACTAGAGACCTGAGGCTCGGCCCGCATTGCTTTGGTTTGAACTGGAGAAGCCTTTCAATTGGCAGAGACTCTTGAAAAAGCTTTTATCTGGATGCCAAAAAGGATTTAATATGTAATTTTTTCTTTTTGTTTCCCCAAGAGCCTTGGTGCACAGAGCTAATGGCTCAGATCACCGCCATTCAGTTCCTCAGCATAGATTCTGGCCCTCTGGATTGGTGGGGCTAAGGATGAGGTTAGGGTCAGAAGTCATTTCTTTGCCAACCATCTGAAATCCAAGTCAGCTGAGCAGCTCAGGTGATTTCCAGTCCTCTAAGCCCACACCACGCTCCTGTAAATGGCTCATAGCAAAGGGGCTGGTTTTCAACAGTGCATTTTGTCTGCAGGCTATGGGGAGGGTCTATGGAAGCTGGCCATCTTCATACCTAGCGCATCTCCTGAGTGCAGAGCTACCCTGTCAATGGGATGCTCTCCTCACAAGACAGGACTATTGCTGAACAAAGCAAGGTAAACTTAATTGACCATTTTTATAGCTACACATCAGTAAGAATTCTCACATTTTCCCAGCCATTTATACCTTCACCGCCAGTCCCCACTCCAACCTGCTGTCCTCATGTCATGGCCCTTTGAGGGCAGGGGGCAGACATGTTAGCTCATTGATGGCGATGATGAAGGCTCCCAAGGTCTCACGAGAGTGGGCTGCCACTGGGTCTCAACTCTTTTGAGTTGAGAAGGCTCGCTCTTCTACACTTGCCTAAAGCTCTCTTTGCACCTGCTGCTCTCCTGAAGTCCAGGGTTTCCCTCAGGTCTTGAAAGAGAAGCCGAAGGGCAGATGTGGCTAGATGTGCCCACCCTCTCCTGGCTAGAAACCATTTCTCTAGTAGCCTTTCCTGTTGTGCCTCTGAGCAAGGAGCTGGTAGATGAGAGGTAGGATCTTACCTGCAGCTGTGGTGATGCCCAGGAGCCGGCAGGTATATTCCAGCACAGTCCAGAACACCTGGAGCTTCATGGTGCCAGAGGTGTGAGCAGGGTCCCAGAAGGGCAGGCTGTGAAGATTCCTCTGGATCTGAGATGCTCTGGGTGCCTCTGACAAGCAGGAGGCTGCAGGGGCTGGCTGGGAGCCGCTGGGCCTCTCTGGTCTCTGCCTTCCTGATCTATCTAGTTCTGGCTTCCACAGCCTGGCTGAGGTGTGAACAGGGCTCACCTCCTTGGCTTAGCAGCCTATGCCCTTGCCAAGTGCTGCTCAGCTTAATCATTTATCTTGGAAGAATGCTCTGGTTGCTCCACATAGCCCTGGCCTAGCCTGGAGCAGCTTCAGCCTTGGTGCAGCCGCCTGAGATCATGCCGATTAGGGTTGGGCAGGAGGCAGCCTAGAGCTGGCAATTAACTGTTTCTGGCTGGGAGGAGGGAACAGGAGAGCTAGCATCCAAGCCCTTCCTTATCAGGCCGTGCCAAGAAAGTCATACCCACACCTCACACCTGCTGGGGTCCTAGAGGAGACTGGGCACATGCAGATCTGGGGTGGGGGAGAAATGGTAGAGACAGAGACGGAGAGAATGAATATGTTTTTAAATCACCAGCGGGAAGAACTTCTGAAATGAGTTCCAGGCTTTTTTTGTATTAGTGGGCTGAAATGATTTCCTCATCTGCGACCTTCTTAGCTCAGACCACAGCAGTGGAGACCCTCTTGTATTCCTCGGAGGCAGCAGGGATATGAGATGTGGGGAAGCCCGGTGCAGGCTGCATGAATCATTAACCGGGTGACCTTGAGGAAACCCAAAGGTGCCTGTGGCAGAGAGTGAAGAAGAAATATAACTGCACGGGTGTTCTCAAAACAGGAGAGCCCCCTAGAGCCCCGCTGCTCAGCCTCTGAGACTGGCCCTTGTCAGATTTTGCCGGCTCTTATTCTCCACCTGGTCTAGTGAATTGAACAGTGTTGTGTTTTAGCCTTCCTGTCAGCTCTTCTCTGAAATCTATTTCTTGTCTGCTCATGTGGGATGAGAGACATTATAGTCTGATCATTAACTTGTATTGCATAGCCCACCCCTTCCTGTAAGAACCTCTGTGCCCATATGATGCTTAAGATGAGGTATAGGAGTGTATCATATAGTGTTTATTGTGTGTGAGGCCCTGGGTTCCATCTGTAGTTACACACACACACACACACACACACACACACACACACACACACACACACAGAGAGAGAGAGAGAGAGAGAGAGAGAGAGAGAGAGCAAGCACAGAGTAGGGAGTATGTCAAAGACTACGACTTGGAATATTCTTCACTAAACAGAATTTTTTTTTTTTTCAGATTATTTGTCTGTATTAGCTGAGCTTTATCTCTTTTAACCTTCCTGAAATGTGACATGCTCGGGCATCCAGCATCCCCTGTGCTAAATGCAGGTTAGGGTGTCTCTGTGGTGCACACTGAGTTGATCTGAGGAAGGAGCGGGGGCCCGGGCCATGGTAGCTCTGTGGCTTACGGCCTTCTTTGAGAACCTTTTCTCTGAGGAGACCGGGAAGCCCTCATCACACCACAGCTGTCACTCACCTTTTCTGAGCCACAGTGGCATATTTTGGCTTGTGCCTCATACCTCTGTGCTCAGAAGACACGGCCTCATTCCTGGCCAAGGTTTGTGAGGACCGTTTAGTCCACGGAACACGTCCATGGCTTCTCCTTCCCGGCCAATACTTTAGGAATGAGCAGGTAACCCAGTTTTGGACCAACACCCCTGAAGGAGCACCTGCTGCTGGGCTTTTGGGGAAGTCCTCCTTGCTTCTAACAAGGGGCTCTAGGGCAGGCTGAGCTATGTCTCTATGGACTCCTAGTCAGGATGAGGAGTGAAAGGGTGGGGTTCTGTCCCACGAGACAACAAGCAACAGTGGGATGGCTTCGGGAGCTGCTCAGCTTTTGAGATCTGCTTTGTCACCTGGTTACAGTGGTTACAGTAGGATTCCAGCTACAGCAGAATGATCGTTGCCTAATGGAATGGGTTGTGTCTGAATGGGCTCAATTCATGGCTTTTTTTTTTTTTTTCCCTAATCGGGATTTTCTCTGTGCTCTAAGCTCACAGTGGGGCAGGTAGAGAACAAAAGACTGTAAAGTTAAGGCATTCCTCAAAACCCAGAGGTGCCCTGTTTTTGAGAGCTGCCCTTTCTCGCTGATCTGGGACATGGCATTGAGCTGATGGCGTGAGGACCACAGAGTCCATTTCAGAAGCAAAATGGAAGAGGATTTCCAGTGTGTGTCCCTTTAGAAGAAACCACAAAGTGGGCACAGGACCATTAATCCCATTTGTAGAACCCCATGGGGCAGAGAGTAGCCTGTCTTGGCAATGTTCCCCAGACCTCTTGCAGTTTAAAGAAAAGGCTGCTGAGAAGCAGTGGCTAGACCCTAAAATAGAACTTGGATGAGAAAGAAGTGAGGCCCTAGACATGCAAGACTGACCTGGGCATCACTAATGTGCCCAGTGGAAAACAGAGCAGCCGTTTCCTGAGCACTTAATGGAAGGCCCGGGGAGTTTCACTTTCAATAGGTTGGTGAGAGGCAGAGGAGGGAAGGACAGAAGGAAGGCGGAGAACCTGGAGTGGGCAGGGATTCATGAACCCATGTAGTGCCTTTAAAAGTCCTCCAGGTGACAGAGAGTCTTATTACAGCAGGGAGCCATGTAGCTTGTGCCAGCCAGGACCCCGTTGCTCAGGACAGTGGTATTATGTGGATTAAAAAAAAAAAAAAAAAAAAGCCCAATGTCGATTTTGATTTTGTCCTGTGGTATACAGTGGGTGGAAGTTGAAGTGGAGAGCTCTTAGCTCCAAGCAGAGAAATGTGTTCTAGCAACTGATCACCCAGGAGTAGGATAGGCATTGGGGGACGTGATGTGAATGGCCTGAAGCCCATGTGAGTGCTAGGGTAGGAGACTGTGGACGATCTGCCATCTCTGGATCATTCAGAGTGAGAAATCTGTGATTCTGAATGACCATTTCCTGGGAAAGTGATGTGGTGAAGTTGAGCCACGGTCGGTGGTTGCAGATTTTAAAATCATTCTGGTTGTAATCTGGTAAAAAACAAAACAAAACAAAACCCCGTCCTGCCTCCAGGGCAGCAGTGATATTGATTTTCATCGTGACAGCTGATGCTTGTTCAGCCTGCCTGCATTTGATAGAGTCAGTGCTGTGTTCATGTGCAACCCCACTTAAACTCTCAGCTTTGCGTCCAACTAGGGGAGCTTACTCAACATCACAAAGGAAAGCAACGAGGGGACACTGAGTCTGGTCAGGCCTCTGGCTCAGACCCTCCGCTGCTCTCTCAGCTTTTGATTTATAGATGCTTCATCGCGGATGGGGCTGTCCTGCGAGAGGGCACTCTTCCAGGAACTGTGGAGATGATTCAAAAAGATTTTGTCTGAAATCAGCGCTGGGAGCCTCTCTGCTCCCAGATTTGAGGAGCTGGGGACTGATTCCCTGAAGGCTCACACCTTCTGCAGAGGTGGTCTGCTGGACGTCTGGGGCGTCCGCGTGGCTTTGTCTGGGGCTTCTGTTTGTTACTGTACATGGGGTGTTTGTCAGACATCCCAGCCGTATGGGATGGATGTAAATTACACATCACTGACAGGGCACAGAGTTTCCAGATGCTAGGGGTGGCTCTGGGGATCTTGGGGAGTGAGGAAAGGATGAAATGTGAGGATGTGCTACTCGTTTGCCACTGGGCTTGAGGACGCCTCCACAAAGCAGTAGGAAGAGCATGGCCATAAATCAAACCTAGAGCTGTCCCCGGAGTGGTTCTGGGCTGATTTAGACGACCCCTTGATAATTCATATCCTTCCTCAGGTCTTATTTCCAGACCCTTAGCTGGATGTCAGGAGAAGATAATGGTAGTGCATCACAACTCCAGTAGCCTAATTAAAATAATTTTTTTATAAGTTATTCACTTTATATCTGATTGTAGCCCCCTCCCTTGTCTCTTCCTGGTCCCTCCATCCCTTCCTCTTCCCATATGCTGCTCTCCTAGACCACAGAAAGGGGGAGCCCTCCTTTCCTAACATCTATCAAGTCTCATTAGGACTACCTGCATCCTCTTCCTCTGTGGCCTGGCAAGGCCAAGCCACCAGGAGGAAGTGTTTCAGGAGCAGGCAACAGAGTCCATGTCAGAGATAACCCCTGCTCCCTTAACCCACGTGAAGATTGAGCTGCCTATTGGCTACATCTGAGCAGGGGTCTAGGTCCTTTCCAGGCATGGTCATTGGTTGGTGCATCAGTGTCTGTAACTACCCTTGGGCCCAGATTTGTTGGTCTCCTTGTGGAGTTTATGTCCTCTCCAGGTCCTTCTAGCCCCCAACTCCCACCTCCTGCTTTCTCATAAGACTCCCTGTGCTCTGTCCAAAGTCTGCCTCTGAATTTCAGCATCTGCTTCAATCCCCTGCTGAGTGGAGTCTTTCAGAGGACATCTATGGTAGGCTCCCATCCTGTTCCCTCTCTTCAACCACTTCCAATGTCTATTCTATTTGCCCTTCTGAATGAGAATTAAGCATCCTCCCTAGAGTCCTTGTTATTTAGCTTCTTCAGGCCTGTGGATTTTAGTATGGTTATCCTGTATTATATGGCTAATATCCACTTATAAGTGAGTGAGTATAAGCAGATATTAGCCATATAATACAGGATAGCCATGTGTGTCTTTCTGGTTCTGGGTTACCTCACTCAGGATGATCTTTTCTGGTTCCATCTATTTGCATGAAAATGTCACAATTTCCTTGTTTTAAATAGCTGAATAGTATTTTATTGTGTAAACGTACCATAATTTCTTTATCCATTCTTCAGTTGAGGGACAGCTAGGTTGTTTCCAGATTTTGGCTGTTCTGAATAAAGCCACTGTGAACATAGTTGAGCAAATGGCGTTGCTATATTGGTGGAGCATCTTTGGAGTATATGCCCAGAAGTGGTATAGATGGGTCTTGGGGTAGCACTAGTCCCAATTTTCTGAGAAAGTGCTAGATTGATTTCCAAAGTGATTGTATAAGTTTGTGCTCCCATGAGCAATGGGGGAGTGCTCCCCTTTTCCCACATCCTCGCCAGCATGTGCTGTCACTTGAGTTTTTGATCTTAGCCATTCTGATGGGTGTAAGATGGAATCTCAAAGTTGTTTTGATTTGTGTTTGCCTGATGACTAAAGACGGTGGGCATTTCTTTACATGTTTCTTGACCATTTGATATTCCTCTGTTGACAAATCTCTGTTTAGCTCTGTACCCCACTTTTAAAAACTGGGTTATTTGGTTTGTTGGTGTTTAATTTCTTGTGTTCTTTATATTTTTTGAATATTAGCGCTCTGTTGTATGTAGTTGGTGAAGAGCTTTTCCAAGTCTGTAGGCTCTCATTTTTTTCTGTTGATAGTGTCCTTTGCTTTATAGAAGCTTTTCCATTTTAATAGGTCCCATCTATTAATTTGTAGATCTTAGAGCCTGAGCTGTTGGTGTTCTGTTCAGAGAGTTGTCTCCTGTGCTGATGAGGTCAAGGCTCTTACCCACTTTCTCCTCTAGCAGATTTAGTGTACCTGGTTTTATGTTGAGGTCTTTGATCCACTTGGACTTGAATTTTGAGCAGGTTAGTAAATATGAATCTATTTTCATTTTTTCTACATATACACATCCAGTTAGACCAGCACTATTTGTTGAAAACGTTATTTTTTCCCCCATTGTATGGTTTTGGCTTCTTTGTCAAAAATCAAGTGTCAGTAGGCATGTGGGTTTATTTCTGGGTCTTCTGTTTGATTCCATTGATCCACCAGTCTATTTCTATGCCAGTATCATGCAGTTTTTAATACTGTTGCTCTATAGTATAGCTTGAGGTCAGGGATAGAGATAACTTCAGAAGATCTTTTGTTGTACGGGATTGTTTTAGCTATTCTGGATTTTTTTTTTTTTAATTTTTCCATATGAATTTTAGAATTGTTCTTTCAAGGTCTGTAAAGAATCGTGTTGATATTTTGATGGGAATTACAGTGAATCTGTAGAATGCTTTTGGTAGGATGGCCATTTTTACTATGTTAATGTTACAGATCCATGAGCGTGAGAGATCTTTACATCTTCTGATAACTTCTTCAATTTTTCTCTTCAGAGACTTGAAGTTCTTGCCATACAGGTCTTTCACTTGCTTGGTTAGTTACACCAAGATAATTTATGTTTTTTGTGGCTATTGAGAAGGATAGTGTTTCCCTAATTTCTTTCTTAGCCCATTTGTCTTTTGTATACAGGAGGGCTTCTGATTTTTTTTGAGGATTAAAGATGGCAGCACCGGCTGTCAGAGTCCTCTAGCAGAATTGCACAGTTCTAGAGTCCGGAGTGAAGACTGAAAGAAAAATTAATAATCCAACACACTACACATGGGATCTTTCTGAGAGGGCTCTAGTAGAACTAGTCACTCTGGTTTATTCCAATAATCCCTTTTTAAGTCAGAGCAAAAGCACCTCAGTACAATGAATGAATTCACAGAGAAATCAAAACTTCTTTACCTCGACCACCTGTCTGTGTGATCTTCACACAAACAAAAGGTGTGAACTTGATAAGACATCCCACCTGCTGTCTCAAACAAAAGGAGATAGACTTGGCAGTTTATCACTGACTCTGGGAGAAGGCCAAGGTGAAAACATGTCTTTCCACTGAGATCTAAACAACAAAGCAGCCTGGCAGACCAGCAGCTCCCACAACTGACCATGCAAGCTATCTGAACAGCAGTGAGAGCAGAGTAGCTGACAGGCGGTACTATGGACCCCCAAACCCTAACATCTGTGTTTCCCAGGTGAGACCATGGGAAAATGGAGGGTCCAACTTCAGGCCACATGGCTAATTCCAGGAAAAGTCCCCATGCTCTCACCCTGCATTGTTGCAGCCCTTGGCCATCCACTTAGTCCCCCCATTTGTGGATACATTCTGTCTGGTATCTGGGACAAGGCTCCAAGCTGGGGCCATGTCCACTCTCACTCTTCTGCAGAGTACTTCTGGGTACCGGCGGCTCGAGGCTCCCATCTCGGGCTCCCACCTTCACTGTCCTGTGGACTGGATATCTTCTGGTACAGGGGGCACACGGCTCCAAACTCAGGCCCATTGTCACCATCCCATGGACACCTTCTCATATCAGCGGCCCCAAGTTCTAAACTCAGGTGCTCACTCTCACTGTCCTGTGGAGAGTGCCAGGGTACTGAGGCTCCAAAATAGGGGCCCGTTCTCACTGTCCTGGGGTGAGCAGCCCCAACCTTGGGCCTCCTGAAGCTCAGGACCCACAGAAGCAACCTCAGACACTTCTCCAAGGCTCAACCTGACTCCCAAAGGAGACCAGCAGGACCTCTGAGCTCACAGGCTCCCTAAAAAGGCTATGCCCAGCAAGCAGACATGCCTGAACACAGTGCCTGAACAGGAAAGGCAGTGGCAGGGCAGCTGACTCCAGGACTGCTCTTAGCAAAAGTAGGATCCCTGAACTCCTGAGGAATCCACTTGGTCCCCTGGGTCAAACCATCTGATGAGACCCACATGCAATTTTCTGAGAACCACTAGTCTGAGATCATTGCTATCACTTTGAGAAGAGCTCCTGCAGTTTCCTGCCCAGGCCTCTTTTTTATATCCCGAGAATGTCAGTAGGCAACAGAATTTAATAGCCCATGCCACAGACAATCAGATGGCTAAAGGTCAGCATAAAAACACAATCAACAAAAGTCAGAAAAATATGGCATCCTCAGAACCCATTTATCCCAAAGCAAGACACCCTGGATGTCCTAACACAACTGAAACACAAGAAAATGAACTTAAATCTATGCTTGTGAAGATGATAATGAAGGAAATGAATAAAATCCATAAAGAAATACAGGAAGACACAGTCAAACAAATTGAGGCCTTTGGAGAGGAAATAATTAAATCACTGAAAGAAATACAAGAAAGTTCAAACAAATGGGTGAAGGGACTGAACAAATCATTTAATGAAAGGCAGGAAAATACAAAGAAACAGGTGAAAATCAACAAAACGGTTCAAGATCTGAAGATGAATATGGGAACATCAAAGAAAGCACAAACTGAAGAAATCCTGGAGAGGGAGAATTTAAGGAAGAAAACAGGAACTACAGAGGTAAGCGTCACCAATAGACTTCAAGAGATGAAGGGAAGAATCTCAGGTGTAGAAGACACAATGGAAGAAATTGATGCATTCATTAAAGGGAAAGTATCCATCGTTGGTATGAGGAAGGGACCTCTTTGTTAATCGGAACTTTGAGGGGATACAGGAGTCTGACTCAGGAAAAAAACCAGGGTGCTGCCTGCAGATCCCAATGGACCCTCTAAGAGGGCACATGGGCCTGGAATTGAGGATTGGCATGAAGTTCGGACATGTCATGGACACTCTTTGCCACTATTTCCTTGATGATGATTCCAATTTCTCTTATTATTATTATTATTTTTGTTTCAATTAACCTAAAACCAACTCTATGGTAATATCTAAAGAAAAATGAGAATCCCATTAGCAAATTTTGGAAAGAAGTCAGTCACAGGACTAAAATCATATTTCTTTAAGTTCATTCAGCCACCGTTGTCCCTTGCTAATCCACATATAAAAAAAAATACTTCCTAGCATCACTAAAAACAAAGTCAGAATCAAGCTTGTTTTGAAATCACAGTGACTTCTAGATGAAAGTGGTTGGCTAGTGGTGTGCATGTTGGCTCCTCCCCAGTGGAAAGGTGTGTGAGAGTTGAAGAGGGGTGCATTCCAGGGAAACAAAAGGTGGTGGGGTAATCCTGGTGAATGAGGATGGAAGAATGATGCCAGGCTATGCAAAACTCGGGAGCTTCCTTCACACATCCTGTGAGCTGTGAGAGCGATAGCCTGCATGTATCCCAAGAGGCTCAGCACCAGGGACACCAAGAAACCAGGGGCAGAGATCACACTTGGGGCTAAAAAAGGGAGACAGTTGAGAGTCTCGGCAGTGGCTCTTATTTGTCCTGACTTGTGATTTTCCACCATTGCAGCGGTGTGAAAGTCAGACGCATTCAGGGAAAGTGACTCTGAATCTTGACTTTTGTTCGTGTGTCCACCTGGTCTATGATATCCCCGGAGATAGAGCCAGCCACTCAGTTTTTTTCAGGAATCAGGCTGAAGAGTTAATAGGATCCCAAAGCCAAGCAAGAGGAACTCAGGAAAGCCTCTAGTGGCTGCCCCCCTGGGAAGCTGGCTAGACCCCTGTAAAATATGGATGAAGGGGAGGGACCGAAGACAGTTGCAGTGGATATTATGTAGTAGATTTTTTCAGGGCAGGACACAGGACCTCTCTTCATGGGTTCCATTCCACAGGGCAGACGTCTTGACTCTGGGGAGCTGTGCATGGAATTAAGCAGGCCTTACAGGCACTCATGTCTTTTGACCTTCATGAGACTCACACTTTCCTGAACATCACCTCAAACGTAGGGTCTTATTTATACCCAAACCTAGTAATCATTTCTCACAAATCCTAATGTCCAGGTCCCACCAGCCTCTAATTCAACCAGTGTCAGGGGTGGGGCTCAGGCGCAGGGCTGTTTTTCACTCTCTGTAGGTGTTTCTTGGTACACACAACACCAAGGCAACATTGCAAAGGACTTCTCCAACGATAGTCCCCAATATTGACTGCATGGTAAAATCAGCTGGGAAATGCTAAAAAAGAAAGTAAAATGAAGAGCTTGCTTGACCTATGAATCAGAGTTGGGTGGAGGCAGACTTGAAGCTTACAATCTGCCCCTGGGTAATTCTACTGAGGCCAAGCCAGCCTTGAAACTCTCCAGGCTAATAAGATACGAATCTCTCTCTCTTCTCTCTCTCTCTCTCTCTCTCTCTCTCTCTCTCTCTCTCTTTCTCTCTCTCTCTCTCTCGTGACTGTGTAGATTCCGCACCGTGCAGGCTTGGGGCAGTCAGGTTAAAATCCCAGTACCTGGCAAATATTTGCCTTGGCCTCTACAAATGGGATCTTAATTGTGTCCAGCAATTAAAAGCAGAAGGAAAGATCGGTCCCCATGTATAAGCCCACAGTGTCACTCCAGAGGTGGCCTGGGTAGCTGAGCTTGCCTCTGGGTATTTAGTTTAATTTGAGACAGACCTCATTATATATCTCAGACTCATCAGGGACTTACGGCGCAGTCTAGGCTGACCTCACACTTGAGGTCTCCCGGCGTCAGAATCTTACATCCTGGCGTTACAGATCTATGTCACCACATTTCACATGAAAGTTTTGTTTTCCCATTTTATTATGGTGCTGGAGACCAGGCTCCAGGGTCTTGTGTATTCTAGGAAAGTGCTTTGCTCTATCACCAAACTGTTGTGTCTGCTCTGCCTTCCTGGAGAGCGTCTGAGGAGGAAAGTCCAGCACTCATATTTTAATTGATAACAAAGTGAGCGTCCGGGTGGCCTTTTCCAATCAGGTGAATCTGCACGGCCCACTCAGAGGAAATGCTGACCAGGTGTTTAGAGGGCACCCGGGACACACTGTTTGGCATATTAAGGTGTCTGAGTGAACAGTGGCTTAGGAATTGGACAAGCATCAAGCTGACACTGGCCAGGGGTCCTGCCTGATAACGAAGCAACAGGAAAAGGCCTCCATTACTGGACCTGGAAGGGAGACAAAGAAATGACATGGTTGTTTGACGTGAAGTAGTAGCTTCATTGAGAACATCCCAGCAGCAAGTCCCTCCTTCCAGGTTTCTAATTAGTTACGCTTAAATAGTAGAATGTCTTTACCCATGGGATGTGAGGCTCTGGCTGGTCTAAGATGGCTTTTTTTATAGTAGGTTTGTTAGTCAGGATTCTATCACTGTGATGATAAAAGCTGATGTCATTAATTAAAAAAGCCTTTATTTATTTATTTTTTTCTCACCATTCTGGAGGCTTTATGTGGCTGGAATCTTTGCTTTTGGGTCTGTGACAAGGCAGCACACCATGGGCAAACTCTGCGTGTTGCGTATTCAGTTAGGCGTTCATCCCTGGGAGAGGCTAATTCCTCTCTCTCTGAAGTCATCAGCTGCCTGCAGTTCTTTGTCCAGGAAGGGAGCGAGCCCCACGAGATTCTCCCCTCCACATTAGCGTGTTTGTTTACATTGCCATTGTTCAGGTCTCGGCCTTGGTTATGCACGACCATTTCATAGCAGACATGTCGGTACTCTGGCTCTTAGAATCCTTCTGCTCCTTCTTCGGCAATGCTCCCTGAGCCTTAGATACGGAAGCTGTGAGGCAGGCGTGTCCCCTGGGACTTGGGTCCTCATGATCTGTTGATCTCTGTGCCCAGTTGTGGCTTTCTGTGATGTTCTCTGTTTCCCGTTGAGAGGCACCTTTGGTGAGGGGTGAGAGCTGCATTTGTCTGGAGGCGTAACGACAGAATGGGGAATGGAGTAAGGGATTGTGCTGCTCTAGCAAAGCGGCCCCTCTCGTAACTTGATGGAAGAAGATGCATGCTGCTTTCTTCCTCTCCCACCCCAGCCACTGTAGTAAACCCAGGGTAGGCTGCTCGAGGAAGTACCTTTCTGTCACTGTAACAAAATACCCGCGATAACCAACTTAAAAAGTGAAAAGGTTCATTTTGGTTCTCAGCCGTAGAAGTTTCAATCCATGACCACCTGATACCGTTGTTCTGGTTCTTTGACAACATGGTGGAGATGTATGGTGGAGGTGGTCTGTTTACTCCACAGCATCCAGGAAACAAAGTGAGAGTGGAGGAGGCTAGAGTTTCACGATCCCTTTTAAAGATACAGCCCAAAAGGCCTAACTGCCTATGAGGTGTGCCACCACTGCCTACTAGTTACAGAGCATAGGGACCAAGCCCTCCAACCTGAGGGATTGGGGTGAGTCATTTAACATACAAACTATAGTATAAGGGGAAGCAATGAGCTGTCCCATCTGTGAGATTATCTCCCGGCCTGTGCTGACGCCGGCTCAGCAGCAGATATCACAGGCATCACCAAAGAGCTGAGCCTAGCTGAGATCATAAACCACAGAATTAAGAGTGAACTTGTCCCTTAAGTGGGAAATTGGCTCTAAAATGCAGACTGCCTGGCGATCACCAAATCTCTGGTGGCTCTATAGCATGGCGCTGGGCTTGACTCTAACCTCCACACATCCTCCTGTGTCTTTACCTCATTGTAGGGTATTTGCAGTAGACAGATGGTATAAAGTCTTATACTGTATCATTTAGGGAGTAACAGCAAGAAAGTCTACGTGTTTTGTATGGACTACAGTCTTTCAAAAACATGCATTCTTCTGTTTAACGTACAAATGTGGAATCTGAGGGCACAGAGAAGCAATTACAGCTGTTTGTTTTAAGTCATATAGCTTTAAAGTGTTTGCTCTTCAGGCCAGGCAGACATAGGGGCTCCTACCTGTCCAGGCTCTGCATAGGGGAGATTCCTTAGCTGCTAAGCCTGGTAGAGAGAAATTCCATCTTTCCACAGAAGCAGGTGTATCCCTTATTCTCTCCATCACAGGACCCCTTGTTCACTCTCAGCCCTAGGCTGCTGTTAGCAGATTGGAGCCGAGAGGTGCTGTCTGTCTTCTGGATTTTGTGGGACTTGGTTGTTGTTCCCTGGGCAGAAAGTACAAGGAGCGACCCTCTCAGGGTAAGGGTCATCATAGTGCTCACTTCCTGGAGTCCCTGCTGTGTGAAATAAAAATACAACTGCGATAGAGGAAGCAGGGCACGCTGCCTGCCTGGATTGGGGAGTCGGGTCGAGAAGGATGGCTAAGACTTCCGGATGTTACTTAGAATAGCACATGAATTACTGGCCAGGAGTTGTTTATTTCTGGAATTTTCCGTGCACTATTCTGGCCTGTGGTTGACTACGGGTAATGGAAATCCCAGAAAGCAGAACTACTTCTAGAAGCCCATGGCTTGGCAAAGGAGGAACACGGGCTCTAAGAGGGCTTGTTATGGGGTGATGGGTGAGTTTACCCACGTGCTTCCTCCTATGAGGCACAGCTTCACAGAGTGACAGGGATGGTCCTCCAAGACCGTGCAACTCACCACCTGTCCTCCTAGGACTCCCCTGATTTGAGTGGAACAGAGGAGACTCTTGGGGCAGAGATGGGGTGCCTATGAACCTTCCCCATGTTCCATTTCCCATGTGCAGCAAGCTTGATGAGTGCTTGTGTGTGTGTGTGTGTGTGTGTGTGTGTGTGTGCGTGCGCGCGCGCGCGCGCATGCCTAGGTGAGCAGCGGTTGTGTTCTCTGGCTGTGAGGACTCCTTCAGGGGAAGTTTCTCACGCCTTGCTAATCCTGCCTGACTTACCATGGAGCTCCTCATGTTTGAGTTCCCTTTTTGAGACTGCTGGGACACAATGGTGTATTTCGTATCTCTGCTGCAGAGCTATCACATATGAGCCCCTGCATTGGCAGACTTACATTTTGTGTCTGCCAAGTAAATAAGCTGGGATTCAGATGCTAGACTTGTCAGTTGAAATCTCAGAGTCCCGAATTTGAGGAAGGGCAGGTGCAGTCCTTAGTGTGGAGAGATGAAACCCCTGGGCCTTGGGCTCACTGTGAAGTGGAGCTGAAAAGTGCCTTCCAGCCCTGACCCCTCTCAATTATAAAACTAAGGCAAACACTTACAGAGTAGGACAAATAATCCATTAGAAACCTTCCCCAAGCCCCTCCTTCATGATATTTTGAGATCTGTTGGCATGTAACTCATTAACCAAGGAAAACACCTTCTTGCTTATTCCTTTCAGATGGTGGAATGTCAACATGAGAACAAGCTGGGATTTATGTCCACAGTGTTGACCGCCGTTTGGCCCTTGCTTGGATTTCACATTGTAAATTATACTTTTGAGTGTGTCCTGCTCCAGGAGTTAGGTGATTTATTGTTGGAGGTTATGCTGTGTGGAAGATATGTGGGGCTCTATATGATTCTGGTCAGGGACATTTTACAGAGCCCAGTATGCTCAGCCTTGCTATCTTCTGTGGCTCCGTTAGAGCTTTCTTGTCTGGGTTCATGGGGTACAGCAGGTTGGGATAGGCAGGCCAGTGGTGGCATTGTTTGGGGATTCACTGTTGCGGGCTTCTGTGGCAACAAATGACCAAGGTTTGTAGACAGGATGGCAGCATCCTATGCCCTCTGATTCTATGAAAGGAGACATAGACAGCTACAGATTTGTTGGGACTCTATTTGGCGATGTCTACAATTTTCCATAAAGTATAGAAAACGTAGAATGACGCAGAGTACAGAAAGTTTCACAGCACACAAATGTGTGTTATACACGGGCAATGGAGAGGGCACTATGGCTTGGATATGATTTTTCCCCTAGAGGTTCATGTGCTGGAAGCTTAGTCTCCAGTGTAGCATGGAGGTGGTGGGAACTTTAGGATGCAGGCAATAGTGAAAAGCAGTTAGCTCATGGGGGCTCTGCACCTTACATGGATTGATGCGGTCTCTTAAGAGTTAGTTATGAATATTCAAGATCTTGTCTCTCCTGTATGTGGCTATTTCTATTGATGCTTCTCTGATACAGCCAGTGACCTGCAACAATCTGACAGTGTTGTGACAGTGGACCTTTAATGTTGGACCTGAATCTTGAGACAAGTAAACCTTTCTACTTCATGACAAGTCTTAGGTATGACAAAGACTCTGAATGGTTATCTAGTTGTTTTTTTATTGCTGTGATAAAACACCATGACCAAAACCAATTTGGAGAGTTTTTTGGTTTATACTTCTATGTCACATCACCAAATGAAGTCAGGGCAGGAACTAAACAAGAGCCCGAAGGCAGGAACTCTGGGAATTGCTCAGTCTGCTTTTATATATGAATGAACCAGGACCACCTTCTCAAAGGTGGCATCACCCATAGTGAGCTGGGCCTCCTCATGCCAATCAATATTCAAGAAAATGCCTCACAGACTTGCCCAGGAGCCAACCTGGTGAAGACATTTTTTTTTTCAGTTGAGGTTCCCTCTTCCAGAGGACTCTAGCTGTTGTCGAGTTGACAAAAAACTAACGAGCACAGCAACGTCGATATTAAATGGAAACAGATGCAAGATGTGACCCAGCGATGTTCTAAGTTGCATCCAAAAATACGAAAGACAACTTTACACCCATTGTATAGCTATCATCAAAAAATAATGAGTGTGGGTGAGAATGTGGAGAAATCGGGGTTCTTGTGCATTATGAGTAGGAATGGAAAGTGGCATAGTCACTGGAGGAGCATGGTGGCTCCCCAAAAGCTATCTGTTGAATTATCGTGTCCCCCATCAATTCCACATTTTGGAAAGCTAAAGCAGGAAATGCTGCAGACACAAAGGGTCAGGTATTGCCTGAGCCCACTTACTTGAGGGATTTAAAACAGGCACAGAGACAGGAAGTGAAATGGGGTTTGTTGGAAATTTGTTAAGGTGAGTTTGTGTTTAGTGGGCAGAGGCCCTTTGTGAGAAGCGTTCTGAAGGTGGGTAGTATGATAACTGCCCAGAGCGTGGACGGATGCAGTGCTGTGGCATGGCACACGTTAAGATGCTCACCTGACTGTGCTGTTGAGACAATATACCTCACGCTATCTTGCCACAGTATTTACAAGAGAAGCTAAAGTATGTGGGGTCATTCACCAGGCCTGCAGAAGTTTCTAGCTCATTCCATTTGCGCTTTCCCATGATACCTTTGGGCAGAGAATGCTTGGTGGATATCACTGGCTACATTTTAGAGCCAAGCAAATACAGGCATGGGGACTCTGATCTTAATCTATCACCCCCATTCACTTTCGTTGTGGCATACACGAACCTATTGTCTTTTATATGTCTGCTATCACTTGTCTTCCACTGGCATATTCAGCTTTCTCAAGGCAAAGACTTATGGGACCATCACATCAGTATTCCCAAGGCATGGCACACAAAGTATTTGCACTGAATGAGAACAAATGACCTTCCTCACCCACCTAGCCTTTGAGCTGGCAAGGAGCAGACAGGGCTTTACATTCTCCTCCTGCTCCTTGTCTTCATCAATGCCTCAGGGTGGGGGTGGAAAAAATGTGAGTGTCCTTCATGCCTCAACCCAGAGCAAATGGCCCTGAACAGCTATGGTTGGAGCAATGGGTCATCTCTTGAGATCTCTCTACATTTTTGGCTGGAACTCCTCCCAGCATCTTACCTTACCCTCTATTAACCTTTGCCCCAGAGACAGCAGGTGAACCTGTGAGGGTATGATTTCTCCAAAAGAGGTTGTGCCCTGGCATTCCATTCTACCTTCGTTTCTCACCCATGGTGCTGTCTTGAGTAAGCTTCTACAAGGAACACAGTGCATGCACATGGTCAGGACTCAGTGCTGCCTGACCTAGCATCTCTCCTGCTCCCTGTTCCTGCATAACTGCAAGGCAGGAAGTCTGTCCTGCACCCGGCAGCATGGAGTTGTCAGGACAGCTGGGGCCAGAGCTCAGTGTCTCATGGCATCCTGCAGCATGGCATACATGATATCTGACCCCGCTTAACTTACTTCTCGGAGGAAACGGGAAACAGACACCTGAAGCAAAACCCAAACTTACTCAGACAAAAGAAGCACTGAGTTGGCACATCAGGACAGGCTGTCATCCAGGAAGCCAGGAAGTTAGAACAGGCAGAGAGAGAGAGAGACTGAGAGAGAGAGAGAGAGAGAGAGAGAGAGAGGGACTGGAGAGAAGGAAAAGGAAAAGAGAGGTCCATCCCCACCACAGTTTATAGCGTCACCTTCTTGGAAGAAAGCTGTGCTTATCTGTGTAGTCAGGATAGATGGGTTCCAGCAATGCCTACACCATTTAAATAATTCAAGTGGATTAAATTCTCTGAACAGCCTGGCTTCTAAATCTACCTCATGCTTGCCCACAAGTGGGACAACCACACTCTGATTTGGATTCAGGTTGCAGAGAGTGCCAGGGGAACATTCAGAGTCCAAGAATCCACAAGAGAGCACCTTCCAACGTCAGAGTGAAGGTGTCTGTCCATGGAGCCGAAACTCAGCTCAGCGTTGAGTCTTGGATTCAGACATCTTTTTCATTTATGGAAAGCAGAGAGCAGATGGCTTTGGAGAGCTCCCGGAGTCCGATAAAATGTCACTCAATGATAGTCCTTTGGTTTTTCCATTATGAGAAATGTGAGGAATTGCTAAGATTTGTGGTAGACAATAAGAAGATCATTGCCAAGGAATTTTTCTTTGTAATCAATTGAGTGTCTCTGTTATTCATTTCAAAGACATAGAGTTGAAATGGTAGCAGAATATCTTCTTGCTGGAGGGGAAAATCATAGCTTTTTTTTTTTTTTTTTTTTTTTTTAAAGAGTGAGGATGGTAAACCAGTGACTTGGTTTGACCTTGGGGCCAGGATTGAGTCCTTGGCACATCCCCTCAGTACTCCGGAAGGGTTCTGCCTGGCACTTAGGAGATGTTGCAGTCTCTTTGCACTAGGACAGACATTTTTTTCCCTCTGGATTTGTGTCTTTGCCCCCCCCCCCCCACTAGCTCGGACACACCTCCACACCTCTGAGCCCTTGCCAGGCTACTCAGGAGACAAGGTTGTGTGTCTTCTATTTTGCTAGGGAACCTTGTCTGCAGCCACGTGATGACCTTATCTCATGGTGGGTGTGCTGGTTAGGTTTTTCTTTCTTTTCTTTTTCTTTCAACTTGGCACAACACTAGAGTTACCCAAGAGGAGGGAACCTCGATGGAGGAAGCATCTATGGGATTTGGCCTACAGGCAACTCTATATGACATGAATGTTGATTGGTGTAGGAAGCCTAGTCCACTGTGGTTGGTGCCACCCTTTGATGGAAATAAAGATATGAACATAAGCCGCAGAGAAGCCAATAAGCAGTGCTTCTCCATGGCCCCTGCCTCAGCTCCTGCTTGAGTTCCTTCCCTGATTTCCCTTAATAATCAACTGTGGCTGGAACATGTAAGGCAAAGAAACCCTTTCCTCCCCAAGTTGCTTTGGTCATGGTGTTTAGCCCAGTAATAGAAAATAAACTAGGTCGGTGGCCTACTGTCTACCTAGAGGACAGTAGTAGTAACGGCACGAATATTTCCAGATACAAGAAGCTAAGCACAGGCGCAGTGGTTCTGTATGCCTTTTTTCCTCCCCCTCTGAGCTCATAGTGGGTAGGGACCGTGTTTAATACACCTTAATCCTCAATGTTCATCACGTCCGAGTTAACAGAAGTCTGACTTGCGATCAGTGCCCTGAGGAGTTGCCTAAATTAATCTATAACCATGGCATTCACCAAGTCGACTTCATTTTTCATTACTATTTTAATGAAATGGCTTTAGTGGTTTATCTTTTGCAAGCATACCTATCTTCCTGTTGGAAGTGTACCCTCCCATACGAAATGAAAAGTATCCACAGGACACTTGCTCAGGTTTTCTGCTCAGCTCAGCTCAGCTCTCTTCTGTTGGGCTAAGATTAGAGGATACACTGGACAGTTGTGACCAGAAACTCCTTTGTCCACAGTGACCATTCTGACCCAGAGAGCTGTCATTGGGTGTCTCTCCTGCTCCTATAGGCTCTCCCTCAAGCAGTCCAGAGATTAACCTTCTACAGTCATCATGCTAAGTGGCCAGATAGTCTATTCCCATTGACGTAACCAAATACCTTTGACCGGGTATGTAGGAGAGAATTGGACTTTATTTTTCATAGTCACACATGCTATAAAATACAATATCAAGGTGAGGCCAGATTCAGTGTCTGACAGAGACTATGCTCTACTTCCAAATGATTCCATTCAGCTTCACCCTCACATGGAAGAAGGAAGTGCTGAAGCCTGTGTGTTCACATGGTAAACGTAACAAAGGGTGTGAATAAGGTCCCTCAAATATCTTCATTAGTTTCTAATCCCCTTCGTGACCGCTCTCATGATCCAATCTCCCTCAGTGGTCTCCTTTATGCTATTGCCTTAAGAATTAAGTTCCAACCTGAATTTTGGAGGGACACAAACATTCACATCATACTGTTGGATATTGTAAGTAGTTGTTCAAACTGCAAAGGTGAAGTTTAAATACTAAAAGTATTATAAATTGTCTCTCAGAGAGCTGCAATCACTTTGTACTGTTTTTACTCAGGATTGATATCAAGAACAGGGCTTGGTTCCTTGTACACGTGGAGACAGAGAAGTCCAGGATGAAAGCAACAGCAAGTTAAAACATAGCCTCTGTTCCCAAAGTGGTGCCTTGTCTCTCTCAGGAGGAGGAATGCTATATGTGGCAGAGAGAGCCAATCCATAAGGTCTCCACAGAGGCAGAACACTAATGAAGGTATCTCCCCAAAGTCCCCACTTCCTGGGACATTTTGCTTCACTTCCAACATAATAATTTTGGAAGGAACACATTCAAACCATAGCAAAAGCTGGGGGAATGCCTATCATTGAGTTTTACTCCTGCCCCAAAGGGCCTTCTTCATGTAGTTAAGGGGTGCTGGGACTCACATGGGTACCTTCAACCCTGACCTATATTAGAGGCTTTCTAAGGCTCTGCTGAACAGGTCTTTAGATCCATGTCTTTGAAGCAGAAGTTAAAACTTTCCTACTTCTCTCTCCTCTCTGCAAAAGAAGTTTTGGGGAAATTATTTATTTAAAACCCCATATAAAGTTCTCTTTTATCCATCATTCATCCAAAAGAAGGATGGTTGAAAGAGAACTTCATACGGGTTTTTAAGTAAACAGTTTCACATAATTCCATACATGGTTGTAACTTCTTAAAGGAAAGACAAGGTTCAGGAAGATAAATGAGAGAGATGGAGGGATAGACAGAGAGTGAGAAAGAGGGAAAAGTGGGGAGAGAGAGAAGACAGAATTGATTATTCCTACATCTTTCTCATTTCTATACTTTTCACATCCCCCGAGAAGGCTTTGCAGGTGTGTGGTGAGGGAAGGCCACTTCTCCTCCACCCCTCCCCCACTGCATAATGATGTGATTCATATTGTCAGCTCACGATGACTGACCACCTGGGTGCCTTGCTGGGTGTTGGACTTTCCGTGTCATCTTAACCTGGCCTTGGCTTTAGACTGCCTTCTTTGTAGAGTGCTTCCAGTGTGCCTGCCCTGCCGGGTGGTGGGGTTCACAGATGAGTGATGGGACTTGCTGTGTCTGGGATGTTTTCATTTGTGAGCCCGAACCAAGAAGAGGCAGGGAAGGGCGGTTATTTAAAGGAGACAGTCTGTAGACGGTCCCCGGCAGACTTCACAGGTGGAGTTACAGCTGTGCCCACACAGACATCCAAGCTCCCCGAGGAAGTCACAGGCGACTAATTCAACTCTAGAGCTCTGGATCCGAACTTTGGTTGTATTTAGTCTTTTAATAGCTCAGGAATGCCCTTCCACCCTCTCTGCAAGTTGAAAGTCTCTGATCTTCCCTGAGAAGAAGTTTAAACTGAGTGATTTAGACTAAAATACTTCTGCCATTGGTAAAAATCCAAGATTTAGGCTACCCATTTGGAGAATTTTGCTAACCAGCTTTATCTGTATAAGCTATATTAGAAATGAAGCATAAAACATCTTAAAACATCCAGAGAGATACAGAGCCCTCGTTTATCTCTTTCTAGTGAGGTACCAGACAGGCATCTTACTCCTGTATCTGTCGGTCAATCACAGCATCATAGCTGTTGTGGATTTTATGTAGATGCGCTCATGAAGTGTCCACATGGGGACACACTATTGTGTTCGGCTTCTTGAAAATTTAAGATTCACCAAATTTATTAGTTATTCAATAATTTTTTTTTTTTGCATCAAACTTTGATCATCAGTTTCAGGGTTGTTTCCAGAACACTTTTTTGTTTGTTTAGTAATATGAAAAAAGGTGCTGTGGATATTCAAGTGTAGTGATATTTATAGATGCTAGGTTTCAGTTCTCTAGAGATTGTGTAGTGCAGGCCACATCTTTTTTTTTTTTTAAATGTGTTTGAATGTTTTGTCTGCATAGATGTATGCCACATGTGTGCCATGCCTGTAGAAGCCAGAAGAGAGCATCAGATCCCCAGAACTGGAATTATATTCAGTTGTGAGCTGTCATGTAGGTGCTGGGGACTGAACTTGGGTCCTCTGCAAGTCAGTGTTCTTAACAGCTGAGCCATCTCGCCAGTCCCCTCGGAGTACGTCTTAATGGCTTCATACTGTGTAAAATAGTAGCCGTGAGGCTCTGTGTTGCCTTTGGTTAATATATTTAACAAATTATTCTTGTGTGTTACACATTTTGAGTATAAAATCAGGGAAAGGATGACGTTGCATCTCACCGTTCACATTAACCCCAACACCTGTTGAGTTCCAACCACCAGACTGATACTGACTTTCCAAGGTAAAACAAAACAACAATAACAACAAAAAGCCCACGCATAAACCTATCAGTGAATATCAGGATATATTAAAAATGCATCAGAAAACAATCAGCCAACCAACCAACCAACCAACCAACCAACCAACCAACCAACCAAGGAGGTGTAAGAACCCAAGCTGCATAGCAGATAGTGGCAGAGTTCAGCACTCTAACCTGGACTCTCATAAAGAAGAGGGCCCCTAAAACTGTGATGGCAAAGATCCTGGTGGCCTGCCATCTGACTACCTGGTTATAGATCAAGAGAAGGACAGTCAGAGGATTTCTGACCTCCAGGGTTTCAGCTCAGGTTGGGCTCTCCTGCTGGCATGGCCTACTTACCTGTTGGTTCATCTGGCCCAGTCCTGTGTTTTACCCGCATGGTCCTGTTCTTGTATCAAGGCTTCAAGTTAGTCCTGTGGTCCAACAATGGCCCTGCAGCTGTTCCAAGTTTCCCAGAAGCTCTCTAAAAGGTTCTCTAATATATCACCTCCCCAACCCTCTTCTCACATCCGTATTGACATCCACCCATGCCTCCAGTCAGGCATCTGATACTCCTTGAACTCTGGCAGGGATCGCTATCTTTAACTTTTGTGTAACCCTCATGTATGTACATATATACATACAAACACATACATATACACATACATGTGTGAGTGTGTGTATGTATGTATGTATGAATGAGCGTATGTGTGAATGTGTGTGTATGTCTTTCTGTGTGTGAATATGTGTATGTTAGAGTAGTATGTGTTTCTGGAATATCATGCTTACCACAGCACTAACCATCTAAGAGTGGAATTGCTGGGTCACAGGGCAAGTGTATGGTTAACGTCACAGAAGTTGACCCACACTGATCTCAAGTAGGAATACCATTGTGCAGCTGGGAGCTGAGTTCTAACTTGAGTGTGAATGGGTGTCTGTTCTGAGAGCCTTTTGCTCAACCACCAGTTTAAAATCATACTTGTTTAGTACCTCACAGAGTGCCTTTCACATAGTCTAGGACTTGCTGATGTTTTGGGCTGTTTATTTGACAGATTGGGGGTGTGTGGGTCAAGGTCAGGCAGGTAGCACCGGCACCCACTATGCACCTGGCTCAGGCTGTGTCCTATAAAGAAAGTGTGCACTTCCTTGGTCTTTGTCTTTTTGCTAACACCTGTGGAGTTTTCTGAGGTGCTGGGCTGTTCTTGTCATTCACAAGGAACTCCTTTGAATATTCCCAGGTTATGCTAATGAGCTGAGTCTTGGTGGAGCCTAGAGAACATGGGGCAAAGGGAGAAATGGGGCAAGGGGCAAGAGGCATGCGTAACAGCAGTCTTGACCTACCTGCTGTCCGTTGATCTCTGTACCTAATCTGGGTCCTGAAAGGTCTTGAAGGTGATCTGAGATAGTTCTCATTACTTTATGAGACAAGGTAGTTCCTGCCTCACAGATAGCCCTGGTTATCTGTGAGAGTGGAGAACAGCAGGGGATAGAGAATAAAGAAAGCATCATGAGAGAGGCAAGAGCAGAGCAGAGCAGAAAGATGAAGAGCAGTAACAGCAGGGTTAAAAGGAAAATGAGTAGCTGGGGGAAGGGAAGTCAATGAACTGGAGGGAGTTTAGTGGAGGGGAGGAGATGAGAAGGGCTAGGATGCCAGCCAGCATGGATTCTGAAGTGTGGAACAGGTACTTGTGGTACTGAGGAAGCCTGAAGGCCAGCATGGGCTTTGATACACTAATGGGCACCACAGGTAGCCATGTGTTCCTTGTGCCAGAGGTAAAGGAAATAACTCCTTTTGATAAAGAGGAACCAGCTTCACAAGTTCCCCAGGAGTGAGGCCTTTACTCAACCATCAGAAGTCCTAGATAGTGCTGGTTTTGCTCATTTCTAGATAATTGGCCTGCCTATTGGAGCTTCCTTTGGTCCTAGCAATGTGAATCTCTCCCAATGGCTTGTTCATTCGAATCTTCAAAAGTAAAACTATGATAATTAATTGTGGTTATTGTGTCAAATGAATTTGTCAGTAGTTTCAGCAAATTGTCAAACTTAGGAACAGTAGGGACCTAAATTTGTCATCAGCTGAGCAGAAGTGCTGCCTGCCTAGGGACACCCTTTGTGCCTGAAGTGGGGGCATCCCTGTAATTGACCTCTTATGGGTTCTGTTCAGTCTCTGGGCAATTGGAGTCAGCATGAAATTAAAGACACCCATTTGGTGTCAGAGAGCTGGTGTTTGTGTCAGGGCAAACCACATGAATTGACTCTGGCTATAGGTTCTGCTACCATTCCACTCCTGTGGGACCACAGCTGAGTTGTCTTTTATACAAGCAGATGAGTCCGCATTAGGGCTTCAGAGACTCTGAGAAGTGTGCTGGTGCTTGTGGGAATGAATGCAACAGCCTTGGGATGTGAGCTGGGAGTTTCTGGGTTTGCCAAAACCTTCTATAAATCACCTTAGGACACACACAAAGTCTAAATTCCAAAATGTGTCAACAAAGCCAACGAGGCACAAGCAGAAGATATATGCAATGCCAGCTGTAAGCGGAGAGATATGGCATGGGAGAAGTCCGGACAAAGACTAATGAATATGTAAATATCAGAAATGAGCAAGACTAAATGTTCCTGCAGCGATGACTGGAGACATTTAATGAGTGTTGTTTGTGTACTCTGAAATATGACTAATAAGTACAGAATCTCTATTTTGGCCTCATTATTGAGGCAGGATAAACATACCCATTATAGCCATGTGGAAATTTTGCATATGTTTCCTAGAGATATCTCAGCTTCTCTCTGTCATGCCGAGTTGCCGGGCCTGAGGTCTGTGAATGGCATGACATCCAGAAGACTTCGTCAGGGACACTGAGCTCCAAGGAAGTCCTTCCTCTGCTTTGCCCTGGAAAGCAGCAGTGATGGCTGAGGGGCATCAAGCCCACTTGGAAACAGCACCTGTCTGGAACCACTGGAGGGTGGGCATTCAGGGCATCCAGTGCCATAGATTTTTGTAAGAAGCATCTCTCCACATCTGTTTCACCACTTGTTGGCAGATGAGAAGCTGAGTTCTGAGCTTAAGTTCTTTGCATAAGTCAAGCTTATCTCCTTGGGTATTTGCTGCCCTCTGGGATGAAAGCTGTAGGGTAAAAATCACCTCTGCAAAGGAGGGAAAGCTGGGATGTCTTAGGAAGAGAAAGATCCCTACAAATACAAGGAAACAAGCCTGGGGGCAGTGAAGAACGTTCTCCCTGGCCAAGGTCAACCCGGTGGAAGGCTGCGGAGGGCATACCTGTGGTATAGTCTGTGCAATGCTTTCTGCCCTACTTTGGGACTGGGTGGTTGTGTTCTTATTCTTAGTGTTACACTGACCTAGTTTAGAAACACTCTGGTGTTTCATATCATTGGCTTCTCTATTTTATATTAGTCCTTGATCATCCAAGGGCCATATTCCCTTTGTCCTGTCGGGAATGTTCAAATTGGCTGTGGCCTATGTGCTGCCATTTTTTATTCTTCATTGGGGCTTGGAAAAAAAGGATCTTGCGTGTTGAACACTGCTGTCCCAGTATGATGGTACCCAGTAAGGCCCCCTGAGTCCTGGGAGAACAAGCCTCACCTTGGTCTGGACAGTGGTGCTATTTCCAGTGATGTCAGGAGTCACCGACACTGTATTATTGCCTACCTTTTATACAGACATCTGCATGCTGGGGTCTGAGGGCTCTTCCTGCCTCACAAGGGACACCATCTGAACAAAAGAACAATCGCCCTTTAGAGGAGTGGGAGGACAAAAAGGAGGCGTTCGAGCCAGGGTGGCAAACAAGGGGAATGTCAATGCACCTGAGGTGAATGGAAGTTGAAGACAGCTTTTAGCAGCGTTCACTGTAATGGATTCTGCTTTTTCTGTCTCTGGGCAGAAATGGGAGGGGATACCACTGACGGTGACAGAAGTGGGGGGTTCCATCTTATGAAGCCACCTCATATCTGATCAGAAAGTGTTAGGTCACTCCCGTAACCTCCACGCCATTACTGCATCAGCAGGCCTATCATAGTAGGTACAGTCATCACTGTAGCTTGCGTGGCTCACACCTGGATGAGGCTGATGTTTACTTTTGACACCTGGTAGCAGGAATATTCCCTTCCAGCATGATGAAATCGGAGATAAAGCTTCCAAATGAGTACCAGCTTGATTTCCCCATGTTCTGTGAGTTCAAAATGTGCTGGTTTTGGCAATGGGGTCTCACTGACAAGTTCTGGAGGCCGGCCAAGTGTATTAGCAAAAGCCAGTAATGTTTGTGGGATCTATGGGTCTATTTTAGGGTAGCTTCATTAAACTATTTCTTTATATATGTTTTTATTTTAGGAAGCTTCCATCATAGTAGGTTTCCAAATGGCTTTTTTATATGTCTACTTTTATTGAAAATATTTTTTCTTCACATAATATCATTATGGTTTTCTCTCCTTCTATTCCTCACGGATCCTCCTCCACCTCTGGATCTACTCCTTTTCTGTCTCTCATCACATCCCAGGACTTTTTGTCTAGGGGTAGCGTAGTCCATAACGGAGTGGGTCCTCCTACATCAATCATCAATTAAAACATCTCACAGACTTTCTTAAAGGCCAATCCCATGGAGGTATTTTCTCGATTAATATTTCTTCAAGATGACCCCAGCTTGTGTCAAGCTGACATAAAAACATAGTTTGAGAACTCTCTGTTTAGTTCTTTGACCCATGTTTAGTTGTTTATTTTCTTGATATTTAGTACTTTGAGTTTTTTGTATATTTTCGATACTAATCCTCTGTCAGATGTGTAGCTGGTGATAAAGTTTTTTAACATTCTGTAGGCTCTTTAGGTATTTGTAGGGTTCTGTATGGAGGCTTATTTTTAGTTTCATGTGGTCCCATTTGTTTATTGTTGCTCCTTTTTTTAAAATAAACTTTTAAAAATAATGACACAGAGTTGGAAATTGTAACTTCATTTATTGATGAGGAAACAAGGTCTTAGATAGAATTTGATCTGCCCAAATCATAGAGTCCCCAGGGTAGAGTAGAGACCATACCTCTCCTTTCCTGGTTTCAAGTAGAAGGTCATGCTCTGTAGGACTTTACTGAGTACTGCTGTTGATCTCTAAGGCTTGACTGGTTCCATGCAAATCACAGCTTCATGGCATGTAAAGGTGATTTGTTTTATTACACAAACTGGTGGCATTTCTTACTGATGGAAGGATGAGAGGGATCTTTGAGCTTCTGACCAACGACCCTCGCCTCACCTGCACCATCTGAGTTCACACGGAACATGATCTTTGCTCTTAAGATGGCTGATTCTCTAGCACCCAAAGCCACTTTTCTCCATGGAATGCAAATCATCCCTTGGCGTGGAGCCCTGCCAGGGCTGGAAGAATTCAAGGTGACATTCAGTTCCAGATTAGCTGATGTGGGAACAGTTTTTGCTGCTGATGAAGAGACCTTCCGTTTTATTACTTGTTTATTGATTTATTCATTTATTTTCTGAAACTACAAAATAACGTTAGTGACACAGTTCTGGACTTCTGCACATGAGGTACCTGAGCACTGTGATATCATTTACACAATATGCTCATAATACTTAATATTTCTCAAGTATTTTGTCTATAATTTAGGGCTTATAGAGCTTCACTGTGGGGGCTCAAAATTTGCACACTATCCAGGAAATCCTCACTGAGGACTTTCTGTCATGGACTCACACAGCTGGCCCTTTACTCCTGGACAGTACTGTCTGCATGTTCTTTGTGGACCTGAATCAAGCGAAGAAAAAAGACCGATATTAGATGAATAACTAGGTGGGAAACAACCCAAGTTAATGGTCCCATCTCAAGGGTGTGAACGTTGAGAAATAATGGATAGAAATAAAGGGCTAAAGGGGCCTGACTTCACCCACTTGTACAAATTATGAGAATCATGAATTTTCCCAACACAGATAGTCCAAGCCCTAGTGTCACGTGCTATATAAGCCTCTCCCAAGTAGAGCAGGGTGACACTTCTCTATTGCATTGGATTATAACTTAAACATGTAAGAATATGTTTTTAAACATAATCTTATGAGGAGCTCAAGTCTGGGTGGATATTTTTCTGAGGATTCACATGATTATTTCTTGTTGCCAACTTAGCAGTTTGAAAATCTTCATACTGTCATGCAGAGGATACAAATAAAATACATGCATCTCTGAGATGATTGTTCACGATGCTGCTTGTTGCCATGTAGGACACAGTCAGATGACACAGTGGAGGTTCTCAACACCATTGACATCATAGAGAACTTTTTATGAAAATGGTCCTATTCATCTATTCCAGAAGTTAGGGATAGAGCTCTCCAGAGGGTGCTGTACAAGTTCGGTGTGAGCCCTGTTGCTATAGGAACACAGCCAGCCCTAGGTACCTGTGGGAGATTGGTCCCAATACTTTTCGGGTCTTGAAAGTACACACCCCTAAACCAAAGATGCTGCATTAGTTACTTTTCTGTTGCTGTGATAAATCATCATGACCAAAAACAATTTTCAGAAGGAAGAATTCATTTGATTTATGGTTCCACAGGGATTTGAGTCTGCCGTGGTGGGAGGCATGGCAGCCAAGGGCTTGGAGCAGGAAGCTGAGAGTTCATATCTTCACGTGTAAGTATGAAGCAGAGGGAGCTGGAAGCAGAACAAGGTCATGTGATCTCAAATCCTGCTCCGGGTGATGCACTTCCTTCCATAAGGCTGGACCACCCAAATCTCCTCCAAACAGTGCCATCAACTAGGAACCAAGTTGTCAAATACCCAAGTCTATAGGGACAGCTCATTCAAAGCATCACAGATGCTCAAGTCACTTATGTGAAATGATGTCACATTTACATCTAATCTCTGCCTATTCTCCTGTATGTTTAAACTCATCTTTGGGTTAACTACAATAGCTAATGTGATACATATGCCATGCAAATAGTTGTACTCTGTTATTTAGGGGCTACTGGCAGGGAAGAAGGTCTGAACATGCTCAGAACACACAGAGTTTTCAAATAAATATTTCAGTGCACAGTGGGTCAAATCTGGATGCAGGGGGCTTACCGTCCTGTCTTCCGGGTCTCTGACAGCATGGTGGTTAATTTTATGCACCAAGATGGCCAGGATACGATGTCCTAGCGATTGGTCAAACACTGGTCTATAGGCGGCTGTGAAGGTATAATTTCAAGATTTAAAAGCAGAAGAATATGTGCGGCCTTATCCAGCCCACCGAAGGATTTAACAGAAGCAAGGTGGTTCTCTGGGGAGAGCCCCTGCCTCCAGACTGCTCTGGAGTTCTGCAGGATCACTTCCTGTCCACTAGTCTGCTTCTCAAGGTCAGGCTTGCCAGTCCCCACAGCATGTAAGCTACCTGCACATCTCTGTTGTCCTCAGGGATACAAGCATTTCTCAGGAGCTTCGTCTCCCTGGAGATCTTTGGAGGCAACACGAGAGTCTGCTCTTTGAGGCCTCCTCACTGGCCTAAGCTCAGCTGCATGACCTGAGTCCAGCTGGGCCTCAACTGGCTGTTGTCCACAGGCTGGAATTAGTGCAAACACAAAAATTAATTTCAACCTAGGGCTTAGGGAATTAATAGGGGATTTGGCATTTCATAGATACAACTGATTTTCATCAGTCATTTTGTTGTTAGATCATTCCTTTCTGTTAAAGCCTCTTTATTGAAAAAGTCTAGCTTTCAGTGGGCAGGGAAAAGCCAGACAGGCTTCAGTGTAAATCCTTGTGCTCTTATCCTCTGAACAGCTTCAAGGAAGAAACTTAACCCACACAAACAATGTTTTCCCTGTCAAGGAAGCTACAATTTTTCTTTTCCTGCCTTTGTTTCAGAAAGCATCTTGCTACTTGGTCAGGCTGGCCTTGAACTTGGAATCTTCCTTCCCCTGCCTCCTGTGTGCTGGGATAACAGGTGTGTAAGACCATGCTCCTGGCATGGCATAGCCAAAGTGCCAGTCCCTGCAAAGTTTGTGGTATGCGCCCAGCAAGCGGTAGCTCTCATTACTGTGGCTTCACTTAGGTCATGTCATGGAGACATAATGAGAAGGTATCACTGCTAGCTGGTGTTTGGATGACTAGTTTCTGGTTAATTTTGAATTTATGGCAATGTGGCAGAGACAACACAACTGACTGCAGACATGTTAGTATGATTATTTCAGGTTGGAGCTAAGTACCTACTTCAGGGGACAGCCACAGTCTGTCGGAGACTCACGTAGCTGTGTATAATTCTAGGGATGTCAGAAAGTGTGGCCAGGCTTCAGCTTCTGTTTCTTGCTGGGCAGAGAGCCGACCACCAATGTAAGCAGAGTAGAGTGTGAGCAAAGTCAGTGGCACCAGGCCCTTCTCTACTTGAAGGCGCAAGTAGAGAAAGTGCAATTCCAATACATTTGAAACATGAGCATAAAGAATAAGTTTGGACTAAGAGTCCAGGCTGGTTTCCTAGAACCTTCAGCAAGACTTTAAATAAAAATTACGTTGTGACATTCTCATCTTAATCCTCTGCTCAGAGGAAAAGCTTTCATTTTTTTTTTCACAAATATTTATAATTTGAATAGATTTTTTTTTAGAAATCTTTTTTATTAGGCTCAAAAAGCTTCTTTAATTTTAGTATTTAAAAAAAAACCTTTTATTTTTTTTGTGAATTTCACACCGTGCACCTCAATCCTACTCATCTCCCTCTTCCCTTGTACCTGCCCTCCACCCTTGCAACCTCCCTCCCAACAGAGAGAGAAAAAAAATCTCATTGTGGAAGCTGTAGTGTGTCACAGCATGTCTCACAGTCTACCATTTTGTCCTCACTTATTTGCTTGCAGATGTTCATTGCAAAGACCTGTTGGTTTGGTGCGAAGCCCCTGGCCTTTGCTACTCTATCAGTACTGGAACCTCACAGGGACTCCTCTCGGATATCCTGTTGCTGCCCCGTGTCATGGAAATCCTGCAGCTTTGGATCTGTAGGACCAGCCCCTTCATGCACTCCAGCAGGTCATCCTTAGGGTAGATGTTGGGCTGGGCCAGTTCAAAGCCCTGGATCTGGGCCTGAGAGCTATCGGAGCTGGTCAGTCTGCCGGCTCTCCTGCCCTCAGGACTGGCTGACTAGCAAGCACCACTACCTGGGCCAGCTCTACCCTGCTGCCCAGGCAAGATGCAGAGCCAGCTCTCCCAAGTGCTGCAGCCGGTGAGGGACATGGACAGTTCTCCCACTCTCATGGCCCTGGGGCCAGGTCTCCTGCCTGCTGTAGCTGGTAACGAACAAGGAAGGGGAGGAGGACATAGCTCCCTCGACCTTACCACCACCCAGCAGACAAGAGGCAGGGCAGGCTCTCCCACACTCATGCCCTCATGGCTGGCTCATCTGCAACCTCCACATCCAGAGCCAGCTCTACTGTGCTGCCCAGGTG
This sequence comes from Meriones unguiculatus, assembly GCF_030254825.1. NCBI lineage: Eukaryota > Metazoa > Chordata > Mammalia > Rodentia > Muridae > Meriones > Meriones unguiculatus. The sequence continues at coordinate 107,625,030 of NC_083353.1, forward strand.
AGGAGCAGGGCCTGTTCTCCTGAGCGCTGCAGTAGGTGAGGGGCAGGGACAGCTCTCCCACTCTCATGACCCACTCGCTGAAGGTGGTGAAGGGCAAGGGGGGAGGAGGGTATCTCTTCCTCATCACACCACCACAGTGGTCACGCCAGGTCTCCCACACTCAGGCTCATGTCCTGGGCGTCTGGCACGCTCAAAACTCCCACAGTGTGTGGGGCTGTTTTCTAGAGTACTGCAGCTAGCTAGAGGCAGGGTCAACCCTCCTGCCAGCATGCCCCGAGGACCAGCTCTTCCATGATGCCCAGGGGTGGAAAGGTGTGGGGCCAGTTCTGCACAGCCTTCAGGATGTCACTTAGCAGCAGCCCAGACCAGGGACATTCATTTGGCCTTTGGTGGAAACAGACCCCTGCTGCTTCAGAGTCACAGACCCAGATGTGGCCCCAGGTGGCAGCACAGGCCAGGAACCTTCATGGTCCCAGGTGGCATCACCAACTACTCATATCAGGCTGTTCCTCACTATCCCTGAGTCTCCGGCTCTGCCTCTCTTCATTGTACCCCCATCCTTCTCTTTCTTTATTCCATGTCCCTACCATTTACTTGCTCCTCTTAGAGGCATCCGGGTCTCTGAGTGTCTGGGGCATCTCAGGAGTGGTCTCAGGAATGCTATGCCTCACTTGTGCATTGTGGCACCAGACAGGGGTCATCTTGGGCATGGTCTTCCCTCAAAGGCCTGCGTGGCACTCAATTGGTGGTTGTCTCAGGCTAGCCTCCTGTCCAGGCCCCATGGTGTTGGTGTAGGGGGCATCTCTGGCTCACTCCTCACCCGGCCTGCCTGTGTGGCTCCATTCAACGGACATCTGTCTCATGCTCAGTTCTGCTGGGGCATCAGTCCCAGGCAGGGTTTTTCTAGTCTCCGGCTTGCTCCTGGTCCTGGGAGCCATCTGGACCAGTGTGGCACCCGACTGGTGTTCATCTCAGGCTCGCTCTTTCCAGGGAATGTTAGGCTACTAATCATTTAGACCTTCAGAGGTCAGAACACTGAGCACAGACACAGCCTCTCACCTCTCTGCCACCTACTGACGCACATGCGACACAGCAGCCACTCCTGCAGCCTTCTAGGGGTGAGTCTGGTGTTTATTTTTCTGTGTCAGAAAAGCTGTTGACATTTTGGAGATGCTTTGTCGTGATACTAGTGATTTTTTTTTTAACTAGAAAAACACAGTGAAAAACAAGGGTGGATTTTCAGGTTATTACCGAATGTGCCTTGCATTCTTGGGATGTACCCTAGCTGGCCATGATGCAGTGTCTTTTATATTGTCGCATTCAACTTGCTGAAATTAGGCTTTCAGTGCGTATGTGCACATGTGCAGTAGTGCCTCTGCTCACGGGGGTGTCTGCCTGTAGCTTTCATTGCTTGTAATGCTTTTGGTGTGTTATCAGAGTAAAGCTGTCTCTTACTGATACTGGAGAAGTAGCCTGTTCTATACTCTTGACTTTGGGTGGAATCAATATTAATTATTTTAATTAATGTCAGGTGATGAGGCCATCTGAAGCTGATATTTTCTTTGTGGGATTTTTTTTTTAAAGTACAATGTATAAGAATAGAGATGGGAAAATTTAACATGGTATGCTTCATTCTAAGCACACGTATTTCCTCTAAAGACTTTGGCACTCTAACTTGTTACTATATTAAGTTTTTTAAAAAATAACATTCTCTTCTTTTCCTTTGACCACCAGTAGAATCTACAGGGAAGTCAACACCCCTCTTCTTACTATTAACAACGGGGCCACTCTCCCCTCCCTTCCTTTCCCTAATCTTCTCTTCATCACTTCTCCCCTCTCCTCCAACAATCTGACCATGTTTTTGTTTGTTTGTTTGTTTGTTTTTGTTTTTGTGAGCCACGGTCTTTCTCTGCAGCTCTGGCTGTCCTGGAACTTGCCATGTAGACCAGGCTGCCTCAAACTCACAGAGATCTCCCCCTGCCTCTGCCTCCTGATTACTGGGATTACAGGCATGTGCCGCCATGCCCTGTGGTTTATCAATTTTATTGACTGTCTCAAAACAAATTCTCCAGCCATTAGTTTCTTGTTTTCCTGTCTTCTACTACACTGATTTATGATATAATTTTGTTTCCCCCTTCCCTTTGGTTTCTTCTGTATCTAATTTGCTCGTTGTTCTCATTTCTAAAGGTGAAGCTGAGGTCATAGATTAGAGACCGTTCTTGTTTTTTAAACCTAATTTGGGGCTATAGTTTTCTTTCCAAGATTTGTTTTCCCCCCAGTTCTGTTATGCTGTGCTGTGCTTTGGCAATCGCTTCCTTAAGCTTCCTTCTAATCTTGCCCCTTAGAAGGCATGGGCACTTAAATATTGACTGTTACACATTATTGCTTTTTCCTTATTTTGTGCTGGCTGTTTTTGCTTCCTGTATATACATCTGAGCTTGCTGTGAGCTTCATTCTTCTTGTCTTGGCCATAGAGGACTCCATCTAGGTTCTGCCTGTAAGATTCCTTAGGGCGGCTGTTCTCAACCTGTGGGTCATGCACCTCTTCGGAGGCTGAAGGAACCTTTCACAGGGGCGACATATCAGATATCCTGCATATCAGATATTTACATCAAGACCACTACAGTAGCAACATTCTAGTTATGAAGTAGCAACAAAAATAATTTTATTGTTGGGGTCACCACAACATGAGGAATTGTATTAAAGAGTCGCAGCATTAGAAAGGTTGAAAACCGCTGTCTTAGGAGGACCTGCGCTTACTCTCTGCCTTGCCTGAAGCAAGGGTTCCTGATGGTTCATGGGCCCTGCTGGTCCGGCTTTCTGTGTCTGACTGAACGCAGATTCTCTCTCAGTCCTTTCCAGTAGCCATCCCCTCATCTGCACCTATGGACTATGCTGGGTCTTACAGTGGCCTCTGCATCTCCGAGTTCACACAAGGACCTCCTCTCCAGGCTCCCCACCCTGCTCCCTCGGTGCTCTGACTTGTGCAGCCGTAAGCTCAGTCACAGTCACACTTTCTGAGTCATGGACTGGATCGTCCCTAATCATGTGGCTCTTTGTGCTGTGATTAAAACAAAACAAAACAAAACAAAACAAAACAAAAAAAACTTACTTCAGCATTTTTTTTTCTCACTTTGTTATGTCATATGGGAAGGTCCCTTTAAACTCATCTTGGCTATTTAATCTAATGACAATCTTATAGATGACAGGGACTGTTATTTTTCTTACCGTACAAACAAGGGACACTCCAACTGGCTGTCTTACCAACTCCTTAGGGTACCTGTTGCTGAGAAGCCTGTATAGGCTTTGATCTACTTTTGAGCCAGGGCTGCAGACTTATGACATCAACAGTGTCCGCTAGGGGGCGGCAGAGGCCCGGTGTGCTCTAGCTCATTCCTGGGTTTTCCCTTTGCCGCCTCCCTCCCTCTGTAATTTTTTCCAAATCCCCTACTACTCTGGGGATTTCAAAGCTCAGCGTGGTTGCTGCACAATTTCTCTTCTTGGACTGTGGGCTGAGACACTCCTTACAGTTTTCTGTTGCAAGTAAACAGGGAACAGAAGTCACCATGGCTCCTTAATGAAGACGTGCAAAGACTGACAGCTGGGTCAGGATGCTCCCGAGTTTTCTGGCTGTCTTCTCTATGGTTTGCTTGGCTTTGTTTTCAGACCATTGCCCTTCTTAGCTAACCAGCTGCCTGCTGCTGTTCTAGCCTCACATCAAACACGCAGAAAAAGAGAGGCTTTCCCAGCCCACCAAGAAGTCTTACTTGATGGGATCAACTATGGGGTAGACCGGCTTTCTCCAAACCCTGCTCACAGCCGCCCACCTCAGCAAGGGCTTTCTCACATCAAATACTGTTGCGCAGTCAATGTCTGTGCTAAACAGGCCGAGAGTCTGCAATTATCTCAAGCTAATGGGAGCCGACCTTCGCAGCTGGGGTGCAGGCCAACACCCTCAAGCACACCGTCTGCAGGCCGTAGGAGCTGAGGCAAGCCAGTGAGCTTTTGTAGATAGTCATCACGGGGTAGTTCAGGAGCCCACAGAGTGTCAGGCTCAGACCTAAGACCACGACAGGCGTTCTCTGAGCCAGCTGGTACCTACGGGCTCACTGCGCAGACTCAGGAGCGGCCCACAGCCTCAGAGAGTTTTCAGATCCTGCCCTGCAAAGCCAGTGAGGTGGGGGCTGGGACCTGACCTATTTGTACTCTGGTTCATTTGCTGTCTCAAATAGATTTATTACCCGCCAGGCATAATGCTAAGCACCAATAGGTCTTCAGAGAATGTACTGTTTACTTGGAAGGGAGGAAAGCCAATAGGTACAGTACGGTACTGAAGAGCCTGTGGGACGGACGGACACACGGACGGACACACGGACGGACACACACACACACACACACACACACACACACACACTCGAGGCTAAAGGAGCTGGAGCACTCAGTGACAGCGTCTTCTTCAGCTCGTGGAGGCTGAGCAGTACCTCGGAGAATGAACATCTTTATGATTTGAGGGACCAGGAAAATGACCCAGGCACGGGAAGAAGGGAAGGGCCTGTCAGTGGTTGGAGGAAACAGGAGCAAAACACCAGTAAGAGAGGAAGTCGGAAGGCTTGTTACTTCCTTTGTCTCCAAAACACGAACCGATTCATTGATGTTACTTGACAGTTTCAAATCCTGAAATACTGAAACGGTGAAAAAAAAAAATTGACAAGAAACCAAACCAAAACACCACCTGTACCCCTGCGTGTGATGAAGGCTTTAGATACTGGGTCCCCAGGCACAGTTGGTAGAGGACAGCTGCAGTTATCAGGTGTGTGCAGGACAGCTTCGGTTCCCTTCGCACTCCTCTGTAGCTTGTGCAAATTGAGTAGAGTTCCAGGTGTGGTTGATTTGACCACACCTGGAAGGAGATGGCTCTTCGGCTCCTCAGAATGCCAGGTTCACGAGGTCAGGAAGGTAGATTGGTTTCTCCACTCTTGAAAAAAAGAAAAAGGTTGTTTTTCTAACAGATTGAAATATATACACATGGTCAGATGGTATAAGTCTCTAGTTGGCTAGGTAATGAATTTAGCAACTCTCTACTCTCTGCGATGCAAATGCACCATCCATGACCGGCAGAGACAAGGTCTCAGAGTTCTGAGCATTGCCACAGCCTTTCGTCAGGCACAAGGGCTGACCCTCAGGGGACAAAGCACAGTAGGAGCCACCTATACTTTACCTTGGGGTTGCTATGACCACAATATCTGAAAGGAAGCAGCCCTAAGGAAGGAGGGGTTTATTTTGGCTCATGGTTTAGAAACCAGGCCTCAGTTGCCTGGCCCCATGCGCTCCAGTGGAACATCAGGTCAGCTGGGCTGTGTGTGGAGAACAGCTGGTCAACAGCTCTGTCCTAAAGGTCTAGTGAATTCCTCTGTCAGACACACCCTTCAGAAGGCTCCACAGAGAGACAAGCTGTGAAACAAGTGCTCAAAACACAAGCTTGCTGGGGACATTTCACACTCAAACCGTGGTGCATCAGAACCTTCATGGACTGCAGGTTCCTGAGGACGCCGGAGTCCCGAACACACTCTGTCTCCTTGATCACACCCTAGATCTTCTTGGTTACACCCAACAGCCCAGCGGGGTCCTATTCAGTTCAGAGTCAGCATGAGGTCAAATTCTTGACTCAGTTTGATGCGTTAAACTTTATAGAGCTGATCTTTTGTATCTGCGGGTTCCTTATCCATTGACGAAATCGACTGCAGGTTGAAAATAGTTGGGAGAAAAAGTGAACCTGTAACTGATCATGTGTGGACTTTCTCCCTTACTGCTATTTTGTAAACAGTGGATTATAATAGCTATAACCTAGCATTTACATTATAAAAAGGATTATGAGTTATCCAGAGGTGATGTAAAGTCTGTGGGAGGATTGCTCAGGGTATAAACATACTGTGTCACTTCAGAGAGTGGACATGAGCGTATCCGGGGGTCAGGACACTTGGACAGCCTCGAACGACTCCTTCACAGATGCCAAGGGGGATTGAAGGTTCTTTTCTTCTACAGCCATGGCGTTGTGCTTGCCAAAACTTCCCAACAGTTTGTTTTTATTTACTCATTTATGCAAAACTGTTTTTTATTGCTCTGCTCTGTTTCTTATTGTACACAACACTGAGTTACATAAGGATATTCTCATACAAGCATGCAATGTACTTGGAGCACATTTCCTTCCACAGGTCGCTACCCCCCCCTTTTTTCCTTTTTTTCTCTTCTCATTAGTTGTTTTGTCCCTATAGACAATTCTGGTTCTATTTTAATATCTCATTTTCTGTATCGATATAAAAATCTAGAAATCACAGATGAGAAAAAAAAGCATATTTTTTTTTTTTCTGTTTTTGAGACAGGGTTTCTTTATGTGCACCTGGCTGTCCTGGAACTCTGTTTATAGATCAGGCTGGCCTCAAACACATGGAGATCTGCCTGCCTCTGCCTCCTGAGCGCTGGGATTAAAGGTGCGTGCCACCACACCCAGCAACCAAATATTTTCTTAAAGCTGAATCCTTTCACTTAATATGATCATCTTCAGTGGCTTTTTTTTTTTTTTTTACAAACAATACAACTTCATTCCTTCTTTAGAGTTAAAATGATTCCAGTGTGCACTCCACATTTTCCTTAACCTTTCCTCTGTTGGCTCCACGGTTCAGCTACAACAAACACTGTCACAAATAGTGTCTCTTGGAGGTTTTTGGGAAAATCCCAAGCAATGGCAGAGCTGGGTCACATGGAAGACCTATTTTTAGCTTTTTGAGAAACCTCTGTATATGTATTTCTCCAGTGACTGGACTGTTTATATTCTGGATGGTAGTATGCAAGAGGAGCCCTTTGTTTGCATCTCGGCCAGCATTTGTGGGTTGTTTTCTTAAGGACTTCCATTCTGAGGGGAACGAGATTCTAGTGGACTGTCAGTGTATTTTAGTTTGTACCCCTCTGCTGGCAACTGATACTAGACATTTTTAAAAAATGTTTATTGGCTATTGTCTTACTTTTTTTGAGGACTGTCCACTCATTTCCTTGGCCCATTTATTTATTGCATTGTTTGACAGAGCATTTAATGTTGTGAGTTTTGTGTTGATATGAACCTGTCAGCTGTGTAGCTAGGAAAGGTTTGCTCCCATACTCCAGGTGCCTCTTTACTCCACTGTGCCCTTTGCCATGCAGAAGCTTTGCAATTTCATGAGGTTCCATTTATTAATCACTGGCATTTTTTCCCTAAGTGACCTTAATGTGAAACATAAAATTGTGCAGATTATTAGAGGAAAGAGTAAAGAAACAGTTCACGATAAATTGAGTTTTTATGCAAGATTATACTGTGGTCCTGTGAGGTCCCATGATGTACAAAACAGACACAGCTATGTTCATAGAATATTATTCAAAAAAATTAATACACAAAGTGTAAGGGACAGAAGCCAGGAGAGATAGCTTGGTTGTGTGATGAGGAAAGCTTTCCAGAGAAATGAGCTCTTATCCTATAGGTGGATAAGAGTGAGGGAGGGCCTCTTGTGAGCAGATACCTGAAGAAGGATGTAGAGGGGTGTGTGATGGCCTGAAGAGTCTGAGGTGTCTGGGAATTTTGAGCAGAGAGATATTTCATCTGGGAGACAGAACTTTTCTCAAGCCTATGAATGACTTACCTGGGAGGTCCAGGAGACAGGACACTTCCAACAGAAATCCAGCTCTCTAGCTACCCTGCAGCAGAGATACCAGTGTTCTCAGGAGGCCGGAGATCTATCACAGTGGCCACTACGGGTAGGTCGGAGAAACAGTTCCTCCTTTATCTTCTTCTGTATCCAAGGGTGGGTCATCATGAATGCCTCTCACCTGGTCCTAGGCCACGGGTTTTGTGCTCCGGAGACATCCCTGAGTTGCACAGGAGAGCATGGCAGGGACCAGCCGATGATGGGGACAACAGTGTTGAAAATGACGCACCGGGGAAGTTACCGAGCCTGTGTGTCCTGTCTCCACTGCTTCCTGGTTCAAGTTGTGCCTCCAGGTCTCAGTTTTCTGTCTTATAAAGCAGGGACGACAACCTCCTTAACCAGCTGTTCCACGTAGTTGTCAGTTGATACTTGTGTTACATATCAAAAAAATAAGCATAAAAATCATTAAGCGATTTGGAAACAACGTAATTGTGCTCACCGTTTTAAACAAGTTGCAGCGGCTTTTGGATGTCATGTGGTACCAAGATGACTGGCCCTGTGGCCAGGACCACCTGGAGAGGGTCAGGGTCATGCTTAGAGCATAACCTCTTGGGACAGGGAGCCCTCAGGTCCTGACCAAGTTGGTGTGAATCTCAACACATTCCAGGAGCCACACGGAAAGAGGGCCGGGCGGAGTGGGACCTACCTTCCCTCTGGCTGGAGGATTGGAGGTGGAGTCTGCCAGCCTCTGACCTGTCCAGGCAATGTCTGGACCCTTCTTACTTTTTTCCTCAGTTTTTGGGGGTGGTGTGTGGCCCAGAAACCTCTGAGGATGGTTTGTACCCTAAGGCTAGAAAATGGAATTCTGGGAGAACGGATCTGGTGGGAACAGCTTACGAGAGAGGGAAAGAATAGTCAGGGGCACAAGGCAAGAGTCCAGGACAAGGAACTTCCACTTGGAACTCTGAAAAACATTGCTGGTGCCTGGAGCCCTGACTGCACAGAAACGGAAGCCCCGTGAGACAGCGGCTGGCTGGCTGAACCTGGGAACAGCACCTGAGCCTGCACACTGAGGATCCCAGAGTCCCGGATGGCTTGCGCTTCCTGGTCTGAGCACCTTTCCCATTTTGGCTGTTTACTTTCCACAGGATTCTAGGAAGCATTATTTCTAGTTAGTAACAAATGCGGGAAAGGAGCTCAGGAAGGCTAAGTCACCTGCCCAAGGAAAGAGGGAAGCTTGCTGCGTCATTGTCGAAGTGGAGTGCCGGTTCCTGAAAACCTGCGGAAGATGCATCGCGCCTCTGCAGGTATTTCTAGCGATTTCTTACTCACACACTCCGAATCTCGTCGGAGGTCAGCTGAGTGACAGACACTCAGGTCCTCAGACATCCATCTGCAGAATTTGTGGGCCTTTGAAAACCACCCAACCACCACAGAGGGTAATCAGCTGAAGGGTGTGTGTCACACCCTTGCCAAGAACAGCAAGCCAAGTGTGCACCTGCAGAGGCGCAGACAGCGCCTTTCACTGGTCCTGCCTGTATTTCTCAGCTGTTAGGACGGAGGCAACACTGTCTCTAAAGCAGTGCGTTTTGGAGATAGCTTTTGCGTTTTGTGGTCTTACAGGCATTTTTAATGTTTACTCCTTATTTTCGAGATTATACCGTAATTACAGCATTTCTCTCCTCCCTCTCCTCTCCCTGAAACCCTTCCACGTACCCCTCCATATTTTCCTTCAAATTCTTGGCCTCCTTTTCGTTAATTGTTATGCATTCACATATGTATGTATGTATGTATGTATGTATGTATCTATCTATCTATCTATCTATCTAGATTGGTAGACCATGATTTCCAGGGTTGTCTCTGAGGGGGGGCCTGCCTCTGCTTTCCTTTGTATCCCCCGGTATTGTTGGTTTCCTCCCTCCCTTCTTACAGTTCCTGTCTGTCAGTCATGGGCTGGCTTGAGGACAGGTGCCTCCTGTCTCAAGTTTCTGACCCTGTTAGTGTGAGCTGAGCTTGGTGCTCGCCACCTGACAACTCACCTTCTTCCCCCGTCCTCCCCAGAGGTGCTGCAAATTCACTGTGTTAGTTACGTCTCCTGTTGTGGTTAAACTCCGCAACCAAAGGCGACTCATGGAGAAAAGAGTTTATTTTGGTTTATGGTTCCAGAAGGAGAAGCCGTGATGGTGGGAGGGGTGGCCAAAGCAGCAAGCCAGGAGATTACGTCTTCAGCCATGAACACAAAGCACAGAGAGACCACAGGAAGTGACGGGGGGGCTATACACTCTCAAGTAACACACATCCTCAGGCGAAGCTCCATCTCCTCAAGATCCCATTACCCCCAAGACAGCACCACCAAGTGTTGGATTTGAGTGGGACTGAACTGCCCTGATTCTTTTGAAAACCCGGAGATGGCAATGAAAATTTCTTTGTAACCTGCGCAGTGCAGAGACCCCTTACTTTCCTCCCCAGTGCTGGGACTGAACCCAGGTCTTTGCACATGCTAGGCAAGCACACTATCACTGACATACCCCAGATTCTTTGGTCTGTGTGGAGGCAGGGCTCCCTTAGTGCCCCAGGCTAGCATGAACTTCCTCTGTAGCCCAGACAGTTCTCAAACCTGGGATCTTCTTGCCTTAGCTTCCAGAGTAGCTGGACCGGAGATGAGACTCCATACACTCTTCTCGCCTTCCAGGAGAATGTGGGAGCTTTTGAGCTGTTTTCCTTACCAGTCCCCTGCAGTTCATGCTTCCGACCCTAGGTGGCAGAAGCTCCTTCAGGTCCCACCTTAGTCCTGGGGTCTAGGCAGAAGGTCAACTCTGAACTCCAGGCTGAGGTCGGAATGGGCCCAATTAGCTGAGCAATTTGCCGCCTCGGTCAGCAGAGAAGCCCCCTGGGGCGCACACAGTGACTGAGGCGCATTCCTATTTCCTGATCAAGGAGAATGTTTGCCGTCTCTTTCGTGCTGCCGCCCGAGGTCATACCATCCAGACACTTGGCTTGTCTTCCTTCCCCTCCATCCCTCCTGACCTTTCCTTTTCTTCACCCTGCTTCTCCTCAGATGCACCAATGGGTCTAGTCAGAGAGAGAGAGATCAAGTGTCCACCCGAATAAAGACTCCTCTGTGCCCGCTGGCTGGACATTGGTCTTACTGTCCATACCCCATTTGGCCACAGCCTGACTTTTTTTTATAAATGTGTGAAGGGTCAGAATGAAAAGGGCTCAGACGGGAACATCTAGTCCAATGGGCTATTTGTACAGGAGTTGTCCCAAGAAGGGAGGCAGGGAAAAGGCGAGCATTCACTGATCATCCGCTGTTTGTAAGGCCCAGGCTGGTCGTTTGGTGACCCTGACTACGTCATCCAATAACTCCAGGGAGGACACTCTTACTTACTTGACAGGTGAGAAAAAAATATATATATTTCAAACAGGAAAGTGTTTGTTGCTTTTGCGTGATGATCACCGAAGACCTAACAGAAACAGTTTCAGGGAAGGGAGGAAGTCTGTTTTGGCTCATGGTTTCAGAAGGTTTGGACTGTCATGGTGGGGAGATGGTGGTAGAGCAGAGCAGTTCATGCCAAGCCAGGAGGAGAGAAGGCTGGCACTTAACTAGCTCCCTCTGCTCCCCTTCTTAGTCTTTCTAGGCTCCCACCCCACAAAATGGTGTCACTTGTGTCCAGGGCATGTCTCCACTCTTGGTTAGTGCCCTCTGGAAATTCCCCCACAGGCTTATCATCTGCTAGGTGACTTTTAAACCAGCCAAGTTCACTTGAAGATTGCCCACCGCATTAAGACCAGACGTTTGGCCTCAGGATGAGGGCAGGGCATTTGGCTCAGGAGTTTTTTTCTGTGGGTAAAGATGTGTCAAGGACCCAGAAAGTTGAACAAACACAGCTTGGGAGATCAAGTCTGTTGGTCTGCCATGGCGCCTCATCAGCAGGTGGAACAATGGTGTCAGTTGTGAGGCTGCGAAGATGTGGTCGTGGATTTGGCTGTAAGATGGATTCTTCCTTCCTCATAAGTTTTCCCCTGCCAATTACTCTTTAGTAAGGCAAATAGGCATCACTAATTGGCTGTCACTTAGTGGTTGTCAAATAAGAAGATATGCAAGGAGGGAGGAGGCTGTGTTGTGGAGAATATGGGAGGAGTTGAGGGGTGATGATGGATGACGATAGTCAGTCATATGTATGAGATTCTCAAGAATAAAGGCAAATTATCTTTAAAAGAACACATAAAGGCACTGCCTCTCATTTAGCATGCACTTGGGCAGTGAGCCATCACTTCTTGGTCTGTGTTTGTCTAGCCATGGGGACCTCACAGATCTCCTCACATATGGAGCAGGGATTTAGCATGCACTCACTGTCAGGCCCTTGGTCTTCAGTGGCTGCATGTGCCTCTGAGATGTATCACAGATGCACCTATAACTGCTCTTGCATGCCACCAGGCACCATTCCCTCCACGGGCCCGTTCCTCTCTCTCCAATGCTTCTTATTCAGCCAGCATGTCTTCCCATCTCAGAGCTGCTGCTGGCCGGACTCCTTGCTCACTGTGACAAGGTCATAGGGTTTTGCATATAGAGCTGGTCTGTCATGGGGCCACAGATACGCTTCTGCCCTCCTGGAAATGACTGGTACAGGCTCAGAGAGCTCTTGCACACTGTCTTAATGCATTTTGTGTGTGTGTGTGTGTGTATTTGTCATAATATCGGAACGCTATAGATTAACTACAAGATAGAGGCTTATTTGTCTTTCTGGGTCTGGAGGCAGGAGGTCTAAAAGCATAGATGTCATCTGTTGGCAAAGGTTCATCTGGCTTCATCGGTTGGGAAAGGTCATTACGATGCAGCAAGTTAGAACAAGGGTCCCAACTTAAGTCTCTCTGCTTCCTGTCAAGCCGCTAATGCCCTGCACTCATGACCTCATCTAATTCCACCCATCCTCCACCTATAGGCCCCGCCTATAAACACCTGTAAGTTTGAAGATTAGATTTCTTGGAGGTTACACATACCCAGACCACTGCACAGACCCAGCATGCCAGTTGTACCACTGTTGACTCACTTGGCTTCTGTATGCTTCTGTCTGCCGTCTTGGCTACATTAGAAAATGTGCTAATCATCTTGTCCAAAAGCCCGCACCTCCTTATAATTCTGTTTAGCACAGCACAAACAATTGCTTATTTCCATTTTTTTTCCCTTTGGGCAGCTTGGAGTGAGGACACTGCCCAGTTCTGCATGTCTGGACATGAGATGCGTCTCACTCTGTATAGTCTGGCTTCTGTCGGAGGAACCCCAGGCTCGTGCTGAGAGAGGACTCTCGTGAGGGCGTGCATCTCTGCATCTCCCAGAAGAGCACACATTTCTGGGCTCATTTGTCCTGCCTTTGTTTGTTCATCCAGTGCCAGTGGTTGAGTCCAGGATGGTGTCTAAGCTGGAGATGGTCTGAGGAGCAAAACCCAGATATGGCCTTGACCTGGGAACATTTGTGAAAGGAATTTTGGAGGCAAAGGATATAGCGAGGCTTGAATTTCTGCTTTCAAGTGAAGGCGTTAGAAGGGAGCTGTAGGCTAGAGGAAGGGAGACTGTTGGTCTGGACGAGTGTAATTGTGGCAGTAGAGTGTAGATTGGTGATGCTGAGGACAGAGCGGGCAGGCGGAGGAGAGCCCTGGAGGCCGGAGGCTGGAGGAGAGCCTCGGAAGGCTGAGGTACAGCTTTGTCCTAGAGCAGCAGTTCTCAATCCGTGGGCCGCGACTCCACGGGGGCTGCATTTCAGATGTCCTACATATAAGGTATTTACACTGCAATTCATAGCACTAGCAAAATGACAGTTATGAAGTAGCCATGAAATGATCATATATTTATTTGGAAATATTTTATACTTGGTCATCAGCATAACACGGGAAACTGTATTAAAGGGTCCCAGCATTAGGAAGCTTGAGAACCACTGGTCTAGAGGTCTGTTCAGCTTACAGCAAATCCTGAACTAGCAGCCGCTAATGCTGGTGTAGGGGTTCACTCCAACCCTGCCCTTAAACAGGAGAGTCCTCAGATGCCCGGGGAAAAGGATAGGTGAGAGGCACAGCCAGGACAGAGATTTGTGCGGACTCATGGGAATGTTGGGGCCTGCCCCTCTTCCTTTTGTGTTCTTAGAACAGAAGGCTACAGACTGGGCAATTTATAAGCAATAGCCATTTGTTTGACTCATGGTTCTGGTGGCTGGACAGTCAAATACATAAACATTGGCATCCAAGGATTGGCTTCTTGCTGTGGCATCTGGTGACAGACAGTGTTAGGAATGAACACACACACACAAACAAGAGACAAGAGAGGGCTCTGCGTGCTTTAGAATATTTCCTTATTTTTACTCTATGCATATGAGTGTTTTGCCTACGTGTGTGTATGTTTACCGCAGTGTGCCTGGTGCCCATGGAAGCAAGGAAATCGTAGGGCATTGGGTCCCCTGGAATTGGAGTTATGTATAGACAGTTGTGAGCCACCATACAGGTGCTGAAAATTGAACCCAAGTCCTCTGGAAAGGCAGTTAGTACTCTTCTTTCCAGCCTTTAACATTTATTTATTTATCTATTTATTTATTTATTTATTTATTTATTTATTTATTTATTTATTTTTAACAATGATCTCACTCCCTCATTAAGGATCCGAACCCAATTTCAAAGCCCTAATGACCTCCAATTAGGTCGACCTTCCAATGTGGATGGATTCCTGAACTTCAGAGAAACCACAGCATGGACTTAGGACAGCACTCTCCTGTGGACAGCTTGCCAGGCTTAGGGGCTTGCTCTGGGGAGGAGAAAGGGGGGGGGTCCAGGGCTCCAGTTTCTAGTGACATTGGAGGCTCAAGACTCTCTTAGAAGGGGTTGAGAAAGTGAGGAAAAGTGGGTGGACCCGGAAGAGCGGGGTTCCACCTCAGGCCCTGCCTCTGCTTTCAGTGAACCTTCAGCGCCTGTTTTAGCAAAGGCAGGAGGGCAGGGAACCTGAGGGCAAACGTGGTGCAGATGTCTCTGGAGCATGGCAGATAATGAGATGCAAGCATGAGCCCAAACTGCTGTTTGCAGTCCAGCCATTCTACTTCCCCTTCCTGGCTCCCAGGGCTCAGTTTACAGATCCTGGACATCTGACCACTCACCAGTGCTTTCTGGGCAACCACTGACTCCCTGCAGCTCTCCCCTTCTCCAGCTCTGCTACCCAGCTTCAATGCCTCCATTGTAACAGCAGCTGCATCCTGGGGTTCTGACACTCCCTGTCTGCTATCCCTCCTTCCAGTTTCCTGGGGGGAATCTTGGGCCTCACAGCAAGATGCTGGCAGCTTCTTCCTTTATTATGTGTCCCAAAGGCCCTGGCAGCCTGGGTTCTGGATCTTCCTCTGGTTCTGTGGACTCCCAACTAAGAAAGTGCAGGACCAACTTTCTTTACAGAAAGAAAGTCATACTGCACATACTGGTCATACTGCACAGGGGGACACAGGTCCATGTGAATGCTGGGAAATTCTTTCAGTGATTCCCACACATCTTTGTCTTTCCCATCATGCTTGGAACTCAAGGGTACTTTTCTGAGAGACACTGGCCAATCACCTTCAGTCCGAGCCTTACTTGCATCCCGGGCATGGCCCAGTTATGCTCTCTGCCTTCTGGGTAGATGTGGTGAGACAGGAGTGCTGCTCTGAAGCAGGTGAACTCGTGTGACCAACAGGATCCCCACCAAGTAGATTATCACTTGAGCAGATTCTGATTTTCTTGAAAGATCTGCTCTTGGTGCCTATAATCTATTCCAGCCCACTGCTGGGGCATCACATCCGTGATTGTATGGGCTAAATTGTGTTCTCTTCCTAAATTCTTAATCACCAACACAGAATGTAACTGTTCGAAGATAAATGAGGTCCTGTGAGAAAGGTCCCTAACCTTTCTCACAAGATGGTTATAGAGTGTCAAGGTTCTGCGTATTGATGGAGATGAATATTCTATTCACAGTAGCTAGGGAAAAGAAACAATTTTAATGTCCTTTAATTGATAAGTGGATAATAAAAAAATGTGGTACATATACAGAGCAGGATTCAATTCAGTTGTAAAGAAAAATAAAACAGTGAAACTTGCAGGTAAATGGATAGGAGTAGAAAATATACCTAGATAGCTCAGACCCAGAAAGATAAGCATCACATGTTTTCTCTCATGCGTGGTTCCTAACTCTGAACCTTCAGGTGCAGGTAACCTGGAGTAACAGCAGAAATCAGGAAAAAGGATGAGGATGTGGGACAAGCTGGCTAATTGGTTATCCAATATGAAGTCATCAGCTCTAAACACACATTCACGTGAGCAACACTAAGAGGTTGTGGTCAGCAGGTTTGTGGTATTTATGTGGATGCTTACATGTAACTATTGAATTTTTTGATAGAGAAAAAAAATCCAACTGTAATTACCTTTGAGTCTCACACATGCTAGGTCTGGGAGAAACATCCATGTTTTTTTTTTTTTTATCACTGACGTTTATCTGACTTAGCTTAAGAGTCTGTAAGCTCAGGAGTGGAGTTTGCATGCCTGTGTGTGTGTGTGTGTGTGTGTGTGTGTGTGTTTTACTTTGCACAGGATATTTGGGAGGACACTTTCCATGGCTGCACTGGCCATCATTGTCTCACTTGTCCAATTCTGCATGGGCTATGACCTGTCCCCTAATGGGCAGAGTCATGTGTTCAGCTCTTTGCTGGACCTGGGTGCTGATAGCTCCCTGGGAGACCCTACCATTTTCCCAGGTACTGCAGGAGGCACAGTGCAGGTCAATGCAATTTTCTCTGTCCTACCTTATGGGTGCTCTTGAGTGTTGAGAATTTCTCTGGCTACTTGCCTTCTCCCCTTCATTCACCTTCTTTTCTCCTTTGGGGTGACCTACATGCTATTCTCAAGGAGCCACAGGGTTACATCATATCATATCTCCTGCCTGTATCACTTGTGATTATAATCGAACGAAGAGCTGAATTTACATGTGTTTTCCAAATTGACAGCAAGCTCTGGGCAAGTAGGAACTGTGTTACACTAATCTGTAATTACCACAGCTGGAAATGTGCCAGGCTCTTGTAGGAGCTCGAGACATTTTCATTGAACAGAATTAACTTGAATATCCTGGTCGTCCAGATGTGTCTGATCAGAGTTGCTTTTCTCCCTCTCTTTTGATGGGTCTGGTTATTTGATTATGGACAAATGAATACAAGTCTCTATCTCCTGGCATCCTAGAAACCTGACCTCAAATCTTTGAGAACTGGCAGAACTCAAAGTCAGGTGAGGTATAACGACTTATGTTGTCAGAATCTGGGAGGTAAAGGAATCAGATTTTGGCCAGAGAAAGGAAGGTGTAGACAGGTCTGAAAATGAACCATCACCCAGGGGAAACTAGAATATTAAATCAGAGTCAGCGGAAACCCAGCGTCCATGGGCATACTCAGTAGTGACTTGGAGCAAGGCAGTACATGTCTTTACCCTCCTTGGTCTAATTATATAAATTATAAAAATTGGTGGACCCATCTCTGAATGAGGAGAGTTCCACCCCTGCATGGAAGCAGGCCATGGCAGGACCTCCAGCTTTTGCCAAGATGGTTCTTTGGAACTAACTCAAATGGGCAGCCAAGAGCTTGGGTGAGGATCAAGGGATTAGAGGCATATTACAGAGGAACTATGAAGTTAAACGTTAACTTTCATCTTTGAGTCATTAGCCTCTTGGCCCTAGGATTTCTGAATTTTTTTATTTTTTATTTTTATTTTTATTTTTTTTCGTCTTTGGCTGATTTGATAGGTGATGTGGCTGCAGATGTGCCTCAAGCAGATGCTGAGAAGACCACCGATTCATTGAGGAAAATGTTGCACTGTGTCTGCCAAGAACAACAAGAAGGCTTGGCCCCATTTCTGCTTTGCTCTTCTTTCTGAGCACGATTAGTGTGGGCCTAGCTCTTTCTGTGATTTCTTGGAGTGTACATGTCAATCCTGTCATCAGCTGAGGTTGAGGGCAGGCTTTCTGTTTTCTATGGCACGCGTTCATTTTGCCTGGATGGCGCAGAGAAAGAAAGCCCGGTA
Source organism: Meriones unguiculatus (assembly GCF_030254825.1). Classification (NCBI taxonomy): domain Eukaryota; kingdom Metazoa; phylum Chordata; class Mammalia; order Rodentia; family Muridae; genus Meriones; species Meriones unguiculatus. Next base: position 107,642,771 of record NC_083353.1, read on the forward strand.
GTGGAGAGCTTGCCTAGTGTCCTTGAGGCCCTAGGCTTGGTATCTGGTATGGCAAACTAAAAACAAAAACATCTAAACAGTGACAATGGCTAAAAAACTAAACAGCTCCCAAATCAGGCGCATGATCTCCACAGAAGATTGATGCCAGGGCCAGGGCACTCTACAGATTAAAAGCAAGCAAGCGAGCAAGCAAGCAAACAAACACAGCAAACCCTCAACCAACCAAAACAACAAAGACTAGCGAGTGTTGGAGTTTCATTCAGAATGGTGTAGTATTTGTGTTCTATTGATGTCTATCTGTTGATGACTTACTTAATAGCGTAGAGTGTAAGTGGCATGTAGGTGGCCATCATTCTTGGGGAAACAGCAATAAACTGTGCACAGGAGAGGATGTTCGGCACAAAGGAAACTTTCCGAATGGTTTTGAGCTCACTGTGTTTACACACAACTGAAAGCGAAGTGACTAGTACAAAGTTAAGTTTGGAAAAACGAAGTTGCCTGGAGGCCGTCCCTCTCCGTACCACGCGGCAAAGTATTGTAGAATTTTCAACCTTTGTTGCCAAACAATAGATCCCCATTATGATAAGGGCTTCATGGAGTTCAGTCATATTATTTTGCCACGAAAGGTGAGAGTATTGGATTTAAGTTGACATGGACTGTTTAAGCTAAACATTGAGTTCTGTTTGGTATAGACATAGCTGAACTGGAGAATGTGCAAGTTATAGAGACTGACAACTCCGCCTTGATTATGTTTTCAGGGTAAAAAGTTAACTATCGGGAAAACTATAATTCTCCACTTAGAATAGGCTCTGAAGAGTTTATGAAAATTTTTTGTAGTGAAAACTGTTCATGAACTCATATTTTTCCTGTTTCCATCTGTCTAAAGCAGTGGTTCTTTCCTAGTTGTAGTGAGCCCAAACATGAAATTATTTTCATTGTTGCTTCATAACTGTAATTTTGCTACTGTTATGAATTGTAATGTAAATATCCATGTTTTCTAATAGTCTTAGGTGACCCCTGTGAAAGCGGTATTTGACTCCTAAAGGTGTTGTGACCCACAGGTTGAGAACCACTGCCCCGTAGGATTAAAGAGATTTACCATAGGATTAAAGAGATTTACATTAGAATAGTTTTTCCTTTTTAAGCTTAAAAAAAAAATTTAGGTAGTAGTGGGGCATGGTGGTGCATGCTTGTAATCCTAGCACTCGGAGGCAGAGGCAGGCCGATCTCTGTGAGCTTGAGGCTATCCTGGTCTACAAAGCAATTCCAGGATAGCCAATTCTACGCACAGAGAGACCCTGTCTTGAAAAATAAAACAAAACAAAAGCTAATTAGGTAGTGATTCACTTACAATTGTGAAGAACAAATACCCAGAGATCCCCTGTATTCTGTGGCCAGTTTTCTTCAATCCTGACGTTCAGGATTCCATGTGTGCGTGGTATCAGTACCAGGATGAAGGCATAATTCAGCAGACATGGTGACACACCCCTTCACCCTGGGATCCCTAGAGTTGTCACCCCTACCTTTTCTCTTGCCCCCATTATTCCTTACGCACTGGAATATATCATTCTGTATTTCAACTCTGTTTTTTTTCTTTATTATCACATATTTTTCTACAAAACAATGGGTCTCATCCTGACATTTTCATACTTGTTTATTCATTCTCTTTCATCATATTCACCCTTTCACCCTCTTTTGTCTCCCTGTCCCCCTTCCATTGGTTTCTTTTCTCTTCCCAGCAGTCCTAATCATCATCATCATCATCGTCTTCTTCTTCTCTCTCTCCATGTGAGTCTTGTGTATTCATTTCACATAATTCTGTTTCACTCATTTTTACTGTAAATAACATACTTCTTTATGGCCAAATAAAACTCCATCACACACACAGAGACACACAGACATACAGACACAGAAACACACACACACACACACACACACACACAGAGAGAGAGAGAGAGAGAGAGAGTTTTCCTTATTGCTCATGAGTTCATAGGAATTTAGGCTGGTTTCATTACTTACTGTGTGGACTTCTGCAATGGATGTGAAGGTGGCACCACTGAATGCTGGCTTGGATTCCTTCCGATATTGTCTCAGTTAGGCTCTCTATTGCTGTGATAAAATGCCATGATGAAAAGAAACTTGGGAAGGAAAGGGTTTATTTTGCACGCACTTCCACATCACAACCCATCTTTAAAAGAAGTCATGGCAGGAACTCAAGCTAGGAGCTCACGCACAGAGCACGGAGCAGCACTGCCTGCTGGCTTGCTGCCCACAGGTTGCTCACTGTACTTTCTTATAAAACTCAGGATGACTTGACCATTACGGGCACTGCCCAAAGTGGGCTGGGCCTTCCGCCATTAACTATGAATTTAAAAAACGCCCAAAAGACTTAGAAAAGTCCTTCTTCTCAAATGACTCTAGCTTGTGTTAGGTTGACAGAAAACTAACCAACACAGGTGTGTTCCCAGGAATGGTCTAGCTATATGGTTTGGTAGTTCTGATTTTAGTGTATTGAAGAGCTTCCAAAATATTTTCCTCAGTGGCTACATCAATGCATATTCCCAGCAGCTGGATACCGCATGGCTCTTTCCCATGCTAATCTCCACATCCTGCTGACATTTCTTGTCATTCCCGTGTGTGTGTGTGTGTGTGTGTGTGTGTGTGTGGTGCAGGGCAGGGGTAGGTAGACAGTCTGAGATGAGATATCTTCCTAAAGTAGTTTTTATTTGCAACTTTTTATGGGTAAGATGGTAGAACTTTTTTTTCCCATTTATTTATTGGGCACTTGTACTTCTTTTGAACACTATTTCTTCAACTCTACCTCCTACTTACTGATTGGACAACCTAGGATTTGGCACATTTAATGGTTGTTTTTTTTTTGTTGTTGTTGTTGTTTTTTGCTTATTTTGTTTTGTTTTTTGAGACAGGATCTCAAACTCAGGCTGGCATCAAACTCTTTATGTATCAGAGAATGCTATGAATATCCGATCCTCCTGCCTCTGTTTCCCAAATGCCTGGACTCCAGGTACACACTACCACACCTGATTCGTGTTTAATTTTTAGTTTTGAGTATTTGCTTCCTGTCAGGGAGAGAGCTGCCACCATTCTCTCCCATTTTGTAGGCTCTTTCCTCATTGTTGTTTCCTCTGCTGTGCAGAAGCCTTTTAATTTCATGTCAAGTGGTCTTTCAGTTCTTGCTATTATTTTCTTGGTGATTTTAGTCATGTTCAATAAATTTCCAAGTCTCATTCTTTGACATTTTGATAATACTATGCAAATGGAGTAACACAGAAAGTTTCCAGTCCTCTGATTCTGCTCAGCACATTTCTGTGGAGACCTCTTTAATTGATACACGTAGAGTCAACAATGGCCTAGTTTTTTCTCCCAATTGTTCAAAGAGGGGTGCTTTTTATTTATCTTTTTAGTACTGTGTTTTCTTGCACAATCAGCAACTCTGTCCTTTGAATCATATGCAGTTAGCATTCTCAGGAGATTGGCTCTTTTACCATTTGACAGTACTCTGTCTTGCTAATTATTTTTATCTGAAGCTTGCTTGGGCTGGCATTGTAGTTACTTTTGCTTTCTTTGATTAGTGGTTTCGTGAGATACAAACGTCTCTTGCTTTCTAACCAGGCGAGTACAAAGTTAAAACAGCAACCCAGCAACTTGTCTACTCATCTTTTGGAGACGATCCACCTCCTGCCCAGGGCTGCCTGTAGGCCTCAGTTTAGGACACTTACATTCTTCTTAAATACATTTCACAACTTCTCTCCAGGGAGTCCATAGGGCGTGGTGACTCTAGGATGAATGTCTGCGTTTCTTTTCCTTTTATTTTCCCACTGTTGTTCGGTGTGGATTTCTTCTCATAATTTTGGCATTTTCACACATGTATACGATGAGTTATGATAATGATCATCTCACTCACCCTCTCTTATCTCCTCTTATTTCTCCTTCTCCTTTTTTCCCTCCAGCTAGTCCGCCTGCTACTTTTATGTCTCGTGTGGTGTGTGTGTGTGTGTGTGTGTGTGTATAGTGTGCTGCTTGTGTGTTCATGGTTGCAATCGCTATATCATATCCAGAACGCAACATTCCATAGCACTTCTCCCTGTCCTCTGGCTGTGACAATCTTTCCACACTCGTTTCTTCAGAATGTTCTGGGCCTTAAAGGAGATGATGCGGATATCTCATTCATGGCATAACACATCGCAGTCATTATTCTTAGCACCTCGACCAGCAAGTACCCAGCAAAAAGAAGCTTGTCAATTCCAGGAAGGCTGGGAGAAGAACGAGGGATATAGTGCTAGGGATATACACATACATATTTAGAAAGCAATTTGACTGCATGCCCATTCAGCAAAAAACATCCACAGTAAATCACCTCCTAAGACCTGTTACCTACCCAGGGATGGGCTTTTGACTAGATTCATGGTTCCAGGCATGTACCCTCCCAATGGAAGGGTGCGGTTAAATTCAACCAGAGAGTGGCTGGGTACCCTCAAGAGTCATAGCAAGGTTGTATCGGTGGGTGCATATTAACTGGCAAGTCAGTTGTGTAGCATAAATGTTCCACTGCTGGAGGAAATGTTGGTGGCTTTTCTCCAGCAGGAGATGCATAGCATTAGACAGAGGGGAAATTTCCACATCAGGCATAGCTTGATTTTTTTTTTTTTCTGTGTCCTATCCAAAGTACTGGTGTCTTCAGCAATAGAGTTTACCATCTAGTTCTGGTACAAACAAGAGGAAAGGCAATAATCTGGAAGCCTTGGGGTAGGTAGGTGAGGGTCCCTGAAGTCTCCCATGTCTGGTATTGGGACTTTTTGTTGAAACACTATGGCTTCTGGGAGCATCATTAACCATCCACACAGTATAAAAGGAAATTTTATTTTCCTGTTTCAATTGTCTGAGACACTTACTGCCTCCTTCTGCTAACCTGTGCTTAGCCCTGGAAGCTTCTAGCCTCTGTACAATCTAACCATGGCCTAGAATGTTTTCAGCCTCTGAGACCTACTGTTTAGTAAACTCACCCTTTCTTGTTTTTACCGAGCTCTGGGCTGCCTGGTTCAATTCAGCTGTTCTGGCTCAAACTCCTCTATCAGCTAACTTATTTCATCTGGCTTCACTCTCGGCTCCTGAATTGCTCTGCTTGGCCTCTAACTCCAGAAATCTTTTCTAATCTTTGGCTCCTTCTTATTCTCTGGCTTATTCTATCATTCAGAGAAAGAGAGAGAGAGAGATTGAGAGAGAGAGAGAGAGAGAGAGAGAGAGAGAGAGGGAGGGAGGGAGGGAGAGGGAGGAGGCATTTTTACCAGGAAGTAATAGACAGGTTACCTGAGTTCTCTCTCTCTCTCTCTCTCTCTCTCTCTCTCTCTCTCTCTCTCTGCATTGCTCCTTAAGTAGCTTCAGTTTCCTCTCTCTTTCCATGAGAGTTGGGCATATCTTAATATCTTATTCTGTCAAATCTTCTCTGATTCATCGCTTTCTTTTTCTGTCACTCAATTAGACATCACTTCCTGTACTTTCTTTTACAGACTAACTTTACCTTCATTGTTTTTTATAAAAGGCATGTACCACCATGCCTGGACATAAGCTTTTCTTTACTTGAAACTTGCTCTACACCAAGTTGGCCTTGAACTCAGAGCTCTGCTTGCCTCTGTATCCTGGACTAAAGGTGTGTTTATATTCCAGCTGGACCACACAGACCTGGATGGTCTTTGGATGTGATCTCTTGCCAGAGCAGCCATGTTATGAATTAAAATTCCTCCACAACACAGAGCTCCCAAGGTGTGTGTGTGTGTGTGTGTGTGTGTACATGTGTGTGCACAGTGCATGCATGAGTGTGCACGTATGCAACCCCATGCCTACACAGATCAGGATACCAGGTGTCATCATCCGTCACTATCTGCTGTATTGCTTGAGGCAGGGTCTCTCACTGAATTGGAAGCTCATCCTTTCTGCTAGGCTGACTGGCCGGTGAGCTCTGGAGACCTGCCTGTCCACCTGCATCGCTGCAGTTATTACATGTATGGTTATACATACAGGTTTTTTTTTTTCCAGTCAGGGTCTCCTTATGCAGCTCTGGGTGGCCTGCAACTCGCTATGTAGATCGGGCTGGCCTCAAACACACAGAAACCTATCTGCCTCTGTTTCCACAGTGCTGGGATCAAAGGAGTGTGCTAACAGCCTGGCCCAGCCATCTGTGGGTTTTTACATGCGTCTGGGGACCCTCAGTGCTAGCAAAGTAAGAGCACTTGCTTACTGAATCACCTCTCTAGCCTCTCTCTACAAACAACAACAAACTTTTTTCTTCATTAACTTATAAAGTAGTACTAGGTTTTTATGTGGCTTTTCCATAAATATGTATATATTCTTACCCTACTTTTCCTCCTTCTCAACCCCTATCTCTGTTTAAATTTTTTTTCATATCATGTATTTTACTATTATCACACCCTTTAAGGCCCCCCCATCCATTCTCCTGCCTCCACCCACCCAAATACATCTCATGTCTCCAATCTTGCTTCCCAGCCTCTATAAACACCCACTCAAACCTAAACACAGATATCTGAAATTCAAAGCTAGAATCTGCATATGACAGAGAACATAAGGTCTTTCTGGACCTTTCTGCTACTTAAGATAAAACTCTGCCATGCCAACCATTTTCCTTCAGTTCTGAAGAGAATTCTATTGGGTGTGTATTATATTTTCGTTATCCAAATATCAATTGCTAACGGACATTTAGACAAATTTCATTTCTTAGCTCTTGTGAACAGCAGCCATAAACACGTGTAGGTATTTCTTCCATGGGTTGGGTCATACAAGTAGATCTGGGTTCACACAGTAGATCTGTCCTTAGCCCTTTGAGAAGCCTCCCCACTGACTTCCATAGTGAATGTTCCCTTTTATTTGTTTACACAGAATGCACCTCACCGACTAGCATCCTTGCCAGAATTTGTTGTCATTTGTTTTCTTGATAACGCCCATTCTGGTTGGGGTGAGGTTAACTCTTGAGTGGTTTTAGTTTGCGTTTCCCAGGTGGCTAATAGCATGGAGCACTTTTAAAGACATTCGTCTAGGGGTGGTTTCGTTGCAGTGGCCGTTCATTTGGCCGTTGCCCTCACCCTTACCAGTGGTACTCTTTGGTAATATAATATCCATCACAGAGGTTTGGAGGACTAATGTTTTAACTTTTTATGTGTCCCCATTGGTTAGGGGTACTTTTTGATTTTTATACAAAAGTAAAGAAGCACAGGAAAAAATCTGTTTGTTAATATTTGATACTGTAAGGTTCTGAGAGTTGAAATTTATAACAGATTCAGATGTGCAAATGCCCACGGAGCTGAATCTTCAGTTGGTTCTTTCTCTAGAAGACAGAAGTTCTAATATGCATCTGTAGAGGAGCCACCTAGTCTCGTAGCTAGGAAAACTTGGCTAAGAAATCCAAAGCAGTCTGTAGCCTTAACCATTCCATTACCCCATTCCACATAATTTCACATGGAAGTACTAAAAACAAAGAATAGTCAGAATGATCGTGAGTAGCAAAAATATGTTCTACAGAATGGGAGAAAAATCTTTATCAACTACACTTTAGACAAGGGGCTAACAAACAACTTTATTCATAACAGCCAGAAACTGGAAACAACCCCAGATGTCCCTCAACCAAAGAATGGATAAAAAATGTGTACATATTACTCAACCATTAAAAACAATGATATCATGCAACTTGTAGGCAAATGAATGGAACTAGAAAAGATCGTCCTGAGTGAGATAACACAGACCCAGAAAGACACACATGGTATGTACTTTCTTATAAGTGGATATTAGTCATCAAGTACGGGATAACCATCCTACAAACCACAGACCCAAAGAGGCTAAGTAACAAGGAGGGCCCAAGGCAGGATGCTTGAACCTGACCAAGAAGGGAAAATAGATTAGAAATGGGGTGGATGAAGAGAGGGGACTGGTTGGGGGTGAGAATGGGAACAGGAACGATGCCGTTGAGGGGAGGATGGAGGGAGAGAGTGCTAGGAGAGAGAACTGGATGGGGGGGGGTAGTATCTCTGGGAAGAGCTAGAAACCCACGACAATGGAAACTCCCAGAAATCTATAAGGGTGACCCTGGGTAACATTCCTAGCAATGGGGGATATGGAACCTGAACTGACCATCTCCTGCAACCAGGCAAGACTTCCAGTGGAAGGGTAGGGAAACCAACCCAGCCACAAAACCTTAGGGCCACAGTTTGTCCTGCCTGCCAGATGTGCAGAGGTAAAAGATGGAGCAGATATTGAGGGGTTGGCCAAGCAATGACTGGCCCAGCTTGAGACCCATGGCACGAGAAGAAGCCCACCCTTGTCATGTTGATAATATTCTATTATACATGCAGACAGGATCCTAGCATAACTGTCATCAGCGAGGCTTCTGTCATCACCCAGCAGCTGATGGAAACCGATGCAGAGACCCACAGACAAACATTAAGCTTGGGGAATCCTGCAGAAGAGGTAGAGGAAGGATTGAAGGAACCAGAGGGTCAAGAACACCACAAGAAAACCTACAGAATCAACCCACCGGGGATGATAGGAGCTCACAGAGTAAACTGCCAATCAGAGAGTATACCTGGGACAAGCGTAGGGCTGCTGCACACATGTAACAGTTGTGCAGCTGGGTCTTCATGTGGGAGTCCTAAAGCGGGAGCAGGGGCTGTCTCATTGCTGCCTTTGGATCCCTTTCCCCTAACTGGGCTGCCTGGTCTAGCATCAAGAGAAGAAGATGCACCTAGTCTTACTGCAACTTGATAGGACAAGGCTGGTTGATATCCACGGGGGGGCTCCCCTTTTCTGAGGAGAAGGGAAGAGGGGTGAATGGTGGGGGGGGGGCAGGGGGAGTGAGGTGAGAGGGAGGGACTGGGAGGAGAAGAGGGAGGGAAAGCTTCAATCAGGATATAAAGTAAATAAATAAATAAAATATATTGTATGAAAATAAATAAAAACGACAACTTTATCAATCAAAATAAAATAAACTAAAAGAATAGAAAAGAAAAGAACTAATAAAACCCCTAAAACAGAAGATGGCCAATGCTGGCATGAGTATAAAGAAAGGGCATCGTTTATTCACTGCTGTCAGATGTACAAACTGGTGTAGCCACTCAGGAAACCAGTGTGGAGATTCCTCAAAAGGTTAAATAGAGACATACTACATGACCCAGCTTTACCACACTTGTGCATTTCCCCAAAGGTACCCATGTCATACTATAGAGATACATGTTTATCCCTGTTCATTTGCTGCTCGAGGAAATGATAGGTCTATAGGTCTATTAACCTATAAATGGAAGATGAAAATGTGGCACATGTACTCCTTGGACTATTCTTCAGCTCTAAAAACAAACAAACAAACAAACAAACAAAAAAACAAATTATGAAATCCTCAGGTAAATGGATGGAGAAATAGTCATTCTGGGTGAGGTAAGTGAGATCCAGAAAGAGAAATGCCATGTGTTTTCCCTGGTCTGTGGATATTAGCTTTGAGATAGCATCTCACTATGTAGCGTAGACTATCCTGGAACTCACTATGTGAAACAGTCTGGCCTCGAACCCAACAGGGGTGCCTGCCTCTGCGGATGTTAGCTTTTAATCTTCAGACGTGTGTTTCATTTGGAATAACCATGAAGGTCAAGAAATGAATAAAGAGCTTGGGGAACATTTACGTAGAGGCGATAGGACAGAAGTGTTTTAAAGGCTTAAAGGGGATAACAGAGCAGGGAGGATTAAATTGGGGTAGGGCATGAGGATACTGTAGAGAAGGGAGTTTAGGAAGGGATGAATAACAAAGATCTTTTTAAAAAGTCACATGAAACTTTACTTCCTAGAGAGAGAGGGGGAGAGAGTGTGTGTGTGAAATAGAGAGACAGACAGAGCCAGGCAGACAGAGAAACAGAAAGAGAGAGAGACAGACAGGAAGACAGAGACAGACAAAGATAGGGAAAGTGACAGGAGAGAGAGAGAGAGAAAGAGAGAGAGAGAGAGATCCTGTCTGCCTGTATATTAACATGTAGCATTGGAGTTACACAATAACAGGGCATCAGGCTAACAAATAAAAAGTCTAGTCCACCTCTTTTGGAAACTTGGCCAGTAAGATCCCATAGACCCTCAAACATCACAGGCAATTGCCAGTGTTGTGGTTACCCTCCAGAACTTGACAGTGAACCCTATTGCTAATGGCATGCACATGGTGACATACTTAAACCAAATGACTTTTTTCTTTTTCTGTTTGTTTGGTTGGTTTTTTGTTTGTTTTTGTTTTTTTGTTGAGACAGGGTTTTTCTGTGTAGCCTTGGATGTCCTAGACTTGCTTTGTAGACCAGGCTGGCCTCGAACTCACAGAGATCCGCCTGCCTCTGCCTCCCTGAGGGCTATGATCACGGGTTTGCGCCACCACACCCAGCTATGGTGGTATACTTGACTTGAGCAGTAGACCATGAGCATATCAGGCTAGCACTGAGCTGCAAGCTTCTGCGCTGGTAGCTGGGGGTGTGTGCTATGAATGCTGCTGGAGAAGAAAAGTAATCAGCAGTCGTACTCAGCCCTGAGAGCTATAATAATGAGTGGCCTCGGAAGACACGCCCACTGCTGCAGTCGTGGCATGAACCTTGTGGCATATGCTTTTTGACTGGATTTAAAACTTGCTCCGCAAGATGAAGCCCCTATCTGGGGCCATTATCAATACCAAGAACTTGTGGCTAGACGCCATTGAGCCTACTACTACTTTTTTATAAACACAGTACAAAGTTGACTCCAAGTGACTTACCGTTAGAGCTGCAGATTAATGGCTCTCTCTCACCCTTCATCTACGAAGCTCCTGTTTGCGGTAGATAGTGATTATGATGGACCCACCACTGGCCAAGGAGTAAGAGACTGCGAAATGCTCAGCACCAAATGTGGCAAGTTTATCACCCCTGCTCCTCTACATGCTCAGGAATCATTGCGGAATAAGAGATGGAAAGAGTATAAGAACCAGAAGTTGTGCATGACTACAGATACACGGCAAAAGCAGTTGTAGCGTTCACAGCACACACAACTCAAGCCAGACCAGTTGAAGCATGGGGAAGGCAGGGGCATGAAGTCCTACTCCTAGCCAAGGAGCTTTTGGTGGTTGAGAGCTGCCGGGAGGGGGAGAGTTGGTTTTCTGAGTGTGGGCCCTGGTGAGTCAGCCAGGCCCTAGCGGAAGACCACACATTTAAGACTATATGGGCAATGCAAGGTAGACGTGATTGGTGTAAAAAAACAAAACACACAGAGTTGGATTGGTAGGGACTGTAGGGTTCAATCTGGGAGGAGCAGTGCGAGGGACAAATATAATCAAATCGCACTGCACAAAACTCTTAAGGAACAAACAGAAATATAAAACAGACCTGAAGCATCGCTCAGTGGGAAAAGCAGTACATTGGAATTTAATCACCAACAGAGACTCCTCAGACAAGAGACATCCAAGTGCAAAAGCTGAGATGCCAGAGGTGGCGTCCACAGGCCACCACCCAGGTCCAGTCCAGGAGAGCTGCAGGCTGAAGGAGGCGGCAGCGTGCCCTCCCGCACAGAGCGTGGCACCCAGGAGCACGCTTAGTCGCTGAGCGGTCAGGGCTTCCACAAACAACTTTCAGGGCTATATGATTGTTTCATTTTTACATTCTGTGTCTGATTCTTGTAACCTTTAGAAATCTTTTGGGAGTCCTAATTGGTAATTGTCTTATACTTTCCTAAAAATCTGTTTTTAGTAATTCTAAGCAATCGAGTGAATTTTTAAAACAGGATTTTCTTATATATATTATATATATATGTAATATATATATTATATGTATTATATATACATATATATGTATATATGTATATATATATAATATATATATATATAATGTTTTTTTTCTTTTTCTTCTGTTTGGTGTATGTATAGGTGTGGTGTATGCATGTGTGTGTTTGCCTGCTCACATGATTGTGTGTGGGGGTATACGTGCATGTGTGCATGCCTGTGTGTGTGTGCCTGTGTGTATGTGTGCATATGTATGTATATGTGTGTGTACTGTGTGTGCATGTGTGTGTTCTGAGGTCAATGTCATCTTCTTGGATTGCTCTTACACCTTATTCTTTGGGGCAAGGCCTCTCGCTTAAGACAAGAGCTTGTCAGTGTGGCTAGTTTCTCTAAGGCCACTTGCTCAGGTGAGCCTGTCCTTGCCTTCTGACTCTGGAATTGCAGCTGGGCCACCATGCTCACCTGGCAGTTGCTGAGGGTCTGAGGGTGTGAACTTGGGTCCTCTTGTTTGCTCGGCAAGTGCCTTAGCAACTGAACAATCTTGTCAGCCCCTCTTACTTCACTTAGTATTAAAAATAAAATATAGATGGGCTGGAGAGCTGGCTTAGTGGTTTAGAGAACTGGCTGCACTTCCAGAGAATCCAAGTTCAAGTCCCCAGGAACCCCACAGCGGCTCACAACTCTAGTTCCAGGAGATCTGACACTCTTTTTTGGCCTCTGTAGACTACCAGGCACACATACAGTGCATGGACATACATGCAGGCAAGTGGTTAAGACAGTTAATTTATTCTAAATATAGATCTGGGGAGATGGTCTAGCAGCTAAAGTCCATATGGGGACTTGAGTTCGGATTCCCAGCACCCATGCAAAAAGATGGGTGAGGTGGCACATACATATAATTCCAGTGCTTGGGAGGTAGAGGTGGGGGGCTTTTAGCTGAATTCATGAGCTCCAGGTTAAGTGAGAGACTCTTTCAAAAAAACGTGGAGAAGCAATTGAACTCACTGTTGGCCTCTGGCCCTCACACAAGCACATACACGCACATATACCCAAATAGGTTTGCACACATAAACACACATACAAACTCTTTTAAAAATCAACTTATGTATGGCGATGTTATTATTAACTATACATCACACTGAATACCTTACAGTTTTTAAAAATATTTTTCCTTATTTTAGATTTATTCTATCTGTATGAATGTTTTCCCTGCATATATCTACGTATGTATGTATGTACATGCACCATGAGTGTTCCTGGTACCTGAGGAAGTCAGAAGAGGGCATCAGATCCCCTGACACTAGAGTTGTAGATGCTGTGGGCTGCCATGGGGAAACCATGCTGGAAACCAAACCTGGGTCTTCTGCAGGAGTGACAAATGCTGTTGACTGCTAAGCCACCTCTCCAGCCTTCTCACACAGTTTTAAATTACGCAGTCTTACTTTTTACATTCTAGGTCCATTTGTCATTCCTAATGTCACATTTTCTAACCTCTAAAATCAGAGCCAGTGTTTGAGAATGCTAGTTCTATCTTTATCTCCATTGGTACCCTTTGCCATTTTCAGGCTGTCCATAAAATAAGGGATTTAAATTCATTAGCTCTTACTCTTCTTCCAGGTTAAATATTTCTAATGTTGTGGTTTAATGAATGGGCACGAGGTTGACGAGCAACTTTTAAAAACAACATGGAATCTAATTAAATGGTAATAAAGCAGAATCTAATTTATATCTAAGCTGGAATTCCTCAGCAAGGTTTGGGAAGTCAAGGGACCTGCTATCTGTAGATGCTAAATCTTAAGAGGCCTTTTCACTTCTGGAAGGCTCATGTACCAGACAAACTGACAAACAGGATGTGAGTTTTTGCCCCTCTGATTTGCTGACTTAGCGAATCTGGTGCCCTGCTCACTTACTTCGTGCACTCACACGGGACTTGCCTTCACTGACTTTCTGGTTGTCAATTCTCTCTTGTGTAAAATGGACAGGGTGTGGTGGGCGATTGCAAGTTTAATGGCTGTGCTAACAAACGCAAGGGAGTGAAAGATGCAGTACCAATTTAGCCTTCGGTCTGTGTCTCCTGAAGTCAGCCATAATTCTCTGACCAAAGGGGTGTCAGGGAAACGGAGTAGATCAGAGAGTTATGGGGCCTCTGCCCACTCAGGAGAAAGCCAGGGGGCCTTGAGAGAGACAGTGATGGATTCAAGCCATATGAAAAGGCATATATCAAGCACCTCAACCTCATCCCTGTCTTGGGAAGATGTGTGTAATTTACAGCGTGTTTAAGTTAGACAAATGACTCAATCGATTTAGAAAAATGGACAGGAAACATATGTTTCTTTTGCATTAAACTGAGCTTCATCAGAGTAGATATGCTTCTGATGTCCTGAGTTATGGAGCCCGGGCTCTCCATCAAAGGCCCCTGATTGCAGGGACTTCGCCCTTGCACAGAGGCGATCCATTACGGAGCACACTGACGGTGTAAAGAGTAGGATCCACTGAGCAGCTCGGGCTAAGTGGTAATTTATACTTTTGTTTATAGAAAGGAAGAACAAGGCCGTCCAGGAGAGCGAGGGTGAGAGCAAGCGATGAGAGAAGGAATGCAAAGAAAAGGATGTTTTAGTGAAGACGGAAACAAACTGAAAACATGCCATGGACCATGACCTCGGAGGACCTGGGCAATGTGGTAAGTGGCATTTAGACCCTTGGGTGTACTAAGTTTTTTTTAAATGTCTTGCTTCCACTTAGTAGGTGGGCAAAATAAGTGATCAGGAAACTACAGTATCATTCAGTACTTTTTTATTTTATTTTTTTTAAATCAGGGAAGTAAAGTGACCTACTGAAAACTGACACGACAGGAGACAGTTTACTGAGAATCAAGTGACAGAGACTCAGATCACTGGATGATCTAAGGCACAGTCCCTTACTGAACGGTCTGTCCAGGTTCAGCGCCTTCTGTGTTTAGCATGCGCTTCAATGATGGAATTTGCCTTCAGCGCAGTGGACTGATTTCCTTAACCAGTGTGGGGCTGCCTTTGCCTAGGCTTCTGTGCCCTCAGCCCTGACTGCATGTGCCTTTTCCTGTTGACTCTTCTCACCTGAAGTATACAGTGAGTTTTCCTTTGGCAAGTAGATTTTCAGTGACCTGGTCCAGAGCTCTCTAGGTTTCCCAGAGTTCTTCCACACCCACTAAAAATGCTTGCCCTGTTCCTGCGGGCTGCGCTCTGTCAGCCGAGTAAGTCCAGGCAAGGGTTGCAGGGAAGTGGATTACATCCAAGTGGTAGCCACACAGTTCATAACCTCCTGTTAAAGACAATGAAGACAGTGATTAGGCCCGAAGCGGGTGAAGCCAGGTTAAGTGTCTTCAACCTTGTGTTAGCAAAGCTTTGCTTGAGCTGTTTCTTACATTAAAGCAAAACAGAACTTATGTTCTGCAAATCAGTAGCAGCCGGCTAACAGGAGCTATGTGAGTAGGGGCTTCTTAGTGAGACAGAGCAGATGGGCGACCATGCAACAGTGAGCAATCAGGCGTGTTGCCTTACCTCTGTAAGGCTCCTCCCCGGAGCTTCCACACCACCCCCCGGTTGGAGTTTCCTGATTTGTGAGCTGTCACATGTTGCATGTTCAGGCAAGTGCTGTAGAATCCGCTATATCTCTGTCTGCCTTTTTAACAGTGTAGCGTGTGGGAGAGGGTGCTGGGCATGCAGCTCAGGTGCTGCTTACCAGGTTCTTTCTTCTCGGCTGTCAGCCTCCCGCCGCCAGTGCTGGGAACTGCTGCTACAAGGCAGAGCAACACACAGGGACGGTGGATGATCCCTCTGAGGATCCCAAAGCTAACACTGATTCCTTTTGGCATGCCCTTCCCAGGGCAACGCCAGAACACATGCTCACAGGGAACTGTTAGTGTGTGTGTGTGTGTCATGACGACGGAAATGCTACCCAGTGCAGAGTCTGTCTTCACACCGAAAACGTCACGTGTGAAAGAGATTTAGAACCAAAACCTCTAGGGTTTGCTCGCATGCTGAAATGCACGATTTAAATAAAGCAGAGTCTCCGTTATTTTTCAGCCAGTGGGGATGCTGTTATTGTTCTCTATGGTGGCTGTCTTGCTCAGGTCACTCAGTCGGGGTTCCTGAGGCTTCTGTGTTCCAGGGGCTGTGCCAATAAAGCCTGTAGTCAGATTCCCACCTTCAAGCAAGACTGTGGGGAGTGGTGTGAGCACAGGCAGAGAGGGTGGGGAAGGTACAGCAGCAGAGGGTGCAGAACCTTGATGGGGCCTTGGTCATGAGGCTGGTCTGATCGGAAGACAGTGCAGGAGGGAGCTGAGCTCCTAGGCTGAAGCATGGGGCTCAGAGCAGGAGCAGGAAGGGGTGAGATTCCTCTCAGGCACCCTTCACTTGCCTGTTATATCCAGGCTCCCTCTGCGCATTGCCCTCTTCTCCTCATAACATTTCCAACTAGCCTCACCCACCAGGGTGCAGGGCCAATGAGACACACCGATGTCTTTACTTTCTCCCGACCTTATGAAGCCCAGAGCTTTCATCTTAGAGCAGTAAGAAGTAGGGTTGAAGCTCATCATTAAACACTGCACGTTGAAACAGCAAGATAGCTTAATGGGTTAAAAGTGCTTGCTACCAATCCTGAAATCTGAGTTTGATCTCCGGGGCCCATATGGTGGAAGGAGAGAAATGACTCATGGAAATTGTTCTCTGACATACATACAGCTTTGTGACACATGAGTATGAAAACACACACACACACACACACTCTCTCTCTCCCTCCCTCTCTCTCTCTCTCTCACATGCACTAAGTAAATGTAATAAAAAAATAACTTCATGTTTGTAAACCTGCCTCCACAATATGGGTGTCTTAATAGACAATGACAAAGACAGTTGGGCATAACTTCTTATCAAGATGTGACCTTGCCCCTTTCCTGTACAGTCCCCTACACACACAGACAGTTAGGAGCCAGGAAAGACACTGCATTTCCTTCTTCGGTGAGATGCCGTCCCTTGTGAGACAGGCTTGTCTGTTCTAAGTGGCTCTGTAGGAACATTAATGAAAGGACCAAGCACTGGCCCTCCCGTGTCCCCTCCCAGAGCCTTTTAGAGTCTCCCCATGTGTCCCCTGCATCTCTGACAGGATGCAGCCAGCTGTGAACAAACTCATGTTGTCCTCTTCAAATGGAAGTCCCCAGGTCTTCCGCGGTTTTAACACAGCGAGGAACAGTGATTTGGGATAGATACGGGGCCGATGGTCTTTTGTCTCTGTGTCCCCTCCTTCTCCCAAATCTGAAATATGAGGAGACTCCTCAGCCGCCCTGCAGGGCGTCGTGTATGGGAAAGTTCTCTTGGCTATGGAAGCTGACAAGCATCGTTGCCACAGGGACTTGGTTTATTTATCTAGCTGGACTTCATCTCTTAATATTCAGTTCACAGAGGAAGAGCTTTTAGCCACTGCGTGTAGCTCCGGCCCCACTGTGGAGATGGTGATCAGGGAAAGCAGATATTTACAGAAGTCTGGTGACCCTTCGGTGCTATCGACAGAGCTGCAGAGCAGGTGGGACAGAAGGATCATAGGAACTGCAGGGTCCCAGCTCTCGGCAGCCAAGCTTCCCTTCTGGAGGGACGGACTCCCATTGTTAGTCTCATTCTCTTCTTTCAACACGTCCTCCCAACCTCTGTAGAAATAAGCCCATTAACAATTTCGAATGTATATTGCTGGATCTTAAGTATTAACAAAACGGAGAGATTTTTGTATGTGTGCATTATATACCACAACTTCAAAGGATCCAAATCTGGTTTATATTTTATAATCCACACATTTCATAAGAGTTTTTGTCTGACAACTGCTCAAACTCAAACTCAAACACTTGTTGAATGATGGAAGCCCTGGCTGCCCGAGGACCATGTCGAGTCCTGAGCACCCTGCCCTCACAGATAGTAGCCCTCACATCCCCAGTGGAACCCCACACCTACTACCTCAGGGCTGCATAAATTAAAAAAAAAGAAACAGAAACATTGGAGTTAAATGACATTATAGATCAAATGGACCTAACAGACTTCTATAAAACAGTCTATCCAAATATTAAAGAATAGACATTATTCTCAGCATTTCATGGAATTTTCTCCAAAATTGAGCACATAGTAGGACACAAAGTTTCAACAAATTCAGGAAAATTGGAATAGTTCCTGAATTCTATATGACCTGAGTGGACTAAAGCTATATAGCAGCAACAGTAGAATTACAGGAAGTACATAGTATCCTGGAGACTAAACAAACACACTATTGAATAATAATCGGGTCAAGGAAGAAGTCAAGAAAAAAAGTTTGAAAAGGTTTAGAATTTAATGAAAACAAGATTAAACAAACAGACAAACAAACACTACATCTTGGCCATAGATGTACTTTTTACTTCACTTAGCAGTGGGCATGCAACTACCACGACAGCCTGATGACTTGTTCCTTGTCCTCTCCCGGCAGCAAAATTTGTTTTAAACCTTTAACTTCTTTTAGGGCATCTTTATGCTCATGCACAGGACCCCACTCGTCAAGTGGGCATACTACCCTGTACCACACAAAAGAAGGCAGCATCACCAGAATTTCCCCTGCAGATCCCCAACCAGGTTTCCTTCTAGAAAGAAGACTCAGCCTTGGAGGATGTCCTAGGCCTCCTTTAGGGGCCATGTGACCACTAACACAGCAAGGAAGTTACAGAGGCTCCACCCTCAGGCCTTCGAGTTTTAGTTGCATGCCTTGCTGCTCATAGCTAGGACTATGCAATCACTCTTTCCAAACCTTTTGTTTTGAAGGTCCATCTTCTGGTGCGAGCGAGTTTGTTATTGAAAAAGATCGACAGGGTCGACAAACCAATGGCCAAATTAACCAGAAGAGGTAGAGAGAAACACAAGTTAATAAAATTAGAGGTAAAAAGAAAGACATTACAAAAGGTACTGATGAAACTCAGAGAATCATAAGGACACACTTTAGTAATGTATGTTCTATTAAATTAGAATGGCTAAAAGACATGAATTTCTAGATGAGCCATCAAAGTTGAATCACAATGAAGAAAATAATTTAAGTAGACCTGTAGCAACCAATGAGATAAGAACAGAATTTAAGATCTCCCAACTACAAAAGCTCAGGGCCAGATGCATTAGGCACAAAATTATAGCAGACTTTCAAAGGAGCTCCTCAAACCGTTCTATAAACTAGAAAAGAAAGGGTCTCTGACATATCCATATGAAGCCAGTCTTATTACTCAGATCAAAATCAGACAAAGACCCAATTTTAGGCCAATCTCTCTGATGAACATAGATGCCAAACTTCTCAATAAAATATTTATACTTGAAAGTAGAATTCAAGAACACATGTATAAAAATTTTAAGTAAAAAAGAGGAACTTTTTTTTCAAATAACAAATAACAAATGTATGTGTTGACAGTTTGAAATACTTTTCCTTAATAATAAAACTTTTAAAAAAATCATCTTTCATACTCATTCTGGAGGCTACTTTCACAGAAATAGGTACAATTGAATCTGATGTGTCTAAGTTTTTTTCCTTTTTTATTATTATCATTTATTACAATTTATTCAATTTGTATCCCAGCTGTGCCCCCTCCTCTTCTCCTCCCAATCCCATGCTTCCTTCCTCTTCTCCCCCCACACCCCTTCCCTAGTCCACAGATAGGGGAGGTCCTCCTTCCCTTCTATTTGACCCTAGCCTAGCAGGTCTCATCAGGACTGGTTGCATTGTCTTTCTCTGTGGACTGGCAAGGCTGCATCCCCTCCCCCCCCCAGAGGTGATCAGAGAGCCTGCCACTGCATTCATGCCACAGAAAGTCCTTGCTCCCCTTACTAGGGACCCCACTTGGAGACTGAGTCTATGGGCTACATCTGAGCCGGGGCTTAGGTCCTCTCCATGCATGGTCCTTGGTTGGGTATCACTCTCTTCAGGGCCTCCAGGACTCAGTTTTTATGGCTCTGTTGGTCTCCATTTGGAGCTCCTGTCCCCGCCAGGTCTTTCTGTCTCTCCCTTCTTTCATAAGATTCCCTGTACTCTGCCCAAAGTTTGGCTCTGAGTCTCAGCCTCTGCTTCCATACCTCGATCAAGAGAGTCTTTCAGAGGCAGTCTGTGGTAGGCTCTTGTCCTGTTCCCTGTCTTCTCCTGCTTCCAATGTCTATCACATTTGTCCTTCTGAATGAGGATTGAGCATCTTCCTTAGGGTCCTCCTTGTTGTTTAGCTTCTTTAGGACTATGGAGTTCAGTATGTTTATCCTGTATTATGTGGCTAATTTCCACTTATGGGTTACCTCACTCAGGATGATCTTTTCTAGTTCCATCCGTTTGCCTGCAAATTTCATGATTTCCTTGTTTTTAATAGCTGAGTAGTATTTCACTGTGTAAATATATCACAATTTCTGTATCCGTTCCTCCACTGAGGGACATCTAGGTTATTTCCAGCTTCTGGCTATTACGAATAGAACCGCTATGAACAGGGTTGAACAAATGTCCTTGTTGTATAGGTTAGCATATTTTGGATATATGCCTAAGATTTTTTAAAAAGCTATTTAAATTTTGGTACCAAGATCTCTTATAGGCACACACAGCTCATTGGAATTATGCAAATTTTAAATAGCTTGATGTGTATAATGTTTAGAATAATGCTATTATTGTTGTCTATGCTTTTTTCCCCCCAAATTTGTCTAATTTCTGAAATTTTCATTCTATCATTTTTTTCTAATTGGTTTTGTCTGAAAGTTTAGTTTTTAATCAAGGCTGTTCTGAGTTTTAGTTAGGACACAGTTGCTTTTCATTAATTTTTATTGACCTTGTGTTAATAACAACTAATCACTGAGACATGTGATCACAGCTACTATGAACAACACTGAAAATAACTCAGCCTGAGATAGCAAAGAGGAAGAGAATTAATATCTTAGAGGAAACAATACATGGACACAACTTCAAAGCACAGATGATGTGAAACAGCTGCCAGTACCACGCGGCTGGACCTTTGTGAGATGAACGGATACTCTACGGAAACACACCTCTTTGATGACAGGTCACTCCTAAAACCCCTCCACTGCTTGTAGCATCACCCAGGGATTGCCTACAAGGAACCTAAGCTTACTGGTAGTTTAATCCGTGGGCAGTTTAACTATGAAAGTGCTTGGCCACGGCTAACTCAGCTCATATACACTCTTGGAAATCTGTGGAATCCCTCTCATGATCAAGGCTGCCTCTGTGCCAATTATTGCTGATGCATTTGCCAGCAAAACCCTAGTTTTCCACGTTGTTGCCCTTCTTTATGGGATGAAAGAAAATCTGTCATGCTGCCTTCCTTTAGACAGTGTGCCGAGGTGGAGGTGTCTCCAATTGAGATGTTAGGAATCGTTGAATGCATCCTTGCAGAAAACTGTCTGCCTGGCACTCATTTCCAGAGAGGACTTTCTGCTTGCAGACTTCCACTTAGCAGTCTCAGAGTGGGGATATCATTGGATTTCACTCAAGTGAATAGGTGCCTTCTGCAAGTTTGACTATTGGGAGAGGATCTTCAGTGGCAGTGAGTCAGATTCTCCCTGCAGGGATCCCTCAGTCCCCGTCTCTTTCTCCTAGAAGAGGCTGAGCCTAAGCACCGCCTTTGTCGTAATCATTGTGGATGGAGGTGGAGAGGAAGTCTGGTTGCTGATACCCTTCCTGAAGGCACTCGCTGTATAGTCCACAAATGTATGGTCCCAAACTGCCTGCAAGTGCCAAGTGTCCAGAGCTGCCTTTCCCCACAGGGCACACACACACCCTTAAACCCTTTTTTAGTCAGGTGCTGTCTTCATTCTACCTCATTGCATGCTCCAGTGCTTTGAGGATCTTTGCTGTTTCACCAGGAATCAGCGAGATCGCCTCAAGTAAATGTAGTCCCACGAATGTTCTACCTTCTCATAGTTACTCCTGTCTCTGGCAGTGTTCTTGAACCCACAGTGGCACTTGTGATTTTAATACTATGTCTCTTCCCAAACTCGCAAACTGTGGGGAAATAAATCTTTGACCTTTATAGATACTCTGTAGTACCTTGTTACAGCAGCACAGAACAGAATAAACCCTTTTTTAAAGGGGGTTCTAATGCTTGTGGGGACCAAAGATTAGTTATTAAGTTGTGCATTACCCGCAGAGACAAACTCAACTGTGAAAAAGGATCAGAGACACTTGACATCAAACATTTGACATCTAAAAACTAATTGTACAAACATTGGAGTGTTCTGATACCTTTTGGACTTAGTGGAGGCCAGCAATGTTGTGTATTACATGGTAAGGCAATCTCTGCTGTGTTAATAAAGGAATGGGGAGGAGTTCTAGGGAGGAGGCAATGTTCCTGCTGTTGTCTGGGTTGGATGCTTCCTGTGGAACTTTGGATTTAGGATGTGATGCTACAGAGGAACTTTGAATGTGAGCATTTGTGACAGTGATTAGCATGTGAATAGTTCTGGAAACCATGACACGTATGAAGATGGATGAAATATAACCAAAAAATTCTGTCCAATTCAGGGGAAAGAAGGAGGTGGAGGAGACTGCTGTCTTCAGGTGTTCAAGGACTGCAGCACATAGAACAAATACACTCAGTGACGTCACTTTGGAAAGAGCTCTGATCTTGTTTGGAAGTCACAGCAGGGGGAAAATGTAATTTCATTCTAAAGGAAAAAAAAAGACTTTTAATGATGGTTGGGGCTACTGTGTGGGAACCGGTCACTGCGTTATTTTGAACTGTGAAGCTAGGTTCCTGTTCTGCAGAAATTGCCTTGGTCAGCTCTGCGCAACTTGCTTCTGAGAACAAAGAAACAAGCAACACGGTAACACCCATGGCTTCCAAGGCATAGCAGGAGAGCCGCAGGTCCAGCCACATTATGGCCTATGCCTTTAGCTGATGAGCTAAGCTCAAATTTCACTCGGACTGCTGATATGTGAAAGAAATCATCAACCTTGCAATTCAGCCAATTATCAGTGTTGGCTCTTCATGCCAACTCAAGTGGCAGGGAACATCCCTGAACTTCCCACAGAAATCCACCAATCCTGAGCAGGTAAACTCATCAATCCTTGAAAACAAAAACCCACCAATCTCTGAGTGCCCCAAGCTCAGAACTTGAAATCGCCGTTAATCCTCACCCTGGAAATCTCTGCCTTAGAAAGCTCCACCCCTAAAAATTCCTATATAGAGGCTGTGTCTGCTCATTTCCCTGCTGTCCTCTTCTGGGGCAGCCAACCTTGGATTCATCTTTCCACACCCTGGACCCTCCCAATAAATCTCTTTTATGAGATTTGCTTCCTGGTGCGACTCATTCATCTGAAGAAGCCAAGAAGCAAGAAAGAGAAAAAGGGAAGAAGTGAAGAAGTGGAGCGGGGTTGAGGCTCCTGAGCTCCTGGGCTCATCTGGGGATACCCTCCCCCCCCCCCCGTCCCCAGAGCGCAACACCTCTGCTGAGGAGGCCTCATCTCAGAGCTGTGTGGTTCCTGGGCTCCAGCGTCTCAGGATACCCTTCCACTGGGACACTGTCTCACTGTCCCAAGTCAGAGCTGTGTAGAGCTGGGCTCCTGGGTCACAGGATACCCTTTCATTGGGATACCTTCTCCCCTCAGAGCTGTGTGGTTCCTGGGCTTTCGAGTGTGTCCCAGGACAACCTTCCATCCAAGCAGGAATACCAAAAACCAGCACCCTGAGGATAAGGTGGGGGATGACCCACATGGGACACTTTCCTCAGTATCAGACCTTTTCCTGTGGATGTTTGGGCGCTGTTCTCAGAAGCTTAGAAACTAAACAGTCATGGCAGGAATTAATTCCTGCTCTCTTCCAGGTTTGGCAGACTCTTTTTGGCTTGAGATTTTAGCTGGGGGTGATTGGACTTGTGGGGTTGGGCAAGTGCCTGCCTGTTTCTATTCAGGTCCACGAAGAACTTGTCTGCCAATTGGTTTGATGCTGCGGTGTGGGATACCAGTGGCTTAGCCTCTCATCCTGCACCCTTCACGTACAGGCGCCCAACATATGGCTATCACCCCACATCTTGCCCCACAGACTTTGTAGCCCTTGCTCTTACATATAAAATAAAAGGCACAAGGAACGAAAAACTGTTGTTAATTTACTGAGAACATCCACTTCCATGGGAATTCTGAAGTTAGTTTATATTCTTTTCAATTAATATGTGTCTTCTTATTTTCCTTTTTAAACTTCTATTTTATATACATTTAAGCTTACAAAAATATATTTTCTAGATGTTAATGTTTTGGTCATTAGTGAAAAAAAAAATCATGAACCGGCGAGGCACAACACCAGTCTAGACTAGGCACAGTCCACTAATATTACTAATTCTCCCAGCATTCTCATGGTGTGAGGTCATGCAGCTACTAGTGATGGCAAGGATGACAACTCTCTGATATAAAACCCCTGCACTAGTCTATTTATCCACTGAACTAAAATGCTCAATAGCTTGGGCATGAGACAGGAAGTAGAAGGAGATGCATGGGGCCTGGAGAGACAGGAAATGGCAGCTGACTGTACATGGCTGTGAAGTCTAGTAAGGGTGTGCTATACACACTGCAGAGAAAGACACTGGGTGTTTTAAAACAAGAGTGTGATAATCAGATTGATGTTTAAAAAAATGTCCCTAGTTGAAGTGTTACTGTGGAAGTGGAGAGTTGGAGATAGGGAAGTCCCAGAGACAAATTAATAATTGGAAAAATTCAGACAAAAGGCTGTTGACTCAAACCTGTGAGTGTGGAGAGAAGTGGATATGACCTTGATAAAGGAAGTAAAAGCACAGGGCAGATAGGTTTGAAGGAGAGGATGGTGGACAGAGTGATGGTTAGGATGGTGGATTAAATGACAGAGAAGGTGACAGAGAGAGTGAAGGAGAAGGTAATGGATATGGTGGTACAAAAGGTGATGGGGAGGAAAAGGGAGAAGGTGGAGATGGTGATAGAGTTGGTGATGGTGAGGATGATGGATAAAGTGACAAAGAAGGTGATGGAGAGAGTGAGAGACAAGGTAATGGATATGGTGGTAAAAAAAGGTGATGGGGAGGAAAGGGGAGAAGGCAATGGAGATGGTAATAGAGATGGTGATGGGGAGGATGATGGAGAGGGGAAGAGAGAAGGTGATAGAGATGGTCATGGAGAAGGTGATGGGGAGCATGATGGTAAAGGTAAGGGAGGTGGTGGAGATAGTGAAAATTCCTCCTAGAGAAGAGTATGGAAAGATGAAGGCCAGCTTTGGAGCCAGGAAGAAGCTGGTGTCATTCTCCAATGTAGAGGATACAGCAGGAAAACATTTTTGAGACTATTTTAATGCTCACACATTTGGGTACTTTGGCGTTTTATTTCCGTTATTGTGATAAAATATCCTGACAAACGTAACTTGGAATAAAAAGGGTTTGTTTGAGCTAACAATTCTATATCTCAGTATATCACAGAAGGGAAGTCAGAATGGTAGGAACTTGAAGCACGTTGTCACATCACATCCTGTCAAGGGCAGGGAGAAATGAAAGCATACATGCTGACTTGCTTGCTTGTGGTCAAATCCATTTCTCTATTCTTACACAGTTAAGGACTCCCCACTTAGGAAATGCTACCATCCACAATGGGATAGATATTCCCGTGCCAATTAAATTAATTAATCCAGGCATGCCCACAGACCAGCCCAATGTTGATAATCTTTCACTGAGACTCTCTTCCAAGGTAATTCTAGGGTGTCAAGTTTACAATTCAAACTCACTATTACAAGTGCTTGGTAAAGTTGGAGGGTGATGCTAGGTTCCTTTGACATCAGTCTGGGCTGTTGTCTTTGATTCATGCCTCTTAACTGCTTTTGACCTAGCAAGTCTTTATACAGTAACAAGTAGGTAGAAAGCATGCAGATGTGCAGTCATCAGTTCCTACCTATGGAATGTTCACAAGGGACTACTTTAGTAATAGGCACAGTACGAGTTACTTTTCTGTTGCTGTGATAAAAAACAAGCATAACCAAAAGCAACTCATAAAAGAAAGAATTTATTTTGGTGTATGGTTCCAGAGGGAGAGTCCGTAATGGTCAGGGGTGGTGGCGTGAAGAAGGAAACTGAGAGATCATATTTTCAAGTGGAAACTAAAAGCACAGGGTGAACTAGAAGTTAATGAGAGTTTATGGACTCTCAAAGTCCTCCCCTCCCTGTGTTGTACTTCCTCCAGCAAAGCTGTACCACTCCCAACACAGCATGAATAACTGGCCTCCCTCTCTGTTTATTTGGAGGCCCTAGAAGTCCCATGCTGGGCCAACCTACTGCTCAGAGACCAAACCCAGAGAAGCAGCAATATGTCCTGTCTAGGAGGGATATAGCCCAGATCAGGAGCTGGCTGGGATTGCATTCCAGCTTAGCAAGAAGGCTGAATCCAAATGCCTGAGACTTGTGGGGGACATCTCATTCACGCTACCACAATGGACTTGTTCAGGTCTGGACAGAAAGTGGTCGACCAGAAAAGACCCAGTAGTATCCCTGCAAAGGTAGTCAGGAGGCTCACAGCTAGGACCCACAAGTGGTGTAGACATTTTATGTGCGCATATGTGTCCTAGAAGAGCCCAGGGCATCTTGCAGCCTTGACAGCTCTAAGCGATTCCTCTTCTTCTCCTTTTTTTTTTTTTTTAACGTATTAAACAAACAGCTGTTGGTTTTGGCTGCAGTTAGCCTGGCTTGGTTCTTGGGAAAAGAGAAGATGTTCAGCTGTCTTCAAGAGCTATCAGTGGAAATTGGAACAAAAGAAAAACCCAGAGCAGATGGGTCTGCGAGATGGAACCTGTCCCCTCCCCTGGGGCACTGTGAGTGCCTGTCTTCAGTTCAGAGTATCTACCAAGAAATACAGCATGCTCTCCTCATGCCGAGGCCTCGTCTCTTGTTCTAATCCCGCTGCATGGCTGCATGGCGGGTTTCTTAGGTCTCCTCCTGTGTGATCATTCAGGATGACTGAATACGTAGAGGTAGACTGGTGTATTTCTACGATGGGACACATGACCCACCCTACCCAAAGTGACCTTTCTCTGTGTGTCATATTCTCCATTGCTGGACCCTGATCTAAACCACCTAGATCCTAGTTAATACCTGTACTGTCGCTTTTTGTGTGCCAGAGGCTAGCGCACAGCTTTGCAAGGTGACACTTAATCTTCCCATTGTGTCTCTAACCTATTAGAATTATTAGGCTCCTAAGAGTTAAATAATCTTTCCAAAGTAAAAAAAAAAAAATAGCAACTGCAATTGCTTTTTATTATACCACCAGAAATAATTTAAATACCATACAGAATAGACTGATTTCTTGGGCAAACTAATACTACAGACTTATCTACTCAATATATATAAATATGGATAGAAACATATGAGCACATATGCATACACACACACTTGAGGCAAACTTGTCCATCAGAAATATATAATGTATGTGTGTGTGTGTGTTTGTGTGTGTGTGTATGTATGTATGTATATCAACTTCCCAACCTTTTTCCTGTGGGGCTGGGTTTCTGTGTGACAGGGGAGCTGGCCTGGAGCAAGAGTGAGGTAGAAGTATGTCCAAACCTCCAAAATCCATCTTGAGATGGGGAAGAGTAGGACTGTTCCCTCCCTGCCCTGGGCCTGCGGGCCCCAGCACGGGTACCTTATGTCCCCTTAGCCCTGTTATACTTGAGGTGGTCATGCAGCCTCATGACCAGGCTACAGTTTAAACTTCCTCTCTTTTTGTAAGGTCGTGTCCAGCAAGCACCTGGAACTCCTCTTCATGCAAATAAAGCATTCCCAGCACCTCAGCCCTGCTAATTATGTAACTCACCCTGAAAGCCTCTACCCGCTCCCCAAAGGTTTAAATAGCCTTTGTTCTCCCCAATTAAATAAGCTGTCTCTCTGGTAGAATTTACCATGACAATGGCCACTCTCAGCTGCTCCATTGTAGTATCAAATTCTCAAGTCCAATTACCTAAAATATAGCTAGACAATTGTTTAGACAGATTTGCAGCACAGGGAAAATTCTCATGTTGTATGCTAGTGACTCAAAGTCCAGCATACTTTCATTGACAGCCAAGTTGAGCGATTTGCCATAGGGTATCAATTTGCTCCTGCACGAGGTCAATCCTCTGATTGACCTCAAGCCTCCTTTTAGTTGAGCATTAATTCCTTTTTGTACATCTAAGGCATGAGCTATATTGGCTAAAAGGTTATTCAGGGTCTGAGCAGTCTGCCCAGTATGATGCAGGACTAGCCACAGGATTATCATCATGGATTGCTGCAGCCATGAATCATCTGAAGGAATGGGCGGGCATGCGAGCATTAGCAGGCCTTCTGGTGTTGGTCTCCTTGGTTTGCCTGTGGTATATATGCAAGATTAGAGTCTCACAACAGTGTAATGCAGCCATGACCATTCAGGCCTTTACAGCCATTGAAGCAGGACAGTCTCCCCAAGCATGGTTGGCTACCATAAAAAGCTAAAATGTTACGCTCAGAATGCGAGGCTAAGCACTGCACTCAGGGTCAGCCGCTTTGGACCCAGAGAAGAGCATGTCTGATTGCATGCGGGTTGATGCCCCAGGTCCCGCCTCTGAGAAAAAGGTATCGGACGAGTCTGATGCTCTTTGGGTGGATGACACCTAAATGAACATCAGTACAAAGTCCCAATTTATTTCTAATATCAGAGATCAGACCTCTACTCTTGCCTGATGCATCTAAAACAAAAAGGGGGAACTGTAGAGAGCTGTGTAATGCCGTGCCTTAAAGATGGAGCTGGTTTCTGCCTTCCACCTTCCCGATGGTGAGTGCTCTCTGTCACAAACAACTCCACATTTGGCTAAGGCTGAGGATCTGGCTTGCTTCCATGTATGTGGACCTATCTGCATTGCCCACGTGGCACGCCTGGGTTGGCTACCCAGAGGCTATTTAAGCTGTGGGCTGGCTTTCCCCAGGGTCAGATGATTGTTCAAGGTTCCTGAATAAACTGCATCGAAAAAAAAAAAAAAAAAAGCTGTCTCCCTGAAGTCTGCCTCGAAAAGTCTGTTTCTCGAATGCTCACTGAGGTCTCCTTCCCCAACCCCTCCCCTACCTTTTTACGCTGTTCCTGCTTTGCCTCACAACCAGGATGCACTGGTTGTGATTGCAGAGGTCATGATGTTATGGATGGGGAACCTGAGCCAGGAACGGCACTTCCCTACCAAGTCAAGAAAACAAACACTAAGAAACACGTCACCAAAAATCTCCAAACACTGGAGGAAAATCCTCCACCAGAGGGATATGGTAAATCCATTGAAATTACAAATCACAAGCTCAGATACCATTTAGGAAACAGGTTGGAGCATTAGATAATTCTTTAGAATGAGTATTGTCAATTGTGTGGTAAAATATTAGCACATGAATGGATGAGGAGATTTTATATATAAACTAAAACAAACTTTTTAGAGAGCTGGAAAAAAGACAAACAAAATAAAAGTAGTGGTTTTATAAAGCACTCCTTTTGATTAAAAAAAAAAAACCACTGCTTAATTGGTAGAGCTGAAAATTGAATTTGTAAGCTGGGATGTGGTGACCAAACTTCTTCCAGATTATAATCACAAATGATAAAGAGACACAGAGTTTTGAAGGAAATTTCTGAAGGCAGTAGAGTGATTCTGTGATGTCCCCCTTTACCGTGCTTTCACTCTTCGTAGTTTTACAACATGACCTGTAAATAGGAAATAGAAAGTTCCAGAAATGAATGTTGGAGGTTGACCTTCATAGTGTCCCGAGGTCCCTCTTTACTCCATGTGGGGTGTGCATCAACCTTTTGTGCAGCGTATCCAGATGGCATGTGCTTCCCACTCACTAGTCAACATCGCTATCTTGGTGACCAAACCGACTTGTGATACACAGTGATTGTATTTAGTGATCCTTATTCTACTCATCATGGTCCCTGGCTGCCAAGGGATGCTGCTGGCTCTCCAGCATACGGAACAGAAGCCGTATAATGAGGAAACAAACAAAATATATGCTGAACTTGCTAGGATGCGCTGTGAGAGCAAACTTGTGTGTAAAATTGAGGGGAAAAAGGGCAAAAGGAGTTTGTGGTAGCGTTGCAGTTGTTCCTCAAAATGCCCAAATTTTCAGCGCCTGATATGTTTAGTTAAGATGGGAAGGACATTAAGTTACAGAGTTCAGTCCATCCGTGGCTTCATGGATCCACAGGGGAGCTTAGCATGAAGCATGGAGGCTTCTGTAGCTTTAACTTTTGTGTATGTGATTCTGAATTAGGATTCTAGTCTAAACCAAAAGAAAATACAATATAAAAATAATAATGTAAACTCTGAGTACTTTGAAAGCTTAACAGTTGGAAGCCAAATGAGATGATAGGTTATAGAGAGTCTCTTCCAGCAAAATGAAGTATAAATATTGATAAGTGAGGAAAACTTGCATACAAAAAGCAGTGGTTAGCTAAATAAAGAGCTCTTATTCTAAGTAGGTGTTTATTTTTGTAATGGCTAAAATGAAAACTGGAATCAATAATCCTAAAGATGTTAGAACAGTGGTGAGTCTCCAGCATTGTTCCTGAACATTTGGCTTTAGTTTTTATGTCTATAAACAACTTTTGCTGACACATGTCCCTTTGCTGTCCGGTCGGATGGAGAGGCCAGTTAGGGGCTTGAGGCCCACTGAGAGCAGTTTTCCCTTGGTCAAGGGTCTCACCTATCATTTCAGCCAAGTTGCTAACAAAGGGGATGAATGAGAAAATAAGAAAAATCTCTGGAAATTAAAAGAGAATATTGATTAAAAACACATTTAACATTTACCAAGAGGTGGTGGTTAAAGACACAGAAGAACAACATGCAGAATGAAAGGACACAATGGTGATCAATGCAGGGTAAGGAGACAGGACCTAGGGATCACTCAACAGAGACATGTATTTAATCACAAGAAGAGTCTCAGAAATGGACAGCAAGAAAACCAGGAAAGAATCCCCGGAACCAATGGGTTTGAGAGTTCAGACGTCTTTCGATGAATAACAGTACCACGGACGCAACAAATGCAAAAGGTTGGATACACCTAGCGATGATGTCATCACAGTGTTCAAGAGGAAAGATGTGGCTCACACACAGGGTTTCTAGAATTGTAACTTGTGTGTAATATCAGACATTGGAGAGCAATGAGAACTGTTTTTCAAGTTTGGAAAATAAACATTTTCAGATCAGGAACTTGTATTGCAACAGTACATTTCTGTGTAGCAGAGGACACATTATTTCATCCTCGGGCCTTTGTTCTCTCCTCTGTGAGGGAGGACAGTCACATCACCACCTTCACGCCTGAGGACTTCCAGGAATTGCTGAGTGCATCCTGTGTGCACACACCTGTGGGAATCTATGGACATTGTCAAATTCAAGTGGTAGAGGAGCAGCAAAACTTCCAGGAAGACAGCAGGCTTTAGTTCTCGCTCTGTGAGTTTTCAGTCCGTTAGGAACTCAGTTTTCCAGGAAAGTAGATTTACACTTGGAACACAGCGCAGCCTACTCGGCTTCATTCCTCTCTTCAGTCAGGAAAAGTGTCCCGTGGGAGGAAATTCCAGTCATGAACTACTCACGTTCCATAGAAGAAGTCAGGAACTGGACAAATACCAGGCACCAGGACAGTGAGAAGTTGGGACAGCAAGTGGGAGAGAGGTCACTCGGGCTGCTCAGGGTATCTAGGTCATAGGCTTCTGCTGGGGACCAGCTCCAGGCAGTGAGGTACTTGAGTGAGCTGCTCCGTGGAAATACAGGAGGCTTGAGTGGAGTCTATATCTCCCAGTGTGGGGCACTGCCGTGGGAGAAACGTTAAGAAGTGGATGTTAGTGGATCATAATCAGGCTACCAGGAGCCAGTCTTGAGAGGAACTAATGAAAGACATAAGACTGCACTTATTTATTTGAGAACTTGTCCCAAGGGAACCTGGCACCTCCTCTAAATCCCCTTTCCATATGTGACACACATCACCCTTGTGCGTGTTTGTATTTTGATGCTGTCAGTTGTGAGGGTCTCTCTTCAGAGCAGAGTAGGTATCAGACCACACCCCTGGACCTCCAGAACATTGGAACAATGCTCTTTGCATTGCTCTTTTCCTCTTTGCAAAGTACGCAGCCTTTGGCACTTTTCGGTAGCAAAAGAGAATGAACCAAATCTGGGTAAGATATTCATTTCTGCAAGATCGGAGTAACCCACTCATTTCATTCAATTAAAGAACAGACAATACATGATTATATTCCTTATGAGCCATGGGTGAAGCTGGCCTGGACAAACAGAGTGGGTGACAGTACTAAAGTCAGGATGTGGCCGAGTACAGAAGAATGGGCATCCGGGATGCAGGAGCCAGGACAATGATCTGAGCATGGAGTCTGCTGTTCTTAATGCAGGACTGATGTGAGCCAGTATGTTTTCACAGGAGGGATGCTGAACGGGAAGCCAGACCTGAGCCAGCGTGTCCTCACAGGAGGAATGCTGCACAGGGAGCTGAGAGAGATTTTCAGGGATGAAGGGAGTTGGTATAGGACAACTGAGAGAAGAAGCTGAGATGTCACTGAAAACAGGAAGACGTGGTGGCTCCCACCGATGGCAGCTCCCATTCCCCAGAGAGAAGCAGGCCTCCATAGAAAAGGGAGGCTAACTGTGTGTGCATCTCATTGATGCATATGCTATGAATAGAATATACGATATGCTTAGAGTAGAAGATTTCAAGTTAATGTCGAGTATACATAGATCTTACAGTAGGCAATAAAAATTTGTAATCCTTTAGTTAATACCCTTCAACATGCTTTAATGGATGACTTTAGTCCCGTGAACAGAAAAGCCATGATATAAGATTAGCCCTTTTAGATGGAAAAGACTCAGCACCCCTTAGAACAGTCACAGAATCGTGCAAACCCCATTTTATCCCATTCCCAGCTCTTTCTCATCTTTGCACTTATCAAATGGCCACCCTCATTTCTTCTCTTGCCTTTTAACTTGAGATCTGTATCAACCGATTTTAGTATATAATTGTTAGCATAGTCGATTCCATCTCAGGTCCGATACACTTACCTGCTGATGCTAGCTGCAGGGTGTTGTTACAGCTGGCTCTCCACAGCTGCGTGTTCTGAATATACGGACCCAACCAGACTCAGATAGAAACACCTAAGAGCATTTGTCATTCCTTTCAATGTTTTATTTTCACGATTCTTTTAAAAACAAACCCCACCTCACTGACAAATTACGATTAAAGAAATGAAAAAAATAAGTCAACCCCGCCCCCCTGCAGTTGTACTGAACACATGAAGACATTTTCTCTTGTCATTATTCTCTGGATAATAAATACAGAGCATTTACAGTGCATAAAACTGAGCTAACTGAAAATTCACGGGGGGGGGTGTGCATATAAGTTACACACAGTACTACTCAACTTTATACAAGGGACTTGAGGATTCCCAGATTTTTTTGACCCACTGGATATTAAAACAGTCTGCGGATTTGAAGGGACAGTGGCGCTTTGCTGTCAGGGACTTACTGAGCTGCTCATGCTTGCTTCTCGTTCTGTTGTGAGCTCCCTGAAGGCAGAAGCCACCTCCACTTTGTTACCTGTCAGAGTCTCCACGTCTCATATGATGGTCTACTCGGCAAGGCTATTGCAGTTTGGAAGGACTGGGGAGACTCTTGAACAGAATGACGGATTCCGGAAAACACGGCAAGAAAGTAGATGCTAACGGGGCTGGAGATCATCTGACACCAATTTCAAGGCTGAAGTATGCTACGAGGGTCCCTGCGTTCGCAGAGAATACCCTGGGAACCCCGGGGAGCCAGGCAGGTTGGATTCCCTGGGGTTTCCCAGATGGCGAGAAGCAGGAGAGCAAATCCTTCTCTTTTCCCTCCCAACCCAAGCACACATGTGAAATTCAGCTCGGTTGTATGGGTTGCAATGCTCCTTAGCTGTCCTAGACCCTCCTGTCCTATCTGGTTTCAGGCCTGAGATAAATCTCTTGGGCACCCTCCTTAATCAGTATCTTCTAGAGGGGGGACGTTGGGCTATGAGAGTGATAGTAAGCAGACTTCAAGAGGGTTTCCAGGGCCTGGGAGAAGGAAAGCACCCGCTCCCGGAATCTCCAGCCAAGGGATTACAGAAAGGCTGAGGGTCAAAGAACAGCAGCAGCAGCCAGAGGAGGAATCCTGAGGCTTTCTTTAGGACTTTTAGGGAGGCCTGTTTCAAGTCACATAGAAGCTGACCTTGGCTTCCTCCCAGGTCTCTGTGCACCCTCAGAGGGCTGCATGCATCTGTACCTGCTTCTGTCAGCAGCCCTGCTTATTCAGGTTGAGTGTTATAGGGAACGATTTGCAGAAAGAGCAACAAAGCCCCTTGTCTCTATTTCCTGTCTCCAGGCAATAGCAAGCAATGTCACTTTCGCAGCTTTTATTTCATCCACGATCATCACCTTTTCCACTTGAGAGATTCCCACTTCTAAGCAGCAGTTTCCATAGTAACCATTAACTCTTAAGAACCACTAAGTCTGATGAAATCCACGTCAGATGCCTGTTTGCTTTAGGTACTTGTTTCACTGGCCTCTGTCAAAGGACTGCTACGAACCTGCTCTTTGGGCTGGAGAGATGGCTCAGTGGTTAAGAGTCCTGGCTGCTCTTCCAGAGGTCCTGGGTTCATATTCCCAGTACCCATATGGTAACTCACAACTGTCTGTAACTCCATTTCCAGGGGATCTGACAACCTCACACCAATGCACACCAAAACAAAACAAAACCAAACCAAATACCCCTGCTCTCAGGGCTCGGTCCTGGGAACCTGACTGGAGTGATGAAAGGAATGAACAGATGGAATGAAGAAAGGATGGAGATGGCAACCTGGAATGTCTGTGTTGACCTTTTAGACATCTGAATGGAAGAGGCATGGTTTATGGTAAACAGCTGAATAAGACACACAGCTGAAAAGGGAGTCAGATTTAGCTAACCTTGGTAGCGGGTCCCGGACCAGGATAAAGAGGCTGTGGTTGATAGTTTTTGCACACACCGGTGAATGGTTGATAAACTCTGGGGTAACTGGATCAGAGGAAGGTTTTGTCATGTCTCTGAACGTCACCTAGTGAAGGTTTTGCCTTTCCCATGGGTCTGAGGCCTGGGGTCCTCGGCATGGCTGTGTGTAGGTCAACAACACGTTTCCTCTGGGCTTCATTTGCTCCTCCCAGTGCTCCAAGACATAGCCTGCATCCCTGTTGTAAAGTTTGAGTACTGTGCACCCCTCAGTCTCACGGGAATGTGTGTGGTGGGCGGGCTGGATAGTGGTGAGGGAGTGTAGATATGGAATATTTTTCCAGACTAGGTATTGCATTTAGGAGAACCAAATATTGACATATAAGTGATAAAATTTGGCCTAAAACACTCTCCACATAACACATATTACAGCTGGCTCAGTGAGCAAGCATATGGAAAAACAATATAAGTAGACTCCTTGGTAACCAAGCAACTGAACCTCAGCCCACAATAGAAGCTAAATTCTCATCCAATCCCAGGGTGAAGGCTGCCAAATTATACCCCAATAAGGCAAATGATAAACTACATAAATTCGCTTATCACAGTGTATGTGAAGGCAATCAGAACCATTTTTGGTCTCTGAGTGCTGTCCAGGAAGATTTTGTTAAGTTTAAATGATGTTAGATTTTTCTTTGGCCCTGCCTTCAGCACCAGTAGGATGAGGTTAGTGCTCATGCAAAGAACGATAGCGATTATACATAAAGATTTAAAATGAGAGAGAATCTGTGACTTCAACAGTTCAAATTCTTTCAGGATAAATCTGAAGATGGAGGAAAACAAAACAAAATAGTGCCTGCCTCTATAGACATTAGCTGTCCCTTCTGCATGCTTCACAGAGGCCTCCTTCTGCAGACACACCTCCATGATTTCAGAAAAAACAGGAAGACTTGAAGGGTCATTATTTCCTCCAATGCGTTAAAACAGCTATTAAAGTAGCACTCACATTATAGAAGGTATTTAAAATATATGGGGAAATGTACATGGGTTATATGCAAATAAGCACTGTGCCATGGTAAATAAGGAACATGAGCATTCTGGGACTTTGCTATCCACGGGAGGTCCTGAAATTAATCTCCCATGGGAACCGATGGATGATTGTATTCTTTGTATGCTGGGACTTTCTGTTTTCCTTGTGTTATCTGTTGGAAACTTCCACATGTATCATTAGTGTCCTCCTAGATGAACTCCACATGGGAATTTTTGTGTCATGACTATGTTTAGACAATGATTAGATTGTAAGAAGCACAAAATAAATATCCATAAACAAATGCAAGACTTGGCACACCAACTCCAGCCCTGATGCTGACCACCAGGGAGATCACCCAAATTCCCCTTCAAAAGGAGCAATGGTGACACCTGAATGTATTCATACTCTTTCGGGGGGGGGAGGGGGCTCTCAGCTGTACACAGCACCTCAAAGTCTGACTCTAAAAATACAATAATGGAAACTTTAAGGATATTTCTAAGGAAGCAACGTTTTAGAAAGCATTTCAGTGTTTTGCTGGCAGGAGTCGTGGTGCACCTGATGACACTTGGCGCTCGTGCAGGGCCATTTTTCTGTCATCAAGGTGCAGCTTGAGAGCCTAGGTGGCTGTTATAAGGTACCCTTACCGTAGCAAGCAAAACATGGAGGCTTAAATAAAACTACAGCTTTTAAACCCTTCTTTGCATTTGTCTCTCGGATGCCTAAATCTAGCTAGTACAAACGTAGGGCCAGGAGGACTCAGAAGCCTACCTCACAGTGCCAGCTCCAAAGCAAAACACAGACTACCATGTTACCCTGAAAAATCATAGCTATGGCAGGCATAAAACCACACGAAGCATACGACTCAGTAGACCTAGAATCCCAACTACATTTTTAAATGAGCTTATGTTTTTGTTATTCTAAGAGTCTATTCAAATTATCCCTTTGTTACAATGTAACATAGAATTTGCTTTTCATATCAGAGAGTTCCTATCTTGCTGACATCTGTTCTTGCTGTTGCAACACAGCACTGGCTTTTTATTTCATGGTATCACAATTTTACTTGGCTTAGATAAGTGGTTGTTAGATAACATAAGAACAGAGTGGAAGGCAACACAGACTGCTAAGACCAAGCAGAAGAATAAATTTCAAGGATGGAGGGGGAGGTTGAGAAAATAATGCATCCAGAAATAAATAAAGGAAAAAAAAATAAAGAACATGACCAAAGCTTCCAGGAACTCTAAAATATGCCCACCAGAACGAAGTTAAGAATTTATGGGCTAAAAGATGCACGGCCAAGTCCAAGGACACATGAATAAAGCCACAGCAGAAAATTTCCAAACCTAGAGAA
This sequence comes from Meriones unguiculatus, assembly GCF_030254825.1. Lineage (NCBI taxonomy): Eukaryota > Metazoa > Chordata > Mammalia > Rodentia > Muridae > Meriones > Meriones unguiculatus. The sequence goes on from NC_083353.1 coordinate 107,679,921, forward strand.
AGAAACTACACTAGAGGCTCTCAGTGTAGAGAGATTTGCAGAAATCTCTCAAGAATCTCTTCAGTTCTCAAGAATTCTAAATAGACCTTACCAGAGAAGAACCTTGCCATGGCATGTCATCATTCCATTATAAAAATATAAAACAAAGAGACAATATAAAAGACTGTAAAGGAAAATGCCAACTCATTTACCAAGGGACCACGGCAGATCTCTCAGCAGTCAGAACTGTCGACCAAAATTGATGTGTCTAGAAAAGTTTTGACTTAGAATTAAGAGAGCAACAAGAACATTTCAAAATAAGCGAAAAACCAAAACAATTGCTGATGCCCAAGCCAGAACTCCAGCCAATTCCCAAATGAATACTGTACACAGAGGAAAGAGAAAGAGGTTTCATCTAAAGAACAATTTGAGAAAATTCCTTTCCAGGTGAGGAACAGAAGTGTAAGGGAGGTGCGGGAATGACTCTATCATGTCCAACACAGAACCTAGAGTGAAGCCTACTACTGCCACGCCCCAAACAGCACAGTCTTTCACTGCCAACACCTATTCTTATACCATAGGTAAGCATAGCCCTCAGCTCTAGTCAGAGAAGCTTCATTTGTAGCAGATGGAGATTATTACAGAAAGCCACAACCAGTCATAATGTAGAGAAGCACTGAGCATGGGGTGCTCAGCCCCAGTTGTTACATCTACAACACAACCCCAACATCAAAGGCACAGGAATCCCCTCAGAGGAGGGGACGAAAAGGTTCTAACAGTCCGAGGACCAAGACATCTGCTGTGAGATTATGGCATCTTTATATGACAGGGTAGATGCACCCTTGAACTCTCAATGTGTATATAAGACCCAAATAGTGTTAACACCAGTTGATATGGCAAAGCGGAAGGGGGAAATCTCACAGGCCCCACCCCTAGATGAAGAGCTTGGACAAGTAATGACTATCAATAATGAGAATTAGTCTTCCCGGGGATGAGCCTCTTAGTTGGTCAAGAATTATGACATGACCCCTTACGCTACTCCTTTGTGTAGAAGGACTCTGGCTCCTGCCATGACACCTTTACATTTCTGTTACTGTGGTACGGTGCTCTGGCTCTGAATTGGAACCAGCCAAAATGTCCATCAGTAGATGAATGAAGAAATACAATACTCATACAAAATGTCAGTTTCTTCAACCACAGAGAAGAATGAAACCATGAATTTGCAGTAAAATGAGTGGAAGGTTTGTTTGGTTTGGTTTGGTTTGGTTTGGTTTTTTTTTTTTTTTTTTTTTTGAGCTTGTGCAGTTTACTTACATGGAAACAGCAAACAGAAACACACACCTCCCGGCCCAACATTACTCTTGGACGTTTAAACAGTGAAATAAACAACCATCTGGGTCGTAGGTAGAAAACTTGCAGAATGTCTAAACATCTAGTTCATGGAAGCTTCCAGCGGCTGGATTCCCACTGCCCAGAGGCCACTGGGTTCCGCCCCAGAGGTGCACACACCTAACTTGGGTGAAAGCATCTTGGATCTTGAACTAGATCTTGGATCTTGGAACTAGAGCATATCATGAGGGGAGGAAAGGTCGCATGGGTGATGTATACAAAAGTGACGTAATGGCATGTATGTGGCATGAAAGCAGAATGGAGACACTGGGAAAAAAGAAACATTCTAGCAGAGGAGCAGGGATGTGGGAGAGGTTGACACTCAGGGAAGATGGTCAACAAAGTTTTTTTGTTTAAAAGTGCCATAATTAAATCCTTTTTATTTACATTCTAATTATTAAAGAACATTTGAAAGCCAACTTAATTAACCTTTTGAGAACAGATGCTTTACCAACTGGCTGTAACGGATACCTATTTTTACATTTTTTTTTTCTGGATGAAAATCCAAGCATGTCCCAGTTTCATATCCTAGGATTATAAGCTGGGTCTCAGTAGTGTTGTGTGTAGGGTAGCATAAGGCCACCATGTCGCCAGACATGTTGTTGGCAAACTGGGTTTGGAAACCAACAGTCTAGTAACCTCTTCGTGGTGTCTCAGGTGACAGCGATGCTCTGTATCCAAGATGTCGACAAAGGCTTTATCCCAGCTTCTTACGTGTAGTTGTTTTGTACCCTGTGTGACTGTCGTAGAAATCTCTCCCCTTCTCACTGGTAACATCCGTGCTTTGCCCTGTCACTTCCTGATCCATCACAACCCTGCTTAGTGTATATTCATTTTTTTTTTTTCCTCTCACGGGCTTGATTCCTGAATGCTGGAAAAAAAGGACTCTTTGAAGGCTCGGAGCTGTGGTATGCATCCTGAATCTGTTTCCAAATTTCGTGCTTTGAGCTCCTGTGCTGCACCACTACTGAGGAAAGGTTGGCACATTTGGTCCCTCGGTCCGGGTAACTCGTGTTGGTAGATTCTGGAAAGAGTTGACAATTCAAGAAAAAAGGACGGGGGAGGATGTGATTTTGAAAAAGGAAAGGAGGTGAAGGCGAGAGCATATGAATTTGGAAGGACAGGCTGGAGAAATCTGGAAAAATCCCCTTCTTCACTATTTATAACCCTTCCTAGGCACTGAAAACAGCGATCATAACTCTCACCCATGCCGAAAGCGCTGAACAACACTTTCTTCCTTGATGCACCTCCTGGCTCTCAAGTGCTCACTGTTTGGATTTCTAATCTGATGGCTGTATTTAAAGATTGAGCTTTTCTGGAAGCCTGTACTTGCCTGAGCTCTTTCTTGTGCTAAACACTCTGGCAATTCCTGCTGTGGCTCTGATCAGCAGTGACCAAGGCCAGGCCCATGCATCTCCGGAGGAGCCCCTACGTATACAGAAGAAGCATCAGGCAGCACCTCCTGTTGAAACACCCTGCCAATGCTTGCCTGCAGCATCCCATCTCTGTGCTCTTCTCCCTCTGGTACCCAGATTCTGAAGACTCTGATGATGTCATACTCTGTTGTTAGTCTCTGTCTTTGAGTTCTCTTTCCTGCCCTGCCCCCTCCATCTCAGTTTAAGAAAACATGCTTTCCAGTTTCATGGTAACTTTAAAAGAGTTAAAACTATTCTACAGAGGAATAATTCAGAGACAAAAGATGGCTTACGTGTAGTCTTGAGAGTCGAAGGAGTTTTGGGGAAAATGTCAGTGGATCAGACCTCGCAATTTCTATGATTCCACACTGTACTGGGAAAGATGAGCTTTTCCAGGAACCCTGTAACCATCCCCTACTTGGACCATTGGAGCTGGGAGCAGTTGGAGAGGTCATGAGCCCTAGACAGGGAGACTTTGGGAATGGTGGTAATACCCTATCCTTGCTCTGTTTCCATGCTAAGGAGAAATACTCAGGGGTTCTTAGCCCAGCATGCCACATCTGACTCTCAGTCAAATGAAGGAAGACTAATGGATTAGCACTGAAAAAACTCCTAATTTTCCTGGTAGCAGAAGTGGGATGAGCTGAGTCTGTGTGAATAAAGTGACCAAACTAAGTAAAACATCACTAAGTAAAATAATGAGCCATAAACATGATGCCACTATGATTGAAGGAGGACCAAGCTTCTCCATATGATGGTCCATCCCTGACAGCTGAGCAGCAAGCTGAGTCTTGCTTCCTGCTAGTCTATACTTTGAGGAACAAGTTCCCAGGTCTCCACCATGACTCTCCTAGCTCCGTGTATCTTCTGGATAAGTTCCGTTTGTGCTAGCACAACCAACCTGCTTTCTAGGTTAGTGTATCCTGAAAGAGCCTGTAAATTCTTCGTGGTGTATTTACACTCTACTGAAGAGCATTTGATAGAAAAAGCACTCCACTGTACAGCATTTGATATAAAAGCATTGATAACGAGCATTTTAGTAATGTGTTACTTGTGTCAGGGGAGGCCCCTAGTAGGGGCCAGGGGCTGGACCTGGGGGATATTTAAAAAAAGACATGTGGATTTTGTTTTAAGGTTACAGAGGACCTGATCTCTGCTGCTCTCTCCCTAGCCTCTCATTCAACCTCTTCATATTCCTCATTGTGTTGGAACAGGGGACTGGAAGGCAGTCATGCCTTTCTTGTTCTGGGCCACGAGGGATACTCAGCTCTAAGCACTCAGCCAGAGGTCTCAGGATTACCTCAGGAGACTGGCACCGGGCCAACTGTTTGCCTGATTTGGCTGCAGCCCCAGCCTGTCTTTGAGGTATTTAGAAAGTGCAGCATGAATGCCTCTGGCTCAGGCCCAGCTTTGGGGAAATAACACATACCACTTCTTACAAACCAATTCTCAGTGTTAAGTTCAAGATTACTCATGTGGCTCTGACCCAAGAGTGTGTCCTCACATGTAGAACATCTCTAGGACAATTAAAGGTGTGACTCTTTGGAAACTTGAAGGGTCTGGGGCACCACAGTCTAGAGGACACAGGACAACCAGAGAGAACATTCCCATAATCCTCAGCTTCACCACTGTCGGAAGACCAAACTTCAATGCATTAAAAATCTTAGTGCTTATTTGAACAGATAACTTACGAACAGAGCAGCCTCAGGGAGTACTTTGCCTCCCCTGGAGGTGGCTTACAGGAAGGATGGAGAGACGAAAGACTATTTAATTGGTTAAAACTTGAGCATTTGCTATGTGTCCTAGGTTGGCAGAGACTTCAAGCTATCACTGATTATGTCTGGTTTTGCCCACAACAGGGCTTCATTTCCTTCTGGTCACTTACTGGAAGAAACCGAGTTCCTTTTGTGAACTACGTAGGAACCTAGGACATTAGAATGGTTGTTTTGATGCCTCCACTGCTTTATCATTACTCATATTCTAGAATGAATCCTTATCAATAAAGCATTTTGTTAATACATTGGGAATGTTATTTATAACTCATTTTGGTTGCATTCAACTCTCACTCATCCCTATAACTCCTCCCAGCTCCATTCCTCAACCTTCTTCTTTTTTAATAATCTAATGAGTCCAACTTGTACTGCTAATAAACTCAGGAGTAGTGGAATGTGGTCTGTGTACCACTTAAGGAAAACTGGTTCTCCTTTCTCTGGAAGACATTAAGTGTCAACAGTTCTCCAGTGTGGAATGGGGGCTCCAGATTCTTCTCTCCATGCTGACTACCTTGATCTTATGCAGGTCTTTTGCAGGCAATCACAGCTGCTATGAGTTTATAAGTGCAGTGGCCCTGTCATGTCCAAATAGACTGTTTCACTTGGGTCTTTCCTGACCTTTGACTCTTATAATATTTCTCTTTCCTCTTCCAAGTTGGTCCCTGAGATTTGGGGAAAGGGATGGTACAGATGTCCTATTTATAGATGAGCACTGCACAGACACTTATTTTCTGTACTTTGACCAATTAATTATGAATTTCTGTGTTAACCACTGTCCAATGTACAGAGTAACTTCTCTGATGATGTCTGAGAGCTGTGGTAAGCTATGGATATATGGATAAAAATTTAGAGGACAGTTTGATACTATGTTCATTTCAAAGAATTACAGTAGTAGCTTTGTCCTTGGAGTTTGTGAACTCCCCAACCGTGGATTCTTGGCCAGATTTCCAAGAACGAATTTCCTTAAATCCAATCAACAAACATTGGGCTACAGCCATAAACATCTGTGCAAGTATTGCATCCATGGGCATATCTTGACACATAGGTCACTATTACAGTCTGCAGGTATCACAGCTGGGTAAGGAAAAAAAAATGATGGCTTGTCTCCCTAGAAGTCTGCATAGCACTAATAAAAGCTAACTATCAGGGAGGAGGCTTTCTGATCAGTGCCAACTTGATTTCTCCATGTGCTATGACCACAGTGTCTTAAGCAGTGGGGTCTGACCATCATATTCTGGTGTGAAACTGAGAGCAAGGGCAATAGCTTATATTGTTTTGGGGGTTCCTAGGACACTGCTCACATACAGCTCAAGGGGAGGTATCCTACACCTGGAACTGGGCCTTCTTATTTGGAAGAATTTTATTTGAAAAATTGCATTGTAATTTTGAGGTGGGTTTATTGACTCTACAGATTGACTTTGGTAGAGTGGCCATTTTCACAATATTAATGCTATGAATCTATGAGCATAAGAAGTCTTCTGGTATCTTCTTCAATTTTTTTCCAGTGTATTAAAGTTTTCACTGTACAAGTATTTCACTTCCTTGGTTAGATTTTTTTTATAAGATTTTTTTTATATGTGAAGGGTATTGCTTCTCTGATTTATTTCTTAGTATGTTTGTCATTTATATATAGGAATACTACTGATTTTTGTGTGTTTGTTTTTTATCCTGCTACTTTGTTGAATGTGTTTATCAACTGTAGGAGTTTTCTAAGGGAGCCATAGTGCCTTTATATATAGAATCATATCATCTAGAAATAATGATACTTTGGTTTCTCCATTTCTTATCTGTATCCCCCTTTTTCTTCTTCACTTATCCACTACTATATATAAAACTTAAAGTGCTAGGCTGAACAAGATGAAAGTATGGACATCTTTGCTCTATTCCTGATTTTAGTGGAAATAATTTAGAATGTTTTCTATTTAACAAGATGTTGCATGTGGGCTTATATATACTGTATACTCAATATAACATGTTGAGATATGCCCCCTGTGTTCCTAGATTCTCTAGGAATTTTATCATATGAAGGGATGCTGAATTCTGTCAAAAGTTTCATCTGAATTTAGTATGGTGACTGTGTGGTTTATGTTCATAAGTTTATTTGTGAGGCAGATTACATTTCTTTTTTTTTTTTTTCAATGCAGTTTATTCAGGAACATTGAACAATCCTCGGACCCCGGGGAAAGCCAGCCCACAGCTTAAATAGCCTCTGGGTAGCCAACCCAGGCGTGCCACGGGGGCAATGCAGATAGGTCCACATACATGGAAGCAAGCCAGATCCTCGGCCTTAGCCAAACGTGGAGTTGTTTGTGACAGAGAACACTCACCATCGGGAAGGTGGAAGGCGGAAACCAGCTCCATCTTTAAGGCACAGCATTTCTTGATTTACCTTCTTTTTTTTAAAGAGCAGTGTGTACAATATCCTAGAGGAGGCTAAATTCATAGCAGAGTAAGGAATTTTGATTTCCTCTCTTTGTCTGATATTTGGGGCTATAGCTATATACCAGGTCTTCTTCACGACTGCAACAAAATTTTAGAGATTTTAAATTTAATTTTTTTTTTTTTTTTTTTTTTTTTAGTTTTTCAGAGAGTCTGAAATTTTACAGAAAGTAGATATTTTGGAAAACTTATAAAGAGTCTTTGAATGTTCTAACATATTTAATTTGTAAAGACTGTGGACTTTAAAGTCTTGGGATATGTTTTATATGATGATGTTGATATTAAGGCCATTTCGGGACAAATGAGAATGGAAAGGCTCTAGTTGAATCATGATGTGTCTGTGTCTAGTTGACAAGAGGTCAGTTGTACTCTTTGGTTTTATTGACAACTTCACAAAAGGTATACTCATTTGTGAAGAGGGATTCTCAATTAAGAATTTGCTTCTATAACTGGCCGGTAGCTAAGCCTGTGGCACCTTTCCTTAACTAATGATTGGTGTGGGTTGGCCCATCCCACAGCGAATGGTTGGCAGGTGGTCCTAGAGGTTTTAGGAAAGCAGGTTGAACAAGTCTTGGGGAGCAAGTCAGTAAGCAGAATTCCTCCACGGTCTCTGCATCTGTTTCTTTCTCCAAGTTCCTGTCCTGCTTGAGCCCTTGCCCTTCCATCTTACCTCAGTGATGAACGGATACCCGGAAGCAGAAGATGAAGCAACCTTTTTCCTCCCCTTAGCCACATTCATGGTGTAGTGTTACAGCATTAGAAACCCTAACTAAGACAAGGGGTTATGTACAGAATTGTGAGCACCTTACCAGTGGTTACAGCCCCAAGGAAAATGTTTCTCCGTCTCCCAGAAACCATTCAGGGCTTATAAATTTCCTGGGAGAGATGGGGCTTTGTGAGCCCTTCCCTCAGACGTGATAACATGAACCGGGCCAGCCCTGTAGAGATTGTGTGCAGATACGCAATTCTGTTGTGAGCCTGAGACCGCCAGAGCCATGTCATGCCTGAAATGCAGAGTTGCATGTATCCGATCCATCGCTCTGAATCGCTCATTCTTCCCTCTCTCTTCAAAACTCTTCCTGAGGCTTGGAGGGGTGAAATCGATTTCCCACTTATACAAATAACTCAGTGGTTGTTTATCCCCAGCACTGATTAGTTACAGGTCTCTGTAGTTAACTGCTGTCCACTGCACAATGAAGTTTTTGTGTTCAGTGCTGAGAGCAGCGTTAATCTGTGTCGTAAACATGAATACTTAGAAGAGAATCTGATGAAAACATCATGTCAGTTTAGGAAAACAATAGCAGAAGCTTTACCAGTAGGGCCTATGACCTCTCTAGTCACAGCTACTGATCAGGTTTGTGGTACCAGATATGAGTTCCTTCTTCTGGAACAGGCTTCAAATACAATTAGAAAATGTTTGGTTACCCCTATACCAGATTTGCCAGTATTGCACCAATGGGCACTGAAGTAAGGTTATTTTAGTCTATATGTAATTCCCACTTTGAAACAGTGTGGAGAGACTAATTTTGTACTTTAAAATGGATATTTAATCATTTCTTGATGTATTCAATTTTACTGAACAACAATTAAACTTGCTCAAGTGTTACTTGTGAAAATTAGTGAACATTTTCTTTTCATCAGTTTCACATTAATGTACCCAAATACTCTTCAGGACTGTGCTAATCACTTCTTACATATTCGTGAAATAAAATTCATTGATCACTTCATTAAACAAAATTTTATATACGTGACTAAAAAAATACATTCATTTTTGCTAATGATTGAGCTGCTTTAAAAGAGTTCAGAACTATTTCTAGAGACTTTTATTTACTTTACTTGTCGGGCATGTAATGCAAACAATAATTATTATTTTGTATCATATGAGTCATAGTGTATATTTTGCTAATATCATATCTTAAAATGTTTTCAATTAAATTCTATTTTTTCAGAGTTTGGCCCTAATTTTTTTTTCTGTACTAATAATCTATGTCTTGGACAAGTCCTCCATTTTTAATTCACCTTTGTTATTTTTTACTGTTGATGCTGCATTTTTTTGTGTGTTTTATTGGTAAACAATTTTAAGTTCCTGGAAATTGCAAATACAGTATCTTTCGTTCAGTTACCTGTAGAGGTCACAGCTTATTCAGTCAGGACTAGAGAAGAAACGTGTGTATTTATAACCTTTATCACTTTATCACCATAAATATCATTGTCATGGCATCCAACAGCTGCCAGCTGCCAGTCTGCTTCCAGTTCGGCATAAACATGAAATCAATCGGTCACACGGCATATCATCTTTTTCTTTTCTTTTTTTTTTGTAAAGCCCCTGAGCTTCATCTGAAAGGTGTATATTAACAGCTCATTCTTTTCTGTTCCTGAGTAGCTTTCTGTAGTGTGGGTATTCCCTGATTTATTCCTTTGGGTTTTAAAATTTTTTATTTTTTATTTACATGTATTTGTGCATGTGTGGGTGTCCACAGAGACCAGAAAAGTTAGTCCTGTTCCCTGAGTTAGACTTGCAGTTGTTTTTTGTGAATCATATTAAGTCTTTTGCTATGTTGTGATGACTGGAAAACGTAGGTATTTTTTCAAGAACTATATATTCATTTTATTTTTCCAACTGATTTTTATTCATTAACAGATATTATAAGAATTTTTCCATTGGCCTATTTATATGATGGGTTGCAAGGATTGGTTTTTAAATATTTCACGAGCTTGCTTCCCCAGGTAAAGCACATTCTTGGTCCCAACATATAACTTTCTTATACATCGCTAAATTCTAGTCACTTATATTTTGAGAGTGTTTGCACTCACGTTGGCTTGAGAATTTTATTTGTTCGCTGTCTGTGTGATGGCATTATCAGGGCCATTCTTGATTTTATTTTCTAAAGATTTTGTCAAGTTTTATTTTTTCATCTCTTTACTTTCAGGTTGCCTGTCTATGTTGAGGTATCAGTGGTGAAATTTTGAAGATACCTGAAGCTGGATAATAGTTCTTGTTTTATTTGGCATGTTGAAGTCATTAATCATCACTATCATTATGAACAGATTTTATTCATAGAATATTGTATAACCTATTTTATCATGTTTTCTCACTTATGTATGTTACTGTGGGGGCAGGCTTTGAGGTTTTCTGTGCTTAAGCTATGCCCAGTGTGGCACAAAGTTTTTTCCTGCTGCCTTCTGATCAAGATGTAGAACTCCCAGCTCCTTCTCCAGCATCTCCTGCCTGTATCTGCCATGTTTCTCACCATGATGATGATGGACTAAACCTCTGAAACTGTAAGCCAGCCTCCATTTTTTTTTTAAGAGTTGCCATGGCCATGGTGTCTCTTCACAGCAAGAAAACCCTAAGACAGTATCTCAAGTTAAATTATACATTGGTTGGCTACTCCTACAAGTTCTGCGTCACCATTACCCCGGTATGTCTTGCAGGCAGGACAGGTTGTAGGTTGAGGACTTTGTGTTCGGGTTGGTGTCTTTTGTAGCCTGCAGGGTTTCTTCTCTCACCAAAGAGACTGAAACATGGGGGTGAAAGCTCCAAGCCTTCGCCAGCTCAACTTCTCTGTATTCAATGAACTGGATGGAAGTTGTCCCTGGCAAAGGGACCCCACTGTCAGTTTTCAGAGGGTGACTTTCTGAGCTAGCATCTAGGTTGTTGAGGGATCCTCATGATGTCTTTCTTTTTTTTAACTGCTGAGAAATAGTCCACTGTATAAGTTAACCACATTTTTTTTCCTCCATTATTCAGTTCAGGAATATCTAGGTTATTTCCAATTTCTGGCTTTTATGAATAAAGTGTCAATGAACGAACATAGTTGATCAAGTGCCTGAACAATAAAAGAACTTCTGGAGGTTTCTCCATCCCTTCAGGTTGTACTACAGAGATATTGTAACAAAAGCTGTATGATAAAAAATAGATATGTTGATCAATGGGATTTTACTGAAGACCTAGATACAAATTCACACACCTATGGACACCAGATTTTTTTATTTTAAAAAAAGCCATAAATACACACTGGGAAAAAGAAAACATCTTCAAAATGGGGCTAGCAAAACTGGATGTCTGCATATAGAAGAATGCAAATAGATTTATATTTATCAACCTGCACAAAAAAAGTCTAAGTGGACCAAAGACCTCAACAGAGAACCAGACACACTGAATTTGATAGAAGACAAGTGGGTAACAGCCATCGGCACAGGAGACAACTTCCTGAACAGAATAGCAACAGCACAGGCACTAAGATCAACAATTAAAAAACCAGCACTCAAGGAGGCAGAAGCAGGCGTACCTCTGTGAGTTCAAGGCCAACCTGGTCTACAAGGCAGGTCCAGGACAGCCAAGGCTGCTCAGACAAACCCTGTCTCAAAAACTAAAAAAATAAGCAAGCAAGCAAACAAACAAACAAATGGGACCTCATGAAACTGAAAAGGACACCATCAATAACACAAAGAGACAGCCTATAGGATGGGAGTTTACCAACTCCACATCCATTAGAGGTCTAATATCCAAAATACATAAAGAACTCAAGAAACCAGATACTAAAAAAATAAATAATCCAGTTAAAACTGGGGTACAGATCTAAACAGAGAATTCTCAATAGGAATCTCAAATGGCTGAGAAGCACTTAAAGAAATGTTCAACGTCCTTAGCCATCAAGGAAATGCAAATCAAAACTACTTTGAGATTCCATCTTACACCTGTCAGAATGGTTAAGATTAATAACACAAGTGACAGCTCATGCTGGTGAGGATGTGGAGCACAGAGAGCACTCTTCCGTTGCTGGTGGGAGTGCAAACTTGGACAGCCACTATAAAAATCAATGCAGTGGTTCCTTAGAAAATTGGAAATTGATCTACCTCAAGAGCCAGCTATTCTACTCTTGGGTATATGCTCAAAGGAGGATCCTTCCTACTATGAAATATTTTCATTGAGTGTAGAATCCCAAGGTGGTAATTATTTTCTTTTAGCACTTGAAAAACATGTCACTTCACTCTGACTCCCTAAAGTTCTGAGAAGGATCTGTGTGGATTTGAACTCTCTCCCCCTTTTCTGGCTACTTTAAAGGATGCTTTTCCTTGTCTTTAGCTTTTGAAATTCTGAATATAATTTAATTTCAATGTTAATTCTGTTTTGGATTTGTTCAGGTTTTTTCTGATTTCTTTAAAAAATTTTTTAAAATTTATTACAGTTTATTCACTTTGTATCCCAGCTTTAGCCCCTTCCCTCAGCCCCTCCTATTCCCTCCCTCCCTTCCTCTTTTCTTCCCACGCCCCTCCCCAGTCCACAGATAAGGGAGGTTCTCCTCCCCTTCTATCTGACCTAGCCTATCAGGTCTCATCAGGACTGGCTGCATTATCTTCCTCTGTGGCCTGGTAAGGCTGACCCCCACTCAGGGGGAGGTGATCAAAGAGCCAGCCACTGAGTTCATGTCAGAGACAGTCCCTGTTCCCCTTACGAGGACACCCACTTGGACACTGAGCTGCTATGGGCTACATCTGTGAAGGGGTTCTAAGTTATCTCTGTACATGGTCCTTGTTTGGTGTATCAGTCTCAGAAAATACCCCTGTGCTCAGATGTTTTGGTTCTGTTGCTCTCCTTGTGGAACTCCTGTCCCCTCCAGGTCTTTCTGTCTTCTCTTCTTCCATAAGATTCCCTGCACTCTGCCCAAAGTTTGGTTATGAATCTCAGCATCTGCTTTAATACCCTGCTGGGTAGAGTCTTTCAGAGGCCCTCTGTGTTAGGCTCCTGTCCTGTTCCCTGTTTTCCTTCCTCTTCCAATGTATATCCCATTTGCCTTTTGAATGAGGACTGAGCATCTTCAGCTTTTAATTATGTAAGTTTGGATATTTTCCCAAATTTGGAAAATTCCAAGCTTGGATAGTTTCTATTTTGAGTTCTTTCATTTCTTTCTGCATTTTCTCCATTCAATCTCTGTTTCTAGTTTTGCACATTTTTAAATAGTAAAGTTTCTGTTTTTTTTTTCCTTCTAATTTTTTTTTTGCTGAGATTTAAAAAATTTGTTTTAAGTAATTTCAAAATGACTCACTGAAGAATTTTTATGATGGCTGCTTTAAAATCTGGTAGACTATTTCAACATCTATGCTCCCTCCTTCCCATTTGTTGAAAGTCTTCTTCCATTCATGTTGAAGTCTTCCTAGTCTTAAGATACTGTTTGAGGCTCTGGCTTCTAATCTAATTTTGCCTTCAAGCTGGTGTCTTCTGACAGTATTCCATGTCTGGATGGACAGATGACTAATCATTACTGTCCACTGAAGTGCCCACTGACACGTTTGAGAGTCTTGGAGGAGGTGGGGACACTCTGGAGATGCTTGCCAAAAATGGAAACCCCAGGCTTCCCCTTTCATCTTCTCTGCTGTTTCCTGGACTGAGTTTGTGCAGTCTCCTTACACTCTTGAAAGAATGACAACATAGACTTCCCACGTAGCCCTTGCCGCCTTTTGTGGACTTCTTTTGTGGACTTCTGCTAGAGTGTAATGTCTACGGTCCAAATTTTGTCTTGTCAGATTCTCCCTGTTCCTTAGGCTAGAGAAAATGCAGTTTTCTCTCCTTCTTCCTTCCTTTTGTTTTGGAAGGGGAATATTTTTAAAATCTATTATGTGTCCTTACTGGCATCTCTAGGTTCTTTACTTTTCTAGTTTCCAGACTAGGGTATTTTAAACCAAAAGGAAACACAGTGAACTCACTACCATATTACTTGCTGTGCATTTCTCAGACAACGCACCCCGACCTCTCGACTTCTCAGTCTCATAGTCTTTGTTATGTCATTTCCACATTTTTAACTGTACTCAGCAGAAGTATTACGAACATGAAATCTACTGCATCTTTCAGGAGCCCCAGACTTTGACGTTTTTTGTTTGTTTGTGCATTAGTTTGCCCTAAGGTCTATGCACCTTTTGCTGGCTTCGACTCCCAGTCCTTTCGTCTCAGCTTCCTGAATCCCGGGATTACAGGTATGCACCACTGCACAGCCTTTGTCATTTGATTTTAAATTTATTTTTAAGCACTTTATTGGTCAATTTTACTTTTGTTCCATTTGTCGGATCTCATCATGGAGTAAGAAAATTCAGCCCATTTACATTGACTTCAACTATTAATACAGAACAATTAATCTCTTCCATTTTACTTATTCTATTATGTCATATTTTGTAATGCTAGTCTCCTTTTATTTAGTCTAGCTAAGGTTCATTTTTCTTCCTTACACTACCTTCCTTCCATCTTAAGTAGTCCATAGTTAAAAAGCGTGGAATTCTGCTGATCCTCTTGTCAACTTTTGAGGTCCAGGTGCAATTTCAACAAAAACACAGAAGTGTTCACTTATCATGTTGGTTTTTGGTGCTGGTGTATAAGCTTGTGCTTCTGGGTAGGAAGATAACAAAAATAAGCCACAAAGGTACAAAGCAGAAGAGAGGGATCACAGAGACCCTAGAGACACCATATAGCACAGCTGCATTTTTGGACGTGACAGAAATCTCTATGAGGTAAGACAAGAACAACACTGAAGCTTCTTACCATAGCACATATCTTGTTCTGTGTTAGATGAACCCACTGAATACACCCTGGAGCCTGGATGCAGGGGTAAGAATTTCACACATGGGCCTCAAGCTTTAACCAGTTCTTGCAAGATGACATGAAGCCACTTTGAGGGACAGACCTTCCTCATCCGTCATAATGGCTTCCCGAATAGAGATTGAGTGATGGGGCCAAGAGTCACCTGGGTGGAGAGAACGCTGGGCTAGTTGCCTCCATCTGCTTTTTGTCTGTTATTGCTACTGTCTTCCTGAGGTCGCTTATGTTTGAACTGTAGTTAGTGAATAAAAAGCGAAACATTAAAGTCATTTTTTTTCTTTCACTTATTTGTTTTGTAAAACAGTGCTGTCCCCAGAGAAAACATTCTTCATAAGTACAAGTTCATGTAAGACAAGTTAGGGGGGAAAAAAAGGGATATTAACCTTGCGTTTCAGTCTCACTGAGTACTGGTGTGGCCTTTCTGTGTTGAATGTGAGAGATTTTTGTCAGTCCTGGATTAGCTGATAAATCACATGGAAATGCGTCCTGGCAGGGACTAGGGACTCATGAGTATGTCCTGTTGCCCAACATGACAGCTATTTTCTTGTGTGGTGTACTGAAGAGACCACCAACAAAATGTGAGTTCAGCAAAAAGAATTTGCTTCATTTCCACTGAATCTCTTTTTACATAGAAATACCTCACTTGTTTTTTTTTTTTTTAATTTTACTCTTATTTATAGATTGATTTATTACAATTTATTCACTTTGTATCCCCACTGTAGCCCCCTTTCTCATCTCCTCCCAGTCCTACCCTCCCTCCCTCTTCTCTCCCTGTGCCCTTTCCCTAGTTCCCTGATAGGGGAGGACCTCCTCCCCTTCTATCTGACCCTGGCCTATCAGGTCTTATCAGGACTGGCTGCATTGTCTTCCTCCGTGGCCTGTCAAGAGGGGAAGTGATCACTTTCCCACAGGGGGAAGTGATCAAATTGCTGGCCACTGAGTTAATGTCTGAGACAGCCCCTGGACCCCTTACTAGGGAACCCGCTTAGAAACTGAGCAGCTAATGGGCTTCCTTTGAACAGGGGGTCTAGGTCCTCTCCATGCATGGTTCTAAGTTGGAATATTGGTCTCTGCAGGTCCCCTTGGGCCCAGGTATTTCTCTGAGATAAACTCAGTGGCTGGCTCTTTGATCACCTCACCCTGAGGAGGGAGTGGCCTTACCAGGACACAGAGGAAGACAATGCAGCCAGTCCTGATAAGACCTTATAGGCTAGGGTCAGATGGAAGGGGAGGAGGAAGAGGATTTGGAGAGGGGTATGGAGAGGAAGAGGGAAGAAGGGTGGGATTGGGAGGGAATGAGGGAGGGGGCTACAGCTGGGATACAAAGTGAATAATTAATATAAAAATTAAATTAATATAATTTAATATAAAAATTAAAATTAAAAAAGGATTACACCCCAAAGGAGTAGACATCAAGAAATAATCAAGTTCTGGTCTAAAATTAATAAAAGAAAAACAAATAATAGTAAGAAAAAAAGAGAAGAAAACACAAAAGGCATAGGGTATGCTAAACAATCCTTAGAAAAAAGAATGATTTTAGAGGTACCACACTACTCGATTTCAAAACATCGCAACAGAAGTGCTACCACAGAAATACCTCACTTGTGAAACTGAGTTCCTGAAGAGCTTTATGACTGTCATCTCTTACGAGATCTACTTTCAGAATAGGGAACTCCAGACCCAAAGCACTGCTGTTTCTGAACTAATCATTTTCAGTCTACAAAAGCAAAAAGTATAATAATTGTCAACAAAAGGGAGCAAGCAGGTTTTTTTCTTTTTCTTTCTTCTTTTTTTTTTTTTTTAGTACAACCTTGCCTAGAGTTCCTTCTTCTACATCCAGAAGAGCAATCCCTTTTTATTGCCACCTGGCTGGTTATAGAGCTGGGACAGGGACAGGGGCGATATTTCATACCTAGAAAAACAGTAGAATTTCTTTGCATAAGCTTTGAGCTTAGTTTCAGAATATGACTATCTCTGACCGGTACTTTATGCATTGGCCCATTTTGTAGAAATTTTAAAAACCTTTATTAAATATTTCTTCAAATGTTTTACTCCCTTCTGCAGATATATATATATTTATATAATATATAATAATATAATATACATTATCTATAATATATATATTATATTTTTTAATTCTTGAAGACTAAAGTTACTCCAGTGATCAACACATAGCGGTGCCATTTATTCCCATTTAGAGAGATACAGGTTCAAGACCTGAAAATGGAAATAGATTCAATAAAAGAAACACAAACCAAAAAAAACAAAACAAAACAAAAAAAAACAAAACCCTGGAGATGGAAAACTTAGAAAAGAGAACAGGAGCTGCAGAGGTAAGCATCACTAACAGAATACAAAAGATGGAGGAGAGGATCTCAGGTGCAGAAGATACAATTGAAGAGATAGATACATCTGTCAAAGAAAATATTCAATTGAAATAATATAGAGTCTATGCCATGGCTGCTATTATTATTATTATTATTATTAGTATGTGTTATGCAAGTCTACATGGTCAGAAAGAAACACAAAATGTGCAGTTTGAAGAGAGAAAGAGCACTTGGAAACTTAGTGTCTCAACTCAGGCTTCTGCTAGAGAGATGTGGGGAGTAAAGAGAAAGTTGTCTTCATGGCAAGACACCCCCAGCTGGGCCCCCAACCCGTGCAAGAACATAAGGCCTTGATGCTGCTAGCCAGATGCCGAATGGAAGCCCTGCTGCTGCTGAGCTTCAAGGAGGCAGGTCCAGCCGAAGCTGACAGCTGGACTGAGGAATGGAAGATTCAGGGTTGAAGGGGTTGTGGATTCTTCCTCCATGGTTCAGAGAGTAAACCAGTATAGTCAGTGTGCAGCAAGGGAGGTCCTGAGCAAAGGCCCCAAGAGGGCAACAGGTCACGAGAGGCCATTGTGTGAAGCTGTGAAAGTAAAACCCAGGTTTCAGTCGAGACCCCAGGATGCCAGAGCTGTGAGAACCATGGAACATCTGCCAAGGGGAGCTGCATCTATGAAGTGGATTCACCCCAGGATAGAGATGTGTGTTGCAGGCAGCAAACCTGGACGGAGAAGTGCCGGCTAAAGCCCTTTGAAAATTAAAGTTCCAGACCCTGAATATGAAACCACAGAATCTGGAATTTGCCCTGCTGGGTTCTATCTAGTCTGCTTTGGTTCAGTATTTCCTCACTATGCCCACATTTATCCTTTCGGAACGGCAGGAAACACTCTGTGCCATTGTATGTTGGAAGTAATATAATTGGCCTTTTGATTGCAAGGGGTTACAATGAAGTGATTGCCGTGAGTCGGAGAGGAGATTTTGGACTTAGACTTGTAATTGTGTCTGTGGGAGATCAGGGACTTCTGAAGTTGGAATTAGTGCAATGTGCATTATGATGTAATCAGGAAATGTCCCTCGTAGTCTCAAGCAGCTGAACACTTGCTGTCCAGTTGGTGGCACTGTTTGGGGAGATTTAGATGCTGCTGGAGGAAATAATGTTACTAGAGGTGAGCTCCTAGGGCTGAATCCTCTCCCTGCTTCCAGTCCATTCCTTTGCTCTGTGCTTATAGTAAGGGATCTGAGCTCTCAGCCTCCTGATCCAGCCACCAGGCCTATTGCTTGCTGCCACATCTCTCTGTCATTACAGACTCTCATCCATCTATAACCATAAGCCCAAATAAATTATCTCTTCCGTGGTCGTGGTGTTTTATCACATAACATTAAGTAATACAGGGCCAAAGTGGGTGGAGCAACATGAGCCAGGAGCTGATGGGAGGAAGTGAATGTGGACATTCACTTGGAGTTTGGGGTTGGGGTGGTAAGGACAAAATGGTCACAGAGACCTTATGAGGGTTCAAGGGCTTTGATCTTGGGCCTGGTGAGGAGCCACAGAGAGCTCTCGAGTGAGGCATGCCACTATTCACTTTGGGGTTTAGAAGGTTTACTCTGGTGATGTGGAGGCTCACGTGACTCAGCTGGGTTTTAGTAATTTTACTCTGGTGGTGTCTGGGAGGAGGTACTCTAGAAAGCCAGGAGGAGATAGGGTGACTTGCCAGGTTGCAGGTGATGACAAGTCAGATTCTGGAACCACTTAGAGAGAGGGCGGTGGTGTTTTCTGAATCACTCTAACTTGTGAGTATTCAACCTGTTCCTTAGGATGAGGCTATTCCAAAAGGGTCCATGATCTTTCCTGAAGACAGTCTATAACAGTCAGTCTCCAGAGTCCTCCGAATGTGCTAAAGCCAAATCGTGTAACAACAGAGCAGAGAACATGGCCAAGACTCTGCCGTGTGACCATCTAGCACTGCACAGTACCCCCAACAATGCAAGGTGGCAGAGCCTAGCTAAAGTCGATATGATTGTAGACGGCTTTCATAAAAGAGCTCAGTAAATGGACATTTTCCCCATGCTGTTTAGCAGCGTTCTAGCCTCACAGGACATTCCTAGTTACAGAGTTAGTTGGTGGACTCATGTGGAACATGTTACAGATTACAGCTGATTCTATCTGAGACCGAGGTGACATATTAGTATATTTGCAGCTCAAATAAGCTCTGCAATAAAGAAGCTGCTTATCTTGACTTACTCCAGCTTGTTCCCGAGGTATGGGATACTTTTAATCACTGGATAGCTTAAGAGCATATTTTAGAAGCAGGGTTTTGTACACTCATCACAGGGCTGAAGAAAAATCTGGGTTAGAGAGAAGGGTTGATCCCTCTCTCGGGAGCCATATGTTCAAGCAAGAGAGCAGCTTTATCTCTCAGCTCCAGGCCTGGGTGCCAAGCTCTCACTCTGCTCGGAAACTTCTCGGTCCCTGAGACGCACTTTCTCATCCATAACAACAGCTCACTTTAGCAGGGCTTCTTGGGGACCGGAGACATCTCTGAATAGTATTTCAACTCTAGCCTAAGGACTGGTATTTCTTAGGTAGTTCACAGATAGGTGCAGCCTTAGCTGGCTCCTAGTAGTTTTGTTATTGTTTGTTACATGTATCACACGTAGATTCGTATCAATCACACTTTCAGTCAATAGCTTTCTTTACCTTCTTTCATTTGAGGAATGATAAGTGCTTACTAAAGGGAAGTTGGAGAATTGTTGAAAAAGAAGGTAGAGGGAAAAGGTCACTTTGGCTTAAAATGAGCTCAGTTAGTATGCTGGTCCTGTGTATGCGCACACATGTGTGCATGGTTGCCTGTTTTGTATGCAGTGTGCTTCCCACAGTTTTCATGAGTCCCCATGTGTGTTAATGTCATAGCCCATGACGACACTCACATTTTACTGAACACTATTTGAAGGCAGATGGCAAGGAATATAGCTTCCTGTATGACCCTGCAGTGTTTTGCTCAGCTACTGGTGGCTGCTGTTGTAGCGATGTCATTTATCTCTGTGAGAATTCATGTTGGGATTTGTTTGTCAATTCAACAGTATTGGAAGGTGACGTGACCTCGGGAGGTGAGGAGTGGTGGACGGTGATTAGCTTAGGACTGAGGTCAATGCTGGCTTCTCGGAGTTGGCCAGACCTGGCAGGTGTGGGTTAGGAGCTGTGAGAGTGAATCTGGCCTCTCGGGGTCTCTTGGCTTTCCTCTAACCATATGAGCACTCCTCTGTGTAGCATCAAGGACTTTTGCTATGCAATAAAAAAGCAGACAAAGGCACTGTCAGGGTCTGTGTCACCAGCTCTTCCCAGTGCCTCTCATCATTCAGGAAGCCTGCAGAGCCAAACCTTTCTTGCAACTTGAGTTCAGGGCAGATTTTAGATATCATGGATGCCAATCTTGAATTTGGCTTATTAATCTTCTAATCACGACCCTCCTCCCAGTGAATGACAGAACCACAGGTTGGAAGCAGCCTGGATCTTCAAATCAGTGCTTAGGGAAGAATTGTCTGATGACCCTTGACCTACATGGGACTTGAGGTGAGCAGTAAGCTCTCACTGTGCTGAGGCTCTCAAAGCTCAACACTATCACAGAGCTGATGACAAGGCCAGAAGTTTTGCATCTTTGAATTTGTTTTCAATTTCTTATTTTAAAAATAGAGCTTCTGTGAGCGTATTGAACCCAAACCTGCTTGTTTTGTGCACAAAGGCACACACACACACACACACACACACACACACACACACACAGACTCAGACAGACACACACATAGACACATACATACATGTATGTGTGCTTGTGTGAGCACCCTCTGACACACATAAATAGTATCCAATGTCATATTGGGCTTTACCAAAATTGTGCTAACCAATTTCTAATTTTATAGGCTGAAAATGGTATACACTGAATCTGTCTTACAAACCTTGTCAGGGACCGCTGCCTAGACAGAAATGCTGACACTCATTTTCCCCACCTCACACCTCTCTAGAAGAAGCAGTATTCCTGTTTTCCAGGTAGATGGCCACAGCAATCCATGATAGGCATCAAGGATTCCTAGTGAAGATTCCAGAGCCCCACGGTCTAGGATGGGCACATACACCACACCAGAGCCTGTGCAGAAAACAATTAAATAGTTTCAGGAGTACAGAGAACAGGGGACACTTTTTCACTGGTCTAAAACACTGATGGCAGCCCTGAAGGTGACATTTAAGGTGGCACGAGAACTGAGTTTCTGGTCCAGGGCTCCATGAGTAAGCTCTACAGCAGCCCCTGTACTTGAATACACAAACCAGGCTTTCCTGGGCTGAAAGGTGATGAGAACAGACAAATTGCAGCCTAGCCTTTGTCAGCATGTATATTTTCACAGAAAGGAGCAAAACTCTGCTGAACTGTCAGATAAGCATCTCTGCCGTTCCTTACTTGTTTCAAACTGTGAAGGAATGCCCCAGTGGGGGCCTGGCTTTAATCACTTCTGATTAACACAGAAGCTTTCAAAGAGAAGGTATGTCCTGTACACTGTACAGGGTCTCTAGGCATTAACATCTCAGACTTTTCCTGGGTGTGTGAAATGTCTTAAGCAGAGCCAGGGTATCAAGCCCTCAGAGACAAAGCCAGCTGCGCAGGGAGCCGTGCTCATAGCTCTGACTAATTTTTCAGAAAAAGGTT
Source organism: Meriones unguiculatus (assembly GCF_030254825.1). Classification (NCBI taxonomy): domain Eukaryota; kingdom Metazoa; phylum Chordata; class Mammalia; order Rodentia; family Muridae; genus Meriones; species Meriones unguiculatus. The sequence goes on from NC_083353.1 coordinate 107,701,530, forward strand.
CTTAGCTTTTTTATTATCATTATTTTCATTCTTGAAAAATTGCAGGCGATCCAAAGGCAGCACCTCCTGGGTTCAGGGACTGTTGTAGCCTGCATTTTATTTAGTAGGAGGAAGCCTGCTAGGAGAGACTGAGAAAAGCCAGAGGACATCTTGGGAATGGACCCAGAAATGATGAAGAAGCCTAGAAATGATGGAAAGATGGAGCCTAGAAGAAAATGTGAGGAGGTGTGGAGGTTAGGGACAGTGAAAGAGTCATATTCTACCTGAAGAAAATGGAAAGTTAAATGTAAATAGTTTCTTTGCTGCCCAGATATTTCACAAGACTCTGCCTGGCTTGGGGACAATGGACGAATACTGCAGGACTTTTAAGCCAAGTTCTTACCTATCCTTTGGGTAAGGACCAGCTTGCTGTAAGTCTTCATAGCTAAGATGCTGATGCTCTGTCTGTCTCTCCTTCCCTGTGTCTCCATCTCTCTGACTGTCTCTCTCCATTTCTGTCTCTGTTTCTCCCTCTCTCTGTCTGTCTCACTCTCTCCCTCACTGTCTATCTGTCTATCTATTTCTCTGTGTGTGTGTTCAGAGGAATGACTCAGGAACCAAAGGGCAAACAAGCTTTTGATAGTTTGCTTTCAGAAGCCTTAACTTAGGGTGTTAAGTCCCCGACTGAGAGAGATACCGAAGAGTAGTGAATGGATCAGGTATCCAGGGGCTGAGCTGTCTTACAAAACCACGGTCAATCTGCTTTCAGCACTTCTTGTCAAGGTCCAGTGTTATCTTAGAGGAAGAGGCTCCCAGCACAGCTAAGTGCTAAGTTCCTCTTTGGCTTGAGCTTTTGAATGTTCCTGAGATGGGGTCCTGACTGGGAATGTGAATCTTTAATCTTCCTATATTGCCAGCCCTTCATGGAGGACTGGCTCCAGGACACAGGGAAAGCAGAAGCTGTGGACACTGGAGTCCATTATGTAAGAAAAGTTCACATAAGTAACATGCATGCCCCTTTTCTCTAAATCATCTTTGGCTTGCTTATACTGAGTGCAATATAAATTCTTTGCAAATGGCTCTATGATTGTATCATTTAGGAGGTTGTAATGACAAGAAAATAAGTCTACATGGGCAGCTCGGGACCTATGACAGCCATAGCTGAATACTCTCTGCATATGCCAAACTAGATCGATAAGATTACTTTCAAAATTAAGAAATTTAACTTGGAGATACTTTGAAGAAGCATAAGATGGGATAGAAAGGTCTAGAAATGAATGCAGTGAACTGAGGATTAAGGGACAGAATGAGCTTTCCCAGAGCTATGGTGGAGTCACAAGCTGATTGTCAGGAAGAAGAGATAGGCTGGCTCCTAACCTCGAGTAACTCAGGTTGTGGACTTATTTGTAGGAAGGGATTATATATAAACAACCAAGAGAAGTCATTTGTGTTTTCTGTGGTCCACACAATAATAAGGATGTATTACTAGCATCCTTATACTAAAAAAGAGAGATTTTTAGGGGCGAAAAGACAATCACAGAATGACAACCACATGGAGACACAAAGGGATTATTCCATCCGTGTGACAAGGCAAGATGACTCAGAAGCAGCTCTGGTGACACGTTGGGGTGGTACTTGAATCTCCTGAACTGTGAGGCTTCTCTGTTTCTCCATCTGCAGCACTCTGTCACAGAACCCCAGCACACCAGCACAGAGAGGAGCATGTGACAATTAACAGAAATCCAGGCTCCTTTTCTGTCGTGTAACAGGAGAGAAATGGACAGAATTTAATCAATTGATCAGGATCCGCATATTTTACTTTGTCTTGGGCGCCATCAGTGGGTGTGGCTTTCTCAGCCATGATAGAAATGGCCATTTTCTTGTGGTGTCTTAGACCTCTATGTCTCCTGTAAACCATCTTCCATTCTTGGGGAATTCTGCAGGATTCCCCAAGCTCTGCCTAATGGCTTGTCTGTGTGTCTCTGCATCTGTTTCTAGAAGTTGCTGGATGAAGCCTCTCAGAAGACAATTGGACTAGGCACCAATCTATGAGTTTAGAATAATATCATTAGGCATCATTTCATTGTACTTTGTAGCTTTTCTTACTAGGCATCATTAGGCAACCCTGCCAGTCTTGTTTGGTTCTAGCCTAGGTCTCTGGGTTGTCCAGCCTCTGTGTTCAGGTAGTGTCAGGGATGAGCTCGCTCTCATGGTATGGGTCTCAGGGTAGAACAGTCATTGCTTGGTCACTCCCACAACTTCTCCACCACCTTTACCCCAGCGTATCTTGTAGGTAGATTCATATGTCCCAGCCTCCACTTGAGCCCTCCTCTGCATATGTGTTACAGTTGGGTAGCTTGGTCTTCTTGTAGGACTCCTGATGGTGAGAGCAGGGGCCGTCTCTGACCCTTTTGCTACCCTTTGGGGAGCCTTTCCTCATACTGGGTTGCCTCATGTAGTCTTAAAATAAGGAGAGGTGCCCAGTCTTATTGCAATGTGATACGCCATGTTTGGTTGATATCTATGTAGTCCTGTCCTTTTCTGAGTGGAAATGGAGGATGGATGGATATGGGGGTGAGGAAGGGAAGAGGGGAGAGGGACTTGGAGGAGAGGAGGGAAGAGAAACTTGTGGTAAAAAAAAATGAAATGACCTTTTATGTGTCTCCAAACACAAAAGTTAAAAAGTGGTGATATCTGAATGGATGTAGGTTCATATCAGAACCGGACCAAGGCCACATGGCCTAGGGTACATCATGTGAGATAGTTCCAGGCAGGCAGGATGGAGAACACCTGATGCAGATATGCTTACCACGCACATCTCTGAGACATGAGGAGGGAAAGGGGCCGAGTAAGAACCCTGGCTCTAGATCCTGCAGGCCACATCCTGAGTGAGACCCAAGGAATACTACAGTGATCCAACCTTGCAAGAGACCCATATCTGTAACAAGCATAGCGGTCAATCCCGTCTTATGTTTGAAAGCCTTCAATGAGAAAAAGGTGGAATACACAGTCCTGGCAAACACACAATAAGGAGAGACAGGCTGTTCGCTACGTTTTTAAAAAAGGTCAAGTCTTGACGTGGATGGTCTTATTTAAGCTCTGTCAACAACTGTTTTACATGAGTGTGCTATTTTTCTCTGTTAGGTTGGTTATAAGTGGACTCGGTGGCTGAGAAGTTGAGCAAGGTCTATTAGATTCTAGAGAGTGGGTCAGTGATTAGAAGGCAGGCTTGTCTGGAGCTCACATTTACAATCAACATGCAATACCGGTGAGTTTAGGGTGCAGTCATGATAGGAAGAAGGAAGGATCTCAAGGGTGCACAACCTGAGAGGAAGAGGCCCTGACCAAGATGACCAACATTTGCGTTTGAGGGCAGAGTGAAGTTTCGGGAGCTCCCTCCTAGTAGTAGGTATCAGGTGTCAATGTCATCAGGATAATATAGAGGATGGAGGCATAACAGCCTATGCGTGGAGGTGCATGCTGTTACTGACTATTTAGCATGCCCTTAAAAACGTATTGACTACCAGGGGATTAGGCAAAGTCCTGGTTTTTGTCTCAACCGTGCTTTCATTCTGAAAAGATCCAGGGGCCCAAGGTAATAACAGAGTCATCGAAGTTTCTCAGATTGACCAGCTTGCTTTTCTTCAAGTACAGTGAACCTGGTTCACCTCCCCACCCCCCACCCCCGTCACCCTCAACCTAAAAGGTTCTCATCCACTCACCTGGAAGACTACTTCTGCCTTCGGAGCTGGCTGGTGAGCAGCCATGGGAGGCTCACTGTCCTCCTCAGCTTTATTAGGGCTAGAGTTGACTTGTTCTTGGCACAACACAGCCACACTAGCCCACTGGGTGGGCATAGTGACCTATGGTGTTCACTGACATGCAGTCACACTAGCATACAAGGTGGATTTCCTGTCCTGCTCTATTCACCAAAATGAAGCTCCCTCTCAAGAGATTGCCTCCATTTGTTTTTTAAAATCAAGGAACCCATGTCAGCTCTGTCAATACGAACTCCCCCTGAATGTCACTGCCCTCTGGATGGTGAAGATGGTGAAAAAGGCTGTTCCTAGGGTTTTCTAAGAATGGCAAGAACTAAGTAAGATTGTTACAGTTATTTTTATAAAAACTATTTGTTTCTCAGTTTCTCTCTTAACCCAGCTATCACACAAATAATTGAGACTCATATTATTTAATAATAAGCTTTTTAACACAATAACTGGGAAGTTATTGCTCTATGTTTAACCCTCTAATCTAATCTAATCTAATCTAATCTAATCTAATCTGCTTTCCTCTCAGTGTGTATTCCAGATACACACTGATCTTGTACTTTGTAGCTTTTCTTACTCAGCTGTCTCTCTCTCTGATCTCTCCTAGACATCTACCCATTGTTGAAATCCTACAGTTCCTCCTGTAACTCCTCCCTTGGCTGGAAGGAAGCCCATCCCTATCCTCTCCCCTGCTCAGTGATTGGCTGTAAGCTGCTTTATTGACATATCAGGGAACAATTGGGGAGCAGTGTTTACCTAATATTGAGAGAGGAGATTCTCAGAACATCAACTGCAATGCGATACGGGAGGTAGAGAAATCAGCATTTGAATTACAGAATCACATTATGCCTACATGCTATTGCTTATGTGTGAATTTGTAAAGAGCACACTAATGTAAAAACAGAGATATTAAAACTACCAGTTTATTTATTTAGTTTTCGAAAAAAATAGCATGGTGGGAGGAACGCACATCTGTTATGAGCAGCATAAATTGAAATGAGAAGTTGGCAAGCATTGTTGCTGAAGCCAGCTTGAAATCATGCATCTCTGTCCATGGTTGTACAGGCAAATGAATGTGCAGAGCAGCCATGCTTCCTGGGGTCCTTCAGCCCACACAGTGAGATGACATAACTATTCCTTGCTGATTGGAATGATAAGAGAGATGGCAGTTGTTTGCAATAGCCAATGTAGGAGAAACCTTGAGATGGAGCCTTCAGATGAATGGGCTGCCAGCCCATTTGTTAGGAACCTTTGATTTTTTTTTTTTTTTCACTTTGGCTCTTAGTGCAGAGAATGAGCCCAAGCATCAGAAAATCCACATTTACAATTGTGACACCTTCCTGAAGCCTTGGTTCCATCGAAAGACGTTCGTTCCCATGTGTCTAGAAACCAAAAAACCAAGTGAGCCTGATTTCACCATGGCAGTTACAGATTTCATCCACCATGGAGAGCGAGAGGCCAAAATATTTGTTGGGTCCAATTCAAAGGCCATGAAAGAATCCTTCAGATTTGGGCTCTTTCCATACCTCTTAGGTAAGTTTAAACACATCCTCTTGGTTCTAAGGAAAACAGCTTGTAAAATATTTGGGAGCTCTTGGGACATCAAACAGCTCTTAGAGGACTACACTTTAATGGTTTACTTGTAAAAGAATCAGTAAAAGAAGCAGAAACATATGGTTTAAATTTTTTCTGAATATATGAGCTATTTTGTAGGCATCTTTCTCCTTTTTCCTGAGGGTATCCACACATGTTTGAATGCTTATCCTAAAAATACTCGGAATACACTTTACTTATACTGACACAGTATATGAGACCTTCATACTGTAACTTTGTTGGGTATAGGGACCCGGGTCCTGGCTGATGCGGACACATCCAGAACTGGTGTGTGTGTGTGTGTGTGTGTGTGTGTGTGTGTGTGTGTGTGTCTGGGCAGGGACAAGAATGTCTGCAGAGTCCCGAGTAATTAGGGTGCAAGGACATCTGGTCCATGGGCTGGAGGCTCAAAAGCTCAAAAACCCAAGCAGATAGCTAGTGTTGATGCTCAATTAGGTCCAGAAAACTCAAAGTGGGCAGTTGTGTGAGCGAGGAAGTTTTAAATTTTTAGCGCTTTTACTTAGCCAAGGGTATTAAAACTCAACTAGAACAACATCGTTTAAACAAAACAGACCCAGGATCAGCATCTGCTGTTAGCCTCAACCTCCGCTTAGTCCAACTTGGCTGTGTATTAGAGCGCCGAGCATGGAAAATACTTTCTCAAAGCCACGTGGGTCGAAGGCACCTGGTACAAGTGCTGGCCATTCGTGTTGTGTTAAACGAGATACACAGGCCACGGGAGGCCAAAGAGTATCATTGAGGGTGGATCCTCGTCAAGTTCCCATGACCTCTGGTTAAGGATATTGCCTTTATACGTGAGATTTCTTAGCTGTAACACACAGACAGTAGTGACCATGTCATCTCACTGCAATGTGAGGAAGGAGTACATTAACTGTAACTGCTGACAACTGGTGTTTCTGATCTTCAGCGTTAACAAGTATTTCCGAGGTGCCTACTTACTTATTCTATGGCCTGCACGGCAAAGATGATGGTAAGTCAACCAGACGAGGCTTTGTCCCCCTTGCATGTGTGAGCCCAGATGTAGAGATCCTACTACTGAAATCACCACCCAAGCAAGTGGAAGAACACCCGGGGCAAGAATATAAAAATCTAAGATGGCAGGAGTGTGGTAGCAATCTGTTTGGATTAAGAGAAATCTCCCCTAGAAAATGAATGATGAGTAGAGAAAATGTTTCCCTGTAGAGGGAATGGCATGGATAGATCCTCCTCGCCTCCCTCTCTTTCTGCCTTCAATTCATCTCTTTTCTTCACCCATTTCTTAGGTCATTTCTTGTTACTAAAGTTATAGCAACAAGAAAACAACGGGTTGGTGTTTTGGCTCATGAGCTGAAAAGTCCAAGAAAATGCCCCTGGCATCTGCTTGACTTCTCGTGGCCCTGAGATGCATCAGCTCAGTTCAGGAAGTGGAAGAACAGCCAGGTATATATGAAAGAAACAATGGAGGGAGGGCAAACTCATATAGCCAAACCACCCCCAACTCAAAGGCATTCTTTAGGCCTCATCCCATGATCTTCATACCTCCCAGTGGTCTCCAACTCCCAACACTATAGTCAGGTTTCCAGGACCCTAACTTTCAGGGAAACACATGAAGCCATAGCACTCTGTCTCCTACCAGCCTGATTCTGCAGGTAGCACAGAGGCAGCTCATGCTAAATGTTCTAGGAGATGCTTGAGATGACACATTCCAGCTGTCCTCTCCGTATACCCAAAAGCCCGCACTCCATCTGGCACAGTCTCATTTACCTATCCTTGCTACTCTTTCCTGGTATGTCTTGAGGCTATTGTGAATGGGGTTATCTCCCTGATTTCTTTCTCTGGGCCTTTGTTTTTGGTTTGTGGCAAAGCCACTGAGTTTGGTATGTTGACTTTTGTATTCTGCTGCATCGATGAATTTACTTATAAGATCAAAGAGTCTTCTTGGAGAGTCTGCGGGATCTTCTAAGTACTAAGTCATCTCATCTTCAAAGAGGGAGATGACGTTATTGGCTTTTAAAAGAAGAAACTTGAGCTGGAAACAGGCTCTCTCTCTCTCTCTCTGCTGTTATGATGTATCAGGAGAACCTCACTAGGTGCTAGCAATCGGCTTTAGACTCCTGAGCCTCCAAATTATGAGCCAATTAAATATCTTCTCTGTCTTATCTATATAACCCGAGTTTAAGATCATGTCCTTATAGTAATCAATCTCTTCCTCCAGCAAATATTCATGAAGCATCTATGAAAGCCAAGTTCTGGGAACGCAGAAGAGAAAACTCTAATCTTGGCTTCTGTGGAATATTCTGTCTTATGTAGAAACCAAACAAGTGAAGTCAGATCTGTCTGTCAGCCTGGTTGCCTGGCTGCCTATCTGCCTACCCATCTACCTGTCTAGCTTTTCTTCTCTCTCTCTCTCTCTCTCTCTCTCTCTCTCTCTCTCTCTCTCTCCCTGCCTATATGCCTATCTGTTTGATTTTAGTTAGAAGCATAGATGAATCATGACAATGTAATTTTAAAAAAATGATGGGAAGAAAGTTCACACTGGCTTTATGGTGAGGGGCTACAGAATCTTTTTTAAAAAAAAAATCTCAAAAAAGAAAGTAAGACTTGACTGACACCTCAGTGACACCAGGGCTTGTTATGCACAGGCTTGGGGGTAAGGGTTCCAGGTATAGCTACGGTCCACACAGTGGAAAGATAGCCACACCTCCTTGCCTGCCATGATTGTGAATCAATGACAGACCACCCCAGGATGTTATTTTCAGTACTGCAGACAGGATTCTGGGCCCTGTATCTGCTAGGCAAGTACTGTATCACTGAGCTACACTTTCAGCTTTCCTCTTATGTTTCTACTAAAATAGTTCAGTATTTATGAAACAGATTTTCTTTCTGGGATTAGTCTGTGATTTAACCTGCTGGCAGGTTATTGTACAGAAAGAGGTCCCAACATCATCTCGGGGACCTTCTTTGCCGCACTGAGTATCCGGGGTCCAGGATGGTTATACAAGGAATAGTCAGATGACAGCTGATAGATTTCCCCCTGGCTTTTTTTCTAGCATTTGCAGCATGAACCTGTAAAAGCAGTAGGGATGGCAGCTTTCCACATGTCATTAATTACTCTAGAAACAAGCTAGAGGATCTTATTACCTCCCTGAAGTGTGTTGCTGGAATTCTTGAACTATAGATACAAACAAACGAACAAACAAACAAACAAACAAACAACTCCCTCCCCTCCCCACCAGCTTGAGAACCTCCTGAATGCTTATCTGAAATAAGAAAGAACAGGGCTGACGTTGTTCAAGAACATATGATAGGAACAGTTGGGGCTGCGTGGGGGATAGACGGAGCTCATGCAGAGAAGACGGAAGGTAGAATAGAGAGCAAGAGTTTACAGGCCCTGGAAGGACCAGCAGGGGCCAGAAGCTGGAAGCAGCTGCAGCTCAGCTCACCAGGACCAGAGAGGGAGTTTAGGGGGGAGACACATGGGACATTGTGAGAAACAGTTGACTGTGTATGAGGCTCAGAAATCCTAGTGGGTCACAGTGACCGGGCCAGAAAGAGAAAACAAGACTCCTTGGGAAGTGAGTAGCAAGACGACTGAAGCAGTCTAGAGGGGTACAGTGACTCATAGCTAACTTAGGACACAGAAGCTGACAGGTGATCCATGAGCATCTCAGCTTCCACAAAACCCCCCTGGCCTGTAACAGGGCGGCTGCATCTGCAATGTGTTCTGAAATGCCCAGCCTATGTTCTCAGCTCCTGGCCTGGGCTGCTGCCTGCCTACGCCATTATCTTAGCCACTGGCTCCCATATCTTCCCTGTGCCTCCCTCACCTCCTCTCCCAGGGTATAAGCTCTCTTCCTGGCATATTTCTCATTTCCCTCTCTGCACCACCTGCTGGTGCACACTTTAGGCTTCACCTTGCTGGTCTTACCACTGTCTCTCGGGGCTTATGTCAGGTATCACCCCCATATCCCGTCCCATCCTTTCTCATCAGCAACTAATATACATCAGCATTTGGACCAAGCCCTTGTTTGCATGCTGCAGACTCTTGCTGATCAGATGAAGAGCAGGGACTGGCTCAAAGGCTGCTGAACAATTCAGTCAAACCCCTGGGAAGACCACAGGACCAGGCTGGTTTTTTAACCAAGCACAAGGGACTCCAAGCCACCAGGAGGATGACTGTCGTTATCACACCTAGAGTGAATATTTGGTGGCCCCTGAGGCTGGTCCATCCCACTCAGAGTCCCCATCGTAACCTCAGCAGTGCTGGCCACGCTCCTCAGGCTGCGATTCAGTGCATCTGCCTCCATCCCTGTGAGCACCTGAGGAGGAAGGCTTGGCTGCTATGCCAATGAGGAAGTTCTGTGTTCAGGTGTAACGAGTCTGGTTTGGCCCTAGGTAAATTGGCACAGAGAGAAGATGACTCATGACCTCTTCTGAACAAGATTCAGGTGACTTGATGTTGGATCTATTAGAGTTTGGTGGAGGAGCACCTTGGTGGGCGGGTTAGGGCCAAGAAATGCTGCAGAAACCACACCATGCAACAGGTCCCACATAAGGGACTTATTTTAGGGTGGTATCGAGAGAGAGAGAGAGAGAACTGTGATAGGGAGGTTTAAAGGGTATACTTGTCTCATTTGGTGGCTGGTGATGACGTGGCTGCTGGCACTGAGGCAGGCTGGGAGAGCACCTGGTTTCTAGTAGGATCCTTATCTCTTTCCTGTTATTAGATTTGGAAATGGACTGCATGACCCAGAGAGAAAAGAGAGTGGGCTCAGCATTTGACTTGGACCCCTGGGAGATGAAATCGAACCTGCCAAGACAGGATACACGAAGAAGGCCAGGCTTGAAGGGGCGATGAACTCATGGGTTTGTGATGTTGGTGGGACTTGGCACATAACAGATAGTCCATCAACACTTCTCCTCTAGGACACTTGGAAGATGGTACCGTAGCACTTGAGTCTCACAGTTTGATGGAAGAACGCAGATGATGGGCAAAAGAAGTTTATTTCCGCCTGTGTGCTCTAACAGTAGAAATGGTGCCTTTCTTGTAGAAAACATTATTCATGCTAACACGGCCCATCTGGGGCACTAGGTCCTTGTCTGTCACTCCCGTAGAAGCTGGGTAGTGGCCTGGCTCAGCTCTGTGCGATGTCAAGGCTTCTCTGCAGAGTCAGGCCCTGAGACATGTCTGCCTCTCCCCCTTCTTCTATCCCTGTCTTGGTGCCATTCCAGGAACGTCAGTTTCATGTGTCATTACCCTAATGGCACAGAAGAGGGAGCCCACACAGGGTTTGAGTCTGCAGGGTAAGCAGGCAGGCGATTTCTTTGTCATCTCCTCTCACATCTACAAACCACGCATGTAGCTTTTATTCTACTCTGTAAGATAATACTTCGGTATAAATTCCTGCATCAAATTTATTTTTAACCACTGAAGAAAATGGAAATTACTGAAGCATGTACACCCGGAGCTTCAGATCTCCCTCCCATTTCAGACTCTGGTGTGAGAGGAGCCGGGGCGCCTTCCCCACTAGCATTTCTGCACCCCCTCCGCTGACCTCCGCTGCTCTTTCACTATTATTCTCCATGATGCCCCTTCACATTCAAGATGGTCCCAGAAGTCCCGTATTCACGAGGCTGCTGAATGTGGGCAGGCCCGGGACTCAAGTCAATGTGGCCCCTTGGCCCTGACAAAGACTTATAGATGCACGCTGTTTTCACAATTGTTCTCTACTTCTGTATGCAAAGCAGACAGCCTTCTTGCACTACCACGGACTGATTCTCTGGGGCTCAGCACATTTCCAACACAGCTCTCTGGGAAGATGTGTGCGCACACAGAGGGTTGTCACTGTATTCAAAAGACTACATTTCTACAGGGCGCCATTGAGGCCTAGAGGCAAGATTTGCAAATCAAGACGGGACTGGAGCCTGGCTACAATGGCGGACCGGGTCTTCTGGTTGGTGTCAAGTGTAGGGCCCCTTTCAGGTGTCCTCAGAAGAGTGAACGCTGAGAGCAAGCCCATCTCTTTGGAAAATTCTAGCTTGTGGCTTTCTGCCTTCTCTTTCTGGTTTTTAACAAGTTTTCAGTGCACATGCTAGTCAGGTCTATTGTACAAACCAAGGCAAAAGGGCACGATCTCAATCATAAGGATTCACCCTATGCAGGGCGTGTGAGCAGAGACTGCAGTAGGAGACAGCTGAAGATGGGGAAAAAGAGGCAGAGAGTGGAGGAGTTGATTCTTGGTGTGTATTCTGAAAATTTGGAACTCTACAGCAAATCTTGCTAAAGCCTTTGATAATACGGAGTTTAGGTTTTATAAAAGATAGGTTCATTCATTATAATTTCTTCCCCTTTGCTTCTCATTCATAATTGGCTATTTCTTTGTATTAACTTTACAGGGTAACTTTATATATATACTATATTTACATATATTATATATTATAATATATTTACATATATTATATATATTAAAGTCATATATATATATACTGATAATTGGATGGGTAAGGACTTTTAAAACAGGACTTTGGTCATTCAGAAAATAAGGTCAACAACTGACAAACTGGACCTTGTGGAGTTAAAATCATCTGTATAGCAAAAATTACATCAAACAAGTAAGAAGCATCCTACAAAATGGGAGACGTTCCTCACCAGATATATGTATGGCAGAAGATTAATGTACAGAATAGTCGAAGAACTAAAAACAGAATCATCAAGAAAACAAACAATAAAAATAGGTCACATACTTCTTGAAAGAAGAAATACAAATGCATAATAAGCACCTTTAAAAGTTTGGAAAATGCACTTTAAGACTGTTTTGGAATTCTATCTCACCTCAGTCAGAATGGCTAACATCAAGAAAACAAATACAACAAATGCTGGTAAAGATGTGAGGAAAAGGAGTAACCCTTATTCCCTCTTGACGGGTATGTAGTCTGGCACAGGCACTGTGGAAAGCAGTGTGGATGTTTCTCAGAAAGCTAAAAAGAGAACTGCCATGTTACCTATTTACACCACTTCTGGGCACACGCCCAAGGATTCCATGCCCTCCAGCAGACATTCTTGCATAGATATGTCCTTTGTCTCTGTATTCGCAGTGGCTAGGGAACTGAATCATCCTATTTTGCTCATTTATGGATGAATGACTAAAGAAAATGTGGTGTGGTCATAACAGAATTCTACTGTACACTGAAGAAAGGTAAGGTTGGAAAATCTGCAGGAGAAAGAACAGAAATGGAAAATATTATACTGAGCAAGATAACCCGGGACTAGAAGGACAAACCAGGCATGTTTTCTCAGCTATGGATTATAGCTTTGACTTTTTGGTTTCTGTGTTTAAGTTGTAAGTACCTAGAGAAGTCAGAGAATGAGAAAGAGCCATGAGGAGTTGGAGGAGGGAAAAGAATGTGGGATGGAGGATAGGAAAGCAGGTGTGAAAGGAAAGTAGAGTGGGAGATACTTGAGCTCAAAGGATTTAAACAGGGATTTGGGGGATGGAAGATAGTAAGGGGGCATGTAAGCCAAAACTTAGGCTGTAAGGAAAAGCCACATAGAAACCTAATAAATTATGAGTTAACTAAAAGACCTCATCAATTTTCTAAAAACATTAAGACTGACATGCTCTGCATGGATGGACTATGCAGTTCCCAGGAACCAGAGGTCTTTAAACAAAAACTCCAGCTCTAGGTGTGTAATACTGACCATGAAGCCCCTAAGCCTGACAGAACAATACAAGCTCTTGTCATCATTTGCCCATCAGAACTAGATGGCAAGACTGCATGACTGATGGCACCACATACATGTGATGGAGCACAGCAGAGTCGAGCTATACCAAGCCGGAAGCCCCCACTCTGTTGGCTGCCATACCTAGTGACAGCGGTATTGTACAAGCCACTGGGAGAAAATGGGCATCGGTGGTCCTAACCAGCTGCATTGTAAGTACTTCAGTGCCTACCTCGCAGGCAAGATATTTCTGCTGCTACAATAATGACATGGTTGTTTTAGGGACAACCAAATACTTTCTGATGGAATTTGAGGACCTCTATGTGGGCAAAAATACATTCCTGGTACTATAAACCTGGAAAAAATGGTGCCAGTGGTTGAGGAAGTCAAACCCTAGAGTGGAGCTTACCACTGACATTGACCTAAATAGATATATAGCCAAACTGCTTCGGACATCTATATCACCAGCTCCAAGACCCAAGAGAAGTGAGTGGGAAGGTTGTAAGAGTTGGATAATGGTGAGAAATCTTACTAACGGCTATCTTCTGGATATTAAATGACCAAGAGAATCACAAACACACAGCAGCCATGACAACCTGTTTATAAGACCTACACACACATACAGACACAAAACATAAATGTAGGAAAGTTCCAGTCAGGAAGCAGAAGGAGCAGGAGCAGGAGCAGAAAGAAGATGATGAAGCAAAGGAAGAAGAGGAAGAAAGAGAAGGAAGAAGAGGAGGAGGAGTTCTGTAGGAGTGAGAGGGGGGATAAGGGTGTTAACAGATGACATTGTTCATAATACATTTCATACATATATACAATTGCTTAAAATTAAATTAAAGATAACCTAAAAACAGTAAACAAACAAATAAATATAATCAAATAAAAATGATAGTTGTAATCACTGTTGTATTGCTTTTTTGGGAACAATGGGATCTTTACAATCTTACAGCTTATGTCTCTATTTTAGTTATTTTAATAACTATTTTAATAGTACATATGTATTAGAATAAAATTATATAAGATGAATACAAAACATTTCTGAGAAAAAAACCTCAACCACTACAGTACCATTTTTACAATTTTGCAATACCATATTTGAAAACAAAGACTAAGCCAGGAGCAGGAAAAAAAAAAAAAAACAAAAAACTGGGGCTGTAGAGACGATCCAATGATTAAGAGCACTGGTTGCTCTGGCAGAGGACCCAAGGTTGGTTTCCGGAGTCCACATGATGCCCCACAACCATCTGTAACTCCAATTCCAGGCAATCTGACATCCTTTTCTGGCCTCATGCAGGTACTGCATGCATGTGATGCACAGACAAAACACCTATAGATATAAAATTTAAGAAAGAAGAAACTTTAAAAGGAGGAAGAATGGACCCGTTTGGTTCTAAAAGGTCAAAACCAGGTAAAGGATTGGCAGAAGTGCCCACTAGGGGCATAAAGTATAAATGTAGCCAGTTTTTATAACGGTAAATAAAAGCAAAATAAGTGAAACGGTGTTTCCTACTGCTGGGAGAAAAAGGGCATCAGTGGTCTTAATCAGCTGTGAATTCTGAGCACCACAGAAGGCAGGGCAAGAGGAGCTATGACAGAAATAGAGCTTAATGGTCAGGTCTTCAAGCCAAGCTGACCCACGTGGGCCTCAAATTCAACCCCACCACCTGCCAGCTGCTTCTTTGCGTTGCGTCGTCGTTTGTACCGTGGGATTTAAAATGTGCCACAGGATCACTGTGGGGTTAAAAGAGTCGGCACGTTGGAATGTGCCTGGCATCCAGTAAGTACTACACAAGCATTAGCTGATTGTTGTCGCTTTTCTCAAGGCATGGCACGCGAGACCATAAGCCTGTATAAGCCTGTATTAAAGGGTATCTAAGCGTACGCGTGAAAATCTTGATGTTCAGGTACTTCAGCTTACTTGCTTTCCTACTGCTTTATCCCAAATTAGCCAGAGTTGTGTGCCGAAAGGTTAAAAATTTAGCACTAAGAGACTTCGTGAAGGTCATAGCCTGTCAGTTTGATAAACTGTAATGTATTAGTTAAGTCAATCATGATGTATGCCAAAATATGGCTGTGTATCTGTGTCTCTGTCTCAATCCACGAATACTTTTACATTTATTTCTTAAGCATCTAAATCTTGAATAAAGCACAAATGCCCACTAATGTTGATTTCTATTTTGATGACATGTGGTGATTTGAATTTTTGTATTTCTCATCTGACTTTCTTTCTTGCTTGCTTGCTTTTTTTTTCTTGCTTTCTTTTCTGGTTATTTCTCTGTGTAGCCTTGGCTGTTCTGGACTTGCTTTATAGACCAGGCTGGCCTTGAACTCAGAGAGATCTGCCTGCCTCTGCCTCCCTGGGTGCTGGGATTAAAGGTGTGTGCCACCATGCCCGGCTCTCATCTGACTTTTCAACAACAGATGCATTCCCAATAAAAATAGCTTTTTTTTTAAGTTAAAAGTAAATATTATGAGGTCTCTAACAAGCAAAACCCCCAAATAATTGGCATTACCTCCAGCTTTAATATGCATTTTGGTAAGAAAGTGTCTTTGTAGTTTGGTTGTACTGCACTTGCACATATGGAGATTTTTAATGTGATCCTACACAGAAACCTATAGTACCCAAGGGTGGAGGATAGAGCAGTTGAAATGTAGTGCTTTGCTTTTCAATGGTCAAAATATCACAGATACCTTTCTCTTTGAGTGTGTATGGATCTAATTTACTGTTTTAATGGGATGGCAAGTGTAGCAGTGTATGGCTATACAATAAATTCTTCATGTGTATCAGCTGAATCTTTTAGATGCCAAGAAGTACAATTAATATGTTAAAGTAAATGGAAAATATAAGGCTCTTGATGAGCACTTTAGATTACTTTTTAAAACCCCGGGTTCTCATAGCACGGTTCAAGGACTATGTCAGTGTGTATGTACTTACACTTATATGGCTGTTGGATGGTTGAGGCTTTGGTCTTAGTTAACATTCAGAAAGAATTTTCTGTCTAAAGCCTAGCATAGACCAGGAGAGACGCTTCTGAGAGCTGAAAAAGTTATTAATTCCAACACTGAGTATCTCAAGATTCCAGAGCCATAAACAACTCGTTTTCAAATGTCAAGGACAAAACATAAAGATTCTGAGTATCATAGTTAAAGAGAACATAAGAAACACATTTCATGGGCATCGTCCAGTTGTAGTGGAGAGTAAAGCTTTATCTCCAATCTCTTTATTTATCGTATCTTCTGCCAGTTGGAGATTAGCTACAAGTATTCAGTTAGAATAATCTGGAACAATATTTCATTTTGCATGCTAATATGCAGGCCTCAGCTGTTGACTTCTGACTACATTCTTGCCTTGTAAAACATTCTTTGTTTTTATCTGCACACCCACTGGTTTTGGGATCAGTAGACATCATATGTTTCCACCCTTAGAAAAACGCTTTGAGACTGTCAAACTTAAAGCACGCTAGAGGGAGATAGAAGTAAACTCTGAGTACGTAGGTATAAGTGATGTGTCTGTGTGTCCGTGAGTGATCTTGGGTGGATGCAGTAAAGGATAATGCCGTTAAAGAAAGCTGGGGTGCTCACATGACCCTGGTGGAACTGCGTGCTAGAATAAAGTCTGAGATTTGTACTGACTATCATGCCCACCTGGAAGCTGGCTCTCATGTCATTTTAGGGTGCTGTGATGGTCCCTGTGGAGTATGCTGCCTTTGAAGCGGCATTCCTTTGAAGCTAGATCTTAGCACCAAGGCCCTGAGGTGGAGGTGGAGGTGGAGATGTGAGGGATGGACCTACCCAACTTCCACTATTAGACCACATTCTTCCATACTGCTGTCTGGCCCTCCAGTACCCCTGTTTTTCTTTGTCTTGCTTCTGATGAACCAGACACTGGACAAACTTGGCAGGGATTGACAGAAAAGGAAGGCTGGTCCCGTCCTTCTCAGCCACTTGCTTCTCTTTGACAGACCCAAGCATCCTGCACTGTTTCTTCCGGGTGTTCTTGCCCTTGAGTGGGGGTCTGAATGTAACTGGGCCCCGTAGACGAATAGGGACTGGCACTATTAGGAGATGTGGTCTTGTCAGACTACGTGTGGCCTTGTTGGAGAAAGTGAGTCACTGTGAGGCAGGCTTTGAGGCAGTAGATGCTCAAGCTATGCCAAGTGTGGCACAGTCTCCTTCCGCTGCCCGTAGATTGAAATGTAGAACTTTCAGCAACTTCTCCAACACCATGTCTGCCTGCATGCCACCATGTTTTCTGCCATGATGATAATGGGCTAAACCTGCTGAGGAAAGCTGCCAACAGGGAGTGAGAACATCCCAGGAGAAAGAAGCATGTTACAGTCAACAAACATGAAAGGAGTTGGAGATCTGAAGAGCATTTTGACATCAGACGTGGAGATGCAGAGTTCGGAGTTTGTCTAGATGGGTTTTGGTCTTGCTTTGGTCCAGTATTATTCTCTATGCTCCCTTACTCCATTTTAGAACAGTAATGTAGATCCTGTGCCATTATGTGTTGGGAGTATGTGATCTGCTTTTTGATTTTGATTTTGATTTTATAGAGGATTACAGGTAAGAGATTACATGAGTCTCAGAAGAGACTTTGATCTTTGGATTCTTTCTTTCTTTCTTTCTTTCTTTCTTTCTTTCTTTCTTTCTTTCTTTCTTTCTTTCTTCCTCTCTCTCTTTCTATTTCTATCTCTCAGATTCTTTGGCTTTTCTATACAGGATTTTCTCCATGTAGCCCTGGCTGTCCTGGAACTCATTCTGCAGACAAGGCTGACCTTGAACTCAGAGAGATCTGCCTGCCTCTGCCTCCTGATTGCTGGAATTAAAGGCATGAGCTATCACTACTCAGTCTGAACTTTTAAACAAGTTGGGACTTTTATAGACTATGGAAAGTTTTGATGTTAAACTAAATGAATTTTGCATTATGATATAGTTAGAAGCCTATGGTATCAAGAGAGGGGAATGTGGAAGTTTGAATATAATTGGTTCCCATAGGCCCATAGGGAGTGACACTATTAGAAGGTGTGGCCTTGTTGGAGTAGGTGTGGCCTGGTTGGAGGAAGTGTGTCACTGTGGGGGCAGGCCTAGAGGTCTCCTATACTCAAGCTACGCCCAGTGTGGCACACAGTCTCCTTCTGCTGCCTGTGGATCAAGATGTAGAACTCTCAGCTCCTTCTCCAGCATTATGTCTGCATGCATGCCACCATGTTTTCTGCCATGACCATAATAGACTAAACCTCTGAAACTAAGTTAGCCCCAATTAAAATGTTTTGCTTTATAAGAGTTGCCGAAGTCATGGTGTCTCTTCACAGCAATAAAACCTTAGCTAAGACACCGTGGGTCCCTGAAGGGACAGGATTCAGCCTTCCTCATTCTTCATGCATACCTTGCCCATAAAGATGGAGGATCCTTGCAGAGTCTTCTGGGTAGGCAGGCTGTCTTTCAGGTGCTGAGTTTGCACTACCCTCAGGATCTTGTGTTCTTTGGTGCCCTGAAGAAACTCTCTACCATGCTGTGCTTAATTCAATCTAGATGTGGAAAGAATTAGCCAAAGACCTGGAAACATGATCTCCAGACAGGCTTGCAGAATCTT
This sequence comes from Meriones unguiculatus, assembly GCF_030254825.1. NCBI lineage: Eukaryota > Metazoa > Chordata > Mammalia > Rodentia > Muridae > Meriones > Meriones unguiculatus. The sequence continues at coordinate 107,720,191 of NC_083353.1, forward strand.
GGACATAATTGGCTCTGTAGAAAGAGTTCTCATGGAGGATATCAACCACAGAATGACCTTTTCTATGGTCCCACTCAGTTGGATAACACTGGTATAGACCTCTTCCAGCCTTGCCACGGGAAAGCGATTCATGGCTTCAGCAACATTGAAGGAAAGAATTTACATGCTGTTTTGTTTGCAAGGGGCGTGTCAAAGTTCTTCTCAGGGTACATCAGCGAAAACTGCTAATTCAGATTTCACAGAGTTCCTGACCCTGGAAGACCCTAGCCTCTGGCACCATCCCTCTGCCTGCTTCTCTCATGCTTTGGGAGGTCTGTGAGGTGATTCCTTGACCTTTTTATGCTTTCTTTTCAGCTATTCCCAGTCTGGTCCGGGATCTTACACCAGCAGCATTTTCCTTTTCAAGAGCCTCCTCTAGACAACCCTTCTTCCCTTCAAGCCAAGAACCTTTAGAGTTTTTAAGGTAAGATGAAGAAAGTCGCTCCAGGCAGAACATTTGCTTCCTGAGATAAGTGGAAATCTCAGGAATGTATAGTGTCTGCAGGAGGATTTGAAGAGGCATTGGAAGAATTTCCCAGAATTTACTATAGAGGACTAACCTACCCAAATCAATTTAGTGTTTTGTTTTGTTTTCAAGACATGAAATATTTCTTGGTGTAGCCTTCACTGTCCTGAAACTGGCTTTGTAGACCAGGCTATCCTCGAACTCCCAGAGATCCACCTGCCTCTGCCTCTCAAGTGCTAGGATTAATGGTGTGCATCACCACTGCTCAGCCTTCGGGTCAGTGTTTTGATTGTTGAAATACATCCATATTCCAAATATAAGCCATCCCTAACTGGGAGGATTAAAACACAGTGTGTAAGATGTTCCAAAAAGCTCTTTCATGGAGTCCAGAGCAGCATAAGCAAGTCTAGAGACCATTCTGCCGTCCCACACAAATGAGTTCTTTTATAGAAAGTGTGTAAGATATCCATACGGTATGATAGTATGATATACTAGATGAAGCCTGGTCCTTTTGGCATAAGTCTAGCCATTTTTGTTTCAGGCCCTCTAGCCACATCATCTCTATTGGTTGCTGACCTTAAAGAATCTCTGTACAAGGTCAGGCTGACCAAAAATTATGTTTATGTTCTACCTACTCTGTGGCCTTGTTGTTCCTAGAGATTCCCCAACCATAAGTGCAACTGGTCTTAACCATAAACCTCACTTGGGACCAGTTAAATTAAAGGTCAGCTAGAACTGCTTGTCTGCTTAGCAAAAATATCTTGAGTCAGAACTGAACCACCATCTGCCCACCCATACGAGCTAATTGTAGTTTTTATCTTTATAAACATCCTGTGGAAAACAGGTCAAGGTCACAGCTAGGCTCTGAAGTCTTTCTGTGGCCCTGACTGCACTCAGCTTAGAAAAGGCTTTCAATAGACCACCAATATCCCACTGTGATTGGTGCTCAAGGGGTTTGTGCAGCTATTCTTGTACTAAAACCCAGGTTAGCTATGGCTGTGGTGGTGCATAAATGTATTCATATCTCAAAATCAAACCAAACCAAACCAAAACAGAGAATTGGAGAGATGGCTCAGTGGTAAAGAGCGCTCACTGCTCTCCCAGGGGACCCAAGTTCAATTCCCAGCACCCACATCAGATGGCTCACCAACTACCTGTAACTCTAGCTTCAGGGAATCTGACGTTTTCTTAACACCACAGGTACCGGACATGTACACAGATCCACACAGACATAGCGTCACTCATAATTTAAAAATGATAAAAACAACTTTTAAAGAAATGTTTGAAGAGAAAACAAACAATGATCAACCACAAAGTAACAACCAAAAATAGTATTCTTGGACATGGAGGAGAAAGCTGGCATTTGGTCCCGGTGCTAATTGACAGGAGAGAATCAGTTCTGACTCAAGTGAAGGAGACTTCATGGTTTGCAGAGGTTCAGATGAGTATTTACAGATTGAACACCAAGTTAGCTAATGCAGGCTAACGGGAGTGATTTGAAAAGTAATTGTTCTGGCCATTTTTGAAACATCTGTTGCTACTTGGAGACAAATTAGCCATAGTCTCTTACCATGGTTGGCTGGATTCATAGCATTGGATATGAGGCAATGCAGGGAGTGGGGCAGGAAGGATGAAGATGATGGTGATGATGATGGCAGCATAAAAAGAAGAAAAAGAAGAGGAGGAGAATGAGGAAGAGAATAAGTAAGAAGAGGGAGGAGGAGGAAGAGGAAATAATAAGTAGGAAGGAGGAGGATGAAGAGGAGAAGGATAAGAGAGGAGAGATGAAGAGAGAAGGGAAGAGACTAGAAGAGAAGAATTCCTTTCTCCCTGACCAAGGACGTGTCCCTCTTCATATAACCACATAATTCCAAACATTCCAATCCCCGTAAGAATCCCACACCTCCCGGTAGGACTCCATGTTATAGACTATACCTTTCACACACAGGAAGAACACATATATGAAGTCATTCATGGAGGACGGGATGTCAAGCCACAGGATTTCTTGTAAGAGGAAGAGAGAAAGAAATGGATCTTCCTCACAGCTTTTAGGAGTCTCCTTGTACTTGAATTTTGCCACTCTGAATTCTAACGTGGCTTTAAAAAAAATGCACTCAGAGTCCTTCACACTGAAATTCAAACATACCACGTAGCTTGTAGTTGAATACATTATCCCTCCCACATGAGAAAATCAAACCGTTTCCCAAGACACTATTATAAAAACAGGTTTTGAGTGTACAGAGTCACTGTACAAACGCGCAGCCTCTCCAGAAAGAAACGCTGCCTGTACGGCTTCAGACAGACCAGACTCACAGAGAAAGGGCTCCTGGGTAGGCTTCTCATTACTGTTCTGTGCTTCCCAGATGGTCCTTGCTCTGCCTGGCCACTTGTTCGAAATGTTCCAGAATGTCCTGTTGGCTTTACAAAGTCTGTTAGTCCCCAGCACGGAAGGTTAACTGCTTATCTTTCTTTGGCTCTTTTGTTCTGCAAATCTTTCAGTTTCTACAATTACTTACAATTAAGATAATTTAGCATGATGCTGATACATAAGAGATTCTCAGTAAGTGTCAGCATTACTGTAATTATACCTATTAAGCCATTCCTATAATTAGGTTGACTAGAAGGCTTTTAGAAAATACAGACTAGAAAATACAGGCATAGAATGTTATCAAATTTTTGATGTAGATTAAGTTCCTATTTTATTTCGACATCTGCTATATGGGATATTCCTACATTAGGAAATTGCCCTAAAACATTTACAACTTTAAGCACAAATGTTAAAATTCAGGATTTTTATTAATGAGACTTATTCATCATCTCTCACCAGTATATTGTCCTGTAGACTGTGTAGGCCAGTCCACGTTTCTTTTAAGATATCACTTACATTATGGCCTCACAGTCTTTTTTAAAACAGTTTATGTATTTTCCACTTTAGAATCCTCTAAAATATGGCATCAACTATCCCTGGGCTACTAACATTACACTGTTAATATATGAATATTCTATGGTATATTCTATTCTATTGTACAGGCTACTGGTATGTCCATTTTAGAAGTTCTTCTTTGTAGTATATGCTAATGGTGCACATAAATTCATCACTCCATGCTCCTGTTTATCCACCTCTCCTTTATTACCTTTTACAATTGTTTTTGGAATAGTATTAGACTTACAGACTCTATGAGGATAGTGTAAAACTTTCCTGTGTACTTTTCACCCAGACTCTAAAAACATCGACTTCTTACGTGGCATTAGATAAAATAAGAAATTAATCATGAGTAATGCTATTACATGCATTACATGTATGTGCATTGCACTGATTTCTCCATTGTGGTGGTTTGAATGAGAACATTCTCATGTGGTTAAACACTTGGTCCCAGCTAGTGGCGTTGTTTGGGGGTGGGGGAGGTGCAGCCTTGCTGGGGGAGGTATGTTACTAGAGGCAGCATTTTACTTTATTTATTTGTTTGTTTTTTGAAACACGGTTTCTCTGTGTAGCCTTGGCTGTCCTGGACTAGCTTTGTAGACCAGTCTGGCCGAGAACTCACAGCGATCCTCCTACCTCTGCCCCCCGAGTATTGGTATTAAAGGTATGCATCACCATGCCTGGCTCTTAGAGGCAGTATTCTAAAGTCCATAGCTTACCCGCCCTTATGGTTTGCTCTCTGCTTTTGCTGCATGCCTGTTGCTCGCTGCCATTCCTCCTTCCCACTATGGACTCTCTGGCACCCTAATCCCGAACAAACTCTCCTTTTTATAAGCTGTCTTGGTCATGGTCATGGTATTTTATCACAGAAGTAGAGAAGTAACTAATACAGCCACAAATGTCATCATTCTGGTCCAGGATCTTAGGTTTTAGTCCTTCACTGGTAAAAAGAGGAACCAAAAGTGGATGTGGCATGCTGGCTGCGGCATGCCAAAATTGGGGGATACTTTGTTTTTGACACCACAGATTCGGTGGGGGCTGTTACGTGATCTGTGAGCTGAGTTGGGAGTGGGGAGATGCTGTTTGAAGATCTGTTCTCTCTAGGGACTATGGACAGCTCTGAATTCTCAGGGGCAATAGAGGCCAGCTGAAAGCTAGTCGCGGACATCAGAGTCAGTCAGCATTGCTCCTGGAAGTTAGGCACACGTTACTGGCCACAAGACATTCACTTGTTCCAGTTACCAGAAGGTACAGAAAGCACAGTGACCATGAAAGTCACAATGGCTTTAGGACTCTACATTATAGAAATGGAGATGGTTCAGAAAAAAAAAAAATAGTTCTTTTAGGAACAAGATGGATGGTAACTCATAAGTAAGAGAAAATATGCATTCAAATGAAGCCAGAAGACTAAGTCAGTCGTCCAGGTAAAGCATTGTGTTTACAGTTTTGAGAGCTGAGCCACAAAGCAGGCTTTGAATCTACTGACAGAAGGAAGAGTAGGTAAGAACCCTGCTGTGCCATTGCTGCTGTGTCCTGAAGCAATTCCCACAGTCACTTTCTAGAGGAACCCATGGCGTGGTATAGGGTGACTCTTCAGAAGAAGGAGGAACATCCAGTTAACAAAGGACTGTGGGTCACGGGGATAACATTTACACTGATATCCAGGATCAGAATGGGTCCCGGAATGGATATCTATTGGATAGTTGGCGGACCGCTCACATTACAGTACCAGTAAGAGCTATCATCGTACTCACGGCTAAGTGTAAGCATCAGCAAGGGTCTTTGTTGCCCACATACCTATACCAGGCCAAGATTCTAGATAAAACCAATATCATATCTCAGGGGGAATAGCTAAGAGTAAAGCCATGATTAGTGACTAATCCATACCATGCAAACGGGGTACAGTCCATATTGGCTGGTGTACAGTTTAGGGAGGTTGGTGTAAGCCACTGTGTACATAATTTCCAGCTCTGTGATCTCTGCTGTGCAAATAGGAGCCATGCAAACCAGGATCATGCAAATAAGAGCAGTCCTTAAAGCTCTGGTTATGGGCTTGGTGTAGTTAAACCACAGCAGTTTAGTCTTAGCCGTCAGCTCACTGACTTGGCTTGGAAGACTCCCTGTCTGCAGAGCAGCTTCACTTTCTGGTCTTTTTATTTATTAGTGGGCCGTGCCCCACAAAAAAAAAAATGTTCCTCCAAAGAAAAGGAGAAATTGATAAAAGGACCAAAAGGCTTCTGAGACCTCATTGGTTCTGCTGCATGCGATGCACTTGAATGATGCTCTGAGCCACTTTCTGGTAGCGTGTATAGCCGTCAGCTTGAGGAGACAGAGAGGCAGCACACATTTTAGCAAGCCCAGACTATGGACTCTACGCTACCAGAAATCTATCTATAGTGGGGAAGACTCCAGACAAAAGTCATAGAAAACTGTAGTTGGGGCTGGAGGGGATGGCTCAGAGGGTAAGAGTATGGACTGCTCTTGCAGAAGACAAGAGTTCTGGTTAGCTGTAACTCTAGCTCCAGGGGGATCTGATGTCCTTGACCTCTGTAGGAACCAGCATTCACATGTAACTCCAGTTCTAGGGGATCTGATGACCTCTTCTGACCTCTCTGCTGGCAGCTGGCATGCGCATGGTGCACAGACATACATGGAGGTAAAACACTCACACCTAAGTATTTAAAAAAACCTTATAAACAGAACAAAACGTAAAAACAAGAGAAAGTTGAAGCTGAAGAATATCAGTACTTGAGTTATGAAGCCAATCTGTGTTTTAGTAAAGGAGCAAGGATATATGAAACCCGGGTCTGCCCTTGCTCCTGGCACTAATGGAAAATGGGCATCTGGCCACAAAATACCACCCTAATTCGTGCCGCAAAGATTGGGCTGATCAAGTGGCAGTTCTCTGCGAAATGCCCATGCTTCTGGCTTCAGCTCAGGGGTATGTCATGTCACAGCATTCTGACTAGCGGTTTGTAGTTGGAGCTTGAAGGCGGCAACATCCAGACACCTGTTAGTTCCTTCTGTGGCACCCTTGGCCTGGCCACACACCCAGTGTCTGGGGGTGTCCTCCAGGTGTGGAGGAACAGGCTGGTTTACAGGTGGTTAAGATCGGTAAATTTATTAAAATCCCACACATGCTGCTGCTGTATTGTAGCCCTACTCAGAGACACCCCCCCCCCAAAGGACAGGTACTGGGCAGTGCTCCTGATGTCCCATCAGGCTTAGGGAAGGAAGTTGATCTGGGGTAAGGATATACATGTAGCCTTGGAGGTTAGTTTCTTGCCTTGTTGACTGAGGGTCTAGAACACTTGGATGTATGGACATGAGTTGGCCTGGGGAGTGCACCTGTGGATGAGCCTGGGAGAGAGCATAGAGTGGAGATATTCAAATCACTTGTTAGTGTCTGTTAGACTATACACATAGTATAAAAACACCAGACACAATACTGCAAGTGAGTCAGCTAGCTGAGCTCAGAGAAGCTGGTGTCTTTGACTCTAAGCCCTGAAGTGGCAAGGTGCCCACCATAGCAGGATAGGGACTTAGAGGCATGCACTTAGCAGCATGGGCTCTCATTCACCCAGGACAGCCAGGCTAGAACTAAACTGCCTGCAGCAGTCAGTGGAGCCTCCGTGTGTGGCACCAGCACTCTCTGTTAAAGACATTCTCCAGCCGCACGGACTCAGGCGCATTACATCAGACCCCAAGTATCATGGTGATTTCCACTGGGAGGAGCCAGATTAGAGTAGAAGGCTAAAAATAGATTAATACTGCTCAGTTCTTGTGCCATAAAGCTTGTCAAATAAATATAACAGCCCACTCTCAATTATTTGTGTGCTAGCCGGGTTAAGAGAGAAACTGCAGTACATTTTAAAAATAACCGTTTAGACTGCACAGCCAGCAATTATCTCCATTATCAGAGGGCTTGGTGTATTTTAACTACCAACACACAGTATCAGGCCTTCAAAGATTCTGCACACTATCAAGCAAGTGTGTCCTCTTAAATACTACACTTTCTAGCAGAAACCTCCATGACTCACATTGGAATGCCTTTTGAAAGTATAGCTGAAGCATCATTTGGATGTGGCCAACTGTGAGAAGAGCCCACATCTGTCCAAGCTGTACAGTTTACTATAAATCAATGCGCACTGTATGGTGCCGTGCACCAAAGGGAGTCTGTGAAGAGGCAGACAGAGCCCAGAGGCTAATTCACTCACTGGCCCTTAGTCCCGGCAGCCCACTGTGGATGCCATGATTCCTGGCCCCGCAGCTGTAAGCTGCTCTGGTTTGGAGAACCTGTTTTACAAAGGATTAATTTCCAAAGTGACCATTGATCTCAAGCACAATTATCTACCTTTCATACCCAAAGATTCAACTGGCAAGTATTTACAGTGAGAGGTTTCGCCAGTGTGCGCAGATAACTGGAAATGTAATACGCCTTAGTAATTTATGAATAAATCAGCAACAGCCAATTAGAAAACACAACATGTAAGTGTAATTCTCCAAGCTATAAGATCTATGCAATAGACAGAAATAGCCCTGGCAGAATAAGCCAAATCTTAATGAATAAAATAACCAAATATTGCAAAAAAATATTGAAATATTCAGAGGCTGAAATTTCAAAACTATAAATGTATCAATATTTTATTTATAAACCTATCATTTCAATTCAGAGCTGATTAAAATATTTCAATGCTTTTATGGAATGTGGATTTCTAATTCTGAAATTTGCATGTTCAATGCTGTTCTTATAGTCTATTATTATTAAAATCTATTATAAAGGCAAGTAATGAAAAATTTGTGAAAAATAAATAAATATATCAAAGAGTGGAAAGTATGGCATTGTGCTTGGTTTATGATACAATATTAAAATTAGTAGAAAAAGTGAGCTTCCCAATATAATAATACAAGAACTTTTAACTACATTGTTGGAAAAAAAATGAAATCTCAACTGTAAGTACCATTACTTAAAATAAGTTCCAGATGGGTTACAGTTAACCATTAGCAGAAAAACAATGGGGAAAGGAGGGGATAAGAAGAAGAAGGCAGAATATTAATGACTCAGGAGTAGAGAAGGTCAAAAATAAGAAATGTATTTTACTCATAAAGACTGATAAATATGATGACATCAAGATTTAAAACTCTGTAAGTTCAAAGGTTACAAAAGTAATAGACTTACTACTTTAAAAATTGAATAAAAATATGCAATGTTTATCACATATGTATTAGAAAACAGACAATATTCTGAATATGTCAAGATTGCCTTTATTCAGTCCAAGACAAAGCAACAAATAGAAAAAAAAACAACAACAAGACATTTGAGCAGGCTGTTTACAGTAAGGAGAGTACAAGTGGTCAGTTTGCATCAGACCCATTCTCTGCATACTCCAGGACGGCTTCCCATTTGAGGAAGTGTGTTTAAACGGGCAGGGAGGACCTTTTAAACCATTAGCAGAGCAACATTTTCTAAGTCTGATACAGTCTATGACAGTGGGAGGAGTTCTAACTGATGTAGGTCTGTTAAAAAGCAATGTTTTGATGATTATTGCTTCAACAAGGATGGTCCCATGACAAATAACTATACAGGTTCATGAGCAGTCAGGTCCCGAAATAGACCGGGTGCTAATTACACTGTTGCTTAAAGTGGCAAACATAAAATAAAATCAAAATGAGAAACAGAACCCCTTTGGGTAGGAGTGACAGAGGAAGGCACATGCATCAGCCTAGAAGTTTCTCAAGCAGTGGAAATAGTTACAACACAGGGTCCTCAGTGTGACAAAGACTGGAGAAACAAGCCAGGCTCACACAGCACAGAGAGGAGCCACCTATTTCCGTAGATCAATGTGAACAGGACCTTGTCCTGTAATCTCCACTGTCCAAGGGAGCCACTGGCTGCAGAGACCTTGAGGACTTGTATGGGACTAAGTGTTGCATCGTGAGTTTTATTTGATTTTTAACTAATACAAATGTCAATTTCAGTGTGTGTCTAGTGGCTCCCAACGTGGACATCATAGATGGAGATACTCATACGCATGTGAAATTATCAGTGGTAGATTGTGTTGGGATGCTGAAATGCATCTTAACAGTGTGTTCTTGTGTGATGGGAGTCACTAGACAAACAACATATTAGAATAAACTGAGGTCAGAGATGGCTCAGTAGTTGCCACCTGTTACTTTCTCTCTCTCTCTCTCTCTCTCTCTCTCTCTCTCTCTCTCTCTCTCTGTGTGTGTGTGTGTGTGTGAGAGAGAGAGAGAGAGAGAGAGTGTCTATCTCACAGGCTGTGGTCTGAGTAGTCCAATAGTGAGTGTCTCCTGATGGAAAAGCCAAGAATCCAGTAGTTGTTCAATCCATGGGACTGGTTATCTCTACAGTCCCAAATCTGACTTTGTTGTCCAGGAGGATTCCTAGAGAGCTGGTGGTTTCAGTCTACACTGGAACCCTAAAGAAGTAGATTCTTAGACTAGTGAAGGAATGCCTCAGCAGTGGAATAGATGAAATTGTCAGCCAGAGTGAGGGGAAGCAGACAAAAAGCAAAATCTTTCTTCTTCGTGTCATTTTATGTGGGATGCCACCAGAAGGTATGGCTCAGATTTAGGGTGAGTCTTCCCACCTCCAGTGATCTACTCAAGAAAATCCCTCACAGGTGTTTGAGTTTTGATTGAAGCAGCGCAGTTAACAAAAAGTGTCCATGTACAAACACAAACACATTATATATTTTAGAACAAGTGACAAGGTCCCTTGAGGAATGCTTAATCTTTTAGTGTATTATTACTTCAATATGATAATAGCCACTGATATAACCTATGGCACATTGCATGATAGAGTAATAGAGGAAAGAAAACACAAATACTTAACGTCTGTCTATGTATGCACAAGCATGCTCTTGCAAAATAGAAATGAAACACTCATGTCTGCAGCTGTTCTGTGGCCTTAGCTGATATTACGACTGCCTTCCTCTGTTAACCATTCTGTATATTCTCCATCCTCAGCAAGCTCCTCAGGAGGTCTTGGCTCTTTTCCTGGAGGAGTGACCCATACCTTCATTTCTTAGGGGTCTTTGCCCTTTGTCATCCTGCCTGGAGTGGGTTGTTGTTAAGTTACCGTTGACCTTAATCATAGGACATGGTACGGCGAGAGACTCCTAAAGGATCTCCTGCAACCCAGACATAACCTACCTTACCTCTGTTGCAGAGAAGCAATCCGATTCCACCCTGGTAGTCTGGATGAATCATCCCTCCTAGTACTGTTATTCTTTTTTGAGCCTGTTGGCTTAAAGGCATCAAAAGCCCAAAGTGGCCAGCGGGGAAGTCTGAGCTTCCCACTCAATAGGATGTTAGTGGTGTTTCCTGGAAGGAGTGCTCTCTCCTCTGGAGAAGAAGCTTATGCTACAGAAAGGCAAATATGTCACCAGGAATAAGTATCTACTCCAGAAAGGACAAAGCAGTGCTCTTTCCACAGAGGAAGTGGTCCAATGTAGTCAACCTATTACCTGGTCTCTGGTTGGTCACGCTGGGGGATGGTGCCCTGTCAGGGACTGAGTGTTGGTCTATGCTGCTGGCGGATTTGGCACCTAGCATCAGATGTTTCCACATCAGCCATGCTGAGTGGATGACCATATGGTCGAACCCCCATGGAACCTCCATTTCTGCCACCATGACCACTTTATTTGTTGGCTCCCTGGGCTCCCTGGGCTCCCTGGGACTGAGGAAAGAGGCTGAACATCCATAGAAGGGGTCACTCTATCCACTTGACTATTGAACTCCTTCTGTGCGGAACTTATACTTTGATTTACGTGGGACACAGGTCACTTCATACCCTGTGCCCATTCAGGGAGATCTCTGCACATCTTCCCCCAAAGCGGTTCTCACCAATTGTCTGACCATGATCTTTCCAAGTCCCTGACCATCCAGCCAATTCAATAAATCCCTTCCCCAGTCTTTTCTTCTTTTTTCGACTGCTCATAGGGCACACCCATGAGGCTATAGGTTTGTGTTTGGGAGTGGAAGTCATTGTAATAGGAGCAGATACCATAGGCATTTCTGTAAGTTGCCTGTGCCCTCAGGACCTGCTCAGGCCTAATCATGCACATTCCATTTCCATTTGATAATGGACTGCTGCTACTCATATCCTATTTAATGGCTTGGTGGATCAGCTCATGATGGGCAACTCAGGTTGCACGGTAACTTGGTGGTCCATTGTCAAATGTTCAGTTCCCACCAAGGCCCAGTAGCATGCCGAGAGCTGTTTCTCAAAGGAAGAATAGTTGTCTGCAGATGGTGGTAAAGTCTTGCTCCAAAACCCTCTATATTTCACTCATTTTCTGTCAGGGTCCTGACAAAAGCTCCAAACAGCACCCCCCATCTACCTCTGATGCCTCAAGTGTCATTGAATCTATTGGATTAGATGGTCTAAGTAGCACAGAAGCCTGAATAGCAGCCTGGGACTGTCAAAGAGCCTTCTCCCATTCCAGACCTCCTTACTCAAAACCGGCAGCTTTAATGAGTCCATTGCTATGTGGGCGGAGTAACACACTAAGTGAAAATGTGCTGCCTCCGGAATGCAGCAGGCACACCAAGCACGGTGATTCTTTCCAGTTAGTGGGAGTGGCCAGGAACACCTAAAAAAGGATATCTCTGCATGCCTCGCAATATCGACTTCTAGAAATGTCCTTGAAGTTGAAGGCCCTTGAATTTTGGTTGGATTTTCCCCCCTTTGTTTGGATATTTTTATCCTTTGATATGCATACACATTACCAACAAGCCCAAAGTGGTTGCCTCCTCCTGCTCACATGATACCTCCTCCTCCTCAGCAAAATGTCAGCCATATAGTGGACCAGATTTTGTGAAAGAGATCACTGATCAAGATCCCTTCAAACAGAATTATGCATGGGGATAAATCATATACCCCTGAGGCAAAACTGTGAAGGTATACTGCTGGCCTTGCCTTCTGAAACAAATTGCTTCCAGTGGTCCTTATGGACAGATACCAGGGAAAGAGTATTTGCTATATCAATAGCTGTACGCCGTGCACCACGAGATGTGTTAATCTGTCAAGTAACGACATCACATCTGGTAAGGCAGCTGTAATCGGAATCAGTACTTGAATAAGTTTGAGATAGTCCACTGTCATTCTGCATGATCCATCTGTCTTCAGCACATGCAAAATACGAGAGCTGAAACGAGATGTGATGGGAGCCACCATCCCTGCTTCTTTCAAGTCCTTGATGGTGGCACTGATTCCTATAATTCCTCTAGGGATATATTGGTTTTGGTGTATCATTTTCTCTGGTAGAGGACACTCTAATGCATCCATTTGGCCTTTTCCACCTTAATAACCAGCCTGTGACCAGCGCTGGCAGGGTTCTGAAACCTGAGGACAGATGTGTGGGGTTGGTGGAAGTGAAGAAGCTGACCACCTGTTGACATTCAGGCAAGCGGTCCCCAATAGCTTGAGCCATCTTTACACAGCCACAAGCCTGCTCGCCTGAGCAGTGTCATCACTGGTTATTTTATTTTAAAATAGTATAACGTCAGCACTACACAAGCCTCCTCATTGCAAAAAGCCCCCAATAGTTTCCCTTCCTCCTTCCCCCTTCCACTGGGTCAGTCACGGACCATCCCCCTAGGCATATTTTGAATTACAAAGCACAGTTTCACAAAGCAAAAATAAATGTCTAGTCAGGCATGTTCTGTGGACAGAAGCACATACCCAGCAGGGATCAAGTATGTTACACAGTTATACAAGCTGAGAGACAAATTCAACATTTGTCGGTATAAGTCCATTCATCAAATAGCACCCCTCTGCCATAACATTTTTTTAAATTACAGGCAGAGTCATGCTCCTTTTGCCAAGCAACCTTTCCTGATATTCAGCTGCTTCTTTTGTTTGTTTGTTTGCTCTGTTTTTGTTTTTTTCTAGATGGTTTCTCTGTATAGACATGGCTGTCCTGGACTCACTTTGTAGACCAGGCTGGCCTTAAACTCACAGAGATCTATCTGCCTCTGCCTCCCAGGGTGCTGGGATAACAGATGTGCACCACCACACCCAGCACACCTATCAATACCATCTTTCCAAGAACCATTTTTTTTTTTTTTTTAGTCTCTATTGAACAGACATAGCTTCCCCATTTTTTTTAAGTCTCTGTTGATCAGACATGGCTTCCTCAGAACAGTTATGCAAGAAGGACTCATTTCTCTCCACAACTGCCACAGGCTTACTCAGTGTGTGACTGTAGCTGTTTCTCTAAGGACGTGATTATATGTCCCAAGATACCCAGGATTAATGGCCACATCTGGAGGATTGAGAGAGGCAGAGAGAGGAGAGAGGAGGGTTTTACCCCTTGAAAGAATACGGAGAAAAACATAGACTTATCCACAGGGCTTTAAGCCTGCATGATCCTGGCCTTGCACGAGATCGACAAAGAAAAATAACATTGCTACGAGTATAAACAGCATAGCGAAAGCAAGGAGAGCTTGTAGCACAGGTGATCTAGGTAATAAGCACAGAGGCCACCAGAATTCACCCCGGGTGCTTGTTAAGGTTATTTTTATAAAACAGCATTTGTTTTTCAGTTTTTCTCTTAACCTGGCTCTCACATAAAATAATTGAGACTCTATTATGTCACTTTAATAAGCTTTCACAGCACGAGATATTAGCAGTTCTTACTCCATTCTTGGCTCCCTCCCAGTGCTCATCCCATCGATAGTTGCAATTTTTTTTTATTTGTTTTTTTTTATTTTTAGCTTTCCCTGTTCCAGCTCTTTCTTCTGATGTCATCTGGATCTCTCCTGTGGATGAATCTCTTACTTCCTTTTCTAACTCTCTTAACTCCTCCCCTGTCTGGCAGGAAGTCCAGCCCTATTTTCTCTCTTACTCAGTGATTAGCCGTATGCTGCTTTTTTGCCCTATCAGGGGAGCAGTGTTTATACAACATTGAGGCAGGAGATTCTCAGAACAAGGATTGCAACCAGATATGGGGGGGAGGGGAGCACAGAGATCAGGATTTTAATTACACAGTAACCTCATGCCTATAGGCTTTCGCTAAGTAGGAAGGGGTTTCCATGGACCCCTGTTTCCATGCTGTTCCCTGCAACGCTGCGCAGCCACCACCAATAGCCACCACTCCATGGATCAGGAAACCAATGCGAGCATTCTGCTGACTTCTAAGCATGTCTATCACAGTTAGACATTTTGAAACTCAGGAAATAACCACAGGATGAGTTCAGGGGCCTACCCAGTTAGCCAGAACTGTATTACTCACCTGACCTCTATGAGCTCCTACTCTGAGAGGAGTGCTGCAAGGCCGTTTGGCTGTCCTGGAAGCAGAGTCAATGCAGAACCAGTATCCATAAACCCCAGAAAGTCTGACTATTTTCCTTTTCCCAGTGTACAGTTACTGCTATAAAAAGATATAGGTCCCTTTGGGGAAGGATAGAAGAAAGGTTAACAATAAAACTGAGGTATTTTAGCAAGATCCTTCTTCAGAGGGGCCTGGCCTTCCCTCCTTTCAAGGGGCTATAGGTCTGCAAACAGGCTCAAATATGGAAACTGATGCATAGGCCAATTCCCTATTGTTACAACCCAGTGCCGCCATTCTTTTATTTGTTTGAGAAATGTCTGGCTTATGCAGATTGAAGATAATATAAGCAGATGTCGTAGTCTTCTTTTCTATTTATTCTTGGAAGCACCATGATTGATTAGCCAATGCCAAAGGTCTATTTGAATCATATCATCATAAAAATCACTTTTTCTGTGCTTCCTGTTATGGGTCAGGCTGTTATAGACATCGCTTGGCCTGTGCTGCCCACTCACTATTTGACTACTTTGCCTTTGGGGATTCAGTGCTGCAACCTGCTCCTTGCTGTGCTGGGGCCCAGTTAAAACCATCATCTTTAATTCATCCAGTAGAACAGCAACATCTCCAATGCTAAGGTCTGTTACAAGGACAAGAACAATGACAAAGGACTTCAGATGTGCTGGTGTCCTCACTGTTGTGCGTTTTATAACATTAATGAAGGGTATATCTTCTGTGTCTTCTTATGGTGAAGGATTAGGTTCTAGACAATGTACTCACTCTAGCAATGCAATCTCACAGAGCCTTAAAACCCATTCACCAACACTAGCTTTAGGCAATCCCTTATTCCTTTCCAGTAGTCCATCTCTTGACAAATACTTCATCAAATCAATCAAACAATGGTTGTCTCCGGATAAAAAGGCCAACAATCAGGTGGTTGCACAGTTCATGAGCCTGATGATTCTGGAGTCCAGAGGGATTCCTAGAGCCAATGGATTGAGTCTACATTGGAATCTCAAAGAAGCAGGTTCTTACACCAGTGAAGGGATGCCTCAGCAACAAGGTAGATGAACTTGTCAGCAGGCATGAGGGCAAGCAGACCAAAGAGAAATCTTCCTTCTTCCATGTCCTTTTATGAGGGCTGCTACCAGAAGGTGTAATCCAGGTTGAGGGTAGATTTTCTACCTCGAATGATCTAATTAAGAAAATCCCTCACAGGAGCTCCCAGATGCTTGGGTTTTAGTTGATTGCAGATGTCAGGTTGACAACCAAGATAAGCCATAATATCACCAAAGCTGATGGCATGAGTTTGATGCCCAGAAGGCCCATGATGGAAGGAGAGAACTTACTCCAAGTTTTACTCTGACTTCTGCACACGTGCTGTGATATGCATGCATGCACCACACAACAACTAAATAAATGCAAACAAACAACCAAAAAAGAACTTTAATGAGAGATGAATCAGAAGTTGTGGCCACAGAACAAGAAGAGAAGCCGTTCTTAGTAGAGTCACATTTCCCTAGAAATAAGATCACCCTGGAAATATAAGCAAGCTGCCAACCGTTCATCTAAACACAGTTGTGAACAGAGGGCTGCTGCCACATCTAAGCTTTCCCCAGTTCTGGTCAAGTAGCACTGAGGGGCAGAGGCCAGCGCAGACTCTCTATCAGCAGCCAAGAGCACGAGCAGCGATGTCGCCATGCAGGGTGCAACATACATTTCAGCAAGGAAAACAAAACGGAACAAAAAGTAAGAAGCAAGAAAACGACGCTAGGAGTGTCCATGGCATACTTTGTGTGAAAAGTCCACAGACCTTTAGTTTAATGGTGGGTCATGCCGACTGGGTTGCAAAGTCACAAGGGACTCCCATTTGTGCATTTAGTTAAATGTATAGCATTCGTTCTAGCCATTTGTTTCATCAAGCGACTTGTGTCCTGTAGATGGGTGACTGATGAGCACACACATGCAGTGGAGGTGGTCGAAGCATCGAATCAGGGCAGACAGCAGAGGTTTTGTGACTGTGCCCTAAAGGCCAGGACCCAGGAAACAGGGTTTAATGACAGGGGAGTGCCTCAATACTTGCAAAGCACCGCATAGTACAAAAGGATTGCGCTGCTCGTTTCACAGAGAGGCACCAGCTAGACTTGAGTAGTAACAGCACATTTATTTGTGCCTTCCTGATGGTAATGAAAAGATCAGATTTAATGAGGCAAAACCCACAGACAACAGCATCTGGACCCTATCATCTTCCTCAAAACAACAAACTCTAGTCTCACGGAATAAACTTAAAAGCTGACTATGTGTTACAAGGCGATAAGTGCTTTTCGCTGTATACGTGCCCAGATAATAAACACGGTGACGAGGAAAACACTGATGAGGAAGGAGCCAGGGCTTCCGGTGGTAGGAGAAAGTGCCCACTCCTGGCTCTTTTCACCATGCATGTAGCCTCTGTGGGTCTTGGACTAGGCAGGGCTGGAGAAGTAAGGGAGCAATCTGCGACCATTACAGATGTGACCGTGTCAACCCCCAGATCAGGCCACCCCTTGGAGCAGGCGTGGCCTCGGAAGTGCATAGCAGCGGGTGCACATTCAAACTATGCCAGGTCATGAGCCATGGAGCCTGGTTGGGAGGCACACAGTATCACCTAGGGACTTGGTCACCTTGAGAGAGGGAGCTGGGGTCAGGTGTCTGACTTGGGGTAGTCACTCTAACCTGCTGTCATTATGGTTTGCCAGGAACACTGCAAAGAACGGGAGCTAGAACCTAGAGAGGCCAGGCAGGGTAAAGCCAACAAAAGCCCAGTCAGATGACCTTCAAGTCAGAATTGTAGTAGTGGCATGAATTGCCTCCTACTGTGGAAGTCAGAGCAGATGCCTGCCTACAAGACACCCAGGTAGATAGATGGAGCGTATTGGAGTCTGAGAAACACAGTGACCAGAACGAGGGCCAGGATGGCGAGGTGCACGCCTAGGTCTGCTGCTGGCACCTCAGTGCACTGGAGTTTCCTCAGTTCCAGAGTTTCATTCCCCTCCACGTAGTCCACAGATCCTGGAGCTGGGTAAATCAAGGGCAGGGAAATGCAACAAAGGGGGCAACATGAGTTAAGTCATGGCACTGTGCTAAGGCCTAGCCTGAGGTAAGGTCTACCCTGAGGACTCTCAGCTGACTGGCACAGTTAGAGCATTTCCTAGTCAATAAGAAAAGTATTTTTGAAAGGTGATCATTACTAAATGTTAAGAGCCTTTATAGACAGAATCAAGCCACACAGATGTTACTTAGCCAGACATGCCCAAGTTCATGGTATCTGATCAAACTTTTAAGCACTTTGGGAAATTCTCCTGAGTTTCCATGGAGCTGGCCACACAGCAATTTGTCAAGCTGAAGCTGAAGATGCCCAGAAATATTTATGTAAAAGAAAGCTGAGAAGTTACTGAAGAGTGAGTCTCTCTAGGCCAATTTTTGTCCTAGTCTAAGAATAGCCAGCCTTGTGGGAAGTGTAGGATTCCTCAAAATAGAAACACTCAAGTTCCAGGACATAATTCACACACACACACACACACACACACACACACACACACACACACACGCGCATGAGCACACGCACAGGTACGCAAGCATGTATGCACATGCACACATATACACACGCACAATTACAATTAAGTAGAAGGGCATAGCTAATGAGAAGAGGGAAACCAGAATATTAAAGATTTTTATTATTTTCTTAAAATGTTAAGGCTTGAGATTGAACCATTATCGACCACGAGATCCCAAACGCTGTTACCCCAAGGTACATCTGACCGTGTATAGCTGATCTGAGAGGGATGACGTTGGCAAAGGGGCAAAAACACATGCACCTGTGGCCTTCAGACCCCAGAGAAGTCCTGGGAGTGTACATACAACTTGCTCTGTCCAGACTAACCTAACCGCTAGCGGTAAAATTCCCACAAGGGACTTGTTATTTAAGTTACAAAGTCAACATGTAGGTGATTTTAAACATTCTCTCTCAGAACGGGGACACACCAGTTGAGTGCAGCCAGCTGCAGCACAGGCTTCAGGATGCTGCTTTCAGGCTGTAGTCATTCAATATGAGAACAAGGAAATCGCACAGGAACCAAATGCCCGGAGACTTTTCAAACCCCCACTGTGCCTAAGCTCACGAGAATACCTCATGTTTCACACTGGGTCCCTGCACTGAAGTAGTCCAGACCACTCCTGTTCCCCGGCCTTTGTTCACCTACTTCTTGAGGGGAGTTCTTGAGAAATACAGAGCTGACCCTTCCTTCTTTGCTCAGATTCCTCAGCAAAAACACCAAGGGACCTCAGCCCCTGCGAGTCTCCAAGCAGCCAGTCTCTCAAATCTAGGACACATTTGCTCTGTCTGTTTCCAATTACCCCGGAGAGTTGCATCTGTGACCCCAACTCTTGCTCAGGATAAATGTTGGAGAGGGGGGAGGGCAAGAGGAAGAGATGAGAGAAAAAAGGAGACAGGGAGAGAGAGAGACAGAGAGAGGAATCAAGAAGAGGCAGCATCTCTATTTCTTATACCCAGTGTGGCTTATGAGCAATGGGGTTGAAGTTGCATCAACAGAAATTTACCGTGCGTTTTGATAGTTGGAAACTATTCAAGGGGTCGTGGAGAGGAAAGTGGAAGCAGATAAGATAAAGTGTCTGTCCTGTCAGGCTTCCATTCTTGTGAGCAAGCAAACATCTGTATCTCTACCTCTAAATCTTCTCCTATGTCTATATCATTTGAACAACCCACTCCCCTTCTCTTCTGTGTGAGGACAGCCATGCACTATTCAGTGGCATAGCTTCTGAGAACTACACTCTCGCGCGAGTTTGTCTCCGTGTGAACATCGTAGAACAGATATCCAAACTAGGATAGTTACATCACTCGGCAATGTAGTCTTATGGGATTCCCACTGGTGACTGAGACATCTTATTTAATACACAGGTGTGTGTGTGTGTGTGTGTGTGTGTGTGTGTGAACATGACTGTGTGAGTCTTACTGCTTATGCACATATGGGTGCATTTTTGTGTGAGTTACACTAAGCAGGCACACATAAACATGAAAATATGTATGCGTGTGCACCTTAATTACATATGGTAATGGGTCATGCTTTGAGATAGGGTCTCACTGTGTAGACCAGTCCGGCTTTAGACCACTGATCCTCCCATCCCAGCTTCCCAAGTGCTTAGATTGTGACATGGACCACTTCGCCCAGATAAGCAAGGGTTTCAGAGATTAGATAAAGATGACATAGCGGTGTGTGAATGGAGGGTTGGCGACTGTGTACAGAGAGAAGCAAGGCCGTCCCATGAAGGGAATGGTGAGGATAGACCGTCAGAGCGCTGAGAGCTACGGCAAGCATGTGGCAGAGGGGACAGGAGAGCTGCCCAAGGCCTTGTGTGCGCTGACACTCATTCTTAAAGGCCTCTCTCCTCCACACTCAACCCCAGGGGACTAGAAGGTACCAGACTCGCCCAGTTTCCAAGCAAGAGGCCTCATCCTCTGTCTCCCTGCTGCCCTTCTTACATTTGCTGAAATGTTAGTCTCGTTTTGTTTTTCAAGACAGAGTTTCTCTGTTGTAGCCTTGGCTGTCCTAGACCCACTTTGTAGACCAGATTGGCTTCACACTCACAGTGATCCACCTGCCTCTGCCACCCTGAGTGCCAGGATGAGCAGAAAGAGAGGTGCAGAGACCTACCTTAGCTGAATTGTCCTGGACCCAAGCAGAGTTCTTGCATAAGAGAAGGACATGGAAGCCCCCTTCCCCCCCTACAGCCCTTCCCATCCCAGGATTCACAAGTGACTATCAACTCACACTGATTGGGCATTTGTCATAGTTTATGTAAATGGATTTGTAAACCGCACTCTCCTGTGTGACTTCTTCCTCTTCGTCACATATGTTGCTTGTGACTCTGTCTGTCACTGTGTGCAATTGTGCATTATTCATCTCGCGCTTGTGCGGTCATCTGTTGAGGCAGCATACCACAGCTGAATAATTGATTCTATTTCTAATGGCCATTTGGATAGTTTCCAGCTTTGGTCTATTGTAAGTCAGCCTGCTATGAATGTCTAAGCAGATGAAGCTTGGTGAACATATGCACTGCATTTCTGTAGTATGGATGTCTGGGAGAATCATAGCCTGGGGCATGGAATATATGTTGCCAGAGGGTTTTCCAGTTCTACTTCATTTGAAAACAATATTTCTTTTTATAAAAATAGTAGTAATGCATATTTATTGATGGGCATTTATAAAAGGAAATTAAGAAAAAGAAAATTACATATTAATCTTTATTTTCATTACAGGCTTGGGATCATGCCGCATGTATCGTTTTATTTGCTGTACTCAGTTTTCATGGCAGTAGTTCTAATATTACTGTTTTTCAAAAACAGAAGTTTTGATGGCAACACTTGGGTTTGTCACAATGCATCTGACGATTTAAATGATTTTGTTTTTATTATTGTGCACTTCATCACATAAGACTTATGTCTACTTCCAATTATTTACTCAGAACTTATTTTGAATTTCTGAGTTATTTTCATGACACATTTAAAGGTTTTTCTGTGTCCTGATTTTCTCCTAAGACCTAAGGCAGAGGCAAATGGCAGTTGGTTTACTTCAGATCTCTGGAAACACAATGATAGAGCATTCTACCATGATAAGCGCTCGGGTTAACCATGTGCTTGATTGGCTGTTTGGATCTTGTCTCTCTCCCTATTTGTATCTTTTGTTTGTTTTCTGGAATGTTTCACTTTTCCTTTACGATTTGGAGATAGCTTTGTGTTATTTTCCAGTTACTAACTTTGAAGGGTGACTCAGGCATCCCTTCCTTTTTGTGTTTACCTACGTGTAAACTTACATTCTGAGAGACTCATGTCTGATAGGCAGAAATAGCCTAAGAACTACAGTTTAGGACTGGGAGTGTCCCTGGTTGTAGAGAGCCCACCGGACACACAGGAGGTTTGATGTTTGATCCCAGCACAAACACAGCAGCAACAAAAAGAGCTCCAACTTAGTTTCTTGGAGAGGAGGGCATTTGAGTAGTGGAGGCAGAGGGACACTCCTGACTTAATCTCTTTTTCTAACTATCTACCACCTGCCTGCGATTTGGAATTGAACTAGTGGCTGGAAGTTTGACCCCTTCACCCACCACTACTCTTAAATATATGCAGATGCTGGCTTAGACCACTTTGTTCAGTGTTCTTTCGTACAGATGAGAAAACCTGGGTACATAAGTAGTGAAAAGTTTGCTAAGACCTGTGTGCCTCCAGCTGGTGTGCGACATAAAACTCAGGTGTCCTTTAGATCACTACTTTGCTGGCAATCGCACACCTGTCTACGGATTCCTTCCGTTCTGTGGACAATCATGAACATGTCATGTTTCTAGATTTGCTGACAATCCTCAATCATGATGTTTGTGGAGCCTTTGGCAGCCTGAACCCCAGCCGAACATCTGATACTTCCCTTCCGTGGCCCAGAGCAAAGGTTCCTTTGTTGTAGCTTCTAGATTTCCTGCTGGGACACACAGCAGGCAGGCTTGTTCCTTTGGGTCTTCAGGGTCTCCTCCGCAGCTAGGGCCTGAGGCCTGATGGCTTTGTGATTCCTCTCTATTGTGCAGACTCCTAGGAGAGTGGAGCCTAACTGAGCTCCTGGAACCTGTCCAGAGCCTTGTGGGAAAGCCGCAGTGAGGCGGGTGCCAAATGGGCCTGTGTGCAGCCTGGATGGGAGCCAGAGATCCGAAGATGTCTGAATTCCTCTGAACGCATCCTTTCAGTGGACACTTCCCAAAGCAAGGCTGGCCCCTCAGGATGACATTTCATTAGAACTCAGTTTCTTGGCAATGTTCTCTGTAAATCTACAAGGGAGTATACTTCAAAAAAATGAAAATCTGGAATGTATCTCTTTTCATAAAATTGAACTTGCAGAAAATTTGAAAGTGGCATGAGAAATTGGGGGTCTTGGGTTTATTAATGGTGCTGAGCCACATGTCATGGTTGGCTGTTTATGACAATGGGATAGACTCACCACCGTACTCAGATTGAAATCATCTGGATTCAAGGTGTGAACTTAGGACTGTCAGGTAATTTGGGAAGAAATCTTTCAGGAATTTCTGAATTGCAATACATACATCATCCTTAACTAAACTACTATCAAGCACTTCATATACTAATGAGTTTCAGATTGCAAACGTAAATGCATAAAGCTTCCATTGTGCATAAATTTACAAACATCCTCATGGTTAGACTGCTTAATATATGACACCCATTAGTTTTACACATCCTGTTTCACAAGCATGAAAGTATATGTAGTGAGAAAACACCAGCTAATGTCAGAATTAAAATGACCTTTGAGTCCCTAATGGCTTCTCCATTTATAACTTAAATAAAATGGAGGGCTTTCCCCCTAACAATCACGTTTATTTTTCATTTTAGACTCCACATTTATTTCTAAGATAATTTCAAGGCAGTTTTAGGAACTTTTCAAATTTTATATATGCTATTGTACAGTTAAGCCACTATTGTCAAGTGGAAAATAATATTAATCAGAAGAAAGTCATGACTTAAGCCAACTGCCACAGAACTGAGTGACTCAGAAGAAAATGCTCTCGCATATTCATTGTAAAAATTCTCCTGGGCTGTGTGTTTACACATACCAGGGGAGCTGTAGAAGAGAATAGATCACAGTCAAAGGACCCCTTGCTAGCAAAAGTCTGCTTACACAATGTTGATCTTTGCTGGAGTAGCAATGGTTCGTCCTGGCCTGCCCACACAGCAGTTCTATGCTTGCTGAAACATTTCCCTCCGTTTCTGGAACGGGTTTCATGGGAACCCGGGAAACCAAGTGCGGAAGAGTGTGTGCCTTGCTGATTACCACGTATCTGCTTCCAGTAATGTCATCCTGACATCCAGCTCGTTAGACTGGATGTCAAGGTTTCCGAGCTGGTCGAAATTCCACAGTGTGCTTTGGTTCAGTGAGCGAATGGCAGTTAGATGAGGGCTGTGTATGGCTGCCATTCATACCCGCTGTAGCAAAGACAGCCTGCCACAGTGCAACGCTCAGAGTTCAGAGTTGACAGAGGAACTTTATCCTTGTCTCTTCGTTTATAACTTAACACTTTGTTTTTAATGTAGTGATGATTTTCTTTATTGCTACTAGAACGAACGCCCACAGGGCAGCAGGCAGCGGCAGAATAAGCATGAGATGTACATAAAAACGAGTATAAAAAATTTCTCTTTGGGGGGGTGGATAGCTAAAGGTACATCACTCGTACCCTTTGACCCTCAGAGAAACGAGAAACACAACATCTGCCTCACTTGGGTGTGAAGGGCAGCGAAGACCGTCTGAGGGTAAAGAGGGTAAAGAGCTCAGCAGTGGGCTGGGGAGACACTCGCTGCTATAACAGAGGACCCATGTTAAGTTCCCAGCACCCACGTGGCACCCCATAACGATATGTAACTTCAGTTCTAAGGGGTCTGACTCCTTCTTCCGGCCTCCCTGGGCATGCATGTGGTGGATTAAAAATACATGCAGGCAAGCACTCATATGCACTAAATAAAAAACAAGTCTTTAAAAAGAATCCAGAAGCAGACCCACGGAAGTAGAACCACAAAAAGCACCCAAATTTGCCTTTTGGAGAAATGTGAAAAATAAACTATGTAACAGAGGAAGGGTGTGGATAAATGGTGCATGTAACAATTGGGGATACATACAAAACAATTAACTGTGACCTAAACCACATTTCACATACAGAAATGATTTTAGAATATACAGTAAAGTTGCATTCAAGATGCTTTGTGTTAGTTGACTTAGTAGAAGGAAGCTTGGAAGAAGTCAGCCTGTAAGAAGAAGAGATTTCCTTTGGCTTACAGTTTTGGATGGTTCAGGTCATGACCACTGGCCCACTGATTTTGCATCTGTACTAAGGCAGTGTACCATATCTGCAGTGCATTGCAGAAGAAACCATTCGCTCTATGGTGGTCACAAGAAAGAAGAGGGACCAGGGTCCTAATATCTTCTTTAAAGCCATGCCCTCAGTGCCCTAACATCCTTCAACCATCATCCACTTTCTGAAGGTCCCACTACTCCCAAATCAAGTCATATGTTGTGAACTAATGGAGGACATACAAAATCTAATGTATGTCATGGTCTTATGTGTCTTTGTGAGCATAGCTCCAAATTGTAAACGCCCTGAATACTCCTCCATGTCTAAGTTAGCTGAAGAATTCCAGGCATTTCTCCTTCCTATGACCAAACACCCGTGAAGCATCTTAAGGAAGGAAGGCCTATTTCAATTCACAATTTGAGAGCGTAGTCCATTCCACCAGGAAAATCACGACACTAGGTGCACAAGGCAGCTGCTCATATTGGATCCACGGTCAGGAAGCAAGGAGAATTGAAAGCCGGTGCTCAGGCCACAGTCTCCTTTCTATTCAGTCCAGGACCTCATCCCATAGAGTGTACTGCCCGTCACAGTTAAGGCTAACATTGAGGTTTGTCGTCTAGGTGATTCTGGATCCCATTGAGCTGACAGTCAATATTAGCTATTATGTCTTACAAGGAGGATGAAAAGTCTAGCGTCACAAATATTTGTAAATCACATTCTCACAGTTTTGTACCTAGAATATACAAAGAAATCCGAAGCTCACAAGTTTAAAAATCCAAATTAGAGAATGGGCAATAAATAAATAAACCACTGCCAAAGATATATGGATGCCAAATGAAAACATGAGACCATTAGTGGTCATGAGGGCCATGCACATTAGGATAATGCATATTAAAAACTGCACAAGGTCTCCCTGTACGCCTGAATGAGGGGTGAAATAAAGAACATAACACCAAAAGCTGGTGATGGTACAGGGAGCCAGATTATTCATGTAGTGCTGGGGGAGGGGCATAGAGCTACACAGCCACCTTAGAAAGAGAAATGAGAGTTATAATAAAAACAGAAATGTACTTGACTTTACGACCTAGTGATTACTTGTATGCATATATCCAAAGACATAGAAACACGTTCACATAGAAACCTGCCCACGAATAGTTTGGAAGTATAGTAAGTGGTAGCTTCAATCTGAAAATAGCGTGACTCTCCAGTCCCTGCTTAATGGTTACCAAACTGTAGTGTATCCCATTACGGCAGGCTCAAGAGAGAGAGGAATGGGTCGCTATTGGACAGAGTAAACTCGAAAGAGAATTAAATGAAAAAAAATTGCAAGATTTCATGGTGCCTTTCGTATAGTGTTTTAATGATGAGAACCACATCTGCAGTTGCTGGGTGCTGGGAGACAGTAGTGACCACGAAAGATGACACCAAGGATTTTTGTGATAATGCTATTCTTCATGTTATCTATGCTGTTGCTACATATATTGACACATACATTAAAATAGAACAGAGCGAACATGCACATATACTCACATGGGCAGGTATTATGTTAGAGCAATCCAAACATAAGGTTTAAAAATACTGTTGACGCCAGTTTCTCTATTGTGATATTACACTGTAATTGTACAATATTTATTATTGGAAGAAACTAGGTGAAGGGTCCATAGGATCTCTCTGTATCATTTATCACAAATATCTGGGAACCTGTAATTATTAAAAATTCAAATTCTAAGAAAAAAGGAAGAAAATAGAAAAAGTAAGCTTCAAGATGCAAAGCAGAAGACATGAAAAGGTGAATTCTGGGAAATGGCTTAGTTGGTAATGAACTTGTTTTGCAAACCTAAGGACCTGAGTGGGATCCCAGTGCTAGGGAGGACACAGGAGGATGCCTGCCAATCAGTTTAGCTTAATGGATGAGCTCCGGGCGGATGGGAAACTTCATCTCCAAGGCAGTAAACAATTTCCTGAGATCATCCTCCGACCCGCCACACCCATGCACGCGCATACAACCTCCAACACATGTAAACACGCACATCACATACTCATACATGCATGAAAATTTAAAAAGACAAAAAGAGTAGATAACATTGGCTGTAATATCTAAGAGAGAAAAAAAAGGCTTGAGCAAAGGTCACCTACAAAGAGAACTGGAAACACACTTGGCAGGTAATGTGCTCAAGAATGCACTCCACTAACTATGTAATTAATCTTAAAGAAAATAAAAGAAAAGAGAGAAAAAAGAGATTTCAAACAAAGGCATAGGAAAAAAAGGGCTGTAAGTAAGTCTTGGGATGACAGCTTTGCAGTTCACCAGGACTGCAATGGGAGTGACCTTTGGAGCTCTGGCAGGAGATCAGGAAGAACACACCCTGAAGAAGGACAGAGTACTTCATGCTGCGGCTGAATCTTTGGATGAACCTGAAGGTACAGCGAAGGGACATTACTCTTTTGACAAGGGAAAAAGCAATAAAGACATTTTGGGTCCCCAAAGTAAACAAGAAAACTCTGGATGTGGAGATTTAAAAACTAAATTGCTGAATCTGGAGCAACTGACACGGAGTAAGAAAACAATACATTTGGCCTGACCTCAGTGTTATGAACACTTGCCATTTAGAGATTGTATCGTGGGACTAGACAGGATTCTATATAACTTCAGAAGACTATGTTAACATGGCTCACGTGGTACTTTTAGTTCTACATATATTTATAGCAACACTTGACTTTTAGACAGTTAAGTTCAACCATAAACAAAGTTCAGAAAACGGTTACAAGTACAAAACAGAATGCACCTCTGCGCACCACGCCCCATGACTGGGCAACCATGCCACTTAGTATGTGTTGAAATTAAATGAACGTCCACACTTGAGTGTTCACTATTGCATTGGTCACAATAACTGAAACATGGGAATATCCCCTGAATGCTCACCACTGGATCAATGGATAAAGAAAATAATAAGTTGTACAAATGGGATGAAATGCTATCAGGAATAAGAAGGTGAAATTTTGTCATTTACACCAATTTAGGAAAGTCTTACAAGGCACTCTGTTAAGTGAAAGAAACGGGACACAGAAAGATAAATGTTCCATGGCCTTCCTCAGACACAGAAGATAAAACAAGAGGTTTTCAAGCAGTAGTGGAAACCTATGAATGTGCAAGCAATAGACGTGTGACACATAAGTTAAAGGAAGCCTTCAAGGGTTGTGCGGAACATGCATGAGTTTGTGTTTGTAAAGTTCTCAGATCTTGGCCATCAGGTGTAAGAGCAGTGAAGGAGAACTGAACTATCAGGTCTTGGAAAGGCTGATGCACAGAAGACTGGAAGCAGCCTGGTGAGAATTTGTGACACCATTGTCACTCACTGTGCACCAACCTGGAGCTGAAGAAGGCCTAGAAAGGTTGTATAAACCTAAACCTATGAAGAGATGTACCAAGAACAGAAGAGGCTAAAGACACCATTGGAGGAACAAGCTGGGCCTAAAGACAGATGACGTGGGGAGACTGTCCTGTATATAAAACACACACACACACACACACACACACACACACACACACACACACACACTGTAGGGGAGCAAGTCTTCTGCCGTGGTGAAGAGTTTACCGTCTGCAGCAGGATCTTGTGTGGATGAGGGCAAAGGCTGCGTGCTTTGTCAGGCCTAGGAGGAAAAGAATGTCAAGGCAGCTTCCCAGAGACATGGGGAGGTAGGAGAGAAAACAAAAGAGACAGTAGGTGGCCTGCCAGTAGCCTTCCATGCTGTGGGTTCTGGGTTCTTGATTTATTCTTCTTCGAAGAGTGAAATCAGTGGCTTAGAAGTTACCTGTGTAGGTGCCTACGTGGACACGTGTAAGGCTGCTCTGATCACGGCACACATATCCACAAAACACTGTCATGGCTGAAATTTTATTCATTTCATGACCTGTATTTGGGTGGGACATAACATGTACAATAGAGGGACAGTGTAAGAGGATGTAGCATCCAAAAGAGGCCACAGTTGCTCAGTTAGTGGGCACAAGAAGAGTTAAGCTTCAGGGCAGCTAGAGGAACTGGAGACGGTCTGCACAGGAGCCCCTTTCATCCTGACAGCTTGGCCAGGAAACCAACCTCTACCGAGACTCCCAGCCACAGTTCAGGAAATGTGCAGAGCTGCTGGGTGGTTCAAACATGAATAATGGCTGTGACTAAGTTGGTCTAAAGTGAATAATGGCGATGACCAAGTTAATCTGTCTCATTCCCGAATTTGGCTTTCTCTTGGGAAGGGTCGCTGAGAATAGCTTCAGGGAGAGCAGTGAGCAGCAGAGCCTCGGTGGGGTGGGGCTGGTAATGGACTGTTATTATTCAAAACCCTCAAGATAAAACCACTTCCCTGCAGTACGAGAGCTGGCAGGAGGTGACTGCATCCAGCAGGGGAGAAGTGATGAGCTGTAGTCTTTCCATCACCAAAAAATAGGATGAAAAGCTTTACCTGCTCGTGTCACAGGGCCCTTGGGAAGTACAAAGGAGAGCGCGGGATAACTCAGTGCCACACAGCCGGCACACGCGCTGTGCAAACAGTTGACCGCAGGGATCTAAGTCATTGCACAGGCCTCCTCGGAGCAGTCTTACAAATCTCAGGTGCGGAGACAATAGCATCAGATATTAAAGCAGCATTGGGCATTTGAGTCTGGAGAGATGGCTTAGCCCTGAAGAACATTGGATGCTTTTCCTGAGGACCCAGGTTAAATTCCTGGCATCCACATGGTGGCTCACAAGCATTTGTTACTCCAGTTCCAGGGGCTCCAACTTCCTCTTCTGGCCTCTGAGGGCACCAGGTGTATGGGTGGTACACAGACATACATTCAGGCAAAACACACATACATAAAATAAGAAAAAAAAAACAGTATTGGAAACTGCTTGGTGGAGGAGGGCTCATCCAAGCATCTGGAGATGTCTTTTGCTCTTGGATAACTCTTTTCAGTACTGAAATGATGGATAGTCAGTTTTGCCCATGTCCTAAAGTCATGCCTTTATGTTAGGAGCCTGTAATTATCCGTGGGACCTCATACAAGTGCTTCACCTCTGTAAAACAAATGTGGCCGATGACACAATTCTTATTGGATTTTGAGGATAATGTGAGATAATGCGTTTAAGTGGGGTGTGACAGCTAATAAATGCAGCTAATAAAAGCACCATTGTTATAGGATGGTACTTATTGGAATGTTTTTGTTAGGAGGTAATTTGTTATTCTTGGAATTGCTGTTAGTATATGTAATGTCCCAATTAGAATGGCCATTGGTACTTGAAATCACTGTGGACTGAATTAAGCTGTTTTGGATTCCCAAATAATGAGCCCTTGTACAAGTACAATATTTTCTCTTCCATAGAACTTCCTCATTTAGATCCCTGTTAGTCCCTCATGTCAAGATGAGGTAGGAATTATTCTCATCACATTGATGTGGACTAAGAGGGTACCAGAAGTAAGGAAGGGCTTTCTGTTCCTCTATACACCCTTTAGTACACAAATACCTATTATCCTGAAATATTTTACCAAGTCCTTCATTATTTGAAACTCATTTTTTTCTTAATCCTATGGCAAACAAATCTTGCTTCGGATATATTTTATTTTTAGCACTGAATGTCAAATCATGAAGGTCACTCGGAGGCAAACTCTCCACACTGCTTACAATATACTTATGGGAACCTAGGCCTCTCCCATGGGGACACATTCAGCATTATGTAAGTAATATATACTGTTAGCAAAATCCAAATAGCCTGTACTTTAGGAAAATGCTATATGGCTCTTCAGGTCCACTGACTTATTTTTGCTTTTGTGTGTATTCACATTTTGCATATTGTGACTAAACTGTGAATGTGAAATGCCACAAGTTCACATATTAGAATAATTGGTCCCTACTTATGGTATTTGTTTTGGGATATTATGGAACTCTTAGTGAGACTCCTAAAATAACTAATACAGAAAAGTGGTACTGAGGATGGAGTAATTGCTAGCTTTATAAAAAACCTGGTCATGTGGTCTTAAGGTTTTAGAGCTGGTTTTCAAAGGGAAAGAGGAAGAGTTTAGGTCAGCAAGTTAGTGAAGCCTTAGAATGCTCTAATTAGGGATCAAGCCTTCATTCTGGCAGGAGTAGGGAAGAGCAGTATGCCAACAGAAATGTACACAGTAAGGTCTGGGCTCACCCAACTCCAGAAGAGAACAAGGACTGTATTGGGAGGTGGACTGGAGGCCTCCGACTGGAGGCACGAAGAATCTCCCTATATTCTCTTTAAGTCCTGAAAATTTGCATCGAGATGAATTCAAAAGTAGCTGGCTAAGGTGTTTGGTGTAAGGTAACTTCAAGACCAGCATAACACTCAGGTTGTGGCATGGCTACTGCTTACTGTTTTTAGTCACATTTACATAAAGCAAGAAAAGGAGAGGTAAGAAAAGAGAGGAAAGACTTGAGGAAAAGATCAGCTCGTGAAGATAGCTAAAGTTGAGGACAGGACAGAGAAGGCAACTGTGTATAAAGTAACTTTAATTATTAAAGAGGAAGTATACAAGTTGGATATTGCCTTCAGGAGAAGGCCCCACCTATTGATGGCTCCATAGCGCGAAAATGAAAATCAATTTGAAAGACATTAATTTGAAAGTTGAGTGCCAGAAAAAAAAAAAAATACATGAAGAGAAAACTGCTACCATGGCCCAAGTGACACTTCAAGCTGTTATCAGAAGTCAGTGCCATTGTCTGTGTAGTTCTGGTTTTTCAAGTATGCAGAACACAAGAGGTTTTTTGTCTTGTTTTGTTTAATTTTAATTTTATTAATTACAGTTTATTCACTTTGTATCCCAGCTGTAGTATCTTCCCCATCCCCTCCCAATCTCCCTCCCCTCCCTCTTCTCCTATGCCCCTCCTCTAGTCCACTAATAGGGGAGGACCTCCTCCCCTTCCATCTAACCCTAGTCTATCAGGTCTCATCAGGACTGGCTGCATTGTCTTCCCCTGTGGACTGATAAGGCTGCTCCCCCCTCTGGGGGAGGTGATCAAAGAGCTAGCCCTTGAGTGCATGCCAGAGACAGTCCCTGTTCCTATTACTGGGGAACCCTCCTGGACACTGAGCTGCCATGGGCTACTTCTGTGCAGGGGTTCTCTATGCATGGTCCTTGTTTGGAGTATCAGTCTCAGTATTTTGTTTTTTTGTTTTTTTAAACAAGATTTCAGAAAACTTCATAGGTCAAGCAGTGTGTAACAGAGTCAGAGGTCTCCACGGAGTTCCTAAGGGGACTGTGTGTGAGGTTGTAAAAGTGAGGCTCAAGTTTCATTGGATCCCCCAGAATACTGGAAATGTTAGGGCCATAGGGCATCTACTGAGAGAAGCTCAAGTAGGTACCATTGAATTCGGTCTTAAAAGACAGTCCGTGTACACTATAGTAAACAAAGTTGTGTGGGCATTGGAGCACAGATCATGTTACATGGGCCCCAAATTCCAGACATGGAGATACAGGGCTCAGTATTTACTTTAATCTTCCTTTAATTTGACCTTTCATGCTGTGCCCCCATTTATCTTTTTTTGGAGTGGAGATGTTTATTCTGTATCATAGTATGTTGGAAGCATGTAACATGCATTTCCTTTTATAAGGGCTCATAGTCAAGAAAGTGCCTTGAACCTCAGAGGAGACTTTTGACCAGCTTTGGAACTGATGTTGGAGAAAATGTAGACTTTTAAAATTTGACTCAAACAAAGTGCTTTGCATTATGAGAACCATGAGCCCATAGGGGTCTGGGGCTGAGTGTTACAATTTAAATAAGAACTGCTTTCGTGGGCTCATGTTTTTGAACACTTGTACGAAGCCGGTGGTGATGCTCTGAGAAGTTGTGGATTCTTTAGGAGCTGGAGGGAGTGATCACAGATCTAGGGATCTTGCGATTAGAGCTCTATTTTACTTCCGGCCTGAGTCTGTACTTTCTGACTGGCAACATGATGGAAATAACCCCCACCATACTCACAGCCATGCTCTCCATGCACTGATGGACTGCATCCTTTCAAACCGTGAGACAAAAGGAATCCTTCCCATGCAAAGGTTTCGTCAGCTATTCTATCAAGAAGGTTAACTAGCGCCTGCCGATTTGAACACTACATGCAATGCACCCCGTTATCCGACCAAAGTGGGTAAGGATGTCCAGAGTACACACACCTAGTACATCCAACACGTTGAGGAGAGTGGGTATCCTGTGCTATAACAGATTCGCTAGCAGACCAGCTCTTGTGATAAAGTGAATCTTGTAGCCGGGGTCACTGGGGCCTTATAGACTTTCAAGCTCATTTAAAAGGTACGGGAGGAACTTTCTGCAGGCTGCTGCCAAACTGGCAACAGGGCTTGAGGAGCACGTTGGTCTTCGGGGGAGGTGGAGATGACACACGTGAAGTGAGACTCTAACTTTAATCGTGTCAACCAAACACCGGCAGCGCTAACCCATCAACAGGAGCCAGCACCATCACAGGAATGAAATACTGTGCAAGTCATCAAACTACCTAACTGTGTCCGTGGCTGGGCCGAGTGTACAAACAGCTATTAGAACCTCTTTCTCGCCTGAAATAATCACCCATTTTCTGCTGCCAAAACTCATAATCCACTTTCTTGGCTGAGTCATCCCAACATTTCTTTTGACAGCAGCAGCTTTCAACTCCAATTGCAAGGCCAAGTTGTATGACAAATAGCCCGTCAGCCCTGTATTCTGGGGATGAGTGATGCTTTCTAGCAGCCATGAAAAACATGCCCTGCCGTGGTGGGTGCAGCATCCACAGTTCTTGGAAAGCACATTGGAAGGAACAGCAACATCGGTTCTTCAGCTCTGAAACAGTAGATGGATGCTAGCTACAATACGCAGATAGTGGCTACGAAATATGCCTCTCTTCTCCCCATGAATGATCTTTCCACATGTGTGTGCACAAGCACACGTCATACGATCTTTAAATAGAGTGTTAGAAATGGTGCTGAATCCCACAGGGTGAGTCCCACAGATTGCTCTGAGGCCCAGTGCTCCTCTTCTCCTGGGCCCTTAGCACCAAAAGTGGTCAGAAGTGTGTGGACTCCGAATTCCTCAGAACTCATACAGCATTCTCCGGGCTCAGGGATGGCTCTGCGCAAGTCTGACAGGCTCCTAAGCCCAGTACCTATGGCTAAGTCAAATCACAGGTTGAAACAATTAGAGTGTCCTTGTATCTGAATCAAGTAGAAAGTAACAAGTACAGAGTCTTACAGCTGCTGTGACCAGGACTGGCCAGTCAGAATTCACTAGGAAGACAAGAGCTACCAGGTTTGAAGATATGACTTTCAGTATTTTCTTCTAACTTCAAACATGTGAATGGAACCAATCTTCTTTCTTCCATAAACTACCTGTATTAGTTTGCAAGCGTGTAAAAGTAGAACTCCTAAAACAGTTTGAGTGCTACATTTAACATACTTTTAATTTTAGTTATGTTAGACCATTTTCATGGTCTTATATGATGCATTTTAAGCACTTTCCCCATCATTTCTTGATACCCTTTGTCCCCTTTTTACTTTTAATTTTCATTTTTACTTTTGTGTCTTCTATATAAGTGTGATTTTATGTATACATATAAAAGTTAGTACTCCAAATGAAAGAAATATGTAGTATTTGTCTAAGAGTGACTTGACTTGTTTGATGTTTATCTCCAATTGTGTAAATTTTTCTGCAAATGACATAGCTTCATTCTTGTTTATAACTGAAAATGGTTCTACTGTGCAGACATTGCATTTGGTTTATTCATTCCCACAGTGAACAGCATGAAGGTTGCTTCCATAGCTCAGCTATCATAAACAGTGATGCAAAGAGCATTGGTGTATGAGTATATCTGTGACATGCTATTTTGGCGTAGCTATGTCATACAGTAAGCCTGGTTTTGGTTTTTTGAGAAAGTTCCATGCTGGTTTCCCCGAGTACCTAGATGAATTGTGTTTCCAACAGCAATGTCTAATAGCTGCCTTTTGTCTACATGCTTGCCAGCACTTGTTTCTATTTCTTTCTTAATCAGCACCATTCGAATTGAGGTGAAATGGAATCTCTGTATAGTGTTCTGAAAATATTACTTTTTTACTATTGAGAATTTCACATATGCACACCGTAAAATATGACCACATAAACCCTCCTGTCCTCCTTCCAGCTCCCCCACAACTTCCCCTTACAACCCACTTCTAACTTTATGTCCATTTTTCTCTTTTGATAAGCCAATAAGTTCAATTAATGCTGCCCATATGTGCTATGGACAATCTACCAGTGGCTATGTACACATTTTTTTTTAAAAAAATATGATTATCCTTCTTCCAGAAACTATGAATTGCTGGTAGCTCCGCAGGAAAGAATGGGCCCTAGAGAACATGCCCCCTATTTTTGCTGGAATTCAGACTAGCTTGATGTTATGCAGGTAACTTCAGTTGGTGTGAGATAATAGCCAAAGTAGCCAAGTCAAGTCCAGACATTTTATTTCAGACCTTAGATGCAAAGCTGAAAATTTTTTTTTCTTGTGTTTACAGGCTGTTTGTATCTCATCTTTGCCTGCCCATTTCATTAGCCCATTTGTTGACTGGGTTGATTCTCTGTTTAATTTAAGTTTTTTGTATGTTTTATATATTATTCACTGGCCAGATATATAGCCAATATTTCTCCCATTTTACATGTCATCAAATTCACTCAAATGTTTCCTTTGCTGTTCAGAAACATTAGAATTTCATGAAATACGAGTTACCAATTACCGACTTGCTTCCTGGGTGGCTGGGATCCTATTCAGAAAGACACTGGTGTAGCGAAATCAAGCTGGTACTGAGCTGGAACTTTCCACCCTGTTAGCAGCTCTCATGAGTGCATAATGAGCTATTCAGGCTGCTCAGAGAGAAAAGCTGTCAGTCGTCTTAGTGGTAGACCTTGATGTGAAAATATTGATCTTCCAGGCAAATGTGTCCACTGGTGCCATAATGGGATGAACGTTATGAGGGTAACTAACCACACTCTGGTTGGGTTTGAGGACTGGACCAGAGAAGAAATTCATAACTGCTATTGTGAATCTTGTCAAAACACTTAGAAAATCAGTATACTTTTTCTCATTTCCTAAAATACCATGAGCCAGCAGATTTACACTGACTAGAACAGAAAAGAAAATAATGAAAACACACAATAAAAGTTTAAATTTATGTTTTCAGAAAGGAAACAAAGGTAGAAAAAATAATTAAACAGAACATTTTTTAATTAAAAATTTTATTTTTTATATTAATTACAGTTTATTCACTTTCTATCTCAGCTGTAACCCCCTCCCTCATTTCCTCCCTAAACAGAACATTTTAAAAAAAAACACAATGAGTAGGATAGGGCATAGATTTAGAAAGAGTTTGAGGATGGGAGTGAATGTAATGAAGACACATTGCATGAAATTCTCAGAGAACTTTTATAGAAGATTAAAGGACATTAAGGATGAGGATGGACAGACAGGAGGGAAACAAGCATCACGGTGGAAAAAGAAGCTGGGAGAAGAAAGTCGAGATGCAAGGAAGGTCCATGGAGTTCAAAGGTCATTTAATCTACAGAAGATTATAGTTGAGAAGGAAAAAGAGGAATTAATGGAGAAGAAACAAAGAAGAAAAGAGGTAGAATTGAATAAGTATATTCACCGTGTGTAAGAACAGTAGAGAGAGCAGACGAGTAGAACGGGTGGAGAAACACAATGGACCGCTGTCAAAGCTAGCAAAGCAGTACGTAGACTAAAGGTTCTCAACCTTCCTAGTGCCAGGACCCTTTAATACAGTTCGTCATGTTGTGGTGACCCCCAACCATAAAATGATTTCATGCTGTTTCATAACTGTAATTTTGCTACTGTTATGAATTGTAATGTAAATTTTTTTCAGCGAAGTTTGCCAAAGGGATTACGACCCACAGGCTGAGAACCACTGGACTAAAACAAAATGGTTTGGGAACATTCATGGCAAGAGTAAAGATTTAAATTTTAAAACATTAATTATAGCAACAAAAAAGACAACGAGTAATGAAAAGCCATTTGATTTAAAAATACTGCATCAGTCAGCCTTTCTTCATTGGTGGGAATGGATTTTGAATCCTTTCTTTTTAAAAAGATCCTTCATGTAGCAAACAGTATTGTCGGAGGTGGTGAGAGGTTGTAATTGTGCATTTCTGGTTTTAATCTTTAGAAACGGGTTCGGAGTGTGTATTCTCCAAAGGGTCTTTGGACCAGTTACCTTTTGGATTGATTTTCTGGCCTAACTGCTGAGTTGAGACTTAGTTTCAGCTCCCTTCAAGAAGTAATGATTGCACTGGCTTGGCAGTGCAGTGCGGGGGAGGGGTGGTGAAAGCTCTTGATGCAGGTTCCCATTGACTTGGCAGGACCCGCCTTAGGCTGGTAGAACCACCTTTGAGCCCTACGTCCAGTAAGAAATGATCCCTGGGCTGTCTGCCCAAAGAAGTTCATACCCCTCCACACAGAGCAGGTGAGGGGAGAGTATAAGCCATTATCTGATGATTCTCACCAATCTCAACCAGATTTCAACAACCGAAGCTCTCTGGCCCAGCGCCCTCAGTTCCAGGCTTTCACTGCCAACTGTGTCCAATGGTCCAGCTAACTCTTCTTCGATGCTTGTGTGTGGTGGGGTAGGGGGAGCTCTTCCCTGTCAGTTCCCATTGGCCTCACGGGCATCGCCTCACTAGATTTTTATATATAAATGAAAAAAAAAATTCCAGATAACTTACAAGTCTCAATTTAATAAAAATGTGTTAATGCTTTGGCTGTATGGAGCTCCTCCAAATTATTCATCTTAAACTCATTATGTTCAACTGGCACACCAAATGGATAATGCCTGATTATTATCCAGTAATCACACAAATGAAATAAACAGTTTGGGAAGGTACTCATGCTGAGACATAGTTTGCTGGTCCCAAGCATTTTGTATTGGCATATGCATTGATTAGTGCGTTCATCAGGCTTGAGAAATTATGACTTCTGGCATTATAAGGTTTAGTGGGAGGAGAGATGCAAAGAAGGAAGGAATGAAGAAAAAAAATCTTTCCTTTACTATCCATTTCCCCCTCTGGAGTGGTGCCTTGATCATAATTGATGATGCAACAGTGATAGATTTTTGCGGAACAAAGTCATACTTCACATTGAAGCTTACTCTTGGTGTACGTGCTTTGGGCTTTAATTTATAATGACCTGTGTGCCCACCATCAGAGAATGAACAGACCAGGGAATCTATCTGGGCCTAAGCATTTTTTCATTGGAAGGTCTTTTATTACTCTTTGAATCCCCTGTATTTGCTATGGAGTGGTTTATGATGTTGGTCTCTTCCTAGTTTAATTTTGGTGTTCTTGAGTTGGGCCAAGGCTCTGTCAATCTTGTTGATCCTCTCAAAGAGGGAGCTCTTAGATTCATTGGTTCTTTGTATTATTTTGTCTCATTTCATTAGCTTCTACCCCAATTTTTATTATTTCTTGACATCTACTGGATTTCGGTTTGTTGTGTTCTTATTTTTCCAAATTCTTCAGTTGCATCATAGAGTCATTTATTTGTGCTTTTTCTGATTTTTCTTTTAATGTTGGCTCCGTCTGAGCATTAGGATGAATGTAGGTAGTTGGGGTTAAGCAGGCAGACTCATTATTTGTTTTTATTGATGGTACTTATTCTGACAAGCATGAGATGAAATTTCAGTTTTATTTGCTGTTTCTCTGATGACTAAGGATGTTGAATATTTTTCAAAAGTTTTTACTGGACATTTATATTTCTTCTTTTGAGGACTCTGTTCAAATTATTGGCTTATTCATCAATGGGAAATTTTGGATTTTGGTTAATTTGGTGACAAATGTTTGGTTAATGTGGTCATTAATTGCTGACTTGATTTTTCTTATCTCTTATAATTTGATACATTTAGGTTTGGCTGCTCCTTGCCTTCCTGAAGTTCTGCTGTATATCATTAAGTCTGTTTTATGTGAGGTTCCTCCCAGAGGGCCACTCCTGTTTGCCTCTATGACCACTCTGTCCTGGCTCCCTGTAACCGGTGGGAATCACTATCAGTTTCCATTTCTATAATTCTGTCATTTAAAAGTATCATATAAATTGAATTATGTGGCACTTAAGTTTTTGTTAGCAATTTTATTGATATGACTTCCATAACACAGAATTTAGCTCTTTAAAGCACAATTCAGTGATTTCTGTCTTAGTCACAAAACTGTGCAAACCTCACCACCGTGGAACTACAAAGATATTTAGCTATCGTCCTCCAGAGATTCTTAACCCCAACTGAAAACACCTGGCGACAGCTGCTCAGGGGCAATGGTGTAAGCTGGGGGACAGAGAAGCGGCATGTTCAAGTGACCCGCGGTACATATGAGGCTCCTCTCTGCGATTTAAAAGTAAACTTAGCGTAGGTAGAGACGAGTATTGGAAACTCTGTGACAGTCACAGTGAAATAAAAATGGAAGGATAAATCACACGCAATGAGACGATGTCAGGTAGGACTGTATAAAATGCCCATTGAAACCAGAGAGGACGGAGAGTTCAAGAGGCGGGGAGACAGTAAGGTCAACAAACACAGCTGTTATAAAAAACAACAAGAAGAACAAACAGTCAGCCGTGGGCTGAATTTGTGAAAGGAATTGGAAAGTTAACAGAATCAAACGGAATCGCTCTTGTCAGGCCTAACAACAGCTAAAGCCAGAAAGTTACGAAGGAGGTGTTTGCGTTAACCTGTAGCAGTTATCATCCTTCTGCACACAGGCCACGTTCAAATCTTCTGCAGAGCTATCTGTCTGGTGGGTGCTGCCTGAACTTCATACTGACACCGCTTCTCTTGTCGCGACTTTTAAAGAGACAGGTATTTCTGATGGCCGGGGAATCGTCCATAACCAAGCCAGCGTCTGCGACAGAAAGAGCCCCAGTAAGTGATTGTAGTAAGGGAGTCCCGACATAATTCTGTCCACCTTAATGTGTTCTCGGAGCTTCAGCTGCGGGAAGGGGGACATCTGGAATGATAGCTGGGGAGAGAATGATAACTTCATTTCCACAACTACAACACGAGGCTGCTCCGAGTTAGGGAAACGACATTGTATGAAAAGTAAAGAAATGGTGACCACGCTGGCATAATAGTGCACGCATCTGCCCTGGTGGCTTCTCAAGCACAATAGTAAAGCCAGAAATGTTGCAACCAAGACATCTCTGAAATCAGACTGTTTATTATACGGTTATAGATGCGAGCCAAAAGTTAAAAGGACAGGTCCCGGCAACTCTCTAAGCCACCAACATAGCCAGGTGTCCACTGGAAAGTTATCCACTGGACCTAAAGAGCCCGTGTGCCTTCTGACGAAACCTCAGGGAGAAGAAGCACGATCATTCACATTGATTTACACCGGCTAGGAAACTGTGGACTGAGCAAAGCCATCAAATGCCTGTTGCTTAGTGGCTGGATGGTTCTGAAAGTGCAGTCCAGGGACACAATGATGGGTGACCTTCAACCCAAACGAACCATGGAACGGTGGGGTTTGTTTGTTTGTTTTGTTTTGTTTTGTTTTTGTTTGCCTTTTTATTTTCTTTGTTGGCTTATGTTTCTATTACTAGTTAAACTCTTAGCTCCTCCATCACAGATCAGCGTAAGGCTTAGTTTGGAATCTTCAGAATTCTTGTCCACAGTCATGAGCTGTGTGGATGATACCCCGTTAGTGGGGTGGACCTGCGTGAGGGGCTTTGGTCAGTCACAGTGGACTCAGCATCCCTCCTGCCCAGTGATGCTACGGCTGCGGTGACTTCTTAGCACCACGTCACCCATATTTTTCTGATGATGTAAGCGATCCACCGTGCTGACAGTCACACGGAAGCGGAGCAGAGCAGAGCCCGCAATCTCAGCTCTCGGGGAAAGGGGGAGAGCTGAGAGAGGGAACCACAAAGTCACAGCTAGCATGGCTGCATAGAGATGTGTGGTGCTGGCTTTACCTAAGGCAGAATGAGTGAAGATGCTGTCGGTGAGAGGAGTACACTAAAGCCTTTAATTGTGAATGCCGGGATATCCCTGCTGCTAAGAGGTCAGAAAACTTCAGTGAGGACCTCTTCACCTTCTTGAGGGTGGTAAACACAGAGCTCTGCCTGGTGATGCTCTTCATTTTCTTCCTTCCATGTGATGGCCTCTGGTCCCTGAAGACTGGTCCTCTGTTCTCTAAACTGAAGCCATCCTGGGACTGTACAGGCTCTCTCCTGGCAGTCTTAGGGCTGTTTGCTTTTCTGATTAACGCTGGCCTCTGGAGTAGGCTGTGGGCTTCATCAGCACCAGGACTTATTGCCTCTGGTTGTTGCATCCTTCTCAAGCCTCCAGCACAGAAAGTTCAACGGTCATTTGGGACTAAATGATCAGGGGCCTTTGCATTAATAATTGAATATATTCACTGAAAGTATATAAAATCTGTCCCTGGGAAAAATTCTGCTGCTTTTAATAAAAAGATACTTTTCTTCCCATACATGTTTTTGGTTACAGAATGTAATATATTTATTTTGAGAGTGGTGATTTGGGGCAATGACAGCCTTTAATATCAGTTTTCGAATTGTTTCGATGGCTCTGATTTTAAATAGTAATCAGTTCATGATTCATCACTGGGATATAAACAGGAGAATCGACTCACCAGAGAAGGTGAACCTGGAAGAAGACTGGAGTTTGGATGTCCTCTCTGTCTTAGCAACTGTGCCCCTTGCCAGGGCTTTAAAAACAGTCAGTAGGGACAGCTGACCCCAAGCATCTTCTCAGTAGGAGATGAAGACTTATTACAATGTTGGGACTTAAGAATTTTATGCTTAAGTTAACTCTGTTAAGTAGCAGATATTTTACTTCAAAGCATATTTATTCTTTCTGTTATGGTTCTTTTGATTATCATAATAAAATTAATATATTGCTATTCTGAGGAATACAGAGAGTAATAAGAATAAATTTCATGTAATCACATTATTCAGGAAAATAAATGGACTTCATCTGGTTTTCTAAGGCCATGGTCTTTGTGCTGGAAGACCATGTTTTTATACTCAACATTGTAAATATAAGATGCTTAAGGCTGTTTAGTATTTTATCATATATAATGGTATAGAGTATTATTTTGTACTATTTAAAATCATACTCCTTCATTATTATAAACTATATAGCAAAGGATATTTTTACCAAAATATTCTCTGTTTAGCTGTTGGTCATTGATCTATCTATCTATCTATCTATCTATCTATCTATCTATCTATCTATCTATCAGTCTATCATCCATCCATCTATCATTCATCTATCTATTGTCCCATCTATCATTTGTCTTCCTACCTGTTAACCTGAACTGCTTGGTTTAGCTCTGCCTACTGAATTATATATTAACTTTATATATAAACAGGTTATAATGTACTCCTGTACCAAGTAGCTGAGTCTCAGCCAGTCAGAAGCACCATTATTCAAAGCAGTATAAATAAGAAGCATGCAAGCTGTAGCCATGAGGCCTGTTTGTGTACGTTTTAACTTCCTGTACATATCTTCCTTTTTCCCCCTTGCATAGGACACATGCTATAGAGGGGAGCATCCTCAGCCACTTCGGTTTGTACTTCTTTCTAATTTTAGAACCATAAATAAAAACAGTTAAAAGCTACAAAATTTGATCTTATGTAACTTTGTCTTTTAATGGATCAGTATCTTTCATAATAATCTTTCTTAAGACCAATTCCTTAAAATGAAGTCACTGGATCTAAAAACGGAAATAGTTAGTGGCCACACTATGCTACATAGTTTTCATTGTACAGTGTAATAGGGAAAACTACTGTCACTCACACTTTCGATTTGCAGTTCTTGTTTATTTTGCTTTTTGTAAATTTTATTATCCAGTCTTTACCCACTTATCGAATGAGATTCTGTTATTTTGTTGGATTGTGCAATGCTTTGTATTTTAAGAACAGCACTATGAAACATCCATTTTTGACACTGTTTGCATTTTAATATTATGTACTTCAAAATTATAGTAAACAGTACATATTTAATATGTGGGATGTGATAGATGTTTATCTTTCTGGAATCAAATATTTGTCTCCTGGTTCTCTGACTTGTCTTTTAACACTCTGCTAAGTATCTTCCATGAACAAAAGTTTCTATTTTTATGCGTGGGGTGTTATCTACAAGAGCACAGACTACTTATCTTTGGCTGAAATGCCTCCCCAGCACCAGTAATTGCCAACAGAGTCTCAGGGAAAGCCAGGGATTCATGTCTTTCATGCCACGATGGGTCCAATCTGGTGCAGGCCTTGTGCAGGATACCACAGACACAGTGAGTTCATGAGTGCAAAGGCCACACCGTGTCTGGGAGCCATCTTTTACAGCATCCATCGTATGCTCAGACTCTTACATTATTGTCATCCTCTATTCCATGATGATTTCTGAGCCTTGGGGGAAGGCATGCCATGGGCGACTCGTTTAGGGCTGAGTGTGCTACCATCACGCGTTGTTGCTACTTTGACCATTTTCTGAGCCTCTGCATTAACCACCATCCCTGGCTGTAAGAAGCTCTTCTCCTGGGAAGGTTGTACACAGCACTGATCTGGGGAGGGGTATGGGGGGTAGGAGGGACTGTGAGGTTAGAAGGCAGGTTAACAACATGTGTCTGTTTTCCAGACAAGAGTAGTCAGTTCTCCTTTAATGCCAGTGATCTCCTTGGCTACTGGCTCTTTGCCAGGTTTGTAGTACCCACTCGTGGGTTCTTTCCTGTAAAGTGGGGCCTCAAATCCTATCAAAAAGTAGATGGTCATCACCATCATCATCATTCACTATTGCACCAATGGGCTTCATGGTTTTTGCCTAGTAGGTCTGTTTGTAGGCTTAGAGTACACAAGCTGGGTAAGACTGTCAATGGGTTTTCTCTCCCAGCAATCTTCAAAGCACCTTCTGGCACTGCAGATGCCAGCACACATGAAGGAAGACTCCAGAGGAGTTCCTGCTTGATTGCTCTGTGTTCTGTATCCAAAGCACGTGGTTGGTATCTTCAACATCTACTTCTAGTGGGAAACCAAGAGCAATGACAGTAACTTGTATTGTTTTGGGAGTCTCTAGGGTCTCCACATTAATCACTGCAAAGAGACATTTCTTTGGTTAAGCCTGAGGGTGAAACTAATCTACATTTATAAACACAAAGATTTCATAGGCAGTTTGACATGCCCACTTAGAAAAACAATACTCACGGGTTCTCTCCTTGTGCTACGACCTTCCGAGCTGTGTGCTTTCACCAGGTCCACAGTATTGGCATGGACTACCTCCTGTGAAGTGAATTTGAAAGCCAAACACAGAGCAGCTGGTTACCTCCATAACAGTTGTGGCATGACCGCACTAGTAAACAAATCTACTCCAGAAAGTTGGTGTTACGATATGGAAAAGGCCAGAGCTTAGAAAGAAAGTTACGGCTTCTCTCCCCAAGCTGCCTACATAATCATGTCTGGCATCATGAAGGCTAGTCAGAAGGGAGGAAGCTTCCATCACGGTTTCTCTCTGTGACCAAGCTGCATGGTTCACAAGTAGTGTCTTACTGTACTAGTTCTGGTGTGTCCCCATTTTTTTTTTTGGTTCAATCTATTGCTCTGCATATTTTGGTGAAGGAAATTGAGACCAGTATTACTAGAAAATGTATAGAAATTTCTGTCATTTTGTTGAATGCTTCATTCTTTCCTACGCCTTCATGGATGTGGCTGTTTTTCTGCAGTCTACAGAATTTCTTCAAGCGCCTTCTGTGGAGTTGGCTCAGTGGTCATGAATTTCTTAAGCCTCCAATTAACCAGCTTTCGAGAAAAAAAAAAAAGCTTTGTCTTCAGTTAATTTCCTGTTGTCTGATTTATATTGGACTCTCAACAAATATTTAAGAATCAAAATCCTTATTTTCTTGTAAAAATAAATGTCATAGCTTTAAATATATATGTAAAACATTAATATCTGTGTTTCCAAATCAGTACACAACACAGCATTGTGCCAAATGCTGTAGTTAATCTCAATCTCCCTCTCTGTCTCTCTCTCTCTCTGTGTGTATGTGTGTGTGTGTGTGTGTGTGTGTGTGTGTAGGAGGTTAATGGCACCATGGCCTCATCTATATTTTCTTGTGGAATCAATATCTAACAGCATTTTTCATGATGCTAAAGCTCGTGGGAATGTCCTTGAGAAAATCCACCCATCTCA
Source organism: Meriones unguiculatus (assembly GCF_030254825.1). Classification (NCBI taxonomy): domain Eukaryota; kingdom Metazoa; phylum Chordata; class Mammalia; order Rodentia; family Muridae; genus Meriones; species Meriones unguiculatus. The sequence continues at coordinate 107,765,009 of NC_083353.1, forward strand.
AGGCATTCTTCTTTACCCTGGAAAGGCTGTTCTCTTCTCAACAGGAGCTCCAGGGGGAGTTTCCGATGACTGAGGCAATGGAAAGATATTTATAAACGTTTCCCTTTGACCCCTACGAGCCCTTTGCAGCTATTTTCACGTTTCTTCAAACAAATTTGGCTGGAGGAGAGGGAAGGGATTTCATAGTAACTTCCAAGTCATGTGTTGGGTTGTCTACAGGAGGTTGAGAGGTGGAAGCCTGCGGCCATCTATAGAGCATTCAATAGCTGTCCAGTGGTCCTGATGTTCATGAACATTCTCCTGCAAACATTGCCTGCTGGAGTTTGCCAATGCACAGAATTTATAGTACATTCTGGAATTCACTAAAGATACGAATTCCTTTCTGAATAATTTAGTTTTTATATTACCTACAGGCATACTAATGCCTAACTCGAAGTCAATTTGTTTTGGAAAGTATCTTTTTTTTTTTCTCTGTAAAATGCAGTTGTCAGCAGCTTGCCAGATGGGATTTTAATAGAGAAAGTGGCTTATAATGCCAGGGCAGACATGTCCCAGAAATGTCCACTGGTTTGGAGTACGCTATATGTTCCATTTTCTGTGGAACCAGCACATAATGGTTGGGAATATTTATGTTTCATGTCTGAACTTTATGAGGCATTAGCAGAATAAGAGGTATCCCAGAGAAGTAATAAGTTCTTCTCGCCCCGACAGCTATAAAACACTCGTGTTCAGCTACTGCCTAATGTGTATCATTTTCCAGACTGCTCCAGAAGTTTATTTTCCAAAGATGCTTTACTCCCTTCACTAAATATAATTTAAAATATTGATACAATTGCTAGTGGGGCCCAAAATGATTAGATTCAAACACTTGTCTATTAAAAAAACAAAACAAACAAACAGGTAAAGAGGTTGATGGTGACCCAGGAAAAGGAAGTTAAATTTCCTTCCTGGCCACATGGGATGACAGGTTCAGGGCTATGCTCTGGGTGGCAGTGGCCTCCAGTTACACACAGAAAGCACTAACGCAGAAGTTGGATGAAGATGCTACACGGAACCTGGAGTCTTATTAGGGTTAAGGACATTGCCGCTCTCCAGAGAACAACCTCCATTTGTTTTGTAAGACGTTTACACATCAGATCTGTTACTCTGAATTTAGACAAACTGAGGTAAAGAGCAACTCAGAAAAAGACTGGTAAAAAAGACGAAATAATGTCCGTGAGGTTAAAACCAGGATCCTTCTTCAACACCTTTGGTATTAAACCTTAGCACCAAAAGGGCTAGACCCTTAGCACACCACAAACAAGCAAACAAATAAATAAACAAAACAGGGAAAAAAAACCCTAAAAAACTAAAGTCAGCCACGTCACGTCAGAATACAAGCAGTAAAGAAACATCACAGGTGAAATTTAACATTTGAATTCGGACAGAAACTACTGTAAGATGCAATTAAATGTAGGTTTGAGTGTTTTTTAAATAGTTTATTAATGCCTTGAGAATTTTATACAGTATAACTTGGTAGTTTTCACACCCCCATCCCCCTAAATGTAATTTAAATGTAGTTTTTGAAAAGTGGGATTTGTGATAGTTTAACATGAGTTCTTCTGAAAAAAAAAAGATGAGATATTATGCTGTTAAACTCTTTTAGAATAAGGTTAATTATATAAGGCATAAGTTTTATATTCATAACTTTCGGATTTTCTAAGCATATGATGAATTGTCCACTTAACTGAAATTTTATTTGGGGATCGAGTTCTATTATTGCTGCTGTCATCTCTTTTTTAATTTCTCAGACTTGATGAGAATCTGGGAGGCAGAAATAGATGGAATCTAAGTGAAAGAGAGAGTTCACATTGCCAAATTATATCAGGCCACACATAGAGAGGTCTCAGGGACAAACGGGAAGTTACTTCAAAATTTAACATCAGAGTTTCGGCCAACCCAGAATCGATGTGATCTGGCATAACATCACAAGAAAAGCAGCAGGAATGCCCAAGAATAGTGATGCAAGCTGCAGCCCAACACAGGAAAATGTGGTAGGGTGACTGGGAATTGCCCCCCATTGGTTCATATATTTGATTATTCGGCCTCTAGTTGGTGAAACTGTTAGGAAAGGAATAGAAGGTCTGGTCTTGTTAGAGAGGATGTGTTGCAGGCTTTGACAGTGAGCATCTCTCTCTCTCTCTCTCTCTCTCTCTCTCTCTCTCTAAGATGTGAGCTCTCAGCTGTTCCACCATCATGGACTCTAACCCTCTGAAACTGTAAGCCAAATTAAACAAGTTCTTTTATAAGTTGCTTCAGTCATAGTGTTATATCACAGCAACAGAAATGTAGCTAAGACAGAAAGGCAGAGGCTGGAAGACTGGTAGCTCCAGGCTAGAGAAGTCGACATGATAAGACCTTGTCTCAAACACAAATACAAGAGTAGTAGGAAAGCAAGCAGATGTGTTGGTCTGAGTCCCAAGCAGATCCTAGGTGGAGAAAGGATGATTGATTTCCAGAGTCAGTTAGAAATCTGGCACTCTCTCAAAACACTTGGTTCTGATGTCTGTTGCCAAGCAGCAACCCAGCTCATTCAGAGGGACATAATGGCGTCCAGCGTACTAGGTGCGGAGACTTTCTGGCTGAAGAATTCGGGAGAAGGCACAGTGGAAATTGCTGGGCTGTGGTCTGCAATGTTCAAGGCTTCTGCTGGGTGGACTCACTCAATGTCAGGAATTATCATCAGTAACTGAAGACTATAATCCCCTGGAAGTGTTGTCAGAGCGTGTAAGGTGGCCTTTCCAGGTGGCTTGGACTTCCTCTGAAAACAAAGCTGGAGGGGAGCTGGAAGTTTGCCACGAGAGCTAAGGGCTGCTAGAACAATGTTTTTAAAATGTGCTCCCTTTAGTCAATGTACAGGGTGATCCGTCACATTCCTATCGCTTGTAGCAAACACAAGCGCAGTCGAGTCTGAGGAAATGACACAAAGCCATCTTCATGGGAACAGCATTTTAATCATTTGTGAGCCTGTTCTAAAACTGGTACTATTGAGGGTGACAGCCATCAAGTAGAAAGGAATTGTCATCCTGCCCAGTTCCTTCTCTTTTGAAACAGAAATATGACCAAACCGCAGCGAGATCAATGCTAAACGTAGCTCAAAATTAGTTTATATTATAACAAACCATGAATGGTAACACGCTACATATGTTGGATTTGTGTTTCAGCTCCTCTCTCAACAATAGCCGCCTCCGAGAGTTTGTGACGTGGACCCTTAGGCTAATTCAGTCTCACCTAAATGTGTTGTAGGAATTGATTCTTTGAGTCAGGGCTCTAGAGTCACGAGGGAGTGATCAGTCAGCTCACATGCTATTTGAAAGTATCCTGAGGACACAGGCGGACCATCTGTCTGTGTGGTGAAAGCATGGCCACAGCTTCTGCCAAACGGACCAGGTTTCTAGGGCCAGCCTCACCTCCTGGTGGCTTAGGGTGAGTCTTAACCTTTTCCTTAGTAACCACGTCCTCCTTTGTAAAATAGGAACAGTCGGCCTTCCTTGACAGATTATCATGAAGCCTTGAGATGAGGGTAAATGCCTATAAAGCACCTTAAATATTTCCAGGGTGGCAAGCATAGTAATTCAAGAGAGGTCAGAGGATTCAGAATGTTTCGTGTAAGTAAATCTCACGGATTTGCTCCCACTGGCCCCAAGGTTACTGTGTAGCCCAGGCTGGCCTCAAACTCTGGATCCACTGCCTCAGCCTACTCAGTCCAAGAGTTACAGGAATGCACCTGCCATCTGGCGGACAGTCGGGATCTTTTATTTTGTGTGGGCGGTGCACGCGCATGGGCTGGTGTGCACCCTGTACACACGTGCACACGTACACAGAGCAGGATGTTGGAAGTTCTCTTTTCGGTTCTCCACCTTAATATCCCGAGAAAGGATTTCTCACTCACCTGGGAGCTTGCTGTTTGGGGGTAGCAAAGCCCCTGAGATTCACCCCTCACTGCCCTCTAATCCTGGGATTACAGGACATGTGCCATTTTACAGGGGTGCTGTGAATTCGAACTCAGATCCTCCTGAGTGCACAGCAGGTGCTCTTTCTCATGGAGTTATATCCCTATCCTGCCAGCATGCTGTTTTTACTGTTGTCAGATTTTAAACAGTTATCGCCAGGCCACATGCCCATCTTCCAAACTACATAAAATAATAGTATGTGCACAAAAACTTCAGATCTTCTAATAGATACTTAATCACTCACTGTATGCCAGATACGTGTTGCTAACTTAAAACATACCAGTGAATGAGGTCAGAGATTAAACCTACTAGCTAAAAGGCAGTTCACGGAGAATCTTTGAGATCCTCACAATGTTTACATTTGCTAAGAGCATGAATGCAGCTTTTGACACCTGTTCTGCACCCTCTTGTCTCTCCCACTTTGAATCTCTACCCTTTACCTAGGCCAGCAAGGTAGCTCAGTGGGTAAAAAAATAAGTACCTGCTGCCAAGCTTGGATGGTGCAAGGAAAGACCCGACTCTCCCTCATTGCTCTTTGACATTGTGCACACAAACACACACATATCAATACGAATACACATGAGCACACACATATGCAAACACACACTCAAATACGTATATACATACACACACAAACACTCAAATGCAAGTACACACACACAGACACCCATTGGAACCTACACATAGACACACAAATATATATACACACACACGGCATACATACACAAACACACACACATACACAGACACTAAATCAGTAAAGTATAATAGAATATCTTTCTAAAAAGGATATATCTATGAGGAAGTATATCCCCATGATTCTCTGCATCTGCTTGTGCCTTGATCCACACTGCCGGACACCAGAATGGTCAGACAGATTCCTGTTATCTCTGAGCTTCTTGGCTTGTGAGTCATTACAGTGGCTCAAACAGACTAACGTGGACACATCATTGCATTATTTTCAGATCTTGAATATTAACATCTTCCAAAGTTACCCTAACTGAAAGGGTGAGTTTATCCCAGAAACAAAACAAAACAACAACAACAAAAAAACTTCAAGTGGGTTTCCCTGTCCGGTGTGCTCCAGACATCCAGGCTGACAGGGAGAACCACATGCGCTGAGACTTTATGTCTGGGGTGTCTGTAGCCACAGCCAAAGTTGCTCAAACCAAAACCCACTTTAAAAAAAATGGCGCCGAGTGTGGTGGTGCACACCTTTAATGCCAGCGCTCAGCACTCAGGAGGCAGAGGCAGGTGGATCTCTGTGAGTTCGAGGCCAGCCTGGTCTACAGAGTGAGTTCCAGGACAGCCAGGGTTGCACAGAGAAACCCTGTCTCAAAAACATAATAATAATAATAATAATAATAATAATAATAATAAATACATTTTAAAACTCCAAAACAAACAAACAAAAAAGTAACAAAGTAAAAATCGAACAACTCCTCCACCTCCAGAAGAGCACAAACATCTCCGTGAGCTTCCAGTAAACTGTCTGTGCTGGACACCCCTCCCCACCCCCACCCCCACATACACCACAGGACTTTCCTGTGAGAACATTCCAACCCAAGACCTGGCTTTGGCAGCTATTGAGTCCGAAGCCCCCTCTCAGGAGGACGTGGCGACTGTGATTTCTGGCCCAGGGAGCTCAGTCTGAAATAGATGAAGTGTTTGGGGGGAGCCCCAGGGAGGAGAGAAATGAAGACACTCACTCTGCACCTCACCTCCCACAGCCCTCCCCCGACCTGCATGACCCGGTGGGGAGGAGGTGACTTTTGCTTCAGTGGCTCACGAGCTCCAGTGTGTTCCAGTTGTTTGTGGATTTGGAACATATTCTTCTGTATGTCAAATTCTTGTGCACTGAAATACCAAAACTCATTTCTACAGCACTCCTCTCTCTTTGAATTCTCCTATCCCAAGTGGGGGAAACATTATTTGAGTAGAGGCTTTTAAAAGCAACAACAAATTAAAAAGAGGGGAAAATTCCTTGAGTTATAAGCCAAAGTTTTATACCAAAAAAGAGAGAGAGAAAACAACAACAAATGTTATGAAGACGTAAAATGACTACGAAATATTGGAATGTAGAAAACCCAAGACTACCTACAATGGAGGTTCAAACAATTCTAAAGTACCAAAAAGCTAGTGGCTATGAACTAAGCAATTTAAATCAGGGGTATTTAGACTCTCAAGTCAATGATGCTATTTTGCCTTAGGAAGTTGATTTTCTTCTTTTAATGATCATATTTTAAAATTACATTTGCCCTCACAAAGTCCCAGCTATAAAAGAGAAAGAGCCACCGGTCAGGGCTGTGGAGTAGTTGGGGTAACTGGGAAGAGGCAGCTGAGAAGAAACAAGAATAGAAAACTCCAAGGGAAAAAAAAGAATGCCCAAGAATTAAGGTATGAGCCAAAGATTGAGTTCTGGTTCCCGTGGTGGTCTGAATGAGAATGGTCCCCATTGGCTAGTAGATTTGAATGGTTGGTCACCAGGGAGTGGCGCTATTTGAAAGGATTAGAAGGTGTGGCCTTGTTGGAGTGGGTGTGGCCTAGTCAGAGGACACAGCCCAGCATGTCCTTTTGACTCAAAGGGTGGGCTTTGAGATTTCAAAAGCCAGTACTGAGCCCAGAGTCTCTCCTCCTGCTGCCTTCGGATCTGGATGTAGCTACTTCCCTATCACCAGGTCTGTCTCTGTGCCACCATGCTCTCCACTGTGCTGATAACAGACTAAACCTCTGAGACTGTAAGCAAGAGTTGATATGGTCCTGGTGTCTCTTCAGAGCAATAAAACGCTGACTAACGTAATTCCTAAGGAAGTAGGAATGAACATTTGTCTTGGCCAGGTTTGGAGGACAGCCTCATTAACAAAGTAAGTATGATGACCCGGGTTTTATTCACAAAACCCACACGAAAAAGCTGGGCATGGTGGCACAGGCTTGAATTCCAATGCTAGGGAGGTGGATATAATAACAACACACACTTAACATACCACACACATACACACACACACCACACATACCACACACATGTAAGACAACACAGACACAACATACACACATAACACAACACACACAGTACAATCACACAGACAGGGCCTACACACACAGCATGCTACACACAGATTGCCGAACACATACACTTATGGATATATACACATCACACAGGTGTGAGCATGTGCACACACACACACACACACACAGAGAGATAGAGAGAGGGAAAGAGGTAATAAAATCACTTAACTTGAGAAAATATAAATAGAAAAAGAAACATCAACTCTCACCGTAACCAGGTATGAATAGATCTTCCTAAAATATTGTGAAGACTAATGTATTATATACATTGGATCAACAACAATACAAACAACAGCGCATTTTTTGTAAGAAGCTAAAAACCGCCAAAAGATCATGAACCAAAATAGTTTTCAATTGATTTTCAAAGTACTTTAATATAATGTTTTATCAGTTGTTTTTCAGGGTTTCACACAATCATACTATGTATTGCGATCATAGTCAACTACCCTCTCCCAGGTCCACTCCCTTTCTTTCTCTTATCCCCCTTGCAGCTTTCATATGGGAGCGCTGTGGGTGTTCCAGTCATGGCTGCACACTCCGCTGATAACTTACTTTTTTGCTTTAATCACCTTTGTGAGTGATTTTGTGTTAATCCCTGACCACCGCACAAAGAAACAAAAGTTGCTTATTTTCGATAATGTTAGTTGTTGATGTTTCAATAATAGAAAGTAGAATCTTGAAAAATACTCAGTTAATCCCCCAAAAAAGAAAATCTGGACAAAAAGAACCAAGAAAGATAAAACCAATAGAAACAAAAGAGCGGTTTGAACTAGTCATATCTACAAGGAGAAGAGAAGGAGCTGGAGAGATGATTAAGGATTTAAGAGTGCTTTACTGCTCTTCCGGAAGACTGGAGTTCAGTTTCCAGCACCCACACTGGTAGGCTCACAATTACCATAACTCTAGTTCCAGGAGACCCGATTCCTTCACTGAGTCTCCACTGACACCCACACACATGTGTATATGCCTTAATGCGTGCACACATGTGCACAAAAATCTTATAAAAGTAAATCTTAAAAAGAAGAGTTATTATCATGATTGTTTTGTTTGTTTGTTCTGTTTTTTCGGGGGTCAGCATTTTACTATGTAGCCCTGGCTAGACTGGAACTAGCTTTGTAGACCAGGCTGGTCTCAAACTCACAGAGATCCATCCATCTCTGCCTCCTGAGTACTGGGATTAAATGTTTGCACCACAATGCCTAGCCCCATTGTTATTATTTTAATATAATTATATAATCATTAATTAGCAAAGGTTATCAAATCAACTTAAGCAAAATATTAAAGGTTTAATACAAAAGTGAGTAAAGCAAAAATCAGTACATCATTACATGCTGTAATGGTGATAATGTTTTGACAAATGTTTTTGTAACTAAATATTTCCACAATGTCAGTGGTTAAAGCATGGAACTTACTTCTTAAACAACATATATAAACTCTATTTCATGTAATCCAAATCTAGTTTTTGTAAACGGCTAGATGTTTTCTCTAATGGCATCCTAAAAAGGTTAAGAATGACCCTAAGTAACCTTAAACTTGTACTGGTTAGTTTTGTGTGTCAACTTGATACAAGTTAGTGTCAGCAGAGAGGAAGGAGCCTCAGTTGAGGAAATGCCTCCATGAGATCCAGCTGTAAGGCATTTTCTCAATTAGTGGTCAGTGGGGGAGGGCCCAGCCCATTGTGAGCAGTGCCATCCCTGGGCTGGGGGTCCTGGGTTCTATGAGAAAGCAGGCTGAGCAAGCCATGTGAGCAAGCCAGTAAGCAGCACCCCTCTATGGCTTCTTCATCAGCTCCTGCCTCCGGGTTCCTGCCCTGTTTGCATTCTTGTCCTGACTTCTTCCAATGATGGACTATGATCTGGGCTCAGCAGCACACACTAAACTCTAGTAACATTCCCTGGAATAGTAGGTCCCAGCTGAAGGATGGAAGTAGCAGGGCCAGGGGCAGCAGCCTGGGTCCATGGAGGCGATGGAGGACACCCACCAGGAAGACCTACAAATGGGGAATGGGTGGTTTGCTTATGAGCGTACAGAGAATGAAAGCTTGTGTGAGAACTCTGAGGATGCTTGTTGTTTCTCAACTTTTCTGAGAACAGACCGGCTTGTCTACCCTGTGTCTCACCCCCTGCTGTGGTTTCAAGGGACTAAAGGCTCTCCCTGTGCGGTGAGGAACACTGGAAATTTATCCGAGGGCAATCTGCCAAGTGTTCACAGTGCTTTACAGATTTCCACTCGAGTATTTCTTCTTCTTTTGCCCATTCTTTTCTTTCTGCTTCTTTTGATTCCAAATAGACTCAGAAGGACAATTTGGCTTGCTCCGTTCCTTCCTGGCCACTGCCTATATTAGCGCCTCCAAATAAAACCTGAGCTGACAACAGTGGAATTTACAAGGACGAGGAAGAGATGAGGAACACAGAGAGATGCTTGCATGGAGCTGACCCAAGAAACGCTGAGGTCCCTATTTCTAGGCCAAATTGCACAAATAATAGGGCCTGGACCCCTTAATTGCAACACTCAAATATGTCAATGTAATTTGTAGAAAAGTAGTTAGTCCTGAATGTGTGTGTGATAGGAAATGTGCTGTGGGAGTCATGTGCCCCCACCCCATTTCAGCTCAGAGCTCCCAGTTGCTCCTACCCCCCCCCCGCAGCTGGGTGGGATCTAAGGGGTTCGATCTACCCTAGGGAACCAGCTGCATCTTGAGCTGGGGGGAGAAAAACATTTAGAGATTTCCTTGTATGGTTTCCCTTCAGATGTTGTATTTATACAATAGAGAGTCGGTGCAAGCCCGGTAACACTTTCCAGATCTCACAAGGCATCCAGCCCTGCCAGGCCTCCTATCGCTGCTCTCCCCAGAGTGGCAATGTGGGTATCGTCTCCAGTGACGCTGCGAAGCTTCACGGAGGTTTAAGTTTCACCGGTGGAATGTGGTGCCCGCAGGGGTCGAAAGGAACGGATCATGGAGGCTGATACGCTTCCTCAATCAGACTCGTTTGCCCCAGAGCTCCACTCTGTAAGCTCCAGAGAGCCCCTTGCACATGTGATTGGAAACATGCTTCCTCAGACCTAGAAACCCAAAGAAAACAGACATCTGTACATCCAATTCCCATTTGATTTTTATTAAGGGTGGTGTGTATGTGTGTTTGCGTGTGGTGTGTTGTATCAATTAATCATGATTTGACCTGTAATTTTTCAATGTTATGACGTTGCAAAAGAAAATTCATAATACTTTTAGTCTTCCACTTTTGATACACTATTTAATCAATTACTCAAGTTACTCAGCACTTGGCTAGAAAATGTCTTTTGTTTTGCCCAAACGTGGGTCAATGCAAGTGTTCTGAACAGGAGAAAGGTACGGGATGTTTCAGTAAGCTGAGATGTTTGGTGGGTTGACCGGTCAGGGTTATTGAATATATTTTTTAACTTATAACATGTTCAACTTGTGACATGTTTTTCAAGTCATATACATCTACCATAAATTGAGAAATATAAGTATATATTTGCATGCACACGCTACAGATGGATAGGTATTTGAAAACATAGGTATACACATGAGTGAATATAGGTACTTGCAGAATATAGGTACTTTTGTGTACACGTATGTGAATGCACACAGAAAATATACTTCTGTCTTAGGTAGGGTTTCTGATGCTGTGAAGAGATGCCACACCATGGCAACTCTTACAAAGGAAGACATTTGATTGGGGCTGGCTTATGGTTCGGAGGTTTAGTCCATTATTGTCACGGCGGGGCTGTGGTAGAGACATTTGTTGTGGTGACCTGAAAATCCACTCACAGAAAGCACTTCCTCCCATGCAGCAGCTAGAGTCCTTGTTGATCTGGGTTGCTGAAGGTTTCAGTGAAGCCACCAAGCCCTGGGACCCTCCTATTAGGTGCCCTTCAGTAAAAGCTCCCCTGGGAACATTTCTGCTTAAAATATGGTATGTGGACATTCAAAGGTGCACCCTTAAAACAACTCACCCCAGTGTACGCAGAAGGGTCAGCAAGAAAGGGCTTCCCTTAGTTTTGCTTCAGTTGTGGGCTTCATTCACCTACAAACACTATGTCTCAGACAAAGCATTAGCAAGAACAAAAAGTTACTTTAGGAACCCAGGGGCCCAAATGTGTGGCCTTTTTGAAGGAAAAAAAAATCTGAAATGATGCTTCGGTCAGTTGGGGTTGGTTGTGTGCCAGTGTGTGCTCTGTGGAGAAGTTGCCTCCACCAGCCCAGAACCCAGGTGCTGACAGACACTGAAATGGCACAGGGTGACATGCCACCCCTGAGTTCCAGCCGGGGAAGGTGTCTCTGAATATATGTCATTTCTTCCTGTAGCTCATTTATTTATCTACCCAACCTTCCCAAGGGAACAAGGGAAAAGATTCCGATACTGAAAGAGAAACAACAGAAGAAAGAACTTAAAATATTCCACGTATGGTATGACAACTGTTCATGGAAGAATGCTGGCTTAGGGTTTCATGATCCTGTCAACCAGGTGTGCGCTCTGGCTCGCTAAAGTGAGCTGCACTTGGCGACGAGGTAGAGCAGGCCACAGGCTAGCAGGCTTGGCCTGTGACATTGACAGCACAGGAGAGTCAGCATCTAAAACCCCACTTCGTTGCCGAACTAACCTCCCTCCCCCCACCGTGGGCAGTTTACTTGCTCTTCTGAGCCTTCAGAGAACACAAACATAGTAACGGGAGAGAGCAGTCTGCCTTGATGGGTACACAGAAGCAGCTGCGTCTACCTCAGCAGGGTATGAAATGGCCCTGAACTGTATGCACTGGACCTGCTGGGTTGCCTTTTTTCCCCCTTCTGTGTCGGACTCAATTTCGCTTCCAGGTGGAAGAGACGCCCCTTCTCGCTGCCACTTACTGGTAGCAAGTTGTGGATCACAGCCAGTGCATTTTCCCGACTCTCTGGTGCTGGGATGAGGCCACGTGAGCGGATGGAGGCAAGGAAACACAAGTGAGGCAGATGGGTGCCGTTTCTGGGCTGGACCAGTGTGTCATCTTGGAGCCACTCTGCAGCTCGCTCTTCTCACTGTGCAAGCTTCAAAACCATGCTGTCCAGAAGACAGCTTTGCTTCCTGTAGAAGCAGGCCACCAGATCCACGTGCAAGTTCGTGAAAGCAGCAAAAAAACGTTTCGGTCGTGCTGGAGCGGGACCATTCTGGGGTTAGATTCTCACAGCTCAGCGGACTACTACCTGAGGAACTCTGTTTTCTGGGTTTACACAAGAGCAAATAAGACATTCACCACCAGGGGCATATTGGAGAAGGACCCTCTCTCTGCCATGTCATCCTCCAGGTCAGTGGTTCTCAGCCTTCCTAACGCTGCGATCCGTTAATACAGTTTCTCCTGTTTTGATGCCCCCCCCCAACTATAACATTATTCATTGCTACTGCATAACTGTAATTTTGCTGCTGTTATAAATCATAACGTAACTATCTCATGTGCAGACTATCTGGTTTTTGACTCCACAGGTCGAGAACCTTTCAGGCATTCAGTACTTTGCTGTACTTAAGGGGTCAGCATTTCACTCTTGTCAAATGACACGATCAAAATTATTCTCCACCTGATCCCAGGACTGTAAGCAATGAAATAAAGCCTAGGCGATGCAACTCCCAGGGGAGTTCCTGCCCAGGCAGCTTGCAGGGTGCTGCTGAGTCTTCAGCACCTGGGCAACCCTCGTCCGGCAACGAATTAAGAAGCGACAGAACACGCTCAGTTAGAGAGCCCTGATGCTCACACTGAATTCCAGGACAAAACAAAGAACCCGGAAAGTTTGTTCTAAGACTCACATGGAGAGGCAGTGACTACAGAGGGACCACAACAATCTTGAGATGAATGGGAGAGCAATTCACTTAGTAAGCGACTGGGTGTTGGCAGCCGAACAGACACAAGTATCAACGGTGTGGAACAGTGAGATCAGAAGAGCATGCTATAATCCCAATTGATTTCTGGCTTTTTTTTTTTTTTTGAGCTGTGGGAGGTTGAGCCTCCTGCCATATAACTCTGCTGGTTGGCTTCTAGGCCCTGCCACACGAGAGAAACATCATGCCTGGCTAGCCCGACTGGATTTTAACGAATATGCAAGCACAGTTCACTGGAGAAAAGAAAGGCTTTCTGTAATCAGTACCAGCATCCTAAGTGATGAATCTCGACCTTAGCGTCCTATCATGTATATAAATTAACTTTAAACGGAACATGGACGTACGTTGAGAGAGTAAGCCGTAAAGATTTTGGGGAGGAAAACAAACCTTGTAGAAAATCCCCTGGGCCTAAAGCTTGGGTGGCAGATTTTAAGCTTGCCGTGTAAAATGTAAGCAGGCGAAGGAAAGCATGCTGGGCCCTCCACCAGGGAAAGCCGTTTGTTTGCTCAGTGGAAAGCCGATTCTGCTCCTGAGGATGTGTGAGTGATCTGGTCCCTGTGTCCCCTGTGGCTCTAGGGCTGCTCTGTGTCTCTCAGTCCTTCTGAAGGTGTGGAGCTAGGCCTCAGGTGGATTGCATTTAGAGCTCCCTGGTGTCTAAGGATGCTAAACAGTTTTGTGTATTTGCTTGCTCTCTGTGTGGCTCCTTTACTGAGATGTGCATTCAGGTCTTTTTGTCTATCTCAGGATTATATATTTTTTTAGTACTGAGTCCTGAGAATTCTTTACGTATTCTAGAAAACAGGTTGTCACCAAATAGGCAGTTTGATACAATTTTCCCACTCTATATGTCTTGTCTTTCTATCCTCTTTGTGGGCTCTGTCATTGACCAGGGAGATGTGTGATATTTCAGTACACATGTATAACATGTATGTAGTGTCAACAGGTTGTCTTGAACTATCAACTCCCCCCCCCCCCACATTGCTGTACAACCCAGGAACTGGGAGCCTGGAGCAATTTCAGTGTTAGAGGCAGATACAAGAGCTTATCACTGGGTTTGTAAGCTCGGTCTAGCCAGAACTCGGTGTGCTGTGGCAAGCAGACACCTGCCCTGTGGCCAAGCCAAGCATCCACACACTGTCCCGGAGAGAGCTTTGCCCATGACAACAGGCCCGGTGGAGCTCAGCCATTGGGTATCAGCTAACTAATGGCCAGGCTGCATGAAGCTGGAGACCTTGGTTCTGAAATCACTTGCTTGATTTCTGGTTCCAGCTTTGTGAGTTACAGCGAAGCCAACTTAGTCAAGCTGTCTACTTTCTCAGATTCCCAGCTTTCCCAATGACACATGACATTAATATCTGTGTTTATGGCTATGACGACACCACAAGGTCCTCTAAGGGAAGGGCTTAGAGCACCAGGCACTGTATAAGCACTTGTCACTGTTACTTTTCCCCTGGAGTTTTAATCCTGGAGACCTCTTAGCTTGCTTCAAGAGCACCACCATATGCCATGGAGGGAGGCCTTTTCCCCACATGGGATTGGCCACCAATCCTGCCATTTACCCGGGAGAAAGCAGGCTCCAGCCACACATCTATGCAGACACCTGGAAGCTCCTGGTGTGGGGCCGGTGTGGACAGGTAGAGCTTTCAAGTGTCGTCCATTCTTCTCCTTTAGCCCTTTTTATGGGCTTGAACACAAGCCAAGCCCCTCAGCTCCTTTCCCCATGCTTCAGAAGTGAGACGCTGTAAAGCACCGTGACCCTGGGGTGCAGAGTCACGAGAGCCGGGAAAGGCATCTCACACACCCTTTGATTTTTTTTCCAGGAACACATTTTCCCCTGCCATTGGCCTTGTCTTCTGGAAGAAGGATTAAAAGAAAAAAAAAATCTTGCAAAACTCTCCATGTATCTTTTTGAAGTGGTAAAAATAGAACCAGCTGAGCAAAATCAACTCACAGAGGTGCCATAAATACCCACCCTGCTGTAAAAGCGCAAATCTCTCTGATACAGCAAAGAAGTGAGAGCTACAATGGGAATACGGTGGCCCTCTGACCCCAGGATAAACACTTCTCAGAATCACTTTGTACTCCTGTCTGTCAGAGTTTAGGGGCTGGTCTGGGGCCTGGAAAGAAAGCCTTGCTCAAGCAAGTGCTCCCAGGGGTCTGTGCCAGGATCTGGTCCAAGGCTTCTGCTCATCAGTGTTGCCCAGCACAAAGAATGGAGACTTCATCATCTAGGCGCTCAGCAGGTGGTGGCTCCCTTCCCTGTTTGCACAGCAGTGAGTGGGTGAGGAAGAGTCACAAATCCCAGGCTGGCCTGGGAAGCCTTTATTTACTCCATGGGGTTTGACTGAGGCAGAAACCACAATGGCAATCAGAAAGGGAAAGCCCAGGCAACAGCAATTTAGTTGTGCAGTCACCATTCAGGGACACCTGAGGTGGATGTGGCAGATTCCATTTCTTTCATTCTTTTGTTTTTTAGTTTTAAATTTTAATTTTGGGGATGGGGTTTCTCCGTGTAACAAACTCCGTGTGTCCTGAACTCTCTTTGTAGACCATGCTGACCTCAAACTCACAGAGGTCTGCCTGCCTCTGCATCCTGAGTGCTGGGATTAAAGGCGTGAGCCACCAAGCCTGGCAGGCAGCTAGTTCAGATGTCCTGGTGGCTTTGCAGCTTCTCTTGGAGCAGCTGGAGTGAGAGACGGTGCCATGGTCACTCTCACTAGCACCTATTGCGAAAAGCGGGCAGATCAGCGCACGCTGGATGTCAGACCGGGGGGCTCCGCCTCTCAATGCATGCTTGGAGTCAACTCTGACAGTACCCCCAGAAGGTTGTGCCTCAGTGCCAAGGGTCTGCCGGTCTTGGAGCTGGTGACTGACTAACTACCCCATCCTGGATAAATCATCTCCTCTCTCAAGACTCCAAACACAAAGAAGAAAGACCATCTTAAATTGGCACGGTAGGTAAGTGGGCTATGCACCATCTGCAGACCCGATAGTGTCCAGTGATCTTGTCACTAGTCATCCACCGCATGCTTTATCCTTGAGAGCCCTGGCAAAGTCTTGGAATTGCCCAGTGGAATCTTCTTCCAGCATAATGAAGCTGGGCAGCAGGATGACACTTCTATAATATGTCTGTGCTGATTTATCGGTCCCAGGATGGCTGTCACCTGGCATCAGATACACTTGTTGTTGGATCACTGCTATCCAAGGAAGGGAATCTATTCCGAATAAAGGGTAGCATAGCACTGAGTCCCTGTCACACTATCAAGCCAGATATGGGTTGCAGCCATAGCGTTATGATTTGTCTATTGGCCAAGAGAGTGCATTTAAGGCAGTTAAAGGGACCAGGACTTGTGTTTTTTCATTTAGTCTTAGAAACATAGGGTTAGTTTAAATTGTGTTGCTGTAGGAGTGTGCATTTTATGGATGCAGGTCAATAGAAAGACTTGCTTTGTCAACAGAATTTCTATAGAACGCATCAGCCCAGACACCCCACGAGACCCCCTTAATGCCAACAGCTCACGATCCACTGACTCGGCAGCCCAGACACTGGGGGTTCAGGTGCCAGCTCTACATTTGCCCTCTCAGCATTCAAGCGTCTGGAAATTAGTTCTACCAGCTCAAGTCCTCTCCCTCTGGTTATGGCCACCACTCCTCCCAGGGCCTCAGTGATCAACCGCCATTCCCTAGGTACAAACCAGCTCCTGCCTGGGGAGAAAACTCTGACCCTCTCAGACCTTCCCTGCATGCTGTTACAGCATCCCCACCTCTCTCACCATAGTTCTACCTCCCGCTCCGTCTGGCATGCCCAAGAGGCCAGGAAGTGCCAAGCTGTTAATGTCTGAACCGAAACCCAAGCACTCCTGAGAGTGCTGGAGAGCAGCAGTCACTCAGCTACAGCTTTCCGCCATCAGGGACTGGGCTAAGTACGAATGACCTCTCTCCTGCGTTTGCCCGCATTCCTTGTTGCTATAACCCAATACCTGCCATCGGGCGACTTATGAAAAGAAATTTATTTGTTACCTTGTTGGAGGGCAGGGAGTTGAAGCTTGAGGGGCTGCATGTAGCGAGGACATTCTTGCTAGCAGGTGTTTCCTGTGGCCTCTGGATTACCTGGTGAGGCAGAACAATTACGCCACAGGGGCTGTGCTTGCATGACATAGCCACTTGCTCGCTAACCAACTAATCCCTGTGGGTTATCAATCTCCAAATACTGTTGACAGTTCCAAGGTGTGTGTGAGGCTGGGAAACGGACATACCAGCCTGTAGCATAGACTTGAGCTGATGGCACGAGCCTGGGTGAAGCTTTCCTCCAGAACTCCTTCAGAAGAAGTCGTCACCCTGGAGAGTTCAGGATATCCCACCCCTTCCACCAGAGCCCACTGAGATGATGCTCCCCGCTCCCACATGTCAACAGGTTTCTGTTGTCCAATCACAGTTAGTTTGGTACTCTAAGACTTAGAAAACAGTTACTTGAAATTCACTTAATAAATCGTCCTAGGAACAATAAGAGGAACAGTTATTGAAGAACTTCTTAAAACTTAGACCATCAAGACTGTACCATAGGAGCAAGAATGGTCCTCACCTCCTCCTCGCTTCCAGCTCCCCGTGGAAGAAATCCTACCTGGGGAACTCCCTTACAGATGTATTTGGCTACAAAGGCAGAGAGGGTCTCTCTCCTTCCAGTTCCCAGTGGGCAGCGCCAGTTACACCAAGAAAGGGACAGACTGGGAACCCGTCTCAATCCCCTTCAGCCTGGGTTACACAAGCTTTATTCTGGGTGGATGTGGCTAGGGGAATTAAAACTTGTTTCCCCAGCCAGCTCCCTCTCACAGAGCAGGAACCTCACCCAAGGCAGGCCAATCGTCCTTGCCCGGGCTTGCTCAGTGGGTATCATTTCATTCCCAAAGCAGTGATCCTTGAAGGCAGTGGGAATCAGCCCCGAGCAGGATATCGTATGGCAAGAAGCAAACTCTTGTTTGTTTCCACATCTTGCAGAGTACAGCAGGGTTCTGCGTGGCAGGAGAGGCAGGTAGTCAATACTCTAGTCCACAGTTCTGCGTAGGGCCTGACTTTGGAGAAGTGCAGAAAATGGTCATGCCTATGCGTGCTGTTGAAAGCAATGGAAATGTCTGGGGAGAACCCAAACACTGATGTGGCAGTGCACCGCATTGACTTGGAAGACTCCTGTGGGACCAGCCTGATGGATGAAGTCACATCCATCCCTGGAAGTCTAGAAGTACATCCCAAACTTACCCTTGCTCAGCACAAACCATACAAGGCCACTATTGGTCCCCAGTTGACTTTGTAACCTTGTGAATTTCCTGAACTACAGAAGCAATTTCCACATTAAACAAACATCCATGGCAAAAAATGTGAAAACACAATAGATAAAGTTGCAGAAGAAAAAATTGTCATCAATAAGTGGGTTAACCATAAAATCTGTGGGAAATTATGAGGAGAAACGGAATCTGCATTGTAGGGCTAGGGAGAGAGCAACAGATTCACAGCAGATTTAATCAGACAAATCACTAAACACAGCAAGTGACCATGAAAACTAAGACAAACCAAAGGGGGCACGTGTTATGGAAACAGAATCAGCCACAGTTGGCACAGTCTATTATTCAAAATATATAGGTTAAGCCTAGGCCCATTGGCACTTGTGGGAAGTCCCACATCTCCTGGCAGCTTGTGGGGAAGCAGCAAATGCAGGCTCAGGACTGGACGTGGCTCTGGGTTAGGCTTGCATCATACAGAAAGGTCCACAGTGGCTACTGATGCAGACACAGTGGTCTGACCTGCTCCGAACCAGGGAAAGGTGTGTTTGTGTCTAGAGGGTTCCATATCTTCCCGTGACTTCAGAAAGAGCTGAAGACCAAGGATGGGGCCTGATTGACCCTAGAAAGGCTCTCAGCAGCTGGGAAATTCTGCAGCTCCCAGCAGCTCTAGAAGTAGCTGCGGACCCAGGGCGGGGAGGGGAGAAGATTTGAGTCTGGATGAGGCCCACAGGCATGTGGGGAGTCCGATGACTCACAGAAAAAGCTGCAGAGCCAGGCAGAAGACAGCTGACACAGGACAATATCTGACCACCAGGGGAAAGACTCCAGATAGAAATTCTGGTCCTAAACACCAGCCTCAGTGGGAAAGGACACCTCTAGCCCATGAGGACACTGAGGACACTGAACAATGACAATGCCACCAAAGTAAAAGGAAAAAAAAAAATGGTGATGAGAATGTCAAAGACAAAAACTATTAAAAAAAAAAAAACAAAACCAAAACCCAATTTTAAGAAACGCTAAGAATCAGGAATGTGGGGCTCATACACAGTAGGAAAATGGGCAACAGGGAACAAATGCTAGCCTTTAGCATGCCGACACTGATGCAGCTATTATATTAAAAAATGAAGAGACATACTCTTGGGATAAACTAAGGATAGTATGAAAATATTTCATTAAAACATAAAAGTGGCAACAAAGCTGAGCTGTGAAGAAAAGAAGCAAATGGATGTCCTGGAAATGGAAAGTAAAATAACTAAAAAGAATTATTTCACTAAGAAGAGTTCTATGTACTTAAAATGGCACAATCCAGAATAGCTAAATTGGAAGATAAAGATTAGGCAATCTGAAGAACACAGAGAAAGAGAACAAACAAGAAAGAAAAGCATCAAAAGAAATACAACTGAATTCCTCAAACTATGATATAAGATTATCAGGATAGAAGGATAGGATAGAAGAAGAGAAAAAATAGATATTTAAATGATGGCTGAAAATTACTAAATTTAATGAAAATTGTGATACAGTATATTCAAAAAGTTCAACAAACAAACCAATAAAACATTGAATAAGCACACGTTTGTATTATAGTTGAAAATTTGGAAGTCAAAAATAAAGAGAAAACAAATAGGCAACGGGTCTTTGTGCCTAAACTTATCAGCCCCTTCTGCTCCTATTATAGTCAGGCACGGGCCCCGCAGGCTCTTAGCCACACCCACCACTCCACAGGTACCTGGTACAGACAAGGACTGCCTGTCTTCTTCCTCTCTCTGGCAAATGCTTTGGCTGTGCAGCAGGTCCATCCCAGCCAGGCAGGTAGGAACTCTTCAGCGCTCTCAGCTGTGCCCACTTCCTTCTCCTGAGTGTGCATGGCTGGTGAAGCCAGAGTCTCACTCCCCTGTCCTCAGGGCACACATTTGCTGCTCGGCACAAGTTCTGAAAAGGGCAGTGAGAGGAGGCTGTCCACCCACACCTGAAGCACACCCAGCACTCCACAGGCACCCAGATGGTGTTCACAGAATCCCCAGCTTTGATGCACTCACAGAACACTTTATGATCCCCGAGTCTGAAGGTGAGAAGGCATTACAAACAAAATCGCCTTCCCAGGAGACTGTCACACGTGTTGCACTGACTCCGTGCCCCACCCTTCATGAGCTATCACCTTCAGCTACCTTATCCTCCATGAATCAACACCAGCTCTTTCTTTAACTGAACTCTCAGCAGTAACGCTGAACTCAGTCAAACTCACGCAGCAATGGGGAATATCAAACACAGAACAAATGCTCCCTTGGCTCAGGTGTGACAGAAAGTCTTAACAAAGTTGTTCCAGATGGCAAACCCAAAGGGAAAACACTGGTGACAGGAAAAGTCAAGGCCAAAAGCTTCCTCCAGAATTTGACATTCTTGTACAAATGGCCACTAATGACAGTGATTCACATAACATTCCAGATGAATTCAAAAGAATGATTCAAATATGTTCAAAAATGCTAAAAAAGATGCTAATAAATGCTTGTATGAATTCAAAGACTATATGAACAGTCTGAATCAATTCCAAGAAAACACAAATGGCTAAGTGATTCAAGGAAGTCAAGTCAGGATACAAAAATAGAGTTCAACAAAGATATAGAAAGATACTGTAAAATTATGAAAAAACTAGTGGAAAAAAAAGAAAACCAAATAAAAACCTCAGTGAAAACCTTGTCAGCTAAAAGGATCATTTGTAGGACAAACTATCAGGCTTGAGGATGAGTAGATCATTCAGTTAAAATAAATGACAATATTTTTAAAACATGAGAAAAGCATAAGAGACCATTGGGATACCGTGAAAAGACTAAATTTACAAGTTACAGATAGAGAAGGAGACATGGGCAATATGTCAGTAAAACAACAGAAGAAAATTTCCCTAATCTAGGAAGATGTACCACAAAGAACATCAAACAAACAGGTCCAGAAAAGAAACTTTCCATACCACGTTACAGTTAAAACATTAAAGATACAAAACTAAGAAAGGACATTGATACTCCCAGGAGAGCCCAAGTCACGTCTAAAGGCAGGCCCAGCAGAAAAATGGTTGATTTCTGAACAGAAACTAAAATCCACATGAGCCAGAGCAATGTGTTTTATGTTCTGAAAGAACACAGACGCCAACATGGACTACCCTGCCATACCATCCATCGTAACAAGGGGATGAAGAAAAAGCTTGGGATGTTCAAGATGCTTAGAATAAATTGTGGATTAGTGCTTGGCCCTAAACAGGATATTGATACCACCCTCTCTTAGATTTAGTAAATATTGCCGAAGATAAAAAGATAAAAGACCCAGAGGACAGGAAGAAAAGATTAGAAATGCCATCTTCAGCATGATACAGCCATTGCACACCTGATCTCAGAGCAGGTGAGGTTGCCTGCCCTGGGCCTACATACGACTGGGCCTGTCAACAGCCAATCAAGGATCCAAGAAGGGGCTCCTGGGACTCTATCTGTCGTTGCTCAACTATTTGCAACTGATGTATTCTGGGATAGGAATAGTCATTGCTTTCAGTTAAGAATCAAACAATGGACCCTCCAGACTCCAGTGGACAGTTCCAAAACCACAGCCACACAAGTGGTGGTTAGAGACAGAGGGTCACAAAACAAAACAAAACAAAACAAAAAGAGATGATTGTGGGAAAACAAACTGTAGGAATGTGGAAGGGATGTCAGGAGCAGTGGGGAGAAAAGAAGGGGGTAAAAACAGGCCAAAAGTAAGCAGAATGCGCTATAAACATGTATGAATTTATCAAAGAGCAAACTTCACCAGCAAAAACATTTTTGAAAAGAATGCTTGGGTGAGAATAACAGTGGAGTTCCTGCCAGAAAATAAATGAGACAGAAACACTGTGGAGTGGATCGAGGAGGCAGTGCAGTGTGCCAACGCTAACCATAAAGCACGAGGAGCTGAGTTCAATACCCAGAACCCATGTAAAAGAGCCAGGCTTAGTGCCATGTGTCTGTGATCCCAGCTCTCAGGGGGCAGAGTCGGGTCTATCTCTGAGCTGGAGGTCATCCTGGTCTACATAGTAAGTATCAGGATCGCCAGGATTAAACAGTGAGAACCTGTCTTAAAAACAAGACAAAATAAAAAAATTATCACATATCAAACAGTATTAAAACCATATTTCAAAAATGTAATTTTAAAAAGATATTTTACAGAAATGAAATAGAGCTTATTGCTGGAGGAATTATAAGGGCATCTTCAGACCAAAAGTGAGTGAGCGCAGACACCAAGTAGATCCCACAGTTATAAAAACCAAATACGGTTTCCATCTTGCACCAAGCCGAGAGCTTTCCAGACATAGTGGACTGTGACCTTAGTAGCAGCGTCTTCCTACAGTTACTTAAAAAAGAAATCAGGGAGGAACAAAATTAAATTGAGAAAAAAATACAATAGAGGTGGATTTCAAATCCACAGCAATAAACAAAAAAAATTAAAACAGTAAATAAAACTTGAACAAATTCTTCAGATATATGCATGGCCACTTTTTCTCTTTCAGCTTCTTTTTAAAAATTAAAACAAATCCAAATAACTAGAGCTGTGGATTATTGCATTTGTTATCTACAAACATGTAAAATGCACAATAATCATCACAGGAAAATACCCACTATGAGACAATATGGCTGGGTAGGAGTAAAGGTTCTTTATATCACTGGAATTTAATAATTATTAACAGACCATGATAAATCATGTATATACAATTTAGAAAACAATTCAAAGAAAAAGTGAAATATATATTATAAAATAAATGATATAATTATATTAAGTAATATGAAAATATGATCAAAAATAGCATGTGGCACAAAAGAGAACAAACAAAACAGCAAAGGTAAACCTAACCCTGTCATCAACCTAATATTAAACAATTGATTAAATAATATAGCCAAAAAGAAGAACTTGGAAAACATCACTGATTAACAACAACAACAAAATTGGTATTACTCTTTCGACTAGTCACGCTTGGATTCAGTCACCTAAACAAATAGGAAGTTAAAAAAAATATAATCAGAGAAGACAAGCCTAAAATTAAATCTAGAAATACTGGAGATAAAGGTCATGCTTAAAAAGTATTCATTATCTTTGGGGGAAGATATCACAAATACAAACATAGACACATCCAACAAGAGAGCCAAAAATAAATACATACATAAATAAAGAAAGCAGAACTTGAGCAAATCTAAAGAGAAGTGGGCAATTTAAACATAACAATCTAAGACTTTAACGCCCCACTTGGAATAAGAAGTGGAGCCATGCATCAGGTGATGAACAAAGAACACAGAAGATGAAAACAACTGTTAAATAACTGGTTTCTACAGACAACTATAAAACACTATTGCCCAGGAGTGCTGAGTGCACAGTTTTCTCAAGTTCACACGCAACAGTCTCCTCATGTGGGGCCCTAAAACCAACCTCAATATATATATATATATATATATATATATATATATATATATATATATATATAATTTAAATCATATTAAATTTTCTCTAAAACCACAGTGTAACAGAATTAGAAATCAACAAGAGACAGAAACTTGGGAGAATTTCAAATAAGTGAAATTAACACACGCTTAAGTGACCAATGGGTCAAAGACAACTTCACGAGGGATGTTAGGGAAGTTCGGAGCTAGCAAGTCCTTGTACGACGGGATGGTTCTGTTACAGTCTTGTTGAGGACACGAGTCCCATTCCAGGGAAAAACCCATCTATAGGAGAGAAAGAAGTCTCCCCAGGGTTTTACTGCTGCTGCTGGTACGTGCTACTGACTTGAGCAGCAAAGAGGGAGCAATCTGCAGGCAGCTCAGTCAGCTCTGTGGATGTGGAAGACAGGAACGCACCTCCTCCCGTAGTCTCTCTTGCCATTGGCTTGGCTCTACACAGCATTGCGTGTTTTCTAGGCCACCAACATGGGCTCATTCCTTCTGCCATTAATTCAATGAAAACGGGTCTCCTGTGGCTTTCCTCAGGGCAAGCTACATCTTTGGTCCTTAGTAGGAAACAATGCATCTTTCCTTTGGTGAGTGGATACAGATAAGCCTATCTGGGTGTGGACCACACAGTAGGTAGCTTTGGGTGTTGGCCATCTTTGAGGTAGCACAGCTGTACAGGCATTCATTCCCCTTTGCACACCCACCACCTACTGTTTTTCTCAACAGCTCTAAGCTGTTCAGTAGCAGGGATAGATGGTGAACCCACTTGGTAGGGGGAGAGGCTAGGGCCCACAGCCCAGACTGTCTCTAAATTATATGACTAGTTAATGCTAAAATCAGCATAAAACTCTACTCTCCTGGGACCAAACTTTGGGCTCTTTCCTGTATACTTACATGTTGAGATATGGAGGACACTTTGATCTTCAGAAGACCGAGGCAGGACTCAGGGAGGGATATTGGATGTTGGATCAGAGGAGCTTTATAAATCAGTAGTTCTGCACAAGTTGTTCATTAAGACCACCAAGGCAGTGAAAAGGATTAAAAGTAAAAATAAGGTCCTAAGTAGAAATTTCTGAAAAGAATATGCACAAATAGCCGGCAGGCATACCAAGGAAAAAATCAGCATCAGAAACTGTCAACACAATGCTAGTCAAGACCACAAGGAGATGCCACCTGCCCTAGTAAAATGACTGTTTCTTAGAAAGACAAAAGATAAGTCCTGGTAAGGATGTGGGGAAAAGAAACTCTTACACAGATTATAGAGACATAAATTAGTGCAACAGTTACAGAAGCCAGAATAGAGATTCCTCAAGTATTGGGTGTTCTAGAAACCTTTCTACTCTGTGCGTATGTATGATATCTATATATATATATATCTATCATCTATATCTATATCTATATCTATGTTTATATCTATCTATATCTTTTCAAAGAAGATGAACATTAGAAAACAGACAGACATCTACACTCTTGTTTTTATTGTGGGACCAATTACAATGGCTAAGAAAAAGTAGACTAAGTGTTTATCAACAGATGAATAAAGAAAAAAAAAAACGGTACCCCTCTACCATGAATATTATTCAGCTGTAGAAAAGAAGGGAACCCTGTTTTTACAGAACCACAGATGAGCTGGAGACCGTAATGTTAAGTGAACCAAGACAATGAAGCATGGGAAGACAAATGGCCCTGGTCTCACCTCACTTATATGTAGACTCTAAAGTGTGGATCTCAGAACCTGAGAGTATATTGTTGTTTGCCAGAGACCAGGGAAAGGGGGGCGGGGCATGTAGGAGAGTTGACCACTGCCCTGCCTGCCCTCCTCTTGGCTCTACTCAGTAGCTCTCAGCTCATGTGCTCCAGTTGGACCATGTGAGCATCTGAACCAGTGGTTTCTTATTCAGAAGGATGTGTGTGAATGCCTTGACCTCGGAAGGGCAACTAATGACACTTTGGCACTACGAAGAGCATGGCAAACTCCAGAAGGGACTCCAGAAGATGGAGGACAAAGAGACTCTGGGTTCAAAACAGCAAAGCTAAGAACTTAGATGTGCCCATGTTGAGCCCTACAGCCTTGAGGGTGTAGTGAAGGGAAAGTGGCTGAGCTCGCTGAGGGAGTGGCTCCTGGGAAACCCAGTACAGGGCATCTCTAAGGCAGAGGAATGGATGGACAGTGAACCCTTCCACACACAGTGCCAGGGAAGGGAAAAGAACTGAGCTGGGGTCTCCTAGTCTTATTTGTACACAGAATATTATATACAGCGTTTCTCATGTCTCACTATGAGGTAAATAATCTATGGTCAAAACCAACTCTCTAGTTGCATCAAGACTTCTAATTTGTTATTTTAAACAGCTGTCAACTTTGTAATTAGATTCTTCTAATACCTAATAAAGGCAGAATTAGGCTCTGAAAACAATTGCCCACATTTGTAGAATCTTCACGCTTAATCTCATTTAACAATTAACAACTGTGACACTTAGGAAAAAATGACTTCTTTGTGATCAAACAGAGGGTAAAAAACTGAGGTTTGAACCCAAATTCAGTTTCTTCCCCCAACCTCCTTAAGGACCATAGAAAACATGTTCCTCCTCCAGGATACTGCTCAGCATTCAGTGTGAGCTTGTGGGCTTGGGCCCTGGTCTCTACTTTGGGCCCACCATGTCCTTCTAGCCAACAAGACAAGCAGATGATCACTGCTTACTTGTTCCAAATGCTCAGAGAAGGGCCCCAGAGGGCTGGAAGCTCTAGTCTTCTTTCTGATTTGTGTAAAAATTTTCAGAGCTCCTGTTCACTGCAACATGAGGTCTCATAGTGCCAATCTGAAGTCCCACGTCTGCTGTGAAGACCGTGAACAATGATTCACACAGTGGGGACACAGTAGACGCTCACTAATGGCACTGCAGAGAGTAGTTTGTCAACTCGAGTTGAGAGCAAGGGGAATTGCGTCATTTCTTGTGAAGAGCGCAATGGTAGGTTTGTATTATCAATCAGGTGTTTGCAGAGCAAAGCCGCTGAGGAGCTTAGTCAGGGGCCAAGCCTGAAGGTGCTTCTCTGGCCCTGTGCCCTGTCAGGCTGCAGAGGGCCATTTGAAGTGAACCCAGGACTGTGAACATGGACACACGCTGGGGGATGTCCTCTGTGGTGGAACAAGCCCGTTGTGGTGAACAAGCCCATTACGGTGACGAAGCCCCCCAGGCCCCGTTCCACCCAGAGCGGTTCATCAGGAACAGAACACGACGAGTTCATTTGAATGGCAGCTAATGGCAAACACATGTGCTGGCGAAGAGGGGCCCAAAGCTCTGTCTGCGAAAGCGCGGTTATGTTCTGTCAGCCCGGAGCCCTGTTTTCACTTTGTGCTTCAGTCCTCCACATGCCAGCGAGACAGAAGATGGCCAACAGGAAACAGGGCACGGCCAGAGAATGTGTTTATGCTTCTGCTGCACTAATACGCCCCCGGCAGGATGAAATCAAGGCCTGTGGAAAGAGAAAGGGGCTCGACCAGGCTCTTGAAGCCCATCCGACCTGTGCCAACCTGTGGAATGCTTGGAACAGGTTCTTCCAGAAGGTTCTGCTGTAACGCAAGGAGACTAAAGTGAACATTGTTTCCTGAGCTGGTCTCTAGATGCTGTGATCAATTGTGTGTGTGCACATGTATGCACATTCATTCACACACGTGCGCACACATGCACGGACACACACACTTTCATAATATCAGTCACTTCTACCAGAGCAGTAGAGATTTGGGCTTGCTGTTTATTTTTGATTTGACACTTGTTTTGTTTGTTTGTTTGTTTTTTGACAGTCTCCAAAGTAATGTTGAGTGATTGGTGAGATGAAAAGAGTATGGATGTTAGTGACGCCACAGGCACAGACAGAAGAGGGGGAACTCTAAGTGCCTCTTCCTAAAATTCTGTCTGATTTGATCAGATGAAAATCCACAAATGTTGCAGTTTTGTGTCTATGCAGACTGACAGCAAGGGAATCGCAAATGTTTAAAGTCAGGCGCTTCCAAAAATTTCAGGAAGGGGTTTGGCTACCACATGCTGCGGATTTGGGATTTAGATTAAATAAAACTAAGCTGACTTTGGTACGAAAATCTACTTCATTAAGACTGACAAACATCCTAGAGTTAGAGCTCTTGGCTGTGTGTCATTGAAGGATCAAAGGAGGAAAAGAAAATAAATCACTAAGGGAATCCCCATGTCTACCTATTTCTAAGGTGTATGACTGGCCCGGGTCACAAACTCGCCTATCTTCTTGGCCTGGGGGCCTTTGTCAAGTGTTTTTTTTCCCACATCATAACTTATATGAATTCTCATTTAGTCTGCATTACTTTCCTTTTTAACACATTAAAAACTGTAGTCATCTCAAAGATGTCCAAGGATTGTAGCAAAGCAGGGAGCGTTCTGATCTGGATTAGAAATTTATGCGGCTTTTAGGTAAGGAAAAATAAAAACAGAACCTATAATAGGGTGTGTCAAATATTCAGTTCCAAGTGGATTAAAGAGCTAAATATGTGAATCTAGAGAAAGTATTTGGAGCTAAGGAAGGGGGAAAAAAAAGAGGTTTTTATAATTAAGAAAGTATTTAATGTTGTGTGTGTCTGTGTATTTGTGTGTATGTGCTTGCCTGCGTGTGTGTGTGTGTGTGTGTGTGTGTGTTGTATTTGTTCATGCAGTTGTCCTCAGAGTCCAGAAGAAGGCTTTGGGTCCCCTGGAACAGGAGTTACAGGCATCTATTAGCCATCCAATGTGGATGCTGGGATCTGAACTTGGATACTCTGGGAAAGTAGCAAGCTCTCTTTCCAGCCCAGAAGAGTTTTTTTCAGATCATCCTAGCATCACAAAGTATTAAAAAAAAATAATAATGTATTTAACTTACCTGCACTGTAATTGAAAGCAGGTTGGATATCTGTCTATGGTAAAAAGCACAAACAAGCAAAACTACCACAATCGACAATAACAGATTCACCCCAGACAGGTTTAAAGGAAACAAAATTCTCAAACAATGAGCATTTTAGTCCTCTGGAGAGTGACTTCAGCCTGGCAGTGGTGGCGCATGCCTTTGATCCCAGCACTCGGGGAGCAAGCAGATCTCTGAAAATTTAAGTTTAAGGCTGGCAAAACCCTGTCTTGAAAACAAACAAACAGACAAAAACAGAGCATGGAGGAGGGGAGACTGAGACTTACAGCAAATATGCATGACTTTCCACTGAAAACTTAAGCACAAACGGTGGCCCCTGCAGCCGGCAGCTGCCTGGGGCTGCTCAGTGTGTGTGGACTTAGCAGAGCAGTGCTAGCTTCGAACACCAGAAGCCTTGATGCTGTCAGGGAGGGGGCGGGTGTTAACTAGATTTGAGGGTGTAAAGGAATGGCTGATGGTGTCTTTAACTAGAATAAAAATCTAAATGGAAAAGGGGTGGCCCATAACAGGGTTAGCTTGACATCCTAAGTCCTGGGGGCAATTCCTAGAAGAACAGGCTGGAATTTCAGGGAGATGTTTTGGCAATTAGAAAGCCCTAGAAGACTGTCCCGGGCTCAGCATGCACCCATGTAAAACCAGAAATGCTGTGCGCAGATGGGAGACGCCAGAGAGCTCGGGGGAAGTCCAAGCCAGGGTCATTCTGATGACTTCCTTTTCCCCACATCCATCCACAGAGGTTGGAAGGCCTAC
This sequence comes from Meriones unguiculatus, assembly GCF_030254825.1. Taxonomy (NCBI): domain Eukaryota; kingdom Metazoa; phylum Chordata; class Mammalia; order Rodentia; family Muridae; genus Meriones; species Meriones unguiculatus. The sequence continues at coordinate 107,794,340 of NC_083353.1, forward strand.
CATCTCTGACTTTCCTTAGTATCCAGAAAGGGGGACAAGCCATACCAAACAGCAGGAGCCACATGATGTCAGGGGTTCAGTCTACAGAAAATTCCAGACAGGCTAATAACTGCAGAGACGCTCAAAACAGAAAACTTCATAGCTCTTTTGACATACCATTTAAACATTCCAGTACCCAATAACAAAATAAGTATAAGATGTTAAGAGGGAGACAAAAGAACCTACGTTTATAAAATGTATAAAAGCAGCGAACGGAAACAGAACACGAGTACTGTAAGATGCTACTTTGAGCACATAAATACTTTAATTTTATGTTAAAAGATTCAAGATCGTGCTTAAAGAGGTAAAGGAAAATGTAAAGGCAGTAATCTCACAGATACTGTATCTTTATAAGTAAGTAAATCAGAAAAAGAAACAGGTGCCAATCATAATGGCTAAGTTGAAAATCTCACTAAAATATTCCAAAATGTGTTCAAAACAAAGTCAATGATTTGTTCATAATTATTATGTTCTGTAAAATGAAGGAGAAAACTAAGGTAGGAAAAGGAAGTGCCTGGTAGTCTATGGGACAGCTTTAAGCTCCCCCTCCGGGCTTCTATAGAATCCTTCACACTGTTGGAGAAGAAAGGCGTCTACCATCCCAGTGTATCACCCCAATGACAGCGACCAGGCACAGCTGACAGCCCTGGATGACTTACATGGAATTCCTGCAGCCCCAGTGGTTTTTACAAAGGTTTTATCATTCATCACAAATAACCTTACACCAAAGGCATGCTCTGTCGGAATCCTTTCAAAGGAGCTTCTGCCTGCCTCTGTTTTCTTCTCTGTCTGGGTTTCTCAAGGTCAAAGCACATTGAAGCACCGATGTGCTGTTTATGGTTTGGACATGGCTGTCCATTTCTGGGCCAGTTAGGAGAGAGAATGGAAACTGTCTACCTTATCAAAGGGACCATCTAACTCAGAAATTTGATGAGGATGTGGACAGGAAAAGGCACCACAGAAGAAGGGAGACTTTGTCTTTCTGTCCTTCCTAATTGGCATGTGTCTTTTTTTTTTTTTTTTGGCTTTATTACAGTGTTCGCCTTTCTAAACTCTTACATCACCAGAAGGAAAAGAAAACATTTAAAACACTAATATATTTTTTAAATACACAGATTCCATTTCTCAATGAAATGAATAAAAGTATATATTATATTGAGATACTGAATTACTATCTTATATTGGAGCTAAAAGTTGTTTCTAAAGATAAAATATTTTTGGCATATTATGGAAGAAAGCATCAAATCAACTTTACTGCAGTTTGTTAAGATTAAATTTCTTTTCCCAAATGGAGCTTCCTTTGAATGTGTACTACACTTAGGCTTGTATTTTAATAAAATGCCTTTTCACGGCTCTAAGACCGACAGAAGTATTTTAAAGTTCAATGACACCAAATATTGGCAAACAAAGATTGAGATGGGAATCCTCCTATAATAGCTAGAGCTGTTAGAACTTCTTGGGGAACTCCAGTAGCAAGTACTCAGCATGAAAATAGACTCAGCTCTCAGAGCCTGCCAGTCCCTGCCCGGGTTATGCGCTTGCAGAGACACCTGTGTCTAGAAAACACGAGCGCCGGTGGTCCTGAAAGCACTGTATTCAAAGCGTTCAGCAGCCAGAGAAGCTGTTATCCGTTCTGAGGTCACACTCCCCAGCAGTGAGACTAATGGCTCAGACCTGCAGTTATCAATCAGCCTGAGGGCGCAACTGCAGGAGGGTGTGTGCAAGTTAAGAGTTGACGTTCTGGAGATAGGCCCACCTCTGTGGGAAACCATGAACAAGTAAAGCAAATGGCAACTGCATCCCAGAGATGTAGCTACCACCAACAAAGGGAAGCCGTGCACTAAGCATGGAGGCACAACACAGGCGATATTGCAAGCATTTTATTCATCAACCTGGATGGCTAAGGCACTTTTTATTAATCTTTTTAACTTTCTGTAGACATGAAATAAATCGTAAAAATATTTTTAAAATTTCTTAATCTGGTAACATTAGAAAAGAAATGAAATAGTGCCACTTCCAAATATTAACAAACTTAATTCTGTACAAAACTGAAAGCATTGAGAAACCCCAAATTATTTTTTAAACTTTTATTGCATGTATTTATTACACATGACATTGTGTTATGGATAGGTCATGTCCATATGAATATGTATTGTACTCTGAGTATATTCCCCTCTCCACCCAACTACTATTCTTTTTGCTCTCCTCCCATCAGTCCTAGATAGTTTTGTTTTTATTTTCATGTCATATATATATATATATATATATATATATATTCACATATTCATGATTTTATTTTTCTATGTAAAATATAGGAACCACATATGAGAAAAATTGTATTTTTCTTAGACTGGCTTTTGCTTAATCTGATTATGTCCATTCATCCATTTTTTTTCCTGGAAACGACAGACTTTTTTTTTTTAATGGCTGAAAACGTCCATTCTGTACCAGCCATACACTTTCTCAAACCATCCCTCTGTTGATGAACTGCAAATATCTTTGTGATATGCTGACTTGCAGTCAGTCCTTCAAGTCAATACCCAGCTATAGGTGGGCCACAGGGCAGACCTACTTCTATTTTTCTGAGACCCCCTCCACTCTGAGTCCTCACCGGCAGTGCCTCGAGGTTCCCCTCTTGTCATCTTCTCCTGTGTCTGTTACAGTTTTGTTTTGTGTTTTGTTTCTTTTTATGACTGATGTTCTGACTCCCTGGGGACAGAATCTCAATATAGTTTTAACTGGGAGACCTCTGACAGAGAGTGAGTTTGAACTTTTTACTATGTATTTAATGGCCCATTGTGTCCTCATTTGAGAACTGTTCATTTCACTACACCACTTACTGATTGGACTGTTTGGTATCTTGTTTCATTTTTCTGTGGGTTCTCCTTGCTGTTGATTTCTATTGTTGCTGCTGTTCTTTGTATATACCAGGCATTAAGCCTCTGTCAGACACACAACTGGCAAAGATCTTCTTCTTTCTGTATCATTTTACCTAATTAAGTGTTCAGAGGTTTGTTGATTGCCTTAGACCCCCTTGTCAGTTGTTGGCGTTATTTCACCACTTGACTAGCATGACAGGAGTCCTCAGGAGGAAGTCCTTCCATATGTCAATGTTTTGAACTATTTTCTACGCTTCTTTTCTTTAACAGTTTCAGAATTTCAGAGCTCACATTAGGGTCTTTGATTCGTTAGCAGTTGAATTTCTATAGAGGTTGAGAGACGGGGATCAGTCTTCCACCCGTGGCTATCCAGTTCTCCCAGCCTCATCTGTGGAAGAAGCCATGTTTTCTTCTGTGCATATTTCAGCATCTTCGTAAAAACTCAGGGGTTGCAGCTGCCTGGGCTCATATCTGACTCTGTATCTACGAGTCTTTCATTCCACGCTTTTAAAAAAAAATCTGTAGTAGTAAAAATTGAAATCAGGTTTTAGGCTCCCTCCAGCACTGTTCTTGCTTGCGATTGTTCTGGCTCTAAGGGGCCTTTTGAGCTTCCACATGAATTATAAGATTATTTCTGTGAAGAAGGGCATTGCAATTTTGATGGGGATTGGGTTGGATCTGGGGATCACATCTGATAATGTTGCTATTTTTACAGTATTAATCTCTCTCATCTTGAGGATGGGAGGTCCTTCCATCTTCTAGAATCTTCGGGGTTGCAAAGTTTTCATTCAATGGCCTTTCATGTACTTAGGTTTACTTTATATTTTGGGGTGACTGTGAATGGATTTATTTCCCTGTTTTTGCTAGTTTGTTTGTTTTCCTAGGCGTGGAGAAACTCAAACTTAAAAAAAGAAAAAAGAAAAAAGAAAGAAAAAGAAAAGAAAAGAAAGAAAGCCAGCAAGTAATTTCTGTCCCAGGGGGCGCCAAACTCCAGCGAACCCTGCCTGCTCTCGAGACTGCAACTGATAGGCACCTCCTTTCCCTTTCAGGACAAGAACTCCAAAGCTTCTCTGAGAACTTTGGAATACTGGTATTTTTATTTAAAATTCCCCGTTTGAATATGGCTTTTCAATATACCATTGCAGCATCATTTATGACTTCATTAACCAATGGATGGAGTGCTGAGAACAACACGCTAAAAATCAGACGCTTTGAAACAGAATCCAGTGCAATAAATAATCACAATGGAGAGGAAGTCTTGATATGACATTATCAAATCACTATGTTTCAAAATATTAGAGATAAATAGGAGACAAGACCTAGCATGAGCATACCATCTGGCTTACCAAAGAGAATATTGCATCAGCGTTCATTTCAGCAACAATATGACACATACTGATAAATGCCACATACCTTCCCCGCCCTATTAAGTGACACTGAGCCATAAGATGAGCCAACTAGGGGATAAATGGGCGGAATGGGGCAGCTGCTAAGCACATTGGACAGGGTAAGCAGTCTCTACTCCCTCCTTTCTCCCTCCATGCTGCTTACATGGAGGATTTGAGAAGTTAGTCTGAAGGAGGATTTCCTGTAGGGCTTGGGCACTGTAGTTCTTTATGTAAGGAGATATCAGAGGTGCCAACTGCTACCCCGATTTTAACTGCTTGCTCTGGTATGGACAAGGTGCCCTGCCAGAGAGTTTCCCACGAAAGACCAGAGATTAACTCAGTGAAAATCACCCAGTCAGCTCTTCGGATTGCAGGCAGTTGTAGTCGGTTTGTGTAAAAGGGCCCATTTTAGTATTTCGTGATTTGGAAACAGAACATCAGGCTGCCTTTAAACAGCTGCATCCTGCCCACTTTGTACTTCTTTAGAAAAAAAAAATACCAAGAATTACTGCATGCAATGAAACCGATGGTGTGTTGAACTAATTTGAACACTGGCTCACTCCTTCACATGTGCAGAAACTAGTGTTCCGTTAGGAGACCAGATCTGTTTATCACACAGCACCAGCCACACCCTGTCACTAGCCGGTGACTTTATGTGTGAGATGGCTCTGACGCTCTCAGAACGGGAGCCCTGCCTCTGATTCCTTGAATCGTGCTGAAGGAGACAGATGGTAGACCCCAATCACAGTTTCTTTACCTAATGAAGGGGACCAAATACATCTTTGTGCTGTCTGCGTTTAATAAATATGAAGGCCATTTAGTACATCATGGGAACGAAGTCTGTGAAGCCTTAATGAAAATAAAGTGCCTAACAGGAAAAGAAGGTGCAATATATTTTGGGCTCTCGTGTGGTCATGAGGATAGATCCTCCCCAAGAGAGCATAACAGAGGAACATTGTGGTTGCAGATGTGGAATGGATGTAGCTTCTAGCTGCATATTTTCTCTGGCTTTGTCCATGTGAAACACAGATGTTTTACAAATCATCTTTCTATTAAGGCTGTGATAACCCGGCACAGTTCGAAACTGGTCCCGTGTTTTCAATTAGGTTGTTTCCATTGTATAGCACTGTGGACAGAACTGGCTTTGGAAGTCACTTTCTAACAGATTTTCCCAGAGTGCCCGATCCAGTAGCCTCTGGAAATGAGGAGGCAGGCAGAGGGCTTACACTGCATGTGAGGGTCTCCTCACACCCGACCACCGAAGAGATGTGACAAGGGTGCTTTCAGGAAAAGCAGAAGATCAAGGGGCAAGTTCAAGACCCTGGTCTCGTCAGTCAACAAGGCTGGCTCCCCCAGACCCAGCTACAAAGAGCTTGCGTTAGCACAGCTACCACTCTGGTTCCTAGGACTATGGCTTAAACGAGTTTTCCAGGGATTATCCGGAAATAGTGGCCTGGAGATAGTGTCTCTGTCTCCTAGGAAACTGTTGATGTTACATGAGGCACAGCCGCAGAATGAGCTCGGTTGCGGGTTGTTTATGTCTGTCCTGAGGTGCTTACCACTGCTTCCTGACGCCTCCCCGTTGGGTCCTTAGTGCTCGGACTGAAGTTACTCCCTCTAGATGGGATTGTCTCTGTTACTCTCAACAGACAAGCATAGATTTGGCTGCAGTGACTGGATCGGACCACAGGAATGGAATCTTGTATACAGCACTATTCCAGTAACACAATAATCCCAAACCTGTCTTTGGAATTACTCCACTGATTACAAGAGGAGTCTAGCCAACAGGATGGTACAGGTTTAATACTCTTTATGGAGCTGCTTGGAACAGAACTCTTTCGGATTTTGGAGACTTTTAACTTGTGGAATATCCGCAAAAAATTTCACACGTTGAAAATTTTTTCATATGAACATCTGAAGTGTTCCAAAACCCCAAACCATTTGGGAGTCATGACAGTCTTCACCAAGATTCAGGATGTTGAGCGGTTGAGATTTTATGCTATCAGACCAGGCAATGCTTGTTTGAGTTGTTTGAGTTAAGCCTGTACTGCACTTGCAGGCTTAACTCCAGTCTGAGCAGATGGGCAACCTGGTGGTGCAGCCTCCTTTGTATCGATTTTTCACAACTGCCTGCAAGACCACAAAGATGTAATCACCCAAGGATACACACATGCCCACACTTGCCTCTGACTCCAGGGAAAGTAAGTATCTAGCATCATTCTACATCTTTAAAAAAAAAAAAATCCTCACTGTGTCTTGGGCTCAACTCTGGGCTTTTTTGTCTTGGCATCTACATCCAGGTTAAGAATGATTTTCACTTTACCCCAAAGCTAGGCCTTTCCCAAGCACAGGGGAAAATTCCCACCAGAGCCTGAGGAAGCAGGAAATGAGTGTCTCAAAGGCATTTCTAGGCTCTGTTCATTAACATCTTAGAAGCCTTACTGCTGGTTTCTCACACTTGTATACCCCCAGGATTAAACTGATGTTCAAAATAGAATCAGACATTTGCTCAGCATCATAAAGTCGTTGGCCAGAGAAAGTGATTTTGGTTCTATATCAAGTGGGGTTGCAGCCCTGCTTTGCTACATGCCTTACATAAATCTCACTCAATTACCCATGTGATCTCTTCATCAGTGAAAGGTCACGAACCCACAATATTTAAGATAGTGGCCACGACATCATCTTCTCCAGATCACTCATTTTCTAGAGGGGTTTGTGGTCCAAGGAGCTCCCATGGTCTGGGAATGTTCACAGAGCGGCAGAACAGACTGCAGACCAGGAACGCAAGCCCAGGAACTCAGAGCCCAGGCCTCCGAGTTGTTTAGGCATCTCCACTCATACTCATCTTCACCTTTATTTTGCAGGGGAAGAAAAAATAGCAACAGAATGAATAGTGCCAAAAGACTATTCCTTCAGGGGAACTTTTGTTTCTACAAAGTGATAAGCGTATCAGTTTGCAACAGGCATCTGACATTTAGAGGGCTTAAATATCCAGTGAGCTTATTAAAGAGAACACTCAGTTTGGGAGGTTTTTTACCCCCCTAATAAAAATTTATCTTACAAACAGGAAATTAAAAATTTCTGACCAATTCAGCGGCCCCAAGCCCAGACAGACTGTGCTCATAAGATGATGTGAGAAAATGAGGGCTTTGGGGGCAAAGCACGAAGTGCTTCCCAGATTTGAAGATGCAACTGGTAATGTTAGTTAGACTCATGTTAAAAACCGTGCCATGTCCCATGCATGAATAGCGTGGATCTCCTTTCTTCTCTGCGTGCCAAGTTGGATATTCCTTTGGACATATGGTAAACAAACAAACCAATAGGACTTGAAGACGATCTGGGAGAACTTACAGCTCCTGCGTTAGAGGTAACTGGCAAGCTATTTTAAAAGGGGAAAAAATGATATCCATGCCAGGCATCATCTTACCCATGAGCCTCTGCTGTAGAGATCTTCCCAAGCTCACTCCAGTGAAGTTCACGTGGAGCCACCAGCGTGGACAGCTACCAAGTGACCACACTCTCTTTGCTCAATAAATCCTGATTTACACTTACACCGAGCCTCTCTTTCCATACTCTGTTCCCGAATACCCTCTGTGCATTGCAAACCAGACACGGTCACCCACCCCAAGTCACTAGAAACCTTTTAACCCCTTTTGTTTCTGGGGTTCTCTTTGAGGAGAGCAGGGATCAGCATTCTCGCTTGACTCATGGAGAACGGGAGGAGGCAGCAATTCTTCACCCGTGAGTTCACCTTGGGTTCTGTCTGGGTGCTTTAGCGTTTTCATTTTAAAAACCGGTTCTTTGGAGATGTTTTTACAGTGTATCTTGATAAGATCCATCCCCTCCTCGAACTCCTCCAAGAGCCACTCCCCACCCCTACCCATCCAACTCTGTGGCGTCTTTTATTTTTACACTCGTCACGTGCAGGTTGTGCTGCCCGTATATTCTTGGATAGCTGACCGCTCACTGGGACTTTGACTTGCAGGGATTACACCACATGGAATTTGTGCAAACTATGGCACCAGTGACACGTCCTGCCAGGCCACCCGTTAGTCTAGCTCTCAGATGTTACAGCCAGGTAAGACGGATGATTTCTTTTCTCCTCCGGAAGTGCTCACCTTCCGTTCCTGCCAACCAGGAAGGAATGGAAAAGCTTCTCTGCCAGCCCCAGCTTGATCTCTTCGTGTTCTGGGACTCAGGTACACTGTTTCTTCGGCAGTAGTGTCTTACCATCAGTTTCTAGAGGACAACGAAGAGCATTGACAATAGCCTGCAATGTTTGGGGGTCTATGGGATCTCACTGGTCAACAAGTCCAAAAGTGGCAATGCATTCTTGGCACTGGTCCTTTATTAATTGTCATGTGGTGTCTAGTGGGGACATTGCTATCCTGTTGGAGGGCAACTCCTTTATTTGCTTCCTATGACTTTTTCAAAAGGTCTTTAGTGTCATTTAACCCTCTTCCACTCTTCTTTCCCACCTCCCGTGCTCATCTAACTTTTATTGTTCTATTGTTTTTCTGTTAACCTTCTATACCACTGCACTCTATCGATCCCTCCTTGAAAGCATCACCCCTGCCCTCATGGGAACCTCTATTGTTTCCCAAACTAATCACATACATTCAAAGAGTCCACAAATGAGAAAATGCAGCATTTTTCTTTCTGGGTCTGGGTTGCCTTACTCAGTGGAATAATTGTTTTCCAGTTCCATTCATTTGTCTCTGAGTTTCCTCTTTTTTTTTTTTTTGAGACAGTTTAGTGTGAATTAATTGCTATCATTCTTATTTTAATTACTGTCTTTTTTTTTTTTTGCTTTCATTAGATAGTGAGATTTTGAATCAGATTCAGAGTTTTTTGATTCTGTTTTAAAATGGGCATGGTCTCTTATAAACCCCTTGGCCGGCCTGGAACTCTCTGTAGTGGGGAATGATCTTGAACTATTTGTTTGTTTGTTTAGACAGAGTCTCACTATGTAATCTGGCTGACCTGGAGTGTATTATGTAGACCAGGCTCTCCTAGAACTCACAGATATCTGCTTGGCTTTGCCTCCTGTGTACCATCATGCCCAGTGGTTTTCTTGATGGTTGAATAATATTCAATTGCTTAAGTACATTTTCATAATCCATTCTTTACCTTTCTCAGTTTGTTATTTGAATGTTTTTAACTGTATTGATCTCAATTTACATATGACTAATGTAGGTAGAAAGCAGTTGTGTTCTCTATTTTTTTCCCCAGGAACATACTCATTGATAATATTCAGCCTTCTATCTGTGTTGTGAATAGATTTCTCTGAATGAAGACATTCTATCATGGTGGGAGTCTTGTTAAGATTCAGGAAATCAACAACTCATAGATCCTAAAAAGTCCCTGAAACTTACCAGATCCACAAAGTTCCTCTTTTCTCAGGGTTATGTAAATAGTAAGGAGTGCTGAAGGAGATTTTCTTTTTCTTTTTCTTTTTTTTAACTTTTTATTGATTCTTCATGAATTTCACATCATGCACCCCAATACCACTCATCTTCCCATCCCTTCATATCCATGGTCCACCCCTGAAACCTCACCCCCAAAAGAAAACAAAAAAGAAAACAGAAAAACCAAACAAACAAAAACATCTTGGCATAGAAACTGCAGTGTGTCATAATGTGCCACACTGTATCCTTTTGTCCACACATCTTTACTTATGAATGTTGTTGCAATGAGTCATTGGTCTGGCTCAAGGCCTCTGACTTCTGCTACAGTATCAATACCAGATTCTCACTGGGACTCCTCTTGGATATCCTATCTTATTGTCCTGTGTCATGGAGATCCTGCAGCTTTGGATCTGCGGGACCAGCCCCTTTATGTGCTCCAGCAGTTCATAGACCAGGTAGATGTTGGGGAGGGCCAGCTCAAAGTCCCAGCTCTGGGCCTGAGAGGTAGCTGAGTTTCTCATCCTGCCAGCTCTCCCACAGGCACACCTACAGGGCCAGCTCTCCAGACTTCCCCGGGCTAACTCACCCAAGGTTGCAGCTAGCAAGGGTTGGGGCCGGCTCTCCTGTTTCCACACCACCTGGGCCAGTTCTACTGTGCTGCCCAGGTGAGGCAGAAGACCCACTCTCTGGAGTGCTGCACCTGGCAAGGGGCAGGGCCAGTTCTCCAGTTCTCACACATCCCTGTACTGGGTTGGTCTATGGCAACCTCAGGAATGTGGCAGCCATGAGGGTCCTCTTGTTCCTGGGTTTAAAAGTGTCCATCATGCCAATGGGACAAATCCTTGGTGTTATAGAGTTGACCTACTTGCAACTCCTTGTGTGGTTCTGAGAAAGCCACTTAACCTCTCCAAGAAGGCAGGGTCACCTCATTTGTAACATGAGAAAGGAGGGCCAGTGTATTCCCACTCCAGTCTTAAAATAACTAATTCTGTGAAGAGACAGTTCAAGGATATTTAGCATGCCAAAACACATATTCAAGTAGAACATAATTAAAATATAACACTAAATCACAATGGAGTTTATTCTGGATGCAACATCCACTTGCTTTTTGGATCACCTAGTCTCAACAGAGCTTTCCAGTGATCCGGGCAATTCCCATGGTGATGCGCCCTATAAATCTATGCCATGGAGCCAGTCCCTTGGATTCATAATGGGTTCACTGTGTATTGGGGGGGGTGCTTCCCGAGGTCTGTGTGAGGGGAACACACACCGACACTGATGGCAGGGTAGGTATGTTTAGAAGCCATGGAGGATTTTTCCCAGAACCAAGCATAACCCATCCTGGAGAACTGTTCTGAAAACCATTTAGGTTTCCATAGTAAGAGTGGATGTGAGCCAACATGTACATTCAGAGTTTCGCTGTTGCCAAGGTGGAAACTGGAGACACACAGGAAGAGGGGCTTGATTTTACACGCCTGCGCACTTTTTCCTTTAGTTCGTCTTTCCTAATGAAATGTAGACTTTGGTGCAGTGAACACCAGGCCTGGTACAAGAAAGTCATCTTGACAGACCTACAGACGGAATGAAGCACCTATCATTGCAGATGGTGCTGGACTTGGCACAGTGGTATCAGCTAGGCATGCCACTGAATTAACAACTTGGGAGAACCCAAACTCTAACGCTCCGAAAGAGCACAACACTGAGCTGTCTTTGATGAAGGAAAGCAGTAGAAAACCTAACACGGCCTTATAGTAACAGCAAACCAGGGACGGAGCCCTAGTGGGGACACCTTCTAAGGCAGTGACAGATGTCTAGGCACACAAAGGCACTGAAGCTTGGTGCCCAGTGGAGTCAGAACAGTAGCCAGATCTGAAGCATCCTTTCCCCGAAGGTTCTGTATCTAGCTGAGAGCAGTTTCCCTTATAAATTCTCTTTAGAGTTTAATCTGGACTTTTTGCTTCAAAAAAAAAAAAAAATGCATCTTCTGTAAAACAACAACAACAAAAAAACTATAAGAAAAGAAGATACAATCAGCTCTAACCCTGTCGTTTGAAGTTTCTCTCCAAGTGACAGGAGTAGTGTAGATACGAAGAGAGGATGAAGCACAAAGACATTCACTCCTGCCTGGGGACTCTTCTTGTTCAGATTCCACTGAGGTGAAATGGTGACGCTGCACAGGAGGTTGGAATATGCATTCTGGCTGTGTTCACTGGAGAAAAGGAAAATGAGGTTTGGATAACACATGTCATGGGCATTTGTACCTGTTTTAGATCTGTGCAACTTCTAGAGAAAAAAAATCTGCCGGATTCTGGAGTTTCAGTTAGAGTAGAGCATAGTGATTCAAAGCAAGGTCGCCTTGTCATTTCTATGTACGTCCTAAAAAACAAACAAACAAAAGAAAACCTGTTGTTAGCTGTGGTTTTTCAGGGCTTTCTCTCTTCCTCCTCACTTGATTTCTATGCTCTGAAACCCTGCCCAGGGCACCTAGGTTGTCTTGGCATGATGAGTCTCTAATTTGTCTGTGCATTGAAACTTAGATATCAAGGGTACAACTATCATTAAAGTTACAATTTTATACAAGTGGTAATTATTTAGCAATCTTTTAAATAAGAATGTTTTGCGCTGAACTGTAGTTAGTAACTGACTTTTGTTCCTTTACACCAGGGTCTTTTTGTCAAGTTGCTGCACATTTTAGTGCAGGGAGTCATCTGGCCTGGTGCCGTTTGATGATGATCCTGTGGCTGGGGGTGCAACAGTTGATCCACAGGGCTTTTCTTCAATGAAACTCTAACCTTGTGACACAAATCTGGTGATTTGTATAGGCATGGATTCTCCTCATCTTTCTACACTGGCTTCTATAGTGGTAACATACTTTCCTCTTACTCTTCTTCCCCGCTACCCTCTCTCATCCACTATGAGTCTTCTTGCTTCTCCTGCTCTTTGACCATAATCCTCCCTGCCCCCTCCCTTCTGTTATTCTCCCTGCATGTAATATCTAGTCTTCTCTCCTCCTGGTTCCTTTCCACTTTCACAACCCCCATACACATACATACATACATACATACATACATACATACAAATGAATTTAAATCCATGTTCTACATATGAAAGAAAATATGTATTTGCCCATTCTGGATCTGCCTTATTTAGCTTGACATAATTACTTACACTTTTGTCCATTTTCCCTTTCAATGATTTTACTCTTCTTTATGATTGAATAAAACTCCATTGTCTGTATGTACTCCATTTTTCTTTTTTTATTACGTTTATTGAGGGAGGGGGTGGTCAGAGGACAACTTAAAGGAGTTTGTTTTCTCCCTCTAACATTTGGGACCTAGGGCTCAAACTCAGGCCATTGGGCTTGGCAGCTCATGCTTTCACAAACCATTGAGCCAACTCAACAGCCCTGAATTATTATTTTATATATATTTTTTGATGAATCTCTAGAGTCAGTTCTCTAACCGGCTACACTGGTTCACATTTCCACAGCAGTGAATAAAGATTCCTTTTGCCATACATCCTCACCAGCACTTACTGCCTTGGTTTTGTGGCTGATGGCCACTCCAATGGGATAAGATGGCCTCTCAAAGCACTTGCCTTTCCTCTTGTCTAAAGAGATTGAACAGTTTCCCAAATACTTGTTGGCCATTTGTATTGTTTTTCTTTTGATAACTGTCTGTTCATTGATGGGCTGATATTTTGTTGCCTGGATTTCATAGTTCTTCACAGCTTTCCAATTATACATGCTTGGCCCTTTTGAGTACTGATTATTTCTGTAACTGCAGAAGATTTGGAATCTCATGTAATAATTTCTTAAATTTTAGGGCCATTGCTCTATTTTGGGTCATTATCACAGAATTCTCACCTATGCTGTATCTTGAAGGGTCCCCCTCCACACCTGCAGTTTCAAAAGTATCAGGCCTTAGAGTTAAGGTCTTTGATGCCTTTTGGGGTGATTTTTCACATGAGGTAAGTGATATGAATCTCTTTCATTCCTCTATGTACGGATTATAGTTTTCTGTCTTTTTAAACATATTTTTTTTTATTCTTTGTGAATTTCACATCACGAACCCCAATCCCACTCATTTCTCAAGCCTTCCATATGGATTCTAGTTTTCTTAGCACCATTTTTTAAAGCTGTCTTTTAAAATGTTGTTTATCTCATACATAAAAAAGAATGAAGCATATACTAGGTTTTAATGCTTTGAATTCACTTAAACCACCCTTTGGAACTTACTTTGGAATTTGTGAGTTTGGAAAGTCATGTCACCTTGGTTATCTAACTATTTATTTTATTGCTTTGGGACTTGCAGGTGTTGGGAACTAAGCCATTAATTGGATTTTTTTCCCTATTACCTCCGTTCTTTCAATTAAAGTATTTAAGTGCTCTAATCGAACTAGATTTAGTAGAATTGAGGTATCATTTTTATTATCACCACCACCACCAACAACAACAAAATCACAACTGCCTTTGATTCCAGTCACTGTATGAAACACAGGAACTCTGACAGCAATGCACTAAGATGCTGTTTAGCAGGGATATGAGTGGAAAGGGGAAAAGCACTGTAAGGCTAGTGATTAGCGGGATGATAAAGAAAAAAGAGAGGAAAAAAAAACAATTGAAGGGGGGAACAATAGGGCTAAGGGAAGGAGAAAGAAAGCTTGCCCAAAGGTAGAATGAAGAGAGAGGTGAGGAAATGCAATTACGTAACCTGAACCAACCCCAGCTCTCGGAAGACTCAGGCAAGGAGACCCCTAACCAGGCTAGCTTGTGTTCTTTGGAAAGCCTACCACTAAGGGAAAAATTTTTTAAAAGATCGTTTTAAGGTTGGGGGGAGAAAAAGAAAAAAAAAAAAAAAAGACAGAATGAGAACAGAGCTGCCAGGTTGATGACCATGCGGAGCCTGAGCTGTCTCATGCCTGTTCCCTTGTTTCAGGCTTGACTCTCCAGTTTTTCCTTCCTGGGCTCCCAGCTGTGCGTTCTCACCCCAGACAGTCTTGTGGGAGTTGGTTGGGTGGCAGATGCTCGTCCCACTGAAGGGCGTGGTTCCAATTCCTGGTCAGACCCAGTGAAGTTCCTGCAGGAGTCAGGTTGCAAATGATGCCCAGGACCCTGTCTTGAAAATGACAGGCTGTGTCCCCCTGAAGCCTCTGGCTCTGATTCGAGTTTCTTCCCCGCAGTCTCTAAGGATCCCTCTGGCCAGGTTTCAGCTTACAGCCTGACATTTCCTCTGGGTTTTCCTAATGTGTGGTTCAGGGTGTGTTTGGGGCAAAGCAGCCGACTCAGCAAGCACTTTTTTTCTTTCTTTCTTTTTAAATGGCTTCTCGGCACTGATCCAGTAGAGTACCAAAAAAAAAAAAAAAAAAAAAAGAAGGATATTTCGGGTGCCTCTCACTGCCGCCGCTGCTGCTGCTGCTGCTGCTGCTGCTGCTGCTGTTGCTGCGAGCTGCTTCTGTCGCTCTTCCCTCCCTTTCTTCTCATTAAGACGGCTGTTACTGGAATTACAGCGCTGGTTTTCTGAAGCTAAGTGTCAAGCTGAGCTACATGCTGTGGAACTACTTCCAAAATGAGGGGCGAGTGTTCCAAATTGTATGAATCCCTGACGACAGACTCCGGTCTTTCTCTCCTATTCGGTTTCACAAAGTTTTCTGTTTTACTTCGCTGCTGAAATTACAAATCTGGGTCCATCACTCACCTCTTCTGATAGCTCTTATGCAACTCTGCCTGGTTTATTTCCCGGAGATTTTTAGCATCTCTGAGTCACGCACTGTCTCATCCACCCCGGTTCTCTAAGGAAAATGTTTGCTTTTTCATGTGTATGAATGTTTATTTTCTGTATGTATGTGCACCATAGGAATGCCTATGCGTGTGTATGACTGGTGCCCGCCCACAGAGGTGAGAAGGTGCTGTATCCCCGGGAACTCAAGTTACAGGTGGTTGTGAGCCACCATGTGGGTGCTGGGAATTTAACCAGGGTTGTCTGGAAGGGCAGTCAATGCTCTTAGCCACTGAACCGTCTCTCTGACCCTGTCCTCTGATTCCTTAATGTAAGTACCGAGAGCTATGAAATGTTCTCTTAGAACTGCCTTAGCCATGTTACAAGGGATCCATCAAGTTGTGCTTTCATTTTTTCTTTGATTCTATGAATCTTTAATTTCCTCTTTGATTTGTTTGATAACCCATAGATCATTTAAGCACTAAGATATATATATATATATATATATATATATATATATATATATATATGCCTGAGTCTTAAGTTTTGATGCAGTTAACTACTGTGTGTCTCTTTCTTGGTAAGGCGAGGCTACTTACATTTTGTGTTACTATTAAAAATGTTTGCAAGTGCTTGCAATTTTGTTAATTGCTTTACTGGTTGTTTGGGATAGTGCTTGCTTGCTTGTGTTCCTTTTACTATGAGTATCGGGGTCATTTTTGTCTAGAGCTGCTAGATCTGTCAGCTTCCTTCCTAGATGCCCTTTGTTACTTTACTCCTCTCGTGAGACTTATTCTTCCTTGTAACCTCACAGCTGATTTTCTTTTTCTTCCTGTGTGTATAATATTCTCTCAGCATCCTCTGAAGTGTAGTATTTATGGTCACGAGTTGCCTTAGATTGTGCTTTTCTTGAACTGCCCTTACTTCTAGTATCAGTTTAACAGATTTCCCTGCTGGATACAGCAAGCCAGGCCAGCAGTGACTCAAAACACATCATTCTCGACCATCAGTGCCCTCTCAACCGGGCGAGGGAAGTTCTTTGCTCTTCCCCTACAACTTTCAGGCTGCACCAACATAAGGTACTTGTAATTTGGTGATGAGTTTCCAGAAAGGCAGCATTGTGGGTCGCTCTGGGCCTCAGAGGCACCGGAATACATCCACCTTTAAAAAATTACAAGTTTGATATGAGTTTTCTAACAGAGAAAACTTCATGATGCAGCATGTCAGCACTGCAAAGAAGTTCTTGAATGGTGTGTAAAGTACAGCAAATACAGACCACTCTCAAGCCTAAGAGTGTACTGTTTACAAAAGACAGTGATGGACTTACCATAGAATGTGTGCCCATGAACCCAAAGTGTGCAAAAATGTGGAAAGAAGATATTGTTGTTCCATTTGATAAAGAAATGGAAGATACTGGAAATCATTAAGGTTCTAACTGTAAAAGAAGCTACAGAAGAAAGGAAGGCACTGATGAAGATTCAGATGCTGAGACAGACTTGGGTGATGGGGCGGAGATGCTCAGCTGGCCTGACAGCCTGGTTTGTCTGACAAACACACTGACCCTAATGGGGGAGTGAGAAAAGGCTGTTGAAAATGGGCAGACCTGGCACGTGAGCAACACAAATAATTTGTAACATTTGAACAACTGAAACGTCCAGCTTTTCACAATAAAACTGCAAACACAGACCCTTTGTGGAAGCACATCCTGTAACATGTTGTATAATCCATGGAAGTTGTTGAGAGACACATATCTCCTAATGTCAGACTAAAATGTTGACCCTTGGTGATTGCATCAGAACTATCTCATGGAAAGCTGAAATGATTAGGTCCCGCTGAGTCCATCTTAGTAGACTGACCTCAGTTATGTAACCTCCTCTGCTAAAGCCCCCTCCCACCTTACAAAACAAAATTATATACACACATAAACTCATGTGTGGTGACTTTTTTTTAAAAAAAATAGTTTTTATATACTTCATCCCATTGTTTTTACCTTTTTTTTTTTTCTCAGTTTGGAAATATATATTCAGAAAAAAAATGTGTGGACTATAGAGCTAGTGACTAGAAAGTAGAATCGACCGTTCATACTTGAGTGGAGATGCTGCCCTGTCAGAGGCTCTGGAGGCTTTCCCTCAGCAGCGTATCCTTTTCAGAGTTCCATCATCCTGAACTACTGCTTGATTTCCTGTGTCTCTCCTTCTAGATAGTGCACATTACCTTCATATAATTCCTGGTAGCTGAGGTGAGGATGCATTTTCGTGGGCCTTCTACAGAGTGTGCTTCTCTCTCTCTCTCTCTTTCTCTCTTTTTTTTTTTTTTAGCTCTGGTCCTCTTGTTCTCTACAGCTGTCCCCTCTCCCCCCAAGGGCTGTCTTCTTCCATGGAGCAAAAGCAGGTAAAACTCAAGCTCTCAACCTTGAAATTGTTAAGGAAGTATGCCAATATTTTCATTAGAGCCATCTGGTTTACCTTTTGGTTGTGGCTCCTGTTCCTCTACCCTGTACAATCCCCCGACACACATACACGCACACACACTGAAAAGTAGGCAACGCTTTCTGGATTTCCATATAAGCTGTCCGCTTATTCTAGAAGGAAATTTCACAGACTGTTTTTGTTTTTTTGTTTATTTGTTGCCCCCCTTTTTTTTCTGTCTAGCCCTTGCCCTTCTGAATGGAGAGCTACTGAAAGTAATTCCAGTGTCTTGTTTTAGAAAAGTGAGATAATTCACCATCCTCTGCCTTTTCGCACCAGACTTACCGGCCTTGTGTGTCATGAAACTCTCTATACACCATCCAAGCCATCGCCTGCTCCCCCCCAGCTGCTAATCCATTTGAAGGACATTTGACATCAGCATTTACAGTGCCATCATTTATAAAATGAATGTGCGTAACAGTCTGGGAGTCCCCCAAAACCTAAATGATTAACCTTGTTAAGGGATTTCACCTTTGCCTTGAAAGTTGACAGTCACCCACATATTATGCTAATAGTTTGGTATCTTCTCCTCCTCCTCCTCCTCCTCCTCCTCCTCTTCTTCTTCTTTCTTTTTCTTCTTCTTTCTCCTCCTCTATCTTCTCCCCCCCTCCTTCTTCTTTCAACCATTGTTATCAAAGTCCCTTGCACAGGTAAGGGCAAGATGCTTCACCTTAGTTCCTGGGGGGGGGGGGGGTACAGTTCACACTTTTGTGGCCCTGGGCCCTTAGAATGTCTGACACGGCCACATTATGGTGAAGGTGGCACGACCATCAGAAATGTAATATTTAGAGAGAGTGCCCTTCTTGGTTCAGGCTGCTGCTCTGACAGACTGGATGTCATAAACAATGAACACATGCGTCTCAGCACTCTGGAGTCTGGGAAATCCAAGACTAGGGTTCATTTTTTTTTTTTTTTTTTACTGTTCTAGTGTAAGTAACTGACATGACTGGTGGAACTCTATGGAAAGCCTTTGTGTTTTGCCAAAATCAAATTTACTGCCGAATACGCTGGACATAATTGCCTTCCACTGCATTTTGGTAACAGCATCAACTCTCGGAACATAGAGCTTTCTGAGAATTAGGAAGATGGAGCTTCTTGGGAAAAGCCTCTCCTGCCCTTCCCAGTGGGAAGCCATTAGCAAGAGTTGGAGTGGTCGTTAGGGGGACATGTGACCTTCCGCACCCACTAGAATAATGGGGCCCAATTATGACTGACAATTGGCTATTGCCCAAGTGGCCTATGAAATGTATAGGCAAGCATTCATTTTACAGTCCTTTTAAAAGAAGGTTCCAAATGTTGCTGGGTATCTTAAAGTCTGAATTGTTACGTGTGGGCGAGACCACCCACTGTGTGCTTGGGGGGTTAATGTTTTAGAAGCAGGAACTACTTCCAGAAACTGCACTCTGTGTGTCCTGCAAGCCCGGCACTTCAGGTTGTTAATATAAACTGCTCTTGGACAATGGGCTCTCGATTGGTTCGCTTAAGTTGGAAGTTTTCTTGCAGATAAGAGAGCTTAAGTGCAAATCAGACTTTAAACTGGTGCATTTCAAGCCAGCCCCTGAGACAGAAGACGTGATGGGACACAGCCACCGTTAATAGCAGCAGCCTGTACCTGGTTTGTGGAGCAGCCATGGGGTCCATTCTGGAAGAAGGAAGCCATAACATCCCTAAGGGCATGATGACCAAAAGCTCTCTACCTGTGCTCAGTGGGCTTACAGCATTGCTTCCCAGGATAAAAATCATATTAACTACCCATCATTACAGATGTCAGTGCTGTGCAGTGGTTTGAACGATGTTATCAAACAGTGGAGCCATTCCATCAAACACAGCCATTCCAAGATAGCAAGCTTCAAGATTTCCCTCAAGTGGTTTCAGGATCCCTGTTATACTGTGATAACCAGGTAGGAACAGTAAAACCCCACAAAAACACTGTTAGGAGAAACAAGTGTGTCTTCCAGTGAGGAACCGAAGAGTGTTAGCAAGGAGTCTCTGCCCGCTACCACAGCTCTAGCCATGCAAGCACTCACAGTAGATGTGAAAGGAGTCATCGAATTCTCCTGCATGTATTAAAAGAAGCACAGCACCGTAGCTTCCTAGGAAGGAAAAACTGAAATTCTCCAGAGGGCTTCCCAGAGGGTTCTGATGAATGCCATTCAAAGCATTCAAAGCAGGTGTTCCTGGCTGTTTCCCAAGAGACACTTAAAAGGCAATTTCCAGCCAACTCGGAACATCACACCTGTTTTGAACTTTCTCCCAGCCAAAATGCAGCCAAGAGGGGTAGGCTGGGGGTGACTATTTCTTTACAAAGGCCTTGGCCACAGTGAGTCCCTGGGCTCATCATCAGAGCAAGCAGACCAGGCCTGACAGGGAGGGTGTGTTGAGAGCAGCAGAGGGAAGGCCAGGGCCACGATCCGCCTCTGCCTCTGTCACCCAGCTGATCTCCACTGAGATGCTTGGGGTCCCTGCCCTCCCTGAGCTTCCGCTGGAGCATCCCTGGATGCTGCTGGGTTTGCCGTGGGTGGTACTTTGAGCCCAGCGTTTCATCTAGAGTTTTTGAATAGTGTTTGTTGCCCTCAGTTTCAATTTTCCATTCAAATTCCTCCACGCACGGCCCAATGGGACAGAAGAACTGTGGGTATTTCTGTAAACAATGTCTTCAGTGTCTGAGAGACAGCGCTCTTTGCACTGTCATGCTCGGCTTCCCTTGAAAGCCTCCATTGTGCTAACAGCTTCGGCACTTACCAGTGCAGGCATCAGCTGGGATTTTCCCCGCACATATCTGGTGAGCAGCTGTTTCTGGGGGACCTCCTCTTGTCCTCTTTTCTAGCCATCTCCTCCATAAGGAGCTGTTATCTGTCTCATCCCAAGAATCATATTTAAAGACACTAGTGACCCAACAGGCCACCTCCATATTGCTGGCAAGCTGGCTACTCAGCATTAGGTTGCATCTAAACCATATTCTCACTTTCTCTGGGCTTTAAGGAGGCAATTCTCCTAACCTTTCTCTTAACTGTAGAGAGATTACACTTTAAAACACAGCATTAAGCATGGGCTGAGCCTAGGAAGGGAGGAGGCTTTATCAAGCCTCACTAGGCACCAGGGCCTGTCCCGGGGGCTTTATTCTAGTCATCTCGTTCAATCCTCTGAGTCGCGCAAGGCTTTCCCACTGCGCAGATCAGTCACTTTTATCATCGCCACGACAAAAGTACGTCAAGAGCGGTCTGAAAGACAGAAGATTCGGCTTAACTCGTGCTTTCGGAGATTTGAGTCCTTCACGGTGGGGAGGGCAGAACATGCTGCTTAGCTTTCAGCATGAGGAAGCAGAGGACAGGAAGGGCACAGGGACAGATACCCCCCCACACCATTCCAGAAGCCCACTTCCTCTAGCTAGCCCTACCACCTAGAGTAGCCGGAAGCTCCTGCGATAGTCATTCCTGCTGTGAACCTAGGTTTGAACACATGCACCTTCGGGGAGAGGGGCATTTTATATCCAAAATATAATATACAGGCAAGAAAAGCAGTCCAGACAGGAAGTGATTTGACCTTGCTAGTTCTGTTGTAGTCTGCATTCAGACTGGGCTACCTTGGCCAACTGTGGGGTTTCTCCCGATACCCATCAGACTCCTGGGTGGAGGCATCTCTGCGCACAGGAAGGCTCTGAAATACCTTTTAGGCCCAGGGTAAAACATCCTCCTGGGTGAATAGACACCCAGTCTTGCCTCCCTTATCCAGTGCTGTATTCAAATTTTCTCCTCAGCTTGTATCTGCCAGTTCCAATACAGTATGGAAGGCCACACTGTGGCTCCCTAGCTGTTCAGGGTTTAAGTCCTGATCTGCCACTTGCTGTATGACCCCCTCCGATTCACAAGTCCTCCTGTGCCTCAGTTTCTCCATCCGTAAAATAATAAACACAGTACCTACCTATAAAGTATGTTTGTGTATATATAATCCTAGGCTCTGATGGGACTAGTGAAGTTAAATCACTTCAGGTCTAGACTGCCTCTCTTGTCTGTGTTTTGTAGTTTGGATATGAAATGTCCCCCCAGCCCCGAAGGCTCATGTGTTCAAGCCTAGGCTTGGAATTGTACTTGGTGTACAGTAAATGCTGTGAATGTTAACATCGGCTGATATTGCTACAGTAATAAACACCACCATCCGGAAGAAGCCTTGTAAGTTGTTTACTCCATCTCTTATTCCTACATGTTTCTTGCCTCCATCTCTCCTCCACGCCTGTTATGATACCCAGGTGTTCAGCCCAGAGCAGCAGCTTCATGCCTGGTCCTCCGTGGCTAACATTTCGTTTCCCATAACTTACAGAGCTCCAAGATCTGTCTAAAGTCAAATGAAACGTGTTAAAATCTATTTTCTCTCAACTGCCTGGAACATCCATTCCTTAGACCTTGGTCTAGAATTTTCAGTACTTTCTGTCTTAGTCAGTGTTATCTGTTGCTATAAAGAGGCACAGCAACTATGATCTATATTATCTATTGTCACACGAACTCTTATAAAGAACATTTATTTGGGGCTGGCTTACAGTTTGGTGGTTTAGTCTATTATCACCATGTCAGGAAGCATGGTGGCATGCCGGCAAACTAGAGAGAGAGCTCAGAGTTCTATATCTGAATCAGTGGGAAGCAGGAAGAGAGAAAGAGACACTAGGCGTGGCTTGAGCGTTTGAAACCCCAAAGCCCACCCCCAGTGACACACTTCCTCCAACAAGGCCACATGTCCTAATAGTGCCACTCCCTAATGACCAAGTAATCAAATCTATGGGGCCTATGGGAGCCACTCTTATTAAATCCACCACACTTTCTAACTTGATCTTCCCAACGGTACATTTTTGCCCTTGCTGCTATCCTTTTCTCCATCTGTTCGGCCTTCTCTGAGAACACTTGCAATTCCGCATTTCCCCGCATTGTCTCAAATGGTTATGCACGCGGAAATGCCATTCTCTGCTTTTCACCCCGCTGTTTTTCCCTGTGAGGTTTTGTTGTTGTTGTTTGTTTTGTTTTGTTTGCCCATCCAGTTCCTGCCTCTAAACACCTGTCCGGACACTCAGTATGCTTCACTCTATACTAGTCTGTGAGACTCTATTTTAAAAATTCTTTTACAGTTTCATTTGCAAATGTGTGTGTGTATATATATATATATATATATATATAATTATATATACTGGCTTACAGTATATACATATATATGTATATATATAATTATGTATATATATATGCACACACTTTTTTATTTCCTACTTTCTTGCAGCTTTTTATGTGTGTCTGACTACAGTCAATAGGACTATTACACGAGCATTTTATAACATAATTAAAACATAATTTAAAAGCATGAAGACAGGTACCTGCAATGGATGAAAAATGTTTCTCCAAGAAGGCATAAGTTACTAAATGAAAATCCTAGTGCCAGGGCTGAGATACCTCCATATGAGCTGTTGGTCAGGGAGGGCCCAGAGGCCTCAAATCAATGTAGACTTTGCGATTGTTCTTAGTTGCCTGCTGTGACGAGATGAGGCTATTGCTAAAGACACTGTTCGCTTTGGTTATACAACACCGAGAAATCAAGCTCCATCTGATCTGGGAGCTTCCTTCATGCTAACTAGCTTTCACAGTGCCAGGAGAGAAGATGTGGGCCACTGTGCGTGTGTGTGTGTGTGTGTGTGTGTGTGTGTGTGTGTGTGTATCAATGTTCTTACTTAGCTGTGAACCCTGCTGTAATACTATGGTACCTTGAATGAGAATGTCCTCCTGCCCCCATTGGCTCATATATTTGACTACCTGGTCTCCAGTTGGTGGGATGGTTTGGAAAGGATTAGGGTGTGTGGCCTTGTTGGAGGAGATGTGTCACTGCAGCTAGGCTTTGAGGTGTCAAAAGACCCATTTGATTCTCAGTGCTCTCTCTGCTTTGTGCTTGTGGATCAAGACATAAGCTCTCAGCTGCTGCTCTAGCACCGCCCCTGCCGGCCTCCTTCCATGCTCCCTTCCATGACAGTGATGGACTCCTATCCTCTAGAACTGAAAGCCCCAAACAAGCCCTTTCCTCTACAAGTTGCCTTGGTCATGGTTATAGTTTTTTTTTTTTTTTTTTAAAGTTTTTTTCCTCTTAAAAGGGTTTTATTTATCTAGTAGTTTGCAATTTCAATTTATTTTCTAATGTGCTTTTCCTTTAGGGCTAAGCCCAGATGTCCATATCTATAGCGAAACAGCCTGGGAACCTTGAAATGTTTGATGAATGTTCGGTCTTTTGTGGGAGCCCATAAGAAATCCGGGATGCTTGGATTAACCTTCAAAAGGACAGGAAATCTCTATTTTTAAAAGGAAAACAAAATGGCTTCATCTCTAAGGACTTCAACCAGGCTGAGGACTTGAGCCCAGGGGGTACTCTGTGGTTTCTATGTTGGAGACAGAGCCTCCTCCCACCTGCTTTTGCTAGGCTAGACTATGGTGTGGAAGGAATGTTTGTAGATCTCCTCTTGGCGCAGTACAGAAAAAGGCATCTTAGAATAAATGAGTCAAGGGAAAGAAAGAAAGAAAGAAAGAAAGAAAGAAAGAAAGAAAGAAAGAAAGAAAGAAAGAAAGAAAGATGTTTATTTAAATACACACACTCATTCAGTTTAGGGCCTCAGAATTTGAGTTTATATAGTTGTGTGTTGCTGTAATTAATGAGCCCGGAGCCCAACAATCTGTATGAAGGCCCTTTAACCATCTTCCCTACTCCATGAGCCAGGCCTTCTCCTCTCCTTCCCTGGAGTGACTGAGCAGGGACTGCACTTGGGCTCTTTGCTCCTTAGCCTGGCCTCTCTTGAAAGCATGAGGAAGTGCCCTGTGTTTCCTCTAAAGGAACCTGGCTTCGTTTCTTGTCCAGGCTGCCTCATCCAGGAAGTCGCAGTGTATCCTTCTGTTGGAAGCAATATTGCGCTGAGGATGTAGGAAGGAGACCCATAGCCTCTGGGTGGCCAATGCCAGGAGCATCTCCGCACCCTGAGCTAGACTTCTAATCTTGCATCTCTAGTTGGACAGAGACCAAAGAACTTGCAGCTGAATCAGCTGCAGTCACCACTGCTCAGTTTGGCTGGTCTCTTCCAAACGCCATCTGTGTATTTAGGAGCCATTTCCCAGGTTCAAGAGTTAAATAAGAATGATCCTACCCAGCGAACATCTACCGCTGACAACCTAACGTTCTGGTCTACCTGGTGTGCTGGTGGTTCATGCCCCTGACAAGCTCCTGTCTGGAAAGGGAGAAGGATGGGTCAGCAGGGAGCCTCTGCACAAAACAACCATGATGAATACTGTGCAATGGGGGCACAAATCAGGGAAAGGGACTTTGAGGGAAATGGATGGTAACCTGGGGAGGATATGGGAAAGAGATACAAGAATTAATTATGAGACAGAGAGAAGAGAGATGAAGAGGGCACAGAAGCTTGGAGCAGAGATCAGCATCTGGAAGGGACTGTGGGCTGGGCTAGAGTGTAATGCACATGCCTGTGATTTGAGGTGGGGGAGAAAGACGGGAGAGCAAAACCGGGGGGGGGTAATTATGTAGAAAGGGACCAGGTGGAGAAGGGTATCAAGCACTCAGAAATTAAGAATCCTCCAGATTCACGCAGTGCCCAAATGAAAGGACTTTCCAGGTCGCCCAGGGCTGCGGCCATCAAGGCCTGAGGAGAAGGGTGGGAGGGCTGGATCCCTGGAATCAATTAACTCAGCGGTAGCTGCTCTGCTTGTCTTGTGGGGTTAATGATACCTGGCCACAGGGCTGTTTGTTTTAACACAGGCTGTGTGTCTTAGCTGGAGGATTGATGGTGAAAGGCTTAGAAGCTGAGTGACATGACGGCCCTGGACTATTTACATAGGCTCCCAGCGGAAGTTCTCTTGAGTCTTTGCCTGTTTGTCTCCTTCAGCCTGGCTCCAGACTGTCCTCCCCCCCCCCCTTTGGTAATGCCCAAGGATCCTCCTTCATTTCCCTCTGACTGAAAGGTCAAATATTTGGCAGATTTCTATCGTCACATGACTGATCTTGTATTTTTGAAACAGAAGATCTCGTGGAGACTTTTGGGGTGTAGACACAGATGAGGTTCGTGACAGTGCGGGAGTGGCAGGCCTTCACTGAAGCAGCCACACACCCTCTTCTTTGTGAGGTGCTGCCATGCTGGGAACTATGAAGGGAACCTGCAGCTATGAAGGGAACCTTCCAGGGATTGTGAGAACAAAAAGTGGCTTCCTGCTCCTAGATCAGACCCCTCAAGTCCTAAGTGAGAGAGCTGAGGCCTGAAGAGGCCTTTGGGCTGTTGATTTGCCAAGTGCAAACTTGCTGACGTGTATGCTGTTTCCCCTGGGAAGAAATCCCAATTTGTTCCCCGGTGCCAAGTGGTCAACCCTGAGATCATATACACAAAGATAACATTATATGGATGGAACAGGTTGTTTTTATGTATTTAATAGTGTGTGTGTGTGCGTGTGTGTGTGTGTGTGTGTGTGTGGGCACACATGTGTAAACAAAGGAAGAAAGAGGCAAGAAGGAGGCAAGGAGGGAGGGAGGAAGAAGAGAAGGGGGAATGATCTGATTGTGCTATAATTTCAAAAATGAAAAACGAAGAAAAAGAAAGATATGGTGGGGTCGGGAGGGAGTAAGCGAGGTGAAGATGCTGAGACAAGCACCGTCTCTCAGATGGTGTTACCATGGCCACGGGAAGGGTTGAGCAGGGAGCTCTGGGGAGAGCAGTGGAGGTGTCCTCTGTACACGTTAAGCTCTGTTGGCAGGAGACTCAGAAGAAAGCGCCGTGCTCCCCGCCACTCCCGGGGCCTCCCTCCCCTTATTCCAACACACTTGTTTCAGCAGGAATGCACATGGCATTCCTCAGAAAAGCCTGGTGAGGCGTTCTTGCTACTGTCTTCCTGGTCTCATAGCAGGAGAGCCCTCCTCTCCAGAGCATTTATTGTGATCACAGTGTCCACCTAATCACCCGGGGAGGCTTGCCTCTACCGCGCTAGGGCTGGAGCTGTGTCTGCTCTGCCTCACCTCTGAGTTGCTCGGTAGTTTACACTCTGTCTCTAGTCACCAAGTCCCCACAGCATCTTTTCCAGAAGTGCAGGAGAGAGCAGGTGTTAACGGCAGCTGCTGGGTATTTGCCCATCGAAAAGTATTTCCTTTTCTCCCTGTCCTTGCTAGCAATAGCTGGAGACTTCATCCTTAAAACCACAATGTGGGTATTCAGAAGTGAGATCTCTGAGAAGCAAAAGATGTTGAATGTGGTTCCTCATACTGGGGTCTCGGCGAGTGATCGGCGGCAGACACAGGGTGTTACTGGCCTCCCTCACCAATAACTCACCTCCTCCCTTCTCCTCTTCCCACTTCCACTACCCTCATTTGAACCTCCAAGCCTCAGAATTCCTCCTCATCCTCATCGCCTTTATGCCCCTTGTGCTTTTTTAATTTTTCTTGGGTTTGAAGATGAGACGTTTTCATGTAACGGTTTATGAATCTTCCGTGGTGGCTAACTAGCACTCACCTGCATCTCCTCTCCCCACCCCCACCCTCTTTCAAGCGTGAACTTTTCTGTTCCCACTATTCTCCCTCTCTACTTTCATTTTACCTGAGTTTTACCATCTCTCCTCCATTACTGTATCCATCCCATTTCTAGTTTCCAGCTTCCAGGCAGCTTCCACTGTATTCCAGGCTAAACACACAAAACAGTAGATTGGAAGTTAGAAGCCACCAAAGAAAGAGAACGGGTGAGATTTGTCTTTCTGGGTGTTGGTGACTTCACTCAGCATAATATTTTCCGGTAACCTCTATTTACCTACACGTTTTGTGACTTCATTTTTCTTTAGAGTTGAGTAATATTCCACTATGTGTAAGTGCCATGTTTTCCTTATCTGTTCATCAGTGGATGGGACTGGAGGCTGATTCCACTCCTATCCACTGTGACTAGTCTAGCAATGAATACACATGTACGAGTATTTCTGTAGCAAGATATAAAACCCTTTTTGTATAAGGCAGAAGTGGTACAGCGGGGTCGTATTGCACCTCTGACTCTAGGCTAACTCCCAAAGTGGCTGCAGGTGTTTATGTGTCCGAGTTTCCCATTTCCTCACATCCATGCCGGCATCTGTTGTTACTGATATCCCTGATCCTGGCCATTCTGACTGCGAAGAGATGGGATCTTAGTTTTAATCTGCTGGCTAAAGAGGTCGAACACTTATAATTTCATTACAACAATTCTCTCTTTCTTTTTCCCTCAAAAACCTCCCATCTAGCTCTTCCCATTCTCTTTTAAATCCACGGCATCTTTTAATTTTAGTTTTTACTAATTGTTATTGCATGCACATATATAAGCCTTTTTATATATTTCTAAATATAACTTGATGTTGAACACGCTTACAGGTGTTTGCTAGTCATTTATATGTCTTGTTCTCAGAACTTTTTGTTTAGCTTCGTAGCCTGTTTTTAACTGGGTTGTTTGTTCTACTGATATTTAGTGCTTTGTGCAACTACACGTTGATCAGTTACTGATATGGCTGGCAAAGATTTTCCCTCAGTTTCTGGGCTGCCTATAACTCAATTATCAGTTTTATTTGCTCCTCAAAAGTGCTTAACTCTGTGAGCCCTGGTATTTCAGTTGTTGGTGTGTGCACGTAGGTTGCTGTTCAGGAAGTCCTTGCTTCCGCCTGTGAGTCGAGGTACACTCCCAACTTCTAGCCATTTTGTAGGAGTTTTGTGGCAAGTTTTCAGACCTAATACTGAAAGAATGGTCCAGGAAAGACAACCCTGGTCGGAACTCACTAAAACCAAAATACTCAGCTCTGTGGGAGAGCCACATACTTGGAAAGATAGTTCTAAAATATGTGTATCATGAGGTGTCAGTGAATTTCATTTGGCCTGTTTATAGGAGTGTGTGCATCTCACCAATGGTTACGCTGCTGAAGAAAACATCTCCCACCACCAAAAACTGCTATCTGTATACGAATATGCACACAAATGTCTACGTGAGTCCTGTCTAAAGCATCTAAGGGCAAAATGGGTAGGAGAGGTAAGCTGGCCAGTTACGAAAGGGAACTGCATGGAGAAGAGCACAGGGGAGATACTGGGCTTCATTTGGCATCTGTATCAGTCAGTGTTCTCAAGAGGGACAAAGCCAATGGATGTCAAAATAGCAACGACAGCTCTTATCCATAGAACCTCCTAGGCAGATAGCTGCATAGAAGTGATGCTGGAGTCCTTCCTCCAACTGTCAGAAACTCGCTGAAGTGGACGATGAACACGAACTCTGCCCTCTTAATGAGAAGCGCTCGGCCACAGAAGTAGCTTCCGATGCTCTGAGTGAAGAGTGGAAGGGTAGTACGGTCCCAGTCAGCTGTGGGAACGACAAACAGGGTTGTCCCATGAAGGAAGGTGGCCTGACTGTGGCAGAGTGCACCTGCCATCGAGTAAAGAGCATTCTTATTATAGACCAAGGAGAGCTGGAGAGAGAAAGCCCATGGCTGTTCAGGGGTGTACTCCGGATGACAATCCCAGTGTTTTCAACTTGGTTGTTAATATTATTTTTTAAGTAGAAAAGGGTATTTCTGGACTGGTAGACACTGCTTTGGGGTATTCTCTTAGTTAATGATCGATGGAGGAGGGCCCATCCCTAGGCTGGTGGTCCTGTAAGGAAGCAGGCTCTGTAATGGAGGTGGGGAAGGTGGCAAGCCAGGAAGCAGCAACCGGCCAAGGCCTCTGTATCAGCTCCTGCCTCCAGGTTCCTGCCTCGTTTGAGTTCCTGTCCTGACTTCCTTCCATGATGAACAGAAATGGGGAAGCATAAGCCAAATAAACTCTTTCCTTCCCAAGTTTCCTTGGTCACGGTGTCTCATCACAGCATTAGTAACCCTAAGGAAGACCACTGTGGAACAAAAGGGAATCTTAATTTCTACTATCATTGACAAGCCTGGTCTAAACTTAGTCCGGAAGTACTAAAAACGGAGAGTAACCACAAAATCCAAATGAAGAAAGTCAAATACTACTACCCACTGTCATGAAATCTCTTCAGTTTACTGCTGACTTACAAAAAGCGCAGTAGACTACTGCCCAGCGGACTACTGCAGAGGGTCCAAAATTCAGCTCACAGATACGAGCAAGAGGGGACGCTGAGGCTCGCTGGAGGAAACCTTCTCAGCGGAAGGTGTTGGGTCCATGTGGCACAGGGCCAGCTCGCAGACAAGTGTGGGAGCAGAGTTGGGTCCTGCTCTCGGCTCCTGCGAGTAAGGACCTGATGTGGAGACTGGTGGAGAGCTTTGCCTCCCAAATCCCAGGAGCTGTACTGCGTGATGCCTCTCCCTTGCCTTTCCCTGCAAGGCCACCAGAGCTGTGGCTTCCTTCCCAGTCTACATAGGCAGTCGGCGGTCCTCTCAATGAGGGTTTTGTTCCCCCCTTTCCTATCACAGCGAGACCAGGCAATTGCTAAATCAGATCCCTAAACCAATTCCTGCTCTATTCTTCTGAAACCAGTAAGAGCGCGATGACGCTTTACGTCTCCACGTGATACTCAAGAGGAGGAAGGCGAGGGAATCTTCAGCAAAACCTGACTTTCCTTCCTTTGAAAAATCAGCCTTGCTTATTTCCGGTATTTGTTGCAGCAACGGGAAGGCTGTCTACCACGTCAGCTTCCTCGTCACGAGTGTGGCTGGCTTCACATTGCGGGGACAGTGGGACGCAGTAGCCGGGTGGGTTGGAGGGGCTTCCCTGCGGCTCTCGGTGTGTTCTACGGTTCTGAGGTGAGGGTTTGGGAACCTCGAATCTTGCATTTAAACTTGTTTTTGTAACTTCCACATCAGAATAATGGCGTCACAGTCAATAGTGTGTGTGTGCCGAAATGAAACACCCACACGCATCCGGCCTCTTTGGTTCAAGCGGCATTCAGGGCCCCGGCTCTACAGCGACCTCGCAGTACTGCTGCAAAGACCAGCTGTCGTCATCCTGGCCAAGTGTCTTGTAAGGTGCCTGCACGCAGTAAGCAACGGGTAATGTTCACTCGTTGTCTGCGATCATTGTCTAAAGATAGCAGTGAGCGCTGCCTTCTCCTCAGTAGAGGAAACTTACTGTCACAGTGATGAGCAAACAGCTAAGTGAGCAAGCATGGCCCACTGCCCGCCACTCTCCCTGCAGTTTTCAATTTTTCTTTTCTAGGAATAGAAGTGGGAAGAATGAAGAAGAATGTCATTTGGCAGATTACCTTCCTTCTGCTAGTCTTGTTTTATTATTATTTTTCCTTCAGGCATAACATCAAAACAAGTGAAAATTATTTTCTAAAACTTTTTAGCTCAAAATATTAGAACCAGATTTCTCCATCTGTGGCCTCTTATTTCTCGGATCAGATGGCTTTGGCGGAGCTCACTGCCTCCACCAGGCTCCGCAGTCCCCTCCATGCCCTGATCACAGTGATATTCCAGGGACCCACCAATGCTGCCAGGAGCCAAGACAAGGGAGGCTGGGGCTCATGAGCAGATTTAGATTAGCTGAGGCTGTCACAGTCAGCCCGTTAAAAAACATGTTTTGCAAATTGCTTTAATTCAGTGAATTTCGGAAAAGTCACTTAATGAACTAGACTAGTCAATTAAAATGCAACGCACATCTTTTGTATTACCCAGCACTCACCTGTGACAACTTAAGTGGAACTTATACTCAGTTAGCACATGAAGAGCCTAGGCTCGGAGATTTACCCAACACTGCAAGAAACAAGATGCAGAGCCAGGAACTAAAATGGCGATTTGTTTCTCCAGAATTCAGGATCCGTGTGAACAGGGATCTTAGGTCAATGACCCCAATCCTGACCCCTCATTACTCCCTCTTAATACTGTAGGAAAAAAAAAAAAGGGAAATAAATGTGGAGGGAGGGGGAGAGAGGGAACGAGGAAGAGAAATGAGCACCCTCGTGGCATCTGGTATTTCTGCTAAAGAAATGTTTACTCTCCAGCCAAACCACGAAAGCATCCAGCTCTTTTTCTTTATCTGGAGGAGATAGTGTGGATTTTTTTCATAGCACACCAAACAGAAAACCTTAGCAAAATCCTCAGATAACTCTTCTCTCCCAAGTATTGCGTGCAGACACTGCTGAAATAAGTCCAAGTCATTCTGTGACCACCACACCCTCCTGGACGGTTCCTGGGCTCCTCACTTGTGATCTTCTGGCTAGCACGAATGAGGCTCATTTGCCTCAGCTTGAGGGCTGGAGGGAGAAAATGACCTGCATCTTACTAAAGGAGGTGACTGTGCCTTTAAGGGGGAGCAGCGGGGAGGGGGCGGACGAGAAGAGCTTCCTGAAAGGCAAGGTGAAAAGAAAAAAGAAATGAAATGAAAAAGAAGGAGGAGGAGAAGGAGAAAGGAAGACAGGGAAAAGACCTGGAGGCTGGGAGGCTGGTTACAGAAAAGCTGACAGCTGACTTGCCCCTTGAAGACAGAGATGAACACTGAGAAAGCTGCAGGAAAGGAGAGGTGGTTCCCACACACCAGGTGTAGGTCTTGGACTCAGTGAATGGCGGACCATCTTCATCAAACACGTCTGAGATTTAAAACAAATGATGTTGAATACCTGCTCACATCCCGGAATGGGCTATGACTCCGGGATATATCAGGGGAACTTGAGATCCCCCAGAAACTTTTGGCAGACCGTGGATCCTGAAGCCTAACCAAAGGCTTGCCTTTTTGAACCATGGCTTTCTCTTATGCTCAGCTTGGACATTCTAATGTCTCAATTCTTGATGGCATGGAAAGCAGGAGAAAACTTTAGAGGCCAGGCCACATATTTGTGGGCTCCTAACATTTTGATTGTCTGGCTCTTGTACAGGCTTTTATTAAACCCAGACCTCTCTCACAAGCACACAAATTCCTCAGAAAAGCATCAAAAGATACCCAAGCATCAGGAGGCCTGGCCCTTTAGGCCCTCAGTTCACCAGTTGTGGGACAGGAGGAGGGGCATGAAAACGAGCTCTGGGCTGAGTGAGAGCTTTTTCCCAGGAGTCACTAAACCACCTGGTTTGGGAGAGTTTAGCTCAAGCAGGCTCTTGAAGACTGGTCAGGGGCATCTCAGAGGATCCTTCTATTTGCCAGATTTGGGAAAAGTTTATGTAAAAATTCAGTCCCATACTGAGTTATTGATGGAACGAATGAGTGGAGTGAATGAATAACTGTACCATCACGAGGGTGGGGGGAGTAGTTTTTCATCATGGTTTCTGTATTGTGACACAATGGCGGCCATAGCTCCTCCAGAGTCTTTAAAAGGCAAGGTAAAAACAGGGCTCCTCTCTGCCCCTAGGCAAGAGCCCTGGCTGTCTTTGCCCTCACTGCCACAGAAGTGCTGAGGAGGGAGCATTGATCAGACTGTGCTGGGCCTGCAGGACTTAGGTCCTTCTAAAAACTGTGGCAAGAGTAGCAGCCTACAAGTGGAGAAGGCAGGGCAGAAACCTGAGAGCTTAGGGAAGAATGGAAAAATACAGAGAGAGTAAACACAGAGGCTGGAGAACCTTGGCATGGGAAGGGTATGGACAAAGCTGTGGAAGCCCTTCTCTCTTCCTTCCATTTGCGCATGTGTGAAGATTAGTATGCTTTTAACCTGATAGAATATATAGGTATACATTTAATGTAATATGTGACTATAATTAACTTAAACGAGTTGGGTGTAGTGTTTCTAATTTACGTTTATTGTAGCTCTTCCTTTGTGTCTGGTCAGGATCACATCATCTGAAGCTACTTCATTATTTATTTCCTCAATCATTTTCCTCTAAATTGATTATAAAACCATTGAGGGGACACAACACATTGTCAGGCAGGAATAATGTGAAGATGTTCGCTGTCTCCTCTTTTGTTTTGCCACTTGCTGTAGCCCTTCCAGAGATGGCCTCTATCTCTGAAAAGCAGTATAAGCTCCTGCTTTAAGTTTGAAATCAAGAAAGGAAGCTTATTGAGGGTCTGGGAGGATAACTCGGTTGGTAAACTGTGTGTTGTGCAAGCACGAGGACCTGAAGTTAGGCTCCACCACCCATGTACAAAGATGGGAGTGGGGCCCAGTGCTTGTGATAAAAGCACCAGAGAGAAAAAAACAAAACAAAACAAAACAAACAAAACACAATAAAAACCAAAAAACACCAGAGAGGTAGAGGAAGGCTGTCCGGGGTACTCCCCGCCCAGCCGGGCTAGCATAATTGGTAAAAACCAGATAGATCAGCATGAGAAAAACACAAGGCTTTCTGAGGAAAATACTTGAGATTGAACTCTGACCTCTACAGATATACACTCACACATAGGTATACCTGTACACAGAGAAAGAGGCACGGAAGGGAAGAGAGAGAGGGACCAAAACCCAAAAAGAAAAAAGGAGGGAGGAAAATGAGGGAGGAAATGGAAGGAAGAAGGAAAAAAGGAAGGAAGTGAAGGAAGAAGGAAAAAAAGGAATGTATGTGGATCTGGCTGGACCTGGCGGCATACACCTGTAAGCTTAGCATTGGAGAGACTGAGGCCGGGGATCCGGAGTTCAAGGTCAGCTGAGTTCTTGTTTCTAAACAACAAAAGCAGAAATGAAGGGAAAAAATGTGTAATGTATTGGAATTTCTCTAACGCATTAAAATGGTTGCATAATATGAAATCTGTTAGTATAGATCTTAACACCAAAAATACATAAGTGATTTATACACTTAGTATAAAGTCAAGCCATTCTTGATTGACTTGTTTCTATAAGATTTGATTCAATTTGCTGTTGTTTTTGTTTTCAATCTGTATGAACAAGACAAGCAGAGCTACAATTTTTTTTTTTTTTTTTTTTAGTTTCAATGTTTGTTTTGGTATCAAAGTTAGACTCAACCCAGAAATGAGCTGAGAGGGGTCCCCTGAGGCAGAAGAACAGACAGAAAGTGAGAGACCCATTATAAGGCTCTAAAGTTCATATATGAAAGAAATTAGTAGGCAGAGGAAAGCTGGGACTCTCAAAGCTCACGGCTTCTTGCTGAGGCCACCTAAATGCAACCAGTGGGCTAGCCCAGGGCACGGAGGGCTCTGAGGGTGCCCTATCACTCTTAAACTAAAGCACACAACCGGGGGTGGAGACTTAAGATGCTGAGGCCTGCGGTGCATGAAGTTAGAACTGCTTGTGGCAGATAGTGGGAGCAAGTGCTCCCTGTGCTCATGACCTACAAATCCAAGCCTGTGCCTGAAAAGCCCTGGTCTTTGGGCTGGGGTGTGCGAGCTGCTGTCCACTGGCTTCCTTTAGAAGGATGCATTTTCCTCATACAGTGTGTCTGCTCCTGATTCCGGATAAATGTCTCTGTCAGAGCACTCCTTCCAGGACACAGGAAATCACCTTTCAGCTTTTTAAAATTTTTCTTCACCTATTTGAGGGCATAAAATTTATTCTCAAATACCTCCTCTTACTACATCTCTAAGGGCAGGTATACAGTATATATTGTCATAGAGTCTAGGAATTTTCCGGTTCTGTTATAATTTATTACTGAAATTCTGCTATTAGAATTTTTTTTTAATTTTAAGATATACCAAGTCTCTATGTTTAGATATTTGATCTACGTTTAGATATTTAAATATTAGATATTTATATATTTAATTACAGTCAGTAAACATGAATTCCACGATACTTGTACTGTGGAGTTCATTGAGGCTTGATTCACGAGACAGTGACAAATCATATTATTGAATGCTTGAGAATATGTATGTTCCCAAATATTGCATACAAATTCAACTGAGTTTGTTTCAGCTTCAATATTCTTAGAGATTTTTAAAACTATTTTGAAGTTAATGCTATACTGATGATATTTCCTATCACCCAAATTCATAGCTATTTGCTTTATATGTTTTGAGAACATCACAGGTTACAGACATACTTAAAAATTCCTAGATCATCTTAGCATTGTCTCGTCTCAGAGGAATGATGCTCTTCAAGTCCACTTTTCTCAATAAGCTTTCTTTGTGCGTGGTGGAAAATGCCTAACCGAGAATGTAAATCCTTCCTAAAGACTTCGGAGGATGAGATGTTAGAGCAAAGAATTGACTTCAACAAGGGTGGAAATGAAGTAGCAAAAGATAGATAAAGACACAGTAGCAGCCTGTTCTCACCGTGGAACAAAAGCCCTTCCCAAAGGCAGTGGCCTTGATGTGTGCACTCCTCTCAGGAGCCCCTGCCAACAGCAAGCAGAGCTCTGAGCCTCTGCCTGCTTTGTTGCTGCCATTGCTGGAACATTGTGCGATGTCACTTAACCTACAGTTATCCTGCTCTCAGTACCCTAAGGGGAAGCAATTGTGGAACCCGTAGCATGCCATAAGAAGCCATATGATATAAGCATTCCATTGATTTCCAAGGTACAGTCAGTTAGTTAGGTACCCTGAGGTCGAGGGTGTGAAAAAGGACTGCCAACTGTAATTTTATGAAATCTCTGTGAGTTTTTAAAAGCTGTGTTGTATACTTACATTTTTTAAACTAAAGTGGTATGATGTTGCATATAATCTCCCAGGCTTACTATTATATTTAATTATAAAAATTAAATATTATTTTGGCTCATGGTAGCACATCTCTTTAGTCTGTTCAGATTTCATTATGTAAACACTAGAGTTATTTGTGTGCTCTTCTGTTGATAAGTGTATGTATGGATTTTTTTTCGGAATCTCTGTTGCAAATTTTCCAGTGTGGAAAAAAAATGCCTACAGATACACAAAGGGTGAAATTGGGGGTAAAAAGTCACATGAACATTTACCTATACCAGTTTAGTGAGTATTATTGTTTGGATATCAAAGGCCCAAGCACCAAGACTTTGCCCGCTGCCCACAGTAATACTGAGTAATGACAGAGCCTTTAAGGAAGGGGTGGAGCCTAGAGGAGGACTTGGTGCCTTAAAGAAGATTGTGGGATGATCGATTGCCTTGTGCTCTTTCTTTCGTTCCCAGCATCCCTGAGATGGTCAGCCTCCTCAACCATGGGCTCCCCCACCCAGTAATATTTTGCCCCCATACAAGTCACAAGCCAACGGGACCAAATGAATGACCTTGAACATCGAGACAAATTAAACCTTTTTCTGTGTTTTTAGTGTATTATACAGATATTTAATTACAGTAATGGAAAATGGCTTCCCCAACTTCCAAAGAAAATGGTCTTTGGAACTGTAGTCTACTCTGTCTTTTAAAGTAATTATTTATGGAATAGATATAAAACAATACTTCATTGTCTAGATGGTTGTTTACTCCCTGATTGTTAACAATATTGGACACTGAAATACATATAATTTGTAGAAAATTAAAACAATGCTGAAAAGTTGTTTTCTAAAAGATCTATTGGAGTTATACAATTTTAAAGAACATGTGATTTAGGATTAAATTGTGTGGTAGACTATTGAGAAAATTCTAAAAATAAATTTAAAGATTTGATGTCACAGAGAGTACATGTACAAGGTAATTGGTTTAGATAGAAATGGCAAAATGAGATCAATCACAAAGAAATCCATGTATCTGAAAAACATCTGATGAGAGGAACCTGTTTTGAGAAAACTCCTCCATCATACTGTCTAGAGAGCATTTACTCGACTAACAACTAATGTGGGAGGGCCCAGCTCACTGGTTGCACCACCCCTCGGCATGTGGTTGGGATGGGATTGGGGGTTGGAAACAGGCTGAGACAGTCATGAGTAAGCCAGTAAGTATCCATCCTTCATGGCCTCTGCTTTGGTTCCTGCCTTGAGTTCCTGTCCCTGACTCCCTTCATGATGTACTGTGACCATTTCCATCTGAAGTTGTTTTGGTCATGGTGTTTTGTTATAGAAACAGAAAGCAAATTAAGAAGTCATGGCGGGTCTCAGGAAGTGTTTAGGAAATACTGGCACGGAGAATGTGTGCTCTACAGGAAGTTTATATCATTAAAGGTTGTGCAAGCAAAAGGCCTTAAAGAGTGGATAAGTTAAGAATCAAACATACACGAAAAATATAGATAAGAAGGAGAAGAGACGACATTTCTAGCAAGAACTGGCTCGCTTGTGGATGGGATGCTTTAAGATTAATTTGGGAAGATGAACATACATAAAACATCCATCCACAATCATCATTAAAATGATCAAACCTTTAGCTTGGTTGTCTGAGGAAGCAAAACAAACACTTTTTGGATGGTGATAATGATACTAAAGCCTTGGATTCCCTCTGGGGTCTCTAAACACTGTGCCAAAGATTAAGTCTATAATTCTGAGGCTGACAGAAAAAGTCAGGGGAAGATGAAAAGCAATGACATGTGTGCGCTTTGCAAATACTATCTCCTCATCTGTGGCTTGTCTTTTTCTTAACAATGTCTTTTGAAAAGCCAAGTTGTGACTCATGCTCGGCAATCTGAACACTTTAATACTTCAGCTATCTTGACAGCATGGATTTAGATGAACACATAGATAATAGGGCCCAGAAGACCATCGATTGACTTTCAACCGAAATTTAGGATCATTAACTGAGAAATTAGAGTGATTTCAGCAAATGGTGCTAGAATATCAACTCCATCAAACAAAACAAATTCATAATTCCTTGTAACATGTGGAGAAATCAGTGGGAACTGATAGACTTGAAGACAAAATCTAAGCATGCAAAATTCTAGAAAAATACACAAAAACTTTTATGACCTCGTACTGTAAGGAAAAAGTCCTTAACAAAACACAAAAACACAAACCATAGGGGAAATATGATAAATTAGGCTTCATCAAAATTAAAATTTTTCTCTTGATGACTTTCAACCCACACGGCACCATCTGAAATAAGTGTTGTTATCTTTATTTCACACATGACGAAGTCACGGCACAAAGCAGTTTCTACCACAAAGCCAGAAAGTGCTGAGGGAGAGATCCAAATCAGAGACTGTCTTCCAATCTCTTGTCTTTTCATGAGCACAGGAGTTTGCCTGTTACAACCGAAGGACTAACATAAATAACTCGTGCTAGCTACGCCACAGTTCTGTCAAAGATAATTGAAAACGGGATTGCGCTATAATGTATAGAGGACCTTTATCTCTTGTGTGTGTAGACAGACATTTGTGCAGCTATTTAATCCCATAGGCATTTGGCAGGACTGTGACGAAGCCACCCTCAAATGGATTTTTCCTAACTACTGTCCAAATTGATCTGATCAGAAACAGCAGCAACTGCCAACTAATTGTGACTTCCAAGAAGTACAAATCCCAACACTCGAGAGGGCTTGGTGTTGGAAGCTTTTCTCCCGAGCTTCTGTGACCCCACGCCACAGGACTTGGCATCGGCTATTCAGGCAAGAACGCTCACCACAGGATCTCAGATGTTAATACACAGGATTATCTGTGTCCCAAGTACCTGTATTCTCACACATCATCTCTGTCTACATGACCGGTGGGGCTGGGGGCTGGGGAGGGGTGTTACCTGATTCCCAGAGCGACATATGATGGAACTCTACCACCACCAATCACCATGAAGTGGGCTAGAAACCGTTCCAAAAGCAAACTGCAGGCTCATATCAAGTTACCCACAGAAAACTGAACTGATGGAGTTTATAAGCCTGTGTGGGAACTCTGGTCCACAGCAGGAACCATCCATCACTGACAAGAAGATTGGGTCCCTTCCTCCTTTGCTTGCACAAATTAATTTCTCTGAGGAAAAACAATGCTCAGTGTGCAACTAGAATCAAATAGTTGTTATCTGATTGGGAGGAGAGCCACAAAACAACTCACCCATTATTTAGCAAAAGTATACATGAAACTGTAGCCTCATCTTTGGAGGGTGTTAGGGGCTTGATACCACTATACTATCCCTGCTGGCCTTGAAATTTCGATCCTTGTGCTTCATTCAGCCTGTGGAGTACTGGGATTACAAGTAAGCAAAAAGTAAATACTATTTGAAAGAAGGAACACTCAAATTCATCCATTAGTCAACTTGTTTAGGTAGGACCCTATGGTTCCCACGTTGCTTATGTACCGACCATAGTGCCCAAAGTAGGATTCCTGTTACTTTGTGATTTCCTTGGTTTTTTCCTTTTTTTCTGATTCATGCTTCGATGTCTTATGATAAAATATAGCTACATGTGGAAACACTTTAACTAAGATTAAACACTAAAATCAGAAACATTTTCAAAGAATAAGCCCAAACTTTTACAAAGCATTCTGCATGCCAAGAACAGCCCTGAGCATTTACCTGCAGTAATTCATTATATCCCTATAAGAACTCCACGAAACGGGTACAATTGTTATTCTAACTTTACGGAATAGGAAGCTGAGCCACAGAGAAACTTAAAAACCTTCAGGGAAGTGCTGTCATATAATCATGTGCCTGCCAACCAAAGATTGTCTGCCTTTGTTGAAAAAAATCAACGCTCTGAGTAGTATTGTTTAGTTTTTAAATATTTAGCTCACATTTCTTGGCATCCTCTAGGGAATAAAATAAAAACATACAACATAAGGGTCAGAGGCTGGTTTCATGGGCATACAGCCTTAAGAATTTTAATGCTCTATTGCTGTTTGCATGATATCTTTTGAACAGGGGCCTTGAATTTTATTTTTCACAAGACACTGAAAACCATGTGTTCTTCTTAGAAAGGACATAAAACTTCCAAGAAATCTCTTATCAAATATATGGGTGACTTTTCATTAATCACAAGTGATAATGACTTTGTTTTTCTCCAGAGGATAAGTAACTATGCTCGTTCTGGAAGCCAGAATTATAATTTTGAATAAGGTAGTCAGAATAGCTCCTTTCGGAATAGAAGAAGGATTAGTTTCCTAAAATGTCTAAATTAGTAATTGACATTTGCTTATTATTTAGCTGCACTTATGGGGAGGGGAAGAGACATAAAGAAGAGTGGAGTCAAGCCAATGCTCAGGGAATAGCCTGAGGAGTGTCATTGACTGATGGAGGGTCTTAAAAGTAGAGAGCAAGGCTCTCTGCTGAAGATGTCAACAGTGAAAGTATTCTGTAGCTGGGGACTACCTAGCTACCTGTAGAAGAACGGGGAGCCTTGGAACTCATATACCTCAGGTCAAACAACCTGGGGATGAGATAATAGCTTGGAAATGGATGACCTATAAGCACCCATGCTCACTTATTGGAGCCAAGGTCACCTGATACGGTCACAAGGGATGAAACCAGGCTTGGGTTAGAGGGGTCAGAGCAAGACTGAGGCTGTGACAATGTTATTGAGGGAAATGAGACTTCTTAATATCTTTATCGGAAACAGAATATAATGGCAATGGCCAGGATTAGTTCAGTTGTAGTTGCCAGGATACGATGAAGTTTGCAAGCTATACAGGGTACGCAAGATTAATGTCCAAGACCAATTGTTCTGTCAAGTTTCCGTGCTTCCTTGACTATTAAGAGGGCATACAGAGAAACACAGAGTAGCCTGAATGCTTCACTGCACAAGAGAGTGCATCAGCCTCTCAGGAACTGAAAGGCACATTGTGCCCCAGGAACCAAGAATGGCAACCTGAAAAACCTGTGACACAAACCTCTCAAGACAGCTAGGCCAGGCCAACTCCATGGTTCCCCGTAATGCAATAACTCTCCCACAGTCACTGTTGAGTTCATCTGGCCTGAGTCATCCGATGATAGCCCGCAAAGGCTTTTGGGTTGTATGGTTCCTAAGCTTCGCTCGGTACAGCAGAGAACAACCACCGACCCTTTGGAGTGTAGAGCTCCATTCACCAGCCACAAGTGACAGGGCCCAGGACATCAATGGGATCCAGTGCACATCATGTGCACTGGCTGATGGAGAGCAGAGTGATGAAGCATGCCTGCTGAGCTGGTGACTGTCCTACCTTGCGTTTCTCAGGGAGCAAGACTCATGTACTACTAATCATGAAATGCTTCGAAGACAAGACACATAAAAATACAAAACACTTTAAAGGAGTATTCAACATGTTACTGCCCTCCCACTTCCCTGGGTGTCTGTGAATGGAACCTGGTAAGAGACCCAGCTCCCTCCCACCATGTATTAGCCATGGCTTAATGCTATTGGTGGTGATACGTGGCAGTCTTATGGGCAGATAAGCTTATTTCAATTTTTTTTCCTTTTTTATTTTATTTTTTTAATTTTTGTTTTATTTCTGTTTATTTACTTTACAGCCGAAGGGTGCCCACCTCCCTCCTCTCCACCCAGATCCCCACTCTTTTTGGTCCCCCTTCCCCAATCCCTTTCTTCCCAGAAAATGGGAGCCCCCCGTTCCTCATATCAACCCTCCCCAGCACATCAAATCCCATCAGGACTGAATGTATCCTCATCCACTGAGGTCAGGCAAGGAAGCCCTGCCGGGGGAATTGATGGACTCTATGGCCTACTTATTTCCATCTTAGCTTCAAGGTTATGCAACAAGTTTCAAGGTGTGGTGTCGCTAAACCCTTCTGTGTACACTCCACTGTGCCATGCTGGGGTGGAGACTTGCAGTAAGCACACTGCTGTCTGGTCAGAATCCATGCTAGGCCATCAATAAGCAGCACAACAGGAAGACCCCAAGATTAGCAAAGTAGAGACTTTGTCCTTATTTGTGCCCTGTCTGTCAGAAGCACCTTAGCACCCTTGGTTGAAGGATTTGGTGGACATGAGGGACAGTCTACCCCAAAACATTGAAAATGGCTTTCTTCTCAAGCATTCACGAGCATATCCTCCACCCCGCCAACCTCTCTCTTTCCCTCTCTCTCATTAGGACAAGCTCTAACAATATCCTAAGAATATGCAACATTCCGGGGAAAGCCTTCTTACTCTCATCATGCAGGATAATTAAAAGCAGCTTCATATACTTTGGAATTAGGGAACTAATAACAAAACCCACTTTGTTTACCCAAGGAAAAAAACTTGCATTCCTGCTACCTTATGGACCAAAGAAAACACTGACATTTTAATAATTTTGTAAAATTGGGAATATCACTAGACTTACAATGTCCTGTGAGAAGATTAGACAAAGGAGACTTAAATACACTTTTTGTTTACATTAAAGAAAGGGCTTTATAGCATTGAGCAACCCTGAAGGACAAAGAAGTCAGCACAAGATCACCAGGATAAACTCTAAAGACTGTAGGGGAAAAAAATGAAGTAAAAAACAACACCAAGAAAGAAAATGTACAGGAGAGAATATTAACCAATTTAAAATTCTGTTTTTGAAAACACCTCCTATGAAACCGCTCAATAAGTAAACAAAATGAGAGAATGAGAAGGCATAAGATAAAAACACAAAGAATCTAAAAAGATACTATTCTGGGCGTGGTGATGTATGTTAGCAGTCCCAGGGCTGGGGATGACAGTGCATTCCAGGCCAGTCATAGTAAGACAGTTTCAAAAAGCTAAGCAATGAAAAGCAAGGAAACAAACAAGAAAAAAAAAAAAAAAGAAGAATAACAACAAGAAGCCAAGGATATGAGTGATGGAAAGAACAAAATAGAACTATGAACAATTTTATTCTTGTTTTAAAACTATACTTCCTACTTTACCATTGCTAATTTCCATGTTGTTCAATCTACTTCATGCATTTAAATTTATGTTTTCGAGTCCCTGCTCTTTCCTGGGGTTTCAGTGACAAACAAGTTAGAAACATCTGTCTTCTTGTGGAATGTTCTTTAAGGGGTGATGAAGCTGTGAAGGAAACAGGGTGGGCAATGTCCGTGTAGGTGGTGGGCCGTTTCTGTGTAGATGGTGGGCAGTGGATGTTGCTTCTATCTCTCCATGCTGAAGAATGCCTCTCATGCTGGAAAGATGGCTGAGAGGTTAAGTGCGTGCGTACTGCTCTTGCAGAGGATCCTACTTCAGGTCCCACCACCCAGATTAGGCAGTTCGCAACCACCTGTCACTCCAGTTTAAGGGCACCCAGCAGCCTCTTCTGGACTCCAAAATCGTCTGACACACCTGCCTGTTCCTGTGACTTTTCTCGGTGATGGACTGGAAGGGTAAGATG
Organism: Meriones unguiculatus; assembly: GCF_030254825.1. Taxonomy (NCBI): domain Eukaryota; kingdom Metazoa; phylum Chordata; class Mammalia; order Rodentia; family Muridae; genus Meriones; species Meriones unguiculatus. The sequence continues at coordinate 107,838,148 of NC_083353.1, forward strand.
AAGGAAACCCGCCCCTCCTCCAGTTCGCCCCTCCTCCAGTTGCTTTTAGTCAAGGTGTCTCCTCACAGCAACAGAAACCCTGAGTCAGTGAGCATAACAAATACATCAAAGGCCCCATGGGTCCAAGCGGGGAACCATCAGTGCTATCTGTAGTATACGCATGATTAGATATGTGAAGAACAGAAAGTGGGAAAGAAACGTGAGGACCGAAAACGTGACTCTTGAGCATTTGAGGAGAGAGCCCTGAGGATGCTGGGGAAAAGTATCCCAGGAAGAAGAGTTGTTGCACTTGACAGGCATCAGCCTAACCAGAGTGGTGGGGAAGCCACGGACAAGGTCTGAAGAATAAGGGGCCAGATCATACAGAGCCCAGAAGGCCAGGAAACAGAGTGTATCAGTTGGAAGCTCACCCGACGCCTACATTTCAAAACGAATGCCTTGCTCCTTGGTCTGTGAACAAGTCGGATGGTCTGCTGAAAAGGAGATGAGTGAAATCAGCATGAGAGGAGGCAGTGGTCTGTTGCTGAGATGCAGTGGATCGCAAGAGTGACCCTGGGCAGGAGCGAAGAAGCTGTTTTAAAGAGACAGTCATACCTCTCGATCTCACTATCAGACTACTGAAAACAATGGGCTCCCAATGAAATGGAAAATTTCTCAGGAATCTCGTCCTTAGAGGGGTCCTTGTATCCCTGAAAGAGATTCCCCAGTTCCAACAACTCCTCGGACCACCTTACAGGATGACTAAAGCCTAGGCGGTGATGGGTCAGTGACAGAAGGGACCACACCCTGACAGGGAAGACTTAGCTGTTCATGCCCTGCCTTCTATTGAAACCTTCATCTTATTTCAGGACCTCAAAGACAGACTTGAGGGTACCCTGGATCTCCTTGTCCCTCTTCCAAATGTGGCCACATAGGATAAATCTTCCATTTCTCTTTTTTGTTGTCTCTTTTAATTGGCTTATTGAGAGATGGTAGCCAAACCAGGCTTAGGTCATAGGGTATGCCTCACCCCCAAATTCAGTACCACAAACACAACTTGGATGTGGGATGTCGGCAATATCCATGATTATTGCCTTAGCAATCCGAATGATGGAGTCCACATGGCTATGGATGATCTGTCTGCAGAAGTATGAGGACAGTGACTCAGTCTGAAGGTGCTGAGTTTGAACTGTTTCTCAGGCCTCTTGGGCAGGATGTTAAAAGGTCAGAGGATCTGGTGGAAAGGGCAGAGGTCTGGCCTGGGGTTAACATTCATGAAGGATTAGTTGATAGATGACATCAAAAACTAAAACATAAATACACTTCTTTCAAAAATCTGCCCCAATCTAAACCAAAACAGAAAAGCACAGATGAATTCCACCAGTGAATGTGGATTTAAAAACCCTAAAGGAAAGAAAAGCAAGCTGAATCTAACTAACTACATTTTAAGAAATCTAGTTAATGTTGGTGTATCGTTTTCTATTTTTATTTGCAAGGGTTTTTATAATAAAGTTTATTAAATTAAAAAAAAACCCAACATCTAGATTATCAGGAAAACATTTAAGAAAAAAAGAAATCTTTACACCAATGAGAGATAGAGACTAGAACTGAATGGATATGAAAGATATGAAAGATATAGTTATATAATTTACACACTTTTAAAACTAAGAAAAATACCAGTAAATATAAGCAAGAGGCATAAAAGGCATTTGAAGAAACTAGAGATGTGTTCATTATAAAATCTGAAATTCTAAAAGTAAAAATTCTAAAACATGTGCAACAGTAGGGCCTTTTCTGCACCATCATTCATAGAAAAGAACCAAAAATGGAATGTTTGTGCCCAGGTCATTGAGCAAATCATACTGCATAGACTCTGAGGTGGAGGAGGAGGTATACAAAGCGTGACTCCCAGTTGGGTGGAGAAGAGGCTAAAGAAAGGCATAGCAGCATGCTACTATTGGACAAATAATTACACACGTGTACTCTCCCGCATTAAAATTAAGATGACTACAAACTAACGAACTAACGTTACTAGGGGACTGCTCAGATGGTCGCCATGCTTGACAGCCCGAGTTGATCCTGGGGTCCACATAGAAGAAGGCAAGACTTGGCTCACCCATGTTGTCTCCTGGTCTCCATATATGTCCCACAGCATGTGGGTATATGGTGCATAAACATATACACAACAAGTAAAACAGTATGTGTATTAAAGTTACTCTTGACAGAGGGTAGAAAATAAGGTGTCAGGAGCAGAGCTAAATTTTTTACATATGACTGGGTAACATGGAAATACTGCGTGTACTTATAAAACAATATATATTTGAAAAAAAAGTCCTTAGAAACTGAATGCAAGGTAAATTAATTGTAATTCTCTTTGCGTTGAGTTGGTGGCCCAGAGAGCCATTTGAGAAAGCCTCTCAAACAACTTTACAGGGCAACTTCAGTCAGGAAAAGGCTAAGGGCAGAAAGACTTAGCTAAACTCTTACGCTTCGGGAAACATGCTGCCTGTGGCCAGGCTGTGGCAACTGAAAAAAAAAAAATCCCAGCTACTCAGAGGCAGGGCGGGGAACTGCAAGTTCAAGATGGATCCTCAGGGCAACTTGATGAGACCCTGTCTCAAAATTAAGAAGTAAAAAGAGGCACATAGTTCAGCAACCTGGAGTTGGATACCCTGCTCCACCTAACCAAAGTCCACTGGTGGTGAGACTAAGCAGATGAGTGATTATGTTAGCTCATTGGCATCTGGAATTTCGGTCTTGAGTGAGGGGATATGTTGAAGTAAGAAACGAGCCCTCGTAGCCCCCCAGTTTCACTTGGCAGAATTCATCAGTGAACTCATCTTTGGCAAAATGCTACCAGTTCAGGATCTTCAATGGATGATGTACCATTCAGACTGTGTTTTCTTGTGTGACATTGAGAACATTGTCTCTCTTATCTGGATTACCAATATGTGGGTATAGGGTTGTTCTGCGCGAGCCGTCATTCCCTTTTAATGCCTGCATGATCTGTTCCCTACCAATATTAGTAACTTGGGTCCTCGCTCTATTATCTTAATTAGCTTAAGAGATTTGTTACTCTAATTAAGTCTTCTTTTTTCAAAAAAATATTTGGAATATTAAGTTCTCTCTCTCTCTCTCTCTCCCTGGCTCTCTTCACTTCTCTGTGGTTTCTCTCGTTACTCATCATGAATTCTAGGTCTTTCTCAACTTCTTCAATACAGAAATTTAATGCTACAAATGTCCCCGAAAGTGCTGCTTTTGCTGTATTCTGCACAGCTGAATGTTAGTTCAAAATATTTTATGTTTTTTTTTTTATCTGTAAAATTATTTCTGGGATTTCTCTTTTGCCTCGAATGCTGTTTAAAGCATGTTTGGCACACTCGGGCTTTTCTTGGGTCTTCTGCCCACTTCCTAGTCTCCCTCAGCCTTGCTTCTCCCTGTGTTCTCTGACCGGTGATGTAGCTGGCTCAGTACCTACCCTGTTTATTAGGATTTCTTTGTTACCCTCATTTCCTGTTATTTTCTTCCACTCTTTCTCTACCTCCTACAGTTTTTGGTGGCATTTTTACTTCATTCTCCCTCTTCCCTCTCATATCCATTTTACTTCTTTCTTTTACCTTTTTCTAGTGGCTGATCCAGGGTTTGTGATATGTATTTTTTAAGTCGTGATATTTTTATTCTCTAAGAATTTCATACATGAGAACAATGTACTTTGTGCTACCCACATACTCATGGAATTGGGACCATATTACCAGGAGCCACCCTTAAAGAAAACTGACTATTCCTTCCCCAGTAGCCATCAACTGTCAATAGCTTTTTAGTTAGAGGTCTAAGCTCATGAGCCTTCCATCCCCCAAGCTGGAATGTTGAGAGTGTGATCCTGTGTGGGCAACCACAGTGGCTATGAGTTCATGAGTAGGGTAGTCCTGTCATGCCCAGAAGACACGCTTTTGCTTATATCCTCCTGGACCTCTGGTCTTACAGTCAGTCTCTCCATCCACTCTTCCAAGGTGGCTCCTGAGCCTTGGAAGGTGGTATTATACTGATGTCCTATTTGTGGCTGAGCACCCCACGGACACTTATTCTCTGCACTTTGGCCAGTTGTGAGTTTCCATGCTAGCTGGCAGCACTGAATAAAGAAACTTTCCTGATGACGCCCGAGCACTTCACTAGTTTATGAATGCAGAAAACCAGGCATGAAGGACAGTTTGATTCCACATCCATTTAGCAAAATAATAGTAACAGCTTCACCTCTGGTGCCTAATAGTTTCTCAACCGTGGGTTCTTGGTTTACAGTATCAGGCATCAATTCCCTCCTGTGGAATAGGCCCTAAATCCAATTAGAAAATGGCTGGTGACACAATAGCACACATCCCTGGTTACCCGGGAGCATATCTCCTGGTGTTCATCTTGCTGCTTTCAGAGCGCACAGCTGGGTGAGATCGTTGATAACTTCTCCCCCAGAGCCTGTGTGGCGCCTTCCAGGGTTCAGAGAGCTAGCCATTAGGGAGGAGGCCTTCTCATCAGGACCAACGTTCTTTCTGTACGTTCAGTGATTAAAATGTATATGTGGTGTCTTTAGCAAAAGGGACTTACCATCAAGGCCTATTGGGCAATCAAGAATAATAGCAGTAGCCTTCATTGCTTCATCATTTCGTGAAGTCCCACCTGATTACTGACTCTATTTCCTGGAAGAGCAGGGTCCTATGCAGAAAAGTCTTCGCCGGAACTGTACACTCTACTCTTTCTTCTAGAAGTTTCAGGGTTTAAGACTTAGCATTGAGTTCCTTCATACATTAGAAATTCATTTATGTGCATTGCAGGGTAAGAGAGAAGGATTAAGTTTCATTCTACATGTAGATAACTCTTTTTTTTCCCCAGCACCATTTACAGATGTTGTCTTTTCTCCAATATATATATTTTGGCACCTGTGTGCCAAATTCAGTGGACATGTGGACTTGTATCTGGGTCCTTGAGTCTATTCCACTGATCAATGTGTCTGGACTTTTTTGCTGGTATGATGTTGTCTTACTGCTATGATGTTGTAGTATAAATTGAAACCAGAACAGATGAATCTCTGGAACTTATTAAACCAACCAACCTCGCTGAATAGAGGGGCTCCACTTTCAGTGAGAGACTTTGTATCAAAAACTAAGTGGAGCAAGATCAAGGAAGGCACCTGATATTGACCTTGGCCTTCACGTGCATGCACACATGTACACACACGAACACATGCCTACCAAACACAGCATGCACTCCCACACACATAGGAACAGGCATGTAATCAATTAAGCTTGTATTTTATTTTTGGTTATTTTTTTTTCTCCAGCGCTCTTCCTTTCTTTACATAGGTCAAAATTTCTGGGTTCTATCATTTGCTTTCTCTCTAAATATTTTAAAACATATTTTTTTCCAGATAATTCTACCAGCAGCAAATTTATCCATTTTTGTCATTCTGGAAACTCATTGTTTTTCCATCAAAGAACAAGGCCACAAGGCAAATGAATCTAGGCTTCTTCTATTGTTATTTTTTGAAATCTTTTAAAATTGTTCTTGTACTCTTTTCTTGTTTGTACGGTTGTCATAGGAAAGTTGACTTAAATTTGACTCCTGTTCCCAGGTGAGTAATATTTCAACCCATCTACCTTCTTGGAGGATTTTTCAGTATTTTCTGTAGTTTGAAATAATACACTTGAGTATCACCTTCTGTTATATATTTTGCTTGGTGTTTTCTAAGCTTTCTGGGTCTATGATCCTGTCTACATTAATTTGAGCGAAGTGCTTAACCACGACCTCTTCAAATATTTTTTCTAATGATTCTCCTTCTAGTGTTACCATTGTGCTTTTCCTTTTAGGGAGGTCCAGAGTCTCGGATACTCTGGGGATTTTTTTTTTCCTGCTTTCATTTTAGTTTGGAGAGTTTCAAGTGAAATATATTCAAGAGCAGAGAGGTTTTTTTTTCATACATATCTATTAATAATCTTCCAAAAAACACGCTTCACTTTTGTTAAAATAACTTCAGTCCAGCTAGTGTGTGTGTGTGTGTGTGTGTGTGTGTGTGTGTGTGTGTTTAGAACATCTGCCTATCTGCCTCTGCTCACATGGTCCATCTGCTCTGAATGCTTGTCTTCCTTATCTTTTAGAGCTCTTAATATGTTCAGGATGGCTGTTCTAAACTTCCAGTGTCATAATTCCTATTCTGTGCCATATCTGAGTTTGGGTTCAGTGTTTACACTGTCTCCTTCAAAATTTATGGCCTTTCAGTGTGTTTTGAATTTTTTCTTGATGCAACAGCACAGTGTGCTGAGAAAGAAAAAACCTGCTAAGAAGACCTTCCTGACAGAGTGCCAGCATGTGCGGGATGGTACACTCTTGTGATTGAGCCTCCGTGTTTTAGAGAGCCTCACACTGAATTTCACGCATCCTTTTTCCTTCCATTACGTAGAGCTTGAAGACATCCAAAGTGGTCTGGATATAAGCATTTCTCATATCCACACCATCTGGGTTGCGATAGAACCACAGCAGGTTGAGCTCTGATTAACCACTTTCTCCTGAAGAAAAAAACCGGATACAGCAGAATGCCCTGGCATATATCAGAACGCCCTCCTCTACTGATCAAGCAGAAGTACAACCTTTGAGATCATGATGTCCCCACAAAAGCAACAGCCAAATGCTGTGTCTCACCTTTAACTCAAATTCCCAATGTTCAGGAAACACCGATAGTTTCATCACATCACTGAGATTAAGTCAGCAGCACCTAGATCATTGTACATTCTAAGAGCATCTATCAGAGCCTGGCTTATTTCCCTCATTGAATTACAAGAAGAAAGATTATACATTAAAGACATTAACCAATGTTAATTTATGAATTTTGCATACGTCTTAAACAAATGAACTACAAAATAAAACAATTGAGAAGATTTGATCCATGGAAACATTAATGGTTTACAAACAATAATAATATTGTGTTTATGTTTGCTTATATATGTTTATGTGCATGTATGATGCATAGATTGTGCTCAGGGCCTTAGGCACATTAAACATGCTCTCTACCAATCAGCTGACCCATCCCAACCTCTATCTATATGTTTAAGAAACCATTATTTTCTATGGGATTACTAAACTATTTCTAAATCCAGGATATGCTGATTTGGATTGATTTGAAATGACTTGAGGATGAAAAGGTGAATGAAGCTTAAGGTGAAACAAACATGGCAGTGAGTTGACACTTGGTTGTGTGTAGCCACTAATCCACCTGCTTTACCCAACTTAAAAGTTTTCACATTAAAATATTAAATAATTAAGGAAGTCATTTTGAGTAGGGAGGCCAAACACAGGTGTGGCAAGCTTGAACACATAGGTAGGGCTGCTTTTGCACATTTGCCCTAGCTATGTACAATACCTTCAAATGGTGTTGCTGACAATAACAGAGCATTAGGAATAAAGTTAAGTTTCCATCAACAGAAAATTAGATTAATGACATTTTATGTAATAGAAACCTGCCAAATATTGTCAAAAAAAACCCATTATACAGATAATATAAAGAATTAAAAATGAAACGGAAAAAAATTCCCAGCACAAGACTGATGAAGAATTAGCATATGCTTCCTGGTATAAATGACACGTGAGAGTCATGCATGAAAGCAACATGTTGCCCCATGAGTCTGTGGGTATCCACCATGATGCTACCACAGAACCATAACCCAGTGTGTGTTTGTGGTAAAACCAGTATAAACGAACCCACTGTATAGTCAGCCATTGTAAAAGCTTAGTACATACAATTATGTTCAACTGAGAATAAGCCAATCTGATACTGACATTTTTACCATACTACACATTACATTGTTATTGAAGACTGTTCCTTGTCCTTGTGGCTAAAGGTTTACTGTGGGGCACTGTGGCATGTTACAGTAGGAGTGGGTTTGTGCACACAGGGCCATAATAAACAGAATAAGAGCTATGTAAAATAAGGCATAAGGCCTCAGCAAGAGGCCACAAGGAGGGTGACACTAAAAGAAGAGGATCATGGTGGGTGATCATTACTCTCAAGTTAGGCAGCGTCCATGGCCAAAGTTATGATCTTTAAGTGACAGCATCTGCTAAAGGATATGAAAAACTACTAACAAATAATCCAGAAGAGCCTACGTCCAGGAGAGGGAAACTTCTCACAGCCCGGCCGAAGATCAGATGCTAAAATATTCTCCTTCCAGGACTGCGATGATTGCAAGCAAAAACAATATATTTGTTTTTGATGTTGAAAGAAAAGGTTAAATTTACCATTAATATAGGGTGATGTGAGCAATTCAAAATCAGAGTTACATTACTTGTATCAAAATGAGTGGCAAGCCTGTATGAACCGTTGGAAAGCCAATTGAAGGACACAGATTCTAGATAGGTGGGTTATGGAAGAAAATTGTATGCTAGAGCGAATCTTTAATATGGATGAAGCTCTCTTTTCTGGAAACAGATGTCTGGCTTTCATCTACAAAGAAGCCAGGTCTGCGCCAGGTTTCAAGGCTCTTATGGATATGACAGTGGGCTTGCTTGAAGGCAGTATGGCAGGCTACGCACCGAAACCCTTTTTGTGATCGGAACAGTGAAACTCCTAGGCCCTTCAAGCAGACAAATAAGCATGCACTGACAGTGATTCATTTGAGCTGTGAGAAGTCAGATCTCAGCTGCTGGCATAAGGAGTCTTTCTGCTGCTGTCAAGATGTGGAAGCATTATCTGGTGCTCATGCCCCACAACCTGACCTCTTTGATCCAGCCATTTTATGCAGGACTTACGGCAGATGTTAAGGTCTGTCGTCTAAATGGGGCCTTTGCTGCAGCTGAGGAAGACACTGACCCTGATGAGATGCTGGATTGACTGAACACCTGTGGTTGCATCAGACGCCTCGCTGGGTTTGGGCTGACCTCACTACGGAACATGAGAATGGCTCCTAGAGAAGACACTTGAGGATTGTCCATGACCTCAAACGATTTACCAAAGAAGAGAAGGTTGCAAAACCCAGCCAGGCTGTGGTAGAGAAGGTGAGATGCTTTCACCAGGCATTGTAAATACTATGCCTGGGGGTCTCACTAAAAAAGAAAAAAAATTCCCTGGAGCTGGAACAGGATCACAGAGAAGGAGGAAGTGAGAGAAGAAGCAGCAATCCCAGAGTGGTACCTTCAGTTCCAGCACTCGGGAGGAAGAGTCTGCTGATCTCTGTGAGTTTGTGGCTAGCCTGGTCTACATGATGAGTTCCAGGACAGTCAGGGTTACGTAATGATAGATGTCTCAAAAGCAAAAACCCAAACTTCAGAAGAAAAAGGAAGAGCCTCCAGAGAATCCACACAGAAGGACAGAACAGGTTTTGCACCTCAGTGTGCCCTTTAAACCCCAAAAGGCAGAGTTTCCTCGTAGAGTGGCTTGCATAAGAGAGACCTGATTGTTCATGGTGTTTTATCTGCTTACTGACACGTCTGTGATGACAAAAGGAAGCAATCCGGCACAATTTCTGAGAATAGTGTCACCTTAAAACACTCCTGAAGGAGAACATCGGGTGAGTGCTCAGGTGTCCAGAGGACAAGATTGCTGTCACAGCCGATGGCCTCCCTGTGTGCTGTCCTCCACAAGACCTAAGACAAGACACAGAAATAGGGAGGTAGAAGACCTTGGGTTCTTGTGTGTATGTCTCAGTGTTTTAACAGAAAAACTGTTTTGGAGATAAAAACCATACAAACAATGTGTATTGCACTGTTTTGGAATGTATTTGTGTTTGACTTTAAGTGTTACAAAGGAACCCATACCTTAAAAAAATTAGGTTTGTAAATTTAAGAAGTTAGAGTTAAAAGTTGGCTTGTTACTTAAGAGAGGAAAAGCTGCTTTTATGACGTTAGTGTCGCGTAAGTGTGTGGCACACTCATTGTGTCCAGGAGAGCACAGGGACTTCCTAACCTCACACTCCTTGCTCTTCTCTGACTCTCCTGGAGCAGCTTCCATTTCTGCAGATTCCCCACACACCCACTCCCTGTCAGGTGCCATTGTTACCCCTCGGTATCACATTGTCACTGAACCTTCTCAGCTGAAACACATCACATTGTTTTACCCTAGAAACAGGAAGATGTGGCGTAGGTGTTCGGTAAGCAACGCCATCTAGTTTGGTTGGTTTTACTCTTTAGATAAATTCGAGCTTCTTTCTTCTTTTCTTAACTTTCTATTGGTTCTTTGTGAATTTTACGTTATGCACCCTAATCCCAGTCATCCCTATCTCTAACTCTCCACCCTTGCAACCTTCCCCAACCCAGCAAAAAAAAAAAGAAAAGAAACCTAGTCATGGAAGCTGTGGCATTTCACTGTGTCCCACAGAATAACCTTTTGTCCACACTTCTTTGCTTGTAAATGTTATAAATATTCATTGCAATGAGTCATTGGTCTGGTTCGAGGCCTCTGGCTTCTGCTACACTGTCATTACCGGAACCTCACTGAGACTCCTCTCATCTTCTTATTGCCCTGTGTCATGGAGATCCTGAAAGCCCTGGACCTGCAGGACCAGACCCTTCATTTACTCCAGGTTCATCAATGGGGTAGATGTTGGAGTGAAGCCAATTCAAAGCTCTGGGTCTGGGCGTGAGAGTGACCCACGCTGGTCAGCCTGCCAGCTCTCCTGCACCCACAGCACTGGGGCAAGCTCTCTTGCCCTACCCCAGCTGGCCTATGAAATGCTGCAGCCAGCAAGGGGCAAGGCCAGCTCATTTACACCCAGGTCATCAGGGCTAGCTCTGCTGTGCCTCCTGGGAGACATGAGGGGCCCGCTCTCCCAAGTACTGCAGCTGGCTAGGGGCAGGGTGAGCTCTCCGGCATGCACAGTCCCAGAGCCCAGGGCCAAATCTCTCAAGATGCCCAGGTGAAGGGTGAAGCCAGTTCTGCACAGCCCTCAGTCATCAACTTGTCCCCCAGGAGGCCACCCAGACTGGGACATTTGCCTGGCCTTTGGTGGCAAGTGCTGCAGGGCCACAGACCCAGACATGGCTCCCGGTGGCAGCACAGGCCAGGTCCCCACCGTGGTCCCAGGTGACATCACCAGCTACTCACATCAGGCTGTTCCTCACTACCCTCGTTCTACAGTTCTGCCTCGATTGTTCCCACATCTTTCTGGTTCTCTTTCTCTTCCATTTCTCCACCACTTCCTCGCTCTTCTTACTGACACCTGGGATCTCTTGGGTGTCTGGGGTCATCTCAGGGGTGATCTCGGGAATGATATGGTCTGCCCACATTGCAACAGGATGTCATGTTGGGCTAGCTCCCTGGCACCAGACTGGTAATCATCCGGGGATCACTCCTCACCCACTTACTTGGCCCCACACAGAGGTCATCTGTCTCGGCATAGTCTCTCTGTTTCGGGCTCAGTCTCTCAGCCTTATTCCTATCTAAAACTTTTAAACATTTGTTTTTGTTTGTTTATGGGGAGGGCCTGATATTTTGGCACAGCACACATGTGGAGGTCAGGAGACAACTTTCAGGACTCTGTTCTTTCCTTCTTTGTGGGTTTGGGGACACAAACTCATGTCATCTAGCTTAGCAGCAAGCCATTTACCTGCTAAGCCATATTGCTGGCTCCCAACCGCATTTTTTTTCAAACTCTGTAGGCAAATAGTGAAAGGGTAGGGATGTAGAGCTTGCCAGTGTGACTAGTCTGTGTGTTCTCTTGGTGTTCTTTCTTTTCCTAGTGACTCGGCTGTTTCCCTCTTTTTTGGTGAAACAGGAAGATAATCTTGTTTTCTCTAACAGAGAGAGACTTTTCACTCTGCGGCGGCAGCAGCAGCAGCAGCAGCAGCAGCGGACACCTTTTCTGCTGGGCTTGTAGCAATTCAGCAGGTGGTGTCTGCCCTCGGCTGAAATAGCCTAGTGAAACTTGGTTTTAAGAAGTTGTCCCTGCTGTTCAGCACCTATGACTGACAGAAAAGAAATATATGCTCGTTTTATTTATAATCACATAGGTATTCAGCACACAATGCAGTCGTCTCTGTCTTGTCCTAAAACTGAGTTCTGACAGGGAGCCTGAGCATAGGAACTCAGTGTCTGAAAGTTTCCAGCCAGGCTTCAGTACTTCAGTATTTCTTCCTCACTCTTGTATATTTTCCTTAATTGTACACAAGACTATTCTTCATATTCTGTCTTGTTAGAAAAGAGAAAACCAAACAACTTTGTTAAAAAAAAAAGTCCATTAGCAGGAAATGAATGAAAGGTGACCCATTAGCAACGGCTGGAAAATGAACAAAACTATGGCGGCACCTATCAGCACACAGGACTCCCAGAGATGAAGTAGTAAGCAAAAAAAAAAAAGCAAGTCCAGAAGCCTGGGCATGCCATTCTAAAATTAAGATTGTAAAATGGACAGTGTGCTATTTAGAGATCCGGAGATGCGGGCCCCGCGTATTCATAAAGAAGGAAAAAGCCCTAGCGGCTTTCAGCATTATGACTGCTTCATAGTTGGAGGGGGTTGCGATTCACGAGAGGGCCTCAAAAGCTCTGGGTGCTGCAGTTATCATTTTAGGTGCTGGGGACAGGCAAGGTGATCCTCACAGCCTGATGATCCTCATTCATCAACACTGTTCCATGGCTCGTATGCCACTTTCCTGTATTATTCAGAGGGGAAAAATATAAAAATTAAAGGGGTAAGGGGAGCATTTCATCACAGCGCTCTGAGTAGGGGTAGGACAGTAGAGGCTGGGCGAAGGGAAAGGCTGAGAAGCCTCGCTCGGTGGGGGAGGCCTCACGCACGGATAGGCGGCATGTGCAAGCAGGGCAGCAGGATGGGAACATGAACGCCCTGGAGACCAGTGTGGAGTTTACAAAACCCTGCTGCTTGGCCTGGTGCAAGGAAGCCAGCTATCTGAGCTATAAAGGCTTGTTTGTTCTTAGGAGACATGGAAGAGGAACAAAGGTAAGACAGGACCAATAAAAGAGAGCACTGGGTCTGTTTGCAAATACACCAAGAACAAATGCAACCTCCAGCCTGGTGTTGGAAGTAGCCTTCCGCTTTCTCCCTTGTTACGATGGAGAGGCTTGACTGGGTTTCATCTGTGGCTGCATTTTTACTCTTCAAGCTCCCTGAGCCCAGACATCCGCACTGTTGATCCAGCGAACATTTTCTGACTCTCTGCTGTGTGCTTCCCCTACTAGACAGCCAAGGAAGCACAGAACTGAACGAGGCCCGGGCCCATCTGCAAAGTAGCTCATAGAATTTGGAAACAGTCGGGGGAGCCGTGAGGGAGAAAGCTGGGCCAAGACAGGCAATCACTCATTGCACCATACTCTCCTTTAGCAAGCTTGCATGTGTCAGTCCTATGCTGGCCTCGGGGGAGGGGGGGGTAAGATGCTTGCACAGCCTTCAGAGGCTCACATCCTAATTGAAGGAGGCAGGAAGTTACCACAAAACATGGGAGTCCAAAGATAAAGTTGTTCGAAGAGTATTGCTGAAACAGGAACCTGACCCGGTGGCGGGAGGCGAAGAGCTGAGAGCAGAAGTTTGGAAGGCGCTGAGCTGAGATGTTCCATATGTCACGGGAGTTAAACAGGTGCAGAATATAGGGACGGAATTCCCACCAGAAGACACGGTGTACAGAAGATAGCTAGGCCAGATAACAAATCAAACAACCTTGTGTAATTGGAAGCCAGAGGAGAAGACCGGGAATACCCTTGGCTTTCTGAAGGGAAGATTTTCTTTTTTATATATTATTATTACTCTAAAGGCAGTGAAGACTTCAGGAAATGGCTTGACAAGCTAAGCAACACTCCCGCTGTGTGGAGAACAGTTTTGGAGAAGCCAAAACGAGATTAGAGGGGTCCCTGACGACCCAGAGGAATCAGCTAAGGGCCAACATGGAGGGTTTGCTATAGGATGTATGAAGGTGCTGAGATGCCTCTTGGGAGATGTGTGAAAGTGCTGGGTCCAGGCCTGCATATGCCCAAATCATGAGGGAGCACTATCTTACAGAACTCGAAGCTGTGAGGGATGAAGAAGCAGTGACGGGCTGGCACAGAATCATCATCCTCCAGCTCGCCAAGCCTAGTGGAAGGCATTTCCAACATGTTACAGCCCATCCTTCCTTACTCTCCAAGGGAGCCTGGTAGAGAGAGCACACCAGTGTCTCTTTGGGTGTAAATCAGATGCAGGGTGGCAGACAGGAGATTTTTGTCTAAATAATAGGTCAGACCTTTTCGGGCCCCATAAAAAGAGCCATAAAGATCAGTATCTCCAAAAAACCTGAATTCCATTTTCCACTGAAGGAAATTTAAAATCACCCAGGGCCCCTGTCAACTTCATTTTATTGGTGGACATGTGGGGAGGGAAGTGGGCCATTTCTCATTCAATCAGTGGATTGCAGAATCTGAGTTCCATAGACTCATGCAGCTTAAAGGGATGTATGAGGTCACTTACCTGGCTGCCCCACCCCCTCAGAAACTTGAAATAAATCCCACCAGGAATATTACGAGAAAGAATTCCCCGAACAGTCTTATCAGAAGACAGGCAGGTCTAGCCAATGTTCAGGGCCCACTCTGGAGTCGTGGAGGAAATAAAAAGGGACCCTCAGAGCTGCCGTGTAAACGGCAGAGTGTGAAATCACCAAGGGAAAGGGATCTTGGCACTTAGGCCCTCTCTAAAAGTTGGGTTCCACAGATGTTAAAAGAATGAAAGGCTCTGTAATAAATAAAAGTGACTAGTTTTAAAAAAAAAAGTCAGGAATTGGAAAACAGATAATATCATATTTAGCCGTTCCATTAGCGAGAAACTTTGTAGATCAAACATGCTTCAGAAATCAATTGAAAACTGACTTCGGTAGCTTAGCCTACACAAATCATGATTAAACCTAGATTATGCCTGAGAAAACTAAGAGAAATGGATCACACACACACACACACACACACACACACACGCACACACACATACACATTCAGAGTAGGACGCAGAGGAGAAACAAAGCAGTGCTCCCCAAGGCATCATTTCTTCCCAGAATAGAGTCCTGCCAACCAAGATGGTTGCATAACTGTTTTTATTGTGGCCAA
This sequence comes from Meriones unguiculatus, assembly GCF_030254825.1. Lineage (NCBI taxonomy): Eukaryota > Metazoa > Chordata > Mammalia > Rodentia > Muridae > Meriones > Meriones unguiculatus. Next base: position 107,853,179 of record NC_083353.1, read on the forward strand.
GTACATGTAACCTTGGCATTTGCCATTGGCACCAACTAAGTACATAATTTGTTGACATGAACCCCATTCACAGCTTGGGCAACTGTCCCCACTATTTCCAGATCTCACCAGCACAAAACAGAGGCAATGAGCAATAACTTCCTATTCTCTCTCCTCCTGATTGTTGATCATATCAATGAGTCCCATCCACGATAAGGTATTTCTTACTTGATGATTTTTAAGAATCTGTTTTGATCCCCCCCCCTTTGGCTTTTGGCTGTTGGACAGCAGTCAGCCTCACGCGGCTCCCTTTGGATCTACCCTACTGTCGATCATTGATCTTGGATCTGGGTACTCTAGTCAACTCCACAGGAAGTTTGCAGCTACTATTTCCTCAAATATTTTTTTTTGTCTTTATTCTGGAGTTTCCAATAATGCGTGTGCTGTTTCCACAGCTCCCAGGGGTGTCCATGGGTTAGGTGGGTCTATTCATTTGTACTCATTCTCGCAACTTTGCTCCTTGTCTTCGATATTTTCAGTTTTGCTATCCTCAAGTTCATCGGTTCTCTCTTTTGCCAGGCCAAATCTCCACTTGGACCTCTCTAGCAAATAATTTATTTTAAATACACTTCCCAACTACAGAGCTTTTTGGCTTTCTTCCTAATTTCTGTTTCTTTACTGGTATTCTAATTTTCTTCATAATTGTTTTACGGGGTTCCTGTAGCTTTTTGTGTTTTCCGTGAGCCATCTCAGCTGGAGTCTGATGTCTGAGCTCCTTCTGAGCCATTTTTGCCAATTCCATCCATCTGTTTGAGTGGTGGTTCTTGTATCCTTGCATGGCTTGTGATCTGCAGTTGAAGGGTGGAGGTTTTGATATTACAGCTGGAAGTCAGAATCTTTTCTTTCTTCAGGCTTGACCTTATCATTATTGCTGTTGTTGAAGGCCATCAAGAAAACCTAGAATATCCAAAATAATTTTCAAAGGCAAGTCAAGAAGCACTCTCCCTTAATTTTTATACAGGATCTGTTGTCAAGGCTATAGTACTGACTTAAAGACAAAAGCAGAAAAAAGGAGGCAAAATGAAAATATGGAAGGAATCCTTATGTTTCTCTTGAGCTGTGAACTTGGAATCAGTAACTTACATGACACATAGATGCCCCAAACAGTTGACAAAAGTAAAGCAGAGGCTGGCTTCCTCTCTAACTGAAAGTGAGGTTTTAACTCAACACTGTCCCCTTTCTGATCTGACAGCCATGATCAGTCTGTTACACTGACAAATGGCTTTTATGAGAACACACTTCAGTCAGAGAACAGCCTCTTTAAGTGAGTGGAGGATACAGGGGTGGGGAGTGACCGGCCACTAAGAAAGTTATACTCAGTGAAGGTATGTCCCCCAAATTCATGATCAATATAAATATTTCTGTGCAAACAGTTTGGAAGAATTTTGAATACAACCTCTTTACTAAGCAAAGCAGTACAGGACTGGGTGGAAATAATCCCATATGGAAGCGTAGAACTGCTGCAAGAAACCATGATGACAGAAATAGGAGACGTGTGGCAAATGGGAAGCAGGCACTACCTGGAGCAACAGTCATGTCTCATGGGTCTCACAACATTTATGAAGTCAAACATATGATGCCAATGTCACAACAATTGATAGGAATAATATGCCAATAAAAGTTGTCGAATTTTAAAAATTCTCTCTCTCTCTCTCGTGTGTGTGTGTGTGTGTGTGTGTGTGTGTGTGTGTGTGTGTGTGTGTGTGTATGCTCTCACGTGCATGTATGTGCTGTGTTGACACAGAGTCTTTCTTGTTTCTGCTGTGCAGTATACTCCAGGCTAGCGGCCCAAGAGCTTTGGGTAATGCAATGCTCTTCTCTCTGCCTCCTGTCTCTCTGTAGGATGCTGGGATTGCCTATGCAGGCCACCACAGCAGGCTTGTTACATAGGTTCCAGGGATCAAACTCAAGTCATCATGTTTTCACAGCAAGCGCTGTTTTATTTTTTTTTCACCCTCTGAGTCATCTCCCTAGCCCACAATGTATGTTATTTTTGACATAATAGAAATTTAAAGAAGGCTCTAATAGTTCAAAGATATTTATTGAAATTCATGAATATCACTAAAAGGGCAAAACCACAATATTTAACTGGAGAGTTGTGTGCTTACTAATTTTTATATCAAGCTATTGACACAAGCTAGAGTTATCTGAATGGAGGGAACCTCAATTAAGAAAATGCCTCCATAACATCTGGCTGTGAGGCATTTTCTTAATTAGTAACAGATGTGGGTGGTGCCATCCCTAGGCTGGTGATCCTCTGTTCTATAAGAGAGCAGGCTGAGGAAGCCATGAAGAATGAACCAGTAAGCCGCACTCCTCTGTGGTCTCTGGATCAACTCCAGGTTCCTGCCCTGGTTGGGTTCCTGTCCTGGCTTCCTGCGGTGATGGACAGTCAAGTGGAAGCGAAAGCCTTTTTTCTTGAAGTTGCTTTTGGTCATGGTGTTTTTATCAGAGCTATAGTAACCTTAACTAAAACAGCTGGTAAAGAAAAGGAGGAGGGGAAGGAGGAGGAGAAGGACAACAAGGAGGAGGAGGAGAAGAACACGAAGAAGAAGAGATATTAATCTAAAAGAAGCCTGCACAGAGGCAAAGATAAAAATTTTGAGTGTGATATTTAGAAAACAAATTCCAAAAAGAAACACTAACGTTCATTCGTAAAGATGACAAGCACTTTAATCAAAGGGCTATGGTTATCAAACTGTGTGAAAATATAAGAACCAAATAGGTACTGTTTTTGAGACATGAATTAAAAATAAGAAGCAAATAAAAAGTAGACAACACAAGGAAAATCATTACAAAAATTAACAAAAGATTTAAGCAATAATACTTATAGCAGCTTTGTATACTACAGGGCACACCTGGAAATAACCCATAACATATTACTGTTATGCTCGATGGACTGTTTTTCAAAAGTGAAGTGTGAAATGTCCTTACATGCTTAGTCACATATGTCCTTATTTTGTTCATTCTGTGTACTAGGCTATAATAAACACTAGCATTAATTTCACTACTACCAGTTTTCAACTGTTGCTTCAACCATAATGGGATGAGGAGGGAAAAATGACCTTGCAAGATGACCTCTTCCTTCCATTTTTTAATAAGTCAGTTTACTCCACATAACTGGAACTAACTCTGCCCAATCCAGCAGTTTCATTTCCAATTATTCTCTAAGAATGCTTTTGAAAGAGAGCTTTAACTTTACAATTCCACATACAGATATATAATAGATAGATAGATAGATAGATAGATAGATAGATAGATAGATAGATAATGATAATGAAGAAGATAGATAGTTAATGATGAGGAGGAAAATAGATAGATGGATAGATAGATAATGATGATGAAGGTGATAGATAGATAGATAGATAGATAGATAGATAGATAGATAGATAGATAGATAGATGAGAAGCCTTAATTAGTGGCCAGTTTCTCAGATAAAAGGCCCAAGTTGACATATCCTTATTATAACTCCTAATTCTTCCCACATTTTAAACCTCCCTTCTTTCCTTAGATATCCTGTGAAAGTCTCCCTGTCTGAGGCCCTCTCCTGGAAAGATCTCAGTTGACCAAAGGTAAAACCAAGTAGAATAACCAAGTAGGATACTCAGCCAGATGCAAGCTAGGCTGACAACAACATTGTCACCAAGTTACAGATGTCCAGGGCTGAAAAAAGAGAACAGTTGTGTTATGAGGTGTATATAGATGAGTAAGCATACCAAATGCATCCATACTGTGGGACCTGTGCACATCTGGCTCCAATTGCCCAATTTCCTGAGAGAGAGAGAGAGAGAGAGAGAGAGAGAGAGAGAGAGAGAATGTAATAGCAATCTAAGCAGGTGAAACTTCTATTCAGCAAGGAGAGAGAGGTATCAGATAACAGGGACAAGTTAAAAAAGAGACTGTTAATGAAAAAGTGCATTTTAGAGGCTCTCAAGGTCACTTGTGCAAGAGAAAGGGGACAGTACACATTTCCTCTTTGCCTTTCACAAGCAATAAATACTAACTTCCCAAGAAGAGCGGAGATGAACTTTTGACTCTGGTTTATGCAGATAATCAATCTGCCTCCCGTCAGAGGTCAGTGGTCTCATCCCCGGAATCTCTTTTTGTCTTTTCCTCATCACCTGTAGCACATTGTTGAGATACTGTTGTAGGAATCACCTGCCAGAGACAGAGATCTCAAGGTGAGACAGAAAGCCAGAGTAGCCCATGGGCCAGGCTCGCTCTCTTCCTAACAGCCCACTGCTCAGGGGATTAATGGGCATCTCATGAGGATGCCACTGACTCTCTTCACTGACCCCCTTCCCCAGCGGCCTCATCGCCTTGCAGTGGATCCCTCTGCTTAAAGGTTTCACCAACAATGTCACACTGAGAACCTAGTTTTTATCACATGAACGTTTAGGGGACAAATTACATCAAAAGGACCATCACAGGTGGGTTCTCTTGTGGCTTTTTTTTTTTTTAACCTGTTTGTCTATGGTTTGTGTTCATTTCCATATGAGCATTCTGTTTTAGTAAAATATCAACCCAAAAGAATCACGTGAAGAATCCCATGTCTCTATCAATCTGAAAATAGATAAACCAGCACTGTGCTAATGTATCATAAGGTGCAAAAAGCTGAAGATCTACATGAACTGACTTGAAAGAAGGTGTTAAAGGGAGTACTTGATAAAGGAAAGTCGAAGAGATAATAAACCCTTGGATGGTCCCTCTTGTGGTTATGCTTAAATAATCATTTGGAAAAAAATATTTTAGAAGGAATTAGATGGTGCCAGTCAAAAGGAAATTTTATTTTACCTATTATACAATCTGTTTATAAAACTACTTTTTTTTTCCCTTGTGCAAAATGAGCACAATCCACTACATGGTTACAAAGGATGGCTGGGCTGACGCCCAGCCCTTGCCAGGGATGTACTTGGGGAGCACAACCTTGCTTTGGTGGAGGAGTCTTGCTGGAGGAAGAATGGCAGTGAGCTGCAGTATGTCAGGACTCCACTGTCACCTTACAGTGGCTGGCGAGCTTGCGCAGGTAGCTGAGACCCTGATGTGTCCTCCTTACAGAACCGAGCAAGCAGAGGCAGATCGGGACCCGAATCTGTCTTCCTACTCTACCTCCTCGTGTCTGCTCTGAAGCTCTCCTCTCCTGGCTCAAGGGTATATGTATGTGAGAGAACCAGACTTTTCAAGTGAACCCTGACTTTCTGTTAACTTCCGTTCTCAAAGCTGGGGGGGACGTAACCTTAGGCTTTTTGCTGTAGGTGGTACCGACAGGAGGACAGGAAGCTAGTCCCCTGACCCCTACACTGATTTAGAGTAGGGTACCCCCATCCTATTTCCTGGATACAGTTCAAAGACACCTTCCCATTTGTCCTCTGGTGCCTGAATGGGAAGACAAATTTGGTAAGCATTACTCTCACGGGTGGAATTGCAAATGAATAGCAAAGCATGAAGCTAAATTTGAAAATAAATAGTGGTACAGACACTCCCCACAGACAGCCTGTGCCCGGACACTCCCCTGCCTGAGTTTGCACAGTCAGTCACATAGCGCCTTGGGCCAGCGTTATTCTCAGGAGCTGCTTAAATGCGGACTCAACACTCCTTATGCAGGGTGGACCTGGCAGTTGACGTAGGGCTTGCTTTGTAACCTGGCCTCTGTTTCCCTAATCCTTTCCCCACCCCTACTCTTGCCCCACGGTGACAACCCCTGCCCTAGCCAGCGCGGGAGGGCAGTTGTGTCATGTTCTCCAAGTCACCTGCAATCCTCAGCTTCAGCGGCAGAGATAAACATGAGCGGAGGAGCCGCAGCTCCTGAGAAGGTCCGTGTGGCTGAGGAAGCAGCAAAGTCCGCCCACAAGCCATCTACCGCTGCCTCTGGGAACTTGTCAAAAGGGCCATTGCCTCTTTCCAATGAGGGGGTCCTTGTTAATCCTTTACTAGGAGTTTAACTGGCACCACCTTGGGGACAGCATGTGTTTATAAAATGATATACAACAGCAGGCATTCGTTCGCACTGTCAGTGCCTTTGGAATGATAAACAGTGGGACGGCCCAGTCAAAATGCTTCTGGAGCTAATGCCAAATTAACTTTTCTATGCCCTGCCAAGAAGAAATATGAGAGCAGTGAAGGTTTTATGGCAGCCTCTAAGCTCACAATTAAACAAACGTCTGAAAGGGGGGGGGGGGGTGCATTATGTTTTAATTGAAATGCAGCAACAGAAATGAGCATCGGAGTCCAGGAGTGCCTCCAGTGACAGGCCCTAGTGCGTCTCTGCCTTAGCATGAGCACCCTGTGTCCCTGTGTGGCATCTGTGGGCTCGCTGTTTTATCTGGATCAATGGCCAGCCCTCCAGGGATGGCTTGCTCAGGGCCTTGTTGGTCCCGCAGCTGCCCAGTGAAGAGCCTCAGAATTCTATGGGTCATTTTACTCAAGGCTTCAGCCCTACCGACACGAAATAAGCTAATTCTGTCGGAAAGCAGAGATTCACAGGAGCGAATGACAACAGCGCCTTTAGCCCAGTTTCTCAGGAGGAGAGGACGAAGAGAGGGGGAAAGGACTGCTGATCTGCCTCGTGGAGAGCTGTCTAACCTAGACTTAGCTTTCGCTCAGCATACCCAGTGGTACCTCACATTGGCACACGTGAAATGCCTCCTTCTTGCACTCAATTACGAGGCCCCAGCACAGTTAGGGTATACAAAAGCCCGTGCCCAGATATATCCTGACTAGAATGGTGTCCTGAGATTGGATTGTCTTCTGATTGTTCTCTGAAAACTCAGATAAATTCAGCTGCCAACACCCGGCCGGCATCCCTGTGATGCGTGCACACGGGCCAGCATGGAGTTCCCTGAGTTCGCACGTTAGATTCAGTTTTCTTCTTGCCACTTGCTGTCCCTTTCAGTATCTGGGAATTTGAAACTCATTTCTGCTGACAAAAGTTTAGGTCCCAGGCTTCATTTTAGACATGGGAGGAGTGATCCGAGGATGCAGCTTCTGGGTCTCTGCTAGCTGTATTAAAGGGACAGGCGTGTAAAGTTGTGGGCATTCATTCCTTTGCCACTGTCCTTCAGTGTTATTATCCACGAGCAATTCACACTCTGAATGGGGACAAGGCCGTCGGGCTTGTCTTCCTGAAGTAGGGCAGACTCTTGTCTGCAGAGAGCCTGGGCCTGCAGAGTCACTTGCCTGTGGCTTTCCTAAGCTAGGGGTTGAGTCTGTAAGTGCTCCCATCCCAGGCAGTCAGCTACCCACAGAAGCAGGTTCCCCACCTCACCCACAGCAACCCTCGGGCCTTCCGCTGTTCCCCACGCCGTTTAGATGCTGGGCATTTACCATCCTGGATTAGGATGCTCCTTGGACTCCAAGCCTCAGTCTTCATATGGTACTCAGTGTGGTTTTAGGAAGAAGTGGGGTTTCTTTTTCTCCTCCCTCCGCCTTTTTGGTGATTTGTCATCCACTTATCTCTAACCATTAGCCAAGTGGCTTCTCATGAGCCACCCTGAGTGGCAGCACCAGAAAGCCCACACAGGGATTGGCAGACACGACTGTCTGAAACCATTTCCCAGTGCCTGGATTCTCTGCAAGGCTCCGGGGCAGCAGCCTCCTGACTGGGGCATCCACCTCCTGACCCAGCAGAAGATGCTCTGCCGGATGTTTCCCCTCTGCCACAAGTGATGTTTCTCCTTGGGGTCTTCCTCCCTGCCAGGAACAAGAGTAAGAGTGATGAGGTTCTGCTCTGAGGGAGGACTGGGGCCACACTGTGTCTAGTAAGGGAAAGGGCCACGGTCCTCAGACTCGAGCTCACGTTCAGACCCGCAGAGGGCTTGGCTCAGGACTGTGGCAGTGATGGGTCTCATTCCAGTTCTGCAGATGAGGGCGGGACCTGAGACAGACACTTGCAGCAAGCTCTCCAGGGAATGTGGAGCTGCTGGCCCAGAGAGCACGCTGTATGCCTCAGCTCGGAAACGCGAAGGTGCCTGGGAGTGCGGAATGGGGTTCTCTAGTTCTGGCTGAGGGATTAAAACCCCCACACTCCCTGATCCAGACACTGTTGTGAAACAGGTAGGACATGGTCTCAATAGCCTTTCTGCTGGCTTTTGCTGTTCTTCCACTGTTCCACAGCATTGGCCCTATTCAGCTCTGGCCAATACGTATTCTCACACACCCTCACTTTGTCTATGGTGAATCTTACATCCTCCTTGCCTGGGAAAATCATGTCAGTGTTCTAGAAAAGCAATTACATGTATGCATTCACAGTTTCAAGAATATTCTTTACAGCATTGGGAAATCAACTACTGTAAACATCCAACTTGTTGAAGGGAGTTACTGAGTACGAGACAGCAGTTAAACAAAGGGGTGCTTCTAATGGTGCTAAATGCATTCATACGAATGACCGCAATACACAGGGGAAAAAGTAAAAGTGATGGAAGAACGGCCTCAGGATTTCTTACAAAAAATCTTCAGAGATAAAGAGCCTAGAATTGTATATCTTTATTGAAAATACATTTTTTCATACAATATGTTCTGATTATAGTTCTCCTTCCCCACTTCCTCCCAGATTCTCCCCACTTCCTCATTTACCCAAATCTATATCCAATGTTTCTCTTCCTCTCTCTGCCTTCCTCCTGCTAGAAAAAGAATAGGCACATAATAATGATGATGACGATGTGAAAACAAAACTGGGATACGACAAAACAAATACAAAAAGTAAAAAAGGGTCAAATGAAAAGCACAAGAAACTTATACAGACATAGAGACACACACACATTAACATGCACAGAAAAACCCTGAAACAAAATCAGAAACCATAATATATAAGGAAAGACTTGTAAGAAAAGAAAAGAAAAAAAGCCCAAACAAAGCATTTTATAAGACAACAAAACAAAACAAAACAACAACAACAACAATAAAAAACTCCCAAAATGTTGTTAGTTTTATGTTGGCCATCGATCAGTGGGCTTAGGGCCTGCTTTTAAGTGTGGTTTCCCAGGGAGACTCTTTTGGAGTAAGCTAATTTTTTTCTTTGCAAACAGTTTTCAATTAGAGACAGTGTCTGCGTTAGAGTTGGGGGCTTATGTCTCTTTGCCCTCTCCTCACTGGGACCCCAGGTTTGTGCTTTCTCACTTCAAGACCAGCTGATAGTCTTCGTTTATCCTCCGCTGGGTTGCATCTCACCAGGCCTGCCCTCTGGACCACTGGGCCTGGACCTTGCAGGGCCTGGGCCCCACCAGGCCTGGGTCTCTGCACCAGCGGTGATGGAAGATACCAAGAAAACAAGGCCTTCTAGACACACCTGGGCTGATGCACATGTGAACTCACAGAGACTGTAGCAGCGTGCACAGATCTAACCCAGATGGGGAGCCAAACCCTACTCTTAGTGAGGTCACCTAAGAGAACGAACGCTAGGACAGCAAACACTGTCCCAGCTCAGCCTGCCCCTTGTAGATAGGCCACAGGACCTGTTTCTTCTCTTCTGCTATGCCCTGTGGTACAGGTATGTATGTTTTATAAGTGTCATTTTTTTCCCAACAGTTTTTCTACCATGAGAGTCACATGGAAATTAAGGAAATGGCCTGGAAAACGATGCCATTGCTGCAAGGTTAATAGAAACTTGGTAACTGGGCATTTTTCTCAACCTCCTTCTAGATCCCTGGAAAAACACACTTTTGGTTTTCATTGCTTGGTTCTACACATTTTTCATCAGACTAATCACTAGCAATGCAGGCCCTTCTTATATGACAAATATCAGATATCTCCATAAAATACCTCCATAGCATTGTAGCTCCTAATTACTGCTTATATATGGAAAGGGTTCATTTTAATCAATTCGTGCCACTTCGTTAAACTATTTGTTATCAGATTAATGTTTATCTTAAATTTAGTTCCATGGTATTAAGATAAAAATGTGAATATGCTTTTCAAAAAAAATTATCCCTTCGTTGATAATTCTTTTTTTTTCTTTTTTACTGACTTCAAAGCAATGTGAAACTGCAGTGGTCATAGAGGGTTGTGTTGTTCTCTTTCCTGGTTTTTATTTTAAGAGCTACATGATGATCTGCTTATGAAAGCATAACTTTACCAGAGTTCATAACCAAAAAAATATTCTACTTTTGTCCTTTGAGGAATTTGTTAGAATGAAAAAAAAAAATGGGTATTGGTTTTCATTAGATTACTTGAGCAGTTATTTTTTCTTTTATTACATTCTGTTTTTCACATTTCTTAATATTAACCTTTTGTTCACAGAACATATCAGACTGACAGAAAATTGTAAGCTTCGTGTACTATAGGAGTCTAGCTAATCTTTTGACCATGATTTTTGTATCTCTAATAGATGCTTGAAAACTGTGGACTAGGTCTGGAGACTGTGAGTAAATCTAATTTTTTTTTTAACAAAACACAGCAAATAGACACTTAAATACCTCTCTTGATGATGTTGGTAAGACTTAGTGTTCTGATTATTTTTTTCAGCATTCATTTCTGAGGAGGACGCCTCATAATACAGACGTGGTCACTGTCCTATTTGAATCCCAGTGAGTGCAGGTCCAGAGATGAAGACTTAGCTGCAGGTGACGCACTTATTTAAGGAAGGATTCCAAGAATTAGGATGTGGCTCACTCTCATCTGTTGCAATGCACGTGGGAATTCATCCCTGTTTCTGTCTTCCCTCCAAGGTCAAAGAGGCAGATCTTGGCATCAAGGGGTGCCTCTGTAGAAGTGACGCTTTGGCTGTGTCTTGATCTTACAATACCAGTAACTCCAGATGAGGCGGCCATCTGTCAGTACACTGCAGGGAAAAGATATACTTTGGTCTCGCTCGCTGTTCCTCTCTCATCCTCTGTCTCTCCCTGTCGGTCTCCTTCCTCCTCCCAAGTGGTGTCCCCTTTCCTTTTGTGTCATGTGTTCCATTGCCCTCTGTCACTCCTGTCTTCTACTTATTCCACATTCTCCCATCCCATAGTCCCTTTTGTATATTCATGCCACACACACACACATTCTGCATATGAGAAAACATGATTTTTATCTTTATTGAGCTGCTTAATCTCGCTTAACATAATGATCTCCATCATTCATCTGTTTTCCTCTGTTCTCACAGCCAAATAAAAGGCTGTACCACACAGTCTTTATTTACGAGTCTGCTCGTGGATATCTAGATTGGCTCCCTCCTACCTTTGTCGCTTTGAATAGCATAACAATAGACTCTGTGGACACGTGCCTATTTCAAACCGCAGTTACTTTTATACATTTCCGTCTTCTAGAGACATGTGCCAAGCACTTGTCTCTGTTCCTGGCAGTGCATCTGGAGTAAGTCATTTCTTTCTGCTGGCATCCTGACTCTGCCCACAAGACCCCATCGTGATGGGAGCTTCATCGGGGACTTGCTTGCTCGTGTCATTCATGGGTAGAGAGAAGAGGGTGCAAATTTGGAAAGGAAGGCAGTTTTGGTACTCCATCGCTTGCTAATGGAACGAGTTTCAAATTTAGCTTTTGAGACTTTTGAGGCCTGCTGGGATGTCCTGAGTGCTGCAAGAAAACACCATCTGCTTCCCCTGAAATCCCCTCTTATGCTGGCGGGGTGGGGGGGGGAATTTAACACATGCTGCCTAAGCCTCACCTCTGGGAGTGGATCAGATACCAAGGTGTCACTACTGGCTTTTGCTGTGTGAAGCAGAAGAGAGGCTCTGGCTATATCACTGGGTCCTATTTGCTCATAGTCATGTCTACCACCAAAGATATGAGCCTTTGAACACCAGCACCATAACCCTTTCAGACTCCTGTCTGGCTCTTTCAGGCCTTTCTTTGAACATCACTTCTCGAGAAGGTCTTCACTGAGCACTCTCCTAAAAGCAAACCCTACTCAAAATGCTCCCAGAATGCTTTCTCTTACTTAATGAGTTTTTTAATAGCAAACTTTCACCATCTGACCCCTACATGCTTTATTCATCAGTGATCAGGGCCTTTGCTAGCATGTAAGGTCCAACTGGTTAATAATTTTTGCTAGTTTGAGTAATAGGTTTCTCCGCCAATGTAATGAACCAATTCAGGCCAAATTGAAAGTATAAAGGCAGGTTTCTTGAGAGGCGGCTCTTGGACAAGTTCATTTAGCTCACAGGTGGAGGCTGGTGAAGTCACATGCCTAGTCTAAAGCAAGCGGGTTTATGGGTTTTGGGTGCAGGGTGATAACATATGAGCTAGGAGTTGGGGTTATGCCCATATAAGGTAGCCAGAAACATAGGGACAGGGAGAGATGACGTGTTAGCCTGGAGTTTGCAACTTGTGTGCTGAATTGGGGAGGGGGGTTAAGAAGAGCAAATGGGGATTCTTAGCTTTCGTAGAGGATGATCAGGGGTTCCAGCCAAACACTGAGTACTTGCTGAAGCCCCAATATAAGGCAGCACTAGGAATGTAGAAACACTTGATATATTTTACAGGATAAAAGAGTAAATGAATATATGTCTAAACTAAGTATTACCTTTTTTCCCTCAGCTGATTGAGACATAAATATTGGCAATACCAGCAAACACTGGCAAGGCAAAGCTAGAAACTCCCATGTAAGTTGGAACAGATCGAAGACTAAGTGAATCATTAGTGGATTAGATTTTCCTTCGGGCTTTTTACGTGTTCACCGCAGAGAGCTCTAAGAATGGGCATAGCCAAGTGGGGTTTGAACTGATGCTGTCCAGCCCGTCTACAGGAAGGCCAGGCTGAGCTGCTGCTCAAAGAACTGGCAGGGCTTCTGGGATATGTGGGGCTCCGTGAAGAGGGCTTTTACGGGTGCCCTGTCCATGTAAACAAATACATTTGGCGAGGCTGGAATCCTCTTGACAACCCCACACTTGCAGCATTTGTCCTGTTGACTGAACGCTGCTGTCCGCTGATGAAGGTAGGAAGGCCCAGAGCAGCGCCCTGCAAGCAGGCTCCGACAAAGACTCAAAGACTCTCTTCCTGGTCAGACCACGGGTGAGCTCTTGATTCTTCTCCTATACCACTCTGTGCACTTCCTCAAACCTCAAAGTCTTACAGGAACATATCTCCAGCCTGAAATCTGATTAGGTTCTTTTATACACACACACACACACACACACACACACCATGATTTCTGACCACCATGTCCTGTCTTCCACAAGAATACTGCTAGAAGAATCCACTATGTCTGAAGCTCTGTCCCTAATCTCCTGGTTGTTTTTTTTATATGTCAGCGTTTGGGGCCTTTGAACCACGCCTCCGGGTATTCATGGTAAGGCTGCCACCAAGACTGTCAACAGCGAGGTAGCAGATAGTGCAACTGGGCTGGAAAAGTAGGTAAACATGCAGCAGGAAGGGGTGAGTTCTCTGAGAGCTAAGAGTGAGGAGGTGCATGGAGCCAGGTGGAGAAAACTGCAAAGAGAGTGTGAAATATTCTGTCTGTTAGGATCTACCACTGGGACCCGAATTCTGCAGGTGTGAAGAAGGATGAGGGGCAAGGGCAGCTACAGAGTCAGGGTGGATCTGGGATGTGTTTCGGGACACATGGAATGGGAGTTACTGTCATTTCCTAGTCATTCAGAGAGACCCACATCCTGTCCACCCTTGAAAGACGGAGTTTGGCCTTGAGAGTGTATATACCTGCTCTCCACTGGAGATGTGGGCGATGTGAAAAGTCTGTTTTTGGAGCTCTCAGTGAATAGCCAGAGGAGTCTGTTGACACAGCAACTGAAGTGTCCAAACAGATAATCACACATGGAAGATACCGTTACTCCAGGCAGCCACGTGGGTCACCGAGAACAATGATGCTTGAAAGATCAAACTTCTCTGCAGAAGACACTTGACACTGTGACATGCCTTCTCTGCAAATCAGAGTGGAGGTCCTCGGGTGGGATTCTTTGGCACATGAAAGGCAGAACCCAAATCAAAATGGATTAATCAAAAAAGGGAACATATTCGTTTAGTTAATTTGTTGTGATGAATCTATCTGCACTCTATCTATCTATCTATCTATCTATCTATCTATCTATCTATCTATCTCTCCTCTCCTTTTACCCTCTTCAGTTCCAGAATCATAACCCACTGTCCTGGCAGCAGTAGCCAACCATAGTTTTGCTTTTTACCGAATTCTCACCTCAGCACGGAAGAATCTCATTGTATTAACAGAGTCATGCTCCACTCCAGCCGAGATGGTGTGGTCAGAGGGAAGCCTGCCCTGATGCTTATTGTAGAGCTGAGGGAGAGGCAAGACAGAAGGGACGCGACATTCATGTGAAGAGAGATTACGAGTGTTTCCTCAGTGTGAAACCAAGCTGTCTGTCAGGTTCTGCTTTCCATTCTCCACTACAGATGTCCAAAATGACAATGCTGTCACAAAAATCAAATCCATCTTTTTTTTTTTTTTTTTTTTTTAGCTTTAAGAAGCATTAAAGCCACTGAAGCTTCCTGGGAGACTGCCTTCCCCAACTGTATTCCTGAGCTAAGAGATTGTTGCCTAGGGTAGAATTACAGTCTACAGACTGAGAGCATGTTAGATATTTAAGCCTTCAAATCCTGCCCTGTGACTGAGTCGGTACTACTTTCTTTAGCACTCTGATTCTAACTCCTAGTGACATTCCAAGCCTGAGACCTAGTTTTGGCAAACAGAATGAACAGGGCCATGCATTTTGGCACAGGACCTTGTTGTTTTGCTTTTTATCATAATCCCTAGTATTAGGATCTTTTAGGACCTTAATTAGGATTCGAGTTCACAGATTTGCTGCCTTAAATTTATTAAATGGGTAGCATATTTCCAATATTTGTAAGTTTTGACTTGGTGAGTGGTGATGAACACATGCCCATACCACTCTCTTGCCTCCACAGTGGGGAGGACCTACTGATGCCCGGTACCCAGAGCTTGGATCTGTTTGAAGAAGCCAAGAATGGGAAAGCTTTCCCTATCAAATAGCATATATCCTCAGAGTCTAGAAAAACTGCGTGCAGCTTAAGAATCTGACAGATACTTCAGGAGACAGAGACAGGAAGAAAGCTCCAGAGTCCGTTAAGGCCTGAACCTGGATGTGAGGACCTGCAGGCTAGTCCTCTTCTGCATGTCTCCCACAAACCAGGAGGCGTTGTAAGTTATTGAAGACATGAACAGCAGCAATCTTGAATCTTTCCTTGAGCCTACCTACAGGCACTGGTGAAGAAATGGCCCAAAAGGGGCTGGAATAGAGTCTGCCAGGAGGCCAGATAAAAGGAGTTTATCCAGCATTGATGAGGACAATTGTTTGGGCAGCTAAAGGCTCTTGGAGAGCAAAGGATTGCACAGAAATTGATGAGACTAACAAGAGTCACAGAAGGGTGCATTCCAAGAAGGTGGGGTTCACACATGAGCCAGGAAGCCACTCCAGCTTCCACGGTCCTCTCCAGGAGTTTGTTGCTTCATCTTCCAACCAGAGACAAGGAGGATCAATGGTCCTTTGGGACCAGGTTCATGTTCAGGTCACTGTTAAGTGAAAAACCATTGGTCTTTCAGGAGAGAATTCCAAGTTTGTATTAGGAATGCACCTGCAGGGTCCAGCTGAACTCTTTAGCCTTAGGCAAGCCACCCACTTCCCTGGCTTCATGTCTGTCCTTCATGAAGGAACAAACCTTGTGTGGTTTCATGATCAGTGCATCTAGGCCGAGGCTCTGGGCCAAATCGGATGCTGGAATCATCTGCGATCTCCATGGATAGAACGGCAGCATCACGGTACACTCCATTCTCGCCTGGCCATTCAGCTTCTGATGCCAGGGAGGCACAAGCAGAAAACTTGCTTGAAGCGCAAGAATGCGTGGTCCTGGCTGCCTAAAAAGCTTTGCTGATTCTTCATCCCTCCTATTTCCCACTGCTCAAGACTACGCATGATGTGATGTGGAAAAAGGAATGACTGTGGGAAAGAGACTTTTTAAACCATATATCTGAGAATGCACTAGGGTCTACAGTAGGAAGAACTGTCAAAACAACAGCTTTAGAAGAGACAAACGACTTAAATTTCACCAAAGGCGATAAATCACTGCATGAAATATGCCCATCATTGGTAGCCCTTAAAGAAATGCTAATAAAGATCAAACTGAGAAATTACTATGTACCAGCCATAATAGCTGTGAAAAAAACAAACAAACAAACAAACAAACATTGGCATTACCCACTGCTGGTGGAGATGTGGAGAAACCATTTCACTTGTATGTGGCTTGGAGGAATGTGAGATGACAGAGCCATGGATAATTTTTTTTTCAAGCTAGAGACTACCATTTGACTTGCCAGTTGCCTTCGTGAACGTTCCTCCCTGAAAACTGAAGAGCTATGGGCAAGAACAACCCTTCCGCGGATGCTCCTTCTGAGGCTTTACTCATGGTTGCTAAAGGCAGGAAATATCCCAGTTGCTCTTCAGTGGATGAATCATTAAACAAGCCTCCAGGGTTCTTCAAAGGAATAAAAGCAATAGAAAGGAACAAAGGAGAGGAAGGGGGAGAGAGATAAGAAGGAGGACACAGAGAGAGCAAAGAGGTGAGGGCTTCCATGTCTGATGGCCACAAAAGCAGGATCTGGTGATATGGTCCAGTCTGTAGTCAGAACTCATTAAAAAAAAAAAAAGACAATGGTTCAATTCAAACCTGAAGGCAGGAACAGCCCGGGGCTTTGGCTGGGAGACCATCAGATGGAAAGCATCTCTCACATGGGAGACAGTGAGCCATTTTGTTCTCATCAAGCCCTCCCCTAGCCGGACAAGATTCTCTCACATTCTGAAAGGTACCGAGTCTGTGTGTCTAAACGTTCATTTCATTTCATCTGCAGTAGTGTTTCTGTGCCCGGGCATTTGGCAACCCAGTCAAGTTGACACACAAATAAAGCACACCACTGAAAAGTTACTCTGCAAGGAAAAGGCGGGGTGGGGTGGAGAAGTCTCACCTCTCGGTGGAGCTTGGGTAATTCTCAAGTGAACTGTGCTCCATTTTAAAGAGTCATGGAGGGTTATGCTGTGCAGTGTGGTCCTGTTTCTGTAATATTCTCTCTTGAAATATTTAATTGCCACTAGGCTGCATCTCCAGCCTCTGGCCTTTGGAGACAGGATCTCACTGTGCAGTCCAGTCTGCCCTCCTACTTGTTACCCTTCTCCTCTGTTTCCTGAGTCCTGGGCACCGCAGGCTCCACCATGACTGAGTCACAGAACATTAACACATGGGGGAAGCTATCACATGGTTGTAGAATAGTTTCGTGGAGCAGCAACTGGTGCTTGTGACAGACGGCACAGGTTAGGGCGACCGGAGGAGCAGTTGCACACCTAGCTCTGTCCTCCAACTTGAGGATCCTGGTAGATATAAGAACCTATTACACAAGTGACCAAATAGCATGGAAATACACACACACACACACACACACACAGAGAGAGAGAGAGAGAGAGACAGAGAAACAGAGACACGTACACACAGACACACAGACAGGCATACACACACTTGCACGTGAGCGTATGTCCACATGCACTTGCACAGGAGAAATCTGAGCACCCAGAAGGGTTCCATGCTCTCTGTTAACGTCAGCATCCTAATTTTGATATCACGCTAAGGTTTTACAGTCTGACACCACTGGGGGAAGCTGGGTAAAGAGTATACAGCATTTTCTGATATTTACCTAAGAATCTATGGGCATGTTAAAACAAAACATTCAGTTTGAAAAACAAATCATTGGCAAGAAGAAAGACTCTGCAACTCTATCATCATTTGGCTGGAATTCTGTTTTCTTCCTTAAGAGCTTGGTTACCAATAGTGAAAAAAAGAAAGACACTGACAGTTAGGGCCTCTGGTTCTTCTGCTATGGCCTTTTATTACTTCTATTTCTTCTTCCCCTGCCCGCTTGCTCCTTCGTTTCTCAGTAAATGTAGGCAGCTGCCTCCTGGACATTCCTCCAGAAAACCCACTTTACGTTTAAAATGTTCCCATTGGAAATCTGTATTTTCCTTCCACCTGTTTTCCTCTCATCCAGGTGAGGGTACCTTCCCCTTGGCTGTCTGTCAGTACCCTCCCTTCTGTCTTCCAACCATCATTTCCTTTGCCAAAGCCTCTTCCTTCCCTTCCAAATCTACCTATCTCTCTCTGGCCATGCACCTTGGACTCAGACTCTTCATTATGGGCTAGGCTTCTGCTTACCTCTCCTTCCTTCTCACACCGAGCAGCTGTGCTACCACCACGTGCTGCCAGCCTGCCCCAGGCAACCCAGCCACAGCATGATCTCACTTCAGTTCACTTTGCTTCCTCTCTAGACAGTAGGAATCACTTAGAAAGCTCTAAAGGGGTTGGTGTCTTGGCAGCCACCGAACTGTAAGTGATCTCATGGGTAACCTGGGCATAGAATATTTAATGTTCCACAGGCTATTTTTGCAAAATCTGAAATCCAGCCATGTCTCAAGAGTTTCCAAAACCTATCTGTCCACCATTGCATTCCTAGCTCCAAAACAAAGCCTCATGTGTAGCCAACAATAAATGTTTATCAGCACAGTGATAGTGATTTAGAGTTTACAAACCTCTCCAGGTACAAAGGCTGGAGGGAGGGCAGCTCATGATCCTTGGGGTGAAGCCAGGCCTTACTCAGGTAGCCCCTGTTCCTCCCCTTGTGCTTTGGCCTGAAAAGCTGCACTCTAGAGGCAGAGGCCCAAGCGAGCTGATCTGGCTCACACAACCTGTTCTTATTCCTTGAAGCATTGCAGACCCGACCTTTAGAGCCTGAGTTTGGCAAGCTTAGAATTTTTTCACTTTAGAGCTAGTGCCAGGTCATCAGACTCGGTGAACTGCAAAGGAGTCCACATTCTAGGAATGCAGGACACGTGTTCCTAGCCTTACTGACATGCTACTGCCGGCTGTGAATACTAGGCTTAGAATAAAAGTTCCATTGGTGAGGACATTCAAGTCTCAAGCAATGGAGAAGCACGCCCAGCAGCCCCGTGCCCACGCTCTATGTGCTCCAGCCAGGTGCTTACTGTCCCAACTCAGGGAGAAAAGTACCCCAAAAATGCAGATAGGGAGGAAGGCTTGTTTCCTCTGAAATATATTTTGTTGGTTGGAAGGGTTGGGGTCTTTTGACATAGAATCTAAAATAGCAGAGAATTTAGGACCCAGAAACATCACTAAAGATCTCATCCTACATCTGAGAAAACTGAGGCATAAGTATAAAAAAATCAAGTGTTTGAAGTTCAGGGTCAAATGCCTAGCTGCTGGCCGATCTGAGAACAGAACTCACAATGACTGGAAGAACATTTAAAAAAGCTGTTTCAACATCATTCAACAAATAACCACCATGATGGGATTTGTTCTCCATATGAAGATTCATGAAGCACAGGGCTTGCCTCCTCCCTCCCTCTCAGCCAGGAGAGCAACATACTTTTAAAATTGCTTTGAGAAATCACTTTATAGTTGGCTGTGGTGCTTTGATTCTGAGGCAGTTGTGTGACAATTGAGAGATCAATACAATAATTGTGTCCAGCTCATTCATGATTTAAAATATGTGATCAATGTGTTCGAGTGAGCCCCGTCGCTTTAAAGTTTAACAGAAAGCATCAGGAAAAACATACCCTCTTTAAGAAGTTACTTGTTTCTTGGTGTTATCCACCAGAAAGACCCAAAACAGTTACATTCCCACAGCAGCGGGCGTCCGTGATACCTCAATTATAGTTTCTAAATGTCATTTTCTGCCAGGATAACCAGATGTGTTGGAAGCTGGGTGATGTAGCTACTAGTCAGGACTGTCCCTGTGAGCTGGAAGCATCTCTTTGGGAGGACAAGGATGACATCTTCATCCTGGAAAGTAACATGGATGGGGAAGAGATGGACCTCCAGAAGCTGTTCTGGGAGAGTTGAAGAGATCTACCAGCTCCTGTTTTTCCTGTAAGTTGTAGTGGAGCCGTGTGAAAGGGTGGGAATTTCTGTAAAAGAAATGGTCCTAGAAGAAACAGACTAAAAGGACTTTGAGGAAGTACCATGTGACAGACAGGGAGGCTGGCGACCGAACGTGCAGTGGACAACACACAGAGCCAGGAGGTCTTCCTACAGCCTACCATCCTACCCATCCTGGCTCTCACAGTGAAGATGGGGAAATGTGGTGCCTGAATTTATAAAAAATATTATTTTTCTCCACAGCCTCTCCAGCATGTGTTGTCACTTGAGTTTTTCATCTTGGCCATTCTGATGGGTGTAAGGTGAAATCTCTGGATCATTTTGATTTGCATTTCCCTAATGACTAATGACGTTGAGCATTTCTTTAAGTGTTTCTCTGCCATTCGATATTCCTCTGCAGAGAATTCTCTGTTTAGCTCTGTTCCCCATTTTTTAAGTGGGTTACTTGGTTTGCTGCTTTTCAGCTTCTTTACTTCTTTATATATACTGGATATTAGCCCTCTGTCAAATAAAGGGTTGGTGAAGATTCTTTCCCAATCTGTAGGCAGTCGTTTTGTTTTGATGACGATGTCCTTTGCTTTACAGAAGCTTTTCACTTTCATGAGGTCCATTTATTGATTGTTGCTCTTAGAGCCTGTGCTGTTGGTGTTCTGTTCAGGAAGTTGTCTCCTGTACCAATGAGTTGTAGGGTCTTCCCCGCTTTTTCTTCTAATCGACTTAATGTGTCTGGTTTTATGTTGAGGTCTTTGATCCACTTGGACTTTAGTTTTGTGCAGGGTGATAAGTATGGATCTATTTGCATTTTTCTACATGTAGATATCCAGTTAGACCAGCACCATTTGTTGAAGATGCTATCTTTTTTCCATTGTATGGTTTTGGCATCTTTGTCAAAGATCAGGTGTCTCTAAGTTTGTGGGTTTATTTCTGGGTCTTCTGTTCGGTTCCATTGATCCACAGTTCTGTTTCTATGCCAGTACCATGCAGTTATTACTGTTGCTCTATAGTACAGCTTAAGATCAGGGATGGAGATACCTCCAGATCTTTTATTGTAGAGGATTGTTTTAGCAATTCTGGGTTTCTTGTTATTCCATATGAAGTTGAGAATTTTTCTTTCCAGGTCTGTAAAGAATTGTGTTGATAATTTGATGGGAATTGCACTGAATCTGTAGATTGCTAAGGAGAGTAACAGAACCAGAAAATTTGAACACAGAGGTCTTCCCAGAGGCTCATACTCCAACCAAGTACCATGCATGGAGATAACCTAGAACCCCTGCACAGATGTAGCCCATGGCAGTTTAGTGTCCAAGTGGTTTCCATAGTAATGGGAAGAGGGACTGCCTCTGACATAATCTGATTGGCCTGCTCTTTGATCACCTCCCCCTGAGGGGGGAGCAGCCTTACCAGGCCACAGAAGATGACAATGACAATCACTCCTGATGAGATCTGATAGACTAAGATCAGAAGGAAGGAGAGGAGGACCTCCCTTATCAGTGGACTTGGGGAGGGGCATGTGTGAAAAAAAGGGGAGGGGCTTATAGGGGGATACAAAGTGAATAAAGTGTAATTAATAAAAAAAATTAAAAAATTTAGGTAGCATAGCTTGGGAGGGGGAAAAACCTTGTCAGCAAGGTGGGAGAAGGGCAGGTAAGAACTGTTTCTGGGAGGTAGTGAGCAAGGACTTACCTGCTGCCACCTGTCTTTTGAAAGGGGAGGCATGGGAGGGGGCTATGAACTTTCAACTCTTTCCCGAGACAAATACTTACTGAACAGCTACAATATTCACTCTGGTAAGAAACAAACACACACACAGCCGTTCTCAACCTTCCTAGTGCTGTGACCTTTTAACACAGTTCCTCATGTTATGGTGACCTGTGGCCATAAAATTATTTTTGTTGATGCTTCATAAGTGTAATTTTGCTTCCATTACAAATCATAATTTAAACATGTGTTTTCCAATGGCCTTAGGTGACCCCTGTGAAAGGGTCATTTGAACCCCAAAGCAACCACGACCTACAGGTTGAAAACCTCTCATATAGCATAAAGCCTAGAAACCATAACTTAATTAACATGCCAACAGGTAGGTTATCAACCATGACAATACAGGAGGTATGGCAGATGCCAGGGGACTCATGGGCATTTGTTTAGATGAAATATACAAGAAAGCCATCCCTAATGGCTCGGGACGGGTAGAATAAAGCCAACCAGAGCCAGGAAGTGTGTCCTGGGTTAAAGGCTGGTCCTTGCAGAAGAGTCTTGTCGGGAGGAAAGAAGAGTCACAGCCTAGTGATGGGGGGGGGGGAGATAACACAACAGTCTTCAATGGGAGTCTCTGAGCCCATAGGCCTTGTATAAGGCTAGAATTTAATTAAATGTGAAAGGCATTTTAGGCTTTTAGGTACAGGCGTTACTGCATCCATGAAATGTATAGAGACCCCTGACCAGTAGCAGCTGCACCTTAGAATGACCTAGAATGTTTTCATAAAGATTCCCCCATGCCTATTCCCTGGCTGCAGAAAATGTGCTGTGCTCGATCTGGAGTGGATCCAGGATTCACGGTTGCCGTGTTCTTCTTTGAACTAAATGCTGGCCTGGAGAAGTAACCCTTTATGGTGGAGACATGGGTCCCAGGTAGATCCACAGCCATTTCCTTGTGCAACCTCCCAGACCTCACCCTCCACCCCCTGGCAACAGTACTTTCATTCTGGGATGTGGCTTGATTACCCTTTTGAAACCATCTTGAGATTGTTTTGCCAAGGAGGGGTTCGATGTAAGGACAACACTAACTCCTTGACCTCAGGGGAGCCAACATAAGCCAAGCTCCGCTTCCTTAGGTGTCTGGCATTCTCGGGTGTAACCCACATGGCATAGGGGCCCAGAGTATGATGCTGGCAGTGCCCATTTCTACAGTACAATGTAGGTCCAGGAGCCCACCTGCACACATGTACTCAGGCACATGCTCTGCAGGAGACCTTCCTTGTCTGTCAGAAGTATCCCAGCTCTTGCTTACTAGAGATAATTTCTTGACCAAAGTTTTTAAGGCCTTCTCGTTGAACATAATATAGCAGTAAGTTTTTCCTTAGGGGTCCGGGGAAGAGACTAAATTTTATATAATATATTTAGGTCTTTACGACTGGAAGAGTTCTGGGGTGGTAAACAGAGGGCAAGAAAGAACAGACTACAACCCCTGGTGCTAAGCTCCTGGGCCTGGATTGCTTTTCGCGCCCTAGACCTCTCTGCATGCACACTGTGGTTCCTGGTCCAAGATTGAGCTCCAGCTGGGAGCTGACATGCTTTAAGTGAACATGGAGTCCTGCACTCGGCCCTTCTGCCCTCTCCTTCAGGCACAACCTTGTCCTACAGCCTGCCATGCTGTGAGGGCATCACAGAGGAAGGACCCATCCCACTGCCAGGTTCACACAGCTAAGCAAACATGGGCAGATGCTCATTGCATGGCCTGGATTAGGCTGCCTTCCTTCCCCATCCCTCACTACCCATATCTACTCATGGGCAGGTCTACGTCTGTCCCTTGGAGTGAAGGAGCTGATGCTGGATGAGCACAGGTGGGCATGGAGGGTAAATGGTTGCAAAGCCTTCAAGGTCAAGTTTCTCAAGGCTGCCCTGCTCCAACCCAATCTTACTTCCTCCTCACCGTGTGGGAAGCAGGCAAGAGCCTGGGATGGGACTTGAGGAAGGATGTCTTCAAAAGCAGGGGTTCCTTCCTATTTGATACAAATCAAGGTGAGCCCCAGAGTTTGCTGTTTCTGTGGATTCTTTATCCTCATTTTCGGTCCAGACATGTTTGCAGCTGGGATCTGTCTGCTGATTGAAGGGACAATAACACAAAACCCTAAACAGCTTTCTCTTCGGTCTTCTAGGAGATGTCCCACCGAGGCTCTGAGTGAAACCCATTGGGTTTCCAAATCAAATCTCATTGTCTAGTGCTCATTATCATCTTCACAGCAGGAACTAAGGTTGGCTTGTTAGGGATAAACACAGCCCCGAATTCCCTAAGGTACATGGTGGGATGCTAGCTGCCAGAACATAATCACCTTCCCCAGCTTAGGATCTGAAGGCACAGGCCTTGCTTTGTCTGGTCTAAGCCTTCCATTTCAGAGCTGTGCCTGGAAAAAGCTGCATGGCTCTGTAGTGCTCTTACCCACTGACCTTGAAATATAGCAGCAACCCCTCTAGCATCTCTTTCCTGGTGGCCAGCCCATGACTACTCTCCACTCCTCCTTCAGTAACAGCTGATTGAAGTACCCCAGGGACATTGTCCCACCACTTGGGTCTAAATAAGGCTGATTCTGGTCATTGTTTTCTTGAGAAGTCATTTATTCCTTTCAAAGTTGCAGTATGGGAGTCCCAAGCAGAATCCCCTCAGGCCTTCAGACATATGGTCATGGGTGGGCTGGCCACACAAACTATAAAGAAGCAGGTAGTCATCCAACATAGGCAAGCTAATGCCAAGCCTGGGTCCTAACCTGGCTGAATACCATCTCAGGCTTCTGTGGCTCTAGGCTGGAACACAGCCTGGCCCAACCCACCCTGAAAACTAGGCAGCTGCAGCAAGCAATACACACTGGTAAGAACGGGGAGGAACCCTCCTCTCTCACCACACTTCACATTCCTGCCTCTATAGCCACACCTTTTACTATGTAGAATGCAAACCCCAAGTGGCTACCCTTTCCACAGTGTGTCTGAGCTGGAAGAACGCCTGTCATCAGGTGGCATACTCAAGCGCCTGGAACGTCATTTAATGAGAAATCAATTTTGTGTCAAGGTACTGCAGCTTTGGATTTTTATCCACAACCTCCCTTACTATTTTGTTTTCACCTTGTGGGCTTCTGAAGCGTCTTGATTCAAATGGCTGTGCTGTGCTTGGCTCCTGGTCCTTAGATGACCTTCTCATTTAGGGTGGGCCTTCCCTGGCTGTTTCCATCCACTCTTCTGGGCAGAAGTGTTTCCAGGCCTGAGGTGGGTGATAAGACACTCTGTAGCTGTCCTGGATCAGGGTGTGTCTCTCCTGAACTTCTACACTGATACCTATGGCATCAGGTTTGGCTTCGATGCACATTTTAGATAAGTAGAAAATGTTCAGCCCTGTAAGTGGACTATAAAGACAGATTTATTTGTTGTTTTGTGGCCATTTTCCAGGATCACAAAGGGATTCAAGACAGATCCAAAATGGATGGCGATTAGCTATCTGGCTATGATGGGGTGCCTTCTGAAGCAACAGTTAATTTCCAACAGGAATAAATTCTGAGAGATGACCAATGGATCATCCCCCTCAAAGTCAGAACGTCCTTATCTGAGTTGTGTGCCTTGACGAAGAGAGATGGCTGTGGTGGAGATGTGTATCCATCCTGAGTTAAGGTTCAGATGACGTTTTCCCAGAGACCATGGACAGATATGCAATGGTTTTCCCTCTGAAATGCATGCTGAAATGTGTCTGCCAATGTGGCAGGCAGAACTGGGGGCCACCAGCCATGGAGGCAGAGCCCTCTAGAATGAAGCTTTTCTTATCAGAATGACTTGGTTTCCACGAGATCTCTTCTCTGGGTCACACACATACATACATACAGTCCTGCACACACACACTCATGTCACTGGTGGTTTTCATGTACACGAGTCAGAACAGCATAAGGCCTCCACTAGAAGCCTGGAAATTGCCAGCACCATTTTCATGGTCTTCTCAACTTCCAGATTATGAACCAAACTAAACCTCTATTTTCTATAACTCACCCATTCAGTGTCAGGAACCAAAAGTGGGGTGAGGAAAGGCTCATTTGACTTGAGCCTCTTTCAAGGGTGAGATATCATTGTCATTTGTATGCAGTGGTACTCCAAGCCCATTGCTCTGGTGTCACCACCTCCTTATGGAGGGTTGGCCAGAGTCTTGGTTCTGAACATTTCACAAACAGCATTTCCTTAGTTACTGAAAACATGGATTCCTAGAGACCTGGTAAGATGCTCTCCTCTAGCCCACATTCTCTGTCCTGAGGGAGCCCAACCTGGAACAGAGTTTGGGGGGTAGTCAGTGTGTCAGGCCTAGGCATATAATTGACTCTGAGACCTACGGGATTTGTTAGATATGCTTGCGCCATCAAAACAGGAAGTTCTGGCTGAGTGGTAAAGCAACTTCATCAGAAGGGCACTCACTCTAGCTCCCCAAAGAACCAACCAGCTAAGTTCTGACAGCATGGAGCACTGGGTTGTAATGATGCCAGTGAAGGAGGGTGGTACACCTACCTTTTGGGGGACTCTGAATAAAGCCTACTTCAGGGAAAGATTTCACCTGAATTCCCTACATATGATACAAGTTACCCGAAACCAAGCTCCAAGTGCAGTCCAAAGGCCTCCATCTGGCTTCATCTTTCCCCAAAGAGGAGCCAAGCGGGATTGAGAAAAGAAGGCTGGACCCAGGCTAGAGCCCTGTCCAGCTTGCTCCATCCACCATGCCCCTGGGCTATCAATGCCCCGGGGTGGGCGTGCACTGAGCTTTCACCACAATCAAAATCTAATGAGCTCCTACAGGCTCTGCCAAACCATGTAGGCATCTGGAATGAATTGTGGGCTCAGCTGGGAACTCTGCTTAAAACGACCTCTTCCTGTAACACCGCTTTCTAAAACGGCACATCATGGCAGTTTGGGTCTGATTTTTAGGGGCTGATGTCCTCACAAATTCACACTGACTAGGAAGGAAGGGGAAAGATACAGTGGCAAAAAGCACACGGTGCAGAGACGTACAGCCTGTCCCCAGCAACTGCCCCAGCAGCGGGCTGTAGAGATTCCATCCTTCCCCGGAAGAAGCCCAGGACTGACAGGGCCCCCAGATGGTGTCTCTACATGTTCAGTCCTTACCAGTTGGCCTTGTGTTTAACGCACAAACACAATGTTCTCTGGCGCTGCAGCCTTTGGCTAAGAGAGACGGCTCTGTGTTTCTTTCCCTAGACTAGTAGCTGTACAGAAAGAGGCTAACATTCCTGAGGGATGGACTTGAGGAAAGAAAGCCCCACAGGAGGACCATAAATTCCTGAAAGGTCAGAAGATACTGTCAAATGAGTTCTTCTTTCTCATAATGAATTGCCTGTTGATCCAGCAGGATGGGTGGCGGGGAGTCTCAGATGGTGAGGCAGCCATGATGAGTAAATTGTGGACTCTGTTGCTGACCTGTGGTAATCAGTAAGCTGGGTGCATAGAATGGATTTTGAACTTACATTATTAACTTAGTGTGTTTGTGTGCTTTTAAAACATGACCCCATCAAAATAGAGGAACATCTGTATTCTTCTCTGGCTGTTGAGATTTTTACCTCACACAGGCCTGCACACGGTAGGCATTCGATTCTCCCTCCACAGTGAGTTCAGCAGTCACACACCTCACTGCCTTTCTGGATCCCACACTGAGCACTGGGAAGCGCTGGCAGAAATGCATCACATCTTGCCATGATGGCTGTGGATACTTGCTGACACTTCCCGGGTCCTCAGACCTCACTTCCAGAGTCCTTTAATCTTCCTGCTTATTTTCCTTCTCTGTGGGGAGTATATCCCAAGTGCCTGGAGGTTGCTGATCTGTGTACCTCTCCGTTGCCCAGGCGCAGCGTTATGGGCTGCCCCCCTCTTCTACACCAGTTCTCTGAGAGTGAGACACGGCTTTATATGCTGCCCTCACAGCCCAGGCTGGGGCTACACCTAATCCCTGTTGAGGATTCAGTCTGGGCCACAACAGAATATGGTGCCTTTTCCAGAAGGCTTCACTGGGCCCATCTAGCTGTTGCTACTAAATTTTGTAGCAATTGTCTAGGTTTACAGAGTTAAATTCAATTAGACAGCTGTTGGTTACCTCAAAGTGCCACTATTGGGGACATACTACTGTGGACATCTTTTAGGTTCAGTCATTGTTGGTTGTGCTTCAATCCATGGCTGTCAAGGTCATAGATCTAAGGGAAGAGCCTACGACTGCCAGCTTTCTAAACCAGTGTAATTTCTAATTATTTTCTAAATATGTTTTCTTATACCCACAGATACATGTAGCTCTCATCACTCATTGAAGAAACTTCTTTTTTGCAGTAGAGTGTTACAGAGATACACAACAGGTCAAAACTTAGAGAATACATGATTGTTGAGTGTCCAAACCCTGCTGATACATATGCAATGCAATTTCTAAATTTCTAAACTGTAGACTTGGGGGAAATTACAAAAGCAGAAGGGGGAAATATTGTAAGAACCAGAGGCCCAGAACACCTGTTGATTGTGTCCCCTAATATGGTTGCTTGAATAGGACCAGCATAAGGACAATACCATTTGACATGCCAGTGCAAACAGGGAAAATTCCACATGGTCTCAGCCCTAGATCAAGAGCTATAAGTCGTCAAACGCTACAGAGAGAGGATCAGGTTCTTCCAGAGACAAACTCCTTCATAGGTTAAATGGTCAGCCTTGGTTGGATACATTCACATATAAGCAAAGTTAAATGGACTCAGGAGATTAATACATGTGTGCATTACACATGTATTCATATGTTTGGATGTATGGGTATATACAGAAGCATAGTAATTAAAGAAGAATAAATGAATTTAATGAGAGGTGGAAATAGAAGTTGGAGAAACAAGAAGGGGAGGGACGGATGATATAGATATAGTTCCCGAATGTGAAATTAACATTTTTCAGTTGTTTTCATTTCGTTGTACAAGTTTGACTCATGAAAAGGCTCATTAAAAGGCATGAGCCAGTAAAGGCCTCTAGGGTTCCTGCAAATAATCCTCCTGTGCTAATCACACATGTCTCTGTTAGGGTTTCTGTTGCTGTGAAGAGACACCATGACCACAGCAACTCTTCTAAGGGAAAACATTTCATTGAGACTGGATTACAGGTTCATCATGGCTGGAAGCATGCAGACGTGCAGGCAGACACAGTGCGAGAGGAGGAGCCAAAAGTTCTACATCTGGATCGGCAGGCAGCAGGAAGAGAGAGTGACACTGGGTCTGGATTGAGCATTTGAAGCCTCAAAGCCCACCCCCAGTGACACACTTCCTCCAACAAGACCACGCCTCCTAACAGTACACTCCCTGTCATCCTGTGGCTGCCATTTTCATTCAAACCACCACAACAAACTACCTGTAGTTCTGCCCAGGTCCCACCGCCCCACCCCATTCTTTAATATGAACCCTGGTAAGTCCTTTATATGTAACATGTTTTCAACTTTCCTTGTCTGGGAATCAGCACCTGTTCTCATGTTTTCCACAGACTGCTCATCTTAGGAGTATGTGTCTATCTGTGTGTGTGTGAGCATATTGTGTGGAGAGCCCATGTCATCTGGCACTACCCCACCAGCCTCTTCTACCTACCACACCTCTCTAATCCCCTCTTTCTTTTAGAGCAGCAATGCAACTGTGCCCCTAGAGCGTGTGTCTGTGAAGGGTTGTGCCACCTCTAGGGAGCCCATCATGGGAACTCATCTGCTAAACCTTCATTTCTCCAGGCCATGTGCTACCCAAGAGAGGGGACCCTAGCTTTCTCTACCACAGTGGAAGCAATTGCGACTGCGGGATCACTCAATGTGGTCCAAATTCTCTCGCCTCCTTAGGCTCTAGGGGCTCCCGAGAGCCAGCTACTCAGCCTCCCATGTGTCTGTCACAAAATGTGCTTATTTCATGCCTGAAAAGTCCTTGTGACTGGCAGAGGTAACAAACTCGCTGTTGTAGTCTACTGAGCACCTGAGATGATGTCCCACTGTCCCCTTCCAGTCAGTCCACCTCAGGAGTCCTTCAGCCTGGGTATAGGTTTTCATTCCCATTCCCACTGCAGCCATTTACACCCCTTATGATCAGACAACCTGCTTTCCTCCAGATGAAGCTCCAGGGAAACATTTGGTCTCCCAGATACTTTAAGCAAATCCTGCATAAAGTGAAGGACCTTTCCTGTGACCGTACGGGAAGGTTTACCATCCTACCTCAGGCATTATATGCTTTTTATGTATCTTTTCCTCCTGATATCCTTCCTGTGGAGGGCTGACAGACAGCAAAACCTCCCCACGTTTGGTAGAGACTGGAACCTAAGCTTAGCCAGCTAGTATGTCTGTGACTATGAGAAAGCTGGTCAGCTTCTCTAGGTGTCTGTCACTAAGTGGAATAGCCGATGTCTACCTACCTCTTGGTAGTTTCTGAGAACTATGGACAAGCAGTGAAAGCGTCCCAGGCTCCAGGCCACCAGAATGCTCATTTACATTGATGCCACGCATTCCAGGGCCTCTGGGTACCAGCTGCTTCAGCAGCCCTCCACCCCCTTGAGTCTGGGCTGTGACTTGACAAATGTTTTGGAGCTTTTGATGATGTGGGGGGCACCTGAAGCACAGGAGAGTTTCTCTGGCATCTGTGCTTCCTGTCAGGCCTCGCCAGCTTCCTCCCAGCACTTACTGCCCTCCCACCAAGCACCTGCCTTCTTGTACCAGGAACCACCACGTTCCAAAGCCTTGGCGGCCATTTTCAAAAGCACAAAGATGGCTCAGTGGTTAAGAGCACTGTCTGCTCTTCCCAAGGACCCGGGTTCAATTCCTAGCACCCACATGGCAGCTCACAACTGCCTGTAACACCAATTCCAGGGGATCTGACACCTTCACACTAATGCACATAAAAATAAAAATTAAGTAAGTAATTTTTAAAAGACAGGCTCACCCTCTTCCTGTCCAGTTTCCATTCTTTTATTCAATATGGCATTTTGTGCAACATGGCTTTGCTGTGTATAAGAACAATACCATAAGAGTCTTCAAGTTTTGTTCTTTGGAAAATACTGAATACTATTGCCAAGTTCAAAAATGGCATTTTCCTTTTGAGTGCTATCAGCTCTATACTCATTTTTTTAAAAAATGGATGGGCATTTTTCTTGCCATTGTCTCATCAATACTATATCTACCTAGTGCTCACACTATATTAGATAATATAAATTTTAAAGTTATTTATCTTATTCATGTGTGTGTGGCTGTTTTGCTTGCATCTATGGGTGTATATGATGTTCATGCAGTTCCTTCAGAGGCCAGAGAGGGCACTGGGTCTCCTGGAACTGGAGTTATAGTTGGTTGGGAGCCACCATGTGGGTACTGGGAATTGAACCCAGGTCCTCAGAGAAAGCAGCAAATTCAATCGCTCCAACTCCCAAGATAATATAATTTTAAAAAGAGAAGAGCAACAAATAAATAATAAGCAAGACTCTATTATAGGCTTTCTTTCTCTGTGAGTGAGGCAGTTAAGAGTATTGAGGAAATTCTTAATTGACTTGTCAGAGAATGCTTATATTTATTAAGAACACAAGAGCATGCATGTGGAAAACTGTAAATTTTCATTCAGGGAAGGAATCCCTTGGAAATACACGAGGCCTTGTGTGTCTGCTGATCAAGCAGAATGTCACGAGGACATGTCAGGAGCAAGAAAGAGCCTGAAGTTTAAACAGCTCACAGCCCCGTGACATCTAAGCTCCATGAGCTAGATTTATGGGTACTTGGACCCAGCCAGCCTGCGCTGTGTCTGTCACGTGAGCAAAGCCCACGCAAGATCAGAAAAAGAGAGAGGGGTAGTGATTTACTTATTTTGACTCCTATTTAAAAGCAACCACCACAAAAATAAAGTCTCTTGGCAAAAATGGAGTGAACGAGTAGGAGGGCCGAGCTCGCAAAGTGAGGATATGAGCCATGTTTACTCACAGACCATCTGCAGGACGGACGCGGCAAGGGCGGGATGCTGAGTGCCAAACTGCTGTTGTGTGGGCGTCATTTTAACACGGGCAAATAGAGAGCTGCTCTCAGCAACAGAAGTTGTAACAGATTGTTCTGATTGAGACAAACCTTTCCCCTACTTCTTCCTCTGCAACTTGCTGGAGTTGGCATGTTTGCTGTTTCTCTTACACTTGACAATGGCATCTGGAGAACAGTCGTTATGTTCTCAGTACTTAATGTAGAGTCAATACTGGATTGATTTAAATTGTGCTTTAGGCAACTTTACTTATCTCCACTAACAATAGCCTCCCCGGCTGCCATCTGACTCACCCAGGGTGGAAACAGACACTTGGTGTATCACTGCTACAGAAAAAGTGAAGACAGGGAATTTGGGAAAGCCCAGGAGGCCCCTCCACTCCCGCTTCCCACCAACCTGCTGTCAACATTGCCCCCTCCTCATATACTCCATCCCCATGACTTTGCTTCTTGGAAGTGTGGGTACCGTGCATGAAGGATGTCAGGAACCTGCTTACCAGATCACCGTGCGAACACTTCCAGGAAGACTTGAGAAACGCGGGTGCTGCGAACAGACAGAGGCGGCCTCCTGAGGAGAAAGGATGACGTCAAGAACTCTAGGAAAAAAGTGATTCATGGAGTCACTGTGAAATCGGTGGTTATAAACGCCTTCTAAGAGAGTTACTCTGAGGATTGTTGCTGGACCCCATGATGGGAACTGACACTGGTGTCCATGACCTTCCCTGAAGGAGAGTAAGAAGATTGTAACGATAAATATATTCTCTGCTAGTTATGCTTTAAAAACGCCATCGTAACTATTACTCCACTTGTTCTTTGAAGCATCTTGAGAGGCAGACAGTTTTATTTCCATCTTAGACAGACGACAAATAATAAAAGGGAAATGGTGAGTTTCTCCAGCAGCCAAGTCAAAACTTGCACACAGGCTGTGTCTACACCCTTCTCAGCCATTGTCTGTAGCTCAAGTTCAGATCATTACCTCATTGGCTGGTTGTGAAATAAGTAATTAAAACAATGCCTAGAACTTAATGGACATATGCACCATGAGCAACTAACATTATAATAGAACCATTTAAAACCGTTCCATGAGGATAACTCAACTTGGGATACGCTACTCCAGAAACAAGCTGCCAAGGCAGGTGGTGCTCACATTCGCTAAAATCCAAGCTCCTCTCAGTATCAAAAGAGAGTGATGGGGAGAGGGAAAAGTTGTATGCATTCTGGTCTTCTACCCCAATGATAACAGAAGTTTAAAAAAGATGTCAGTACAGTGATGAGCCTGCTCCCTGTGGGCCCTTGCTATTTGCGATTGAGAAAGGCTGTGAGCGCACACTCTCCTTAAACAGCTGACACAATCCATTCGGATTCAGTCGCACGATGGAGCCATCTAAAGCGGCGGGAAGTGATGGGCAAATCTTCACATTGTTGTCTGGCCTGTCCAGGACATTGTCTGAGGTGAGCAACGCAAGACAGGCAAGAACATAAGTGCCTCATTCAAGAGTAAGGCCGACGATGAACACACACGTATATATTCGCAGTATTAGAAACGTTAACACAAATCTATTACAGCAAGAGGATAAAATAATAAAACCAATTTATGTGAGGAATTAGAAAATGCTAACACGTGTCAGGTGTAAAAATTCTCAAAGAATAGGGGCACGAAAGAAGGTGTTCAGCTTGATAGATAGGGTATAAAATCCTCCCAGCTCACATCGCACCTGACAGGGAGGACTGGCTGCAATGCCTGTGAGTAGACAGGGGCTTCCTACCTCTCCATTCTGCCTCCCAGTGAAGGATGCTCTGAAGTTGAATAAGGGAAGAAAAGAACAAGCAAATAGATTGGAAAGATGAATAGAAACCTTCTTTTTATCATATGGTATGAATTATCTCCAGAAAAAAAAAACATCCTTTACAGTTCCCAAAAATAGTTCTAGAACAACAGCAAAAGACCTCACCATGGCTACAGCATACAAAATGAACATAAAAAGACTACACTTCTACACCAAACACATGGAAATCAAAATTTAAAACATGCTACCTTTTATAAATGCTCACAAAACAATTAATCAACAGAATAGGCACAAAGTTTGTGGCTAAAAAGTAAAAAAAAAAAAAAAAAAAAAAAAAGCAATGAAAGGAGCACAAAACCCAATTCAACAAAGAGCTTTGTCCGTTTCCTGGGTTGGAAGATGGCTTGGAAGTAAAAAATCCAAATCCTCCTAAGTTTTATGTGCAGGTCTAATACTATCCTTGTGAAAACTATCACAAGAATGGATATTGAAAAGAAAAAAAAAAACACGTGATAATCTGAAAAAATAAAAACAAAAAACTGTACAGCTAAAGTAATTTTGAAAAAGAGTAATAGAATGAAAATCTGCCTGCCTTAACGATATATATTGTTACTGGCAGCCAAGAGCCTGTGCTATTGGCACAGAAATAAACACATAGATTAATGTAGGTGAAGAGGCAGCCTATAAATACATCTGAGAATATGCCCAGGCTTTGACAAAAGTGCAAAAGCAACTCAACAGCGGGAAAACAACCTCTCCACGAATGGTACCGGAGAAAGACAGGGCAACTGACAACGAGAGCCTCACACCTTACTACTGAACCAACTTAAACATAAAATGCAAACTACAGAACTATCAAAAGTGAAAAGGCCAATGAGATCCCTCAGTGGTGGGAAGCACTTGGTGCCTCTCGCAAGCTACCTTGGTTCAGTTCCCAGCACCCTCATGGTGGCTCAACACCATCCATCACTCCAGCTCCGGGGAAGCCAATGCCCTCTTCTGACCTTCACAGGCACCAGGCGCCCAGGTCATGCACATACATACTCCCAAACAAAACACTCACCCATATAAAACTCAAAATGAGGTTGTCAAAGGAGTATTGAAAACCATAAAGAAATTGCGCAACCTTACATTGCACAGGGAAATCTTCAACAGAAAAGCTACCCTGGAAAACTATTCGGCAGTTATTTAAACACGTACAACCCTTTAATTGTACTCTTAAACATTTATCCCGACAAATTATATGCATGAAATGCCTTAATGCAGATTTTCATGGTTCCTTTGTTCATAATAGCCAAAAAAGTGAAAACAGCCCTTCAGTGAGTGACAGGTACAGGCACGCTGTATTGTGCCTGTGCCATGGAACAGCCTCCACAGTAAGAAAACTGCTAGTAACACCTGTTTAATAGCCTGGGTTCGGCTATAAACTGTTAGACCAAACGGAAGGGACCAATCGTAAAATGCTGCATGCCATAGGGCCGCCATATTCCTTTTAAAAACTAAGTTTTACTAAATCTTTGAAAACTTCTTATAACGTATTTGATCATCTTCACCCTAAACTCCTCCTATGTAAACTTTCTTACCCTCTAACTTTGTGTCTTCTTTCTTGTCCTCCAACTTTGTGCTGTCTGTGTAAACCTAAATGTGGAGACATCCAGTGGAGTTGACTCTCCTTTCCCCAGAAGCCACCAGCTGCCTACAGATCCTCAGTTAGGGGTGAGCTCATGAGTTCCTTCCCCTCTCCATGCTAGAATTTTTATTGGCCTGATTCATAGTAATCATATTTTCTTCCCTTCCTTTCTTCCTTCCTTCCTTCCTTCCTTCCTTCCTTCCTTCCTTCCTTCCTTCCTTCCTTCCTTCCTTCTTTCCTTCCTGTTTATTTATTTATTTGCAGCACAGAATTCAAAGCTGGGTAAGACAGTAGATGAGTCCCGCCCCACCCCCTCCCTTAGCAGCCTGCACACCGTGCTCCAGCACTGTGAAAGCCAGCCAATAGGAAAGAAGCTTCCTGGTCAGTACTGACTTGATGTCTCCACGTCTTGTGGCTAATGCGTGTGGTGTCGTCAGCAGTAGCATCTTACTGTCATGTTCCAGTGTGCAGCCAAGAGTAATGGCAATATCCTGCATTGTTTTCATGGTCTCTGAAACACCTCTTATCAGCAACATGAAGAACAGCATCACCACATTCGGCCAGGGCTTTTTATTTGGCAACCTAGGTCTTCTGTGATGAGCATAATCCCCTCGGTGGGGTAACTTCAAACAAACTCTTTATATGAAGTGCATATGTGTGTGTGTGTGTGTGTGTGTGTGTGTGTGTGTGTGTGTGTGTAGGTTGTCATATCACTTTTCCAAGCATCCTTAGATTTAGTTATCTCACCCCTAACAGAACACTGACCCACCCTCCCATCTGTATCCCCACTTAAACTTGTCCTTCCCATTTTCCCCCTTCCCTCTTCCTATCACCTGTGTTCTGCGACCCTCCTTATCCCTTCCTCCTTCTCACCAATGAACCCTTCTGGTTTTCCGGGTTGCACAAGTCCTCCAAATTAAGCTCAGACTTAAAGATTTGGCACTAAAAGCCACCTATGAGTGAGAATGTCTGACTTTCTTCTGGGTGTGTTATCTTACTCAGCATTTCCTCTAGTTCCATCCATTTACTGATACATTTCATGCTTTGTTTTCCTTTACAGCTCACTACAGCCCGCTGTACATAAATACCACTCTTTCTCTATGTTAGTCCGTCCGTTACACAGACATCTAGTCTGTCTCCATCTTTAGCTGTTGTGAACAGAGCAGAGCTGAACAAGCAAATAGTAAGAAGCAGAGTTATTTGATACAGGCCCGGGAGTGGTATAGGTGAGTCCTAGAGTAGGTTTGTTTCTAGGGTTGTTTTTTGTTTGTTTGTTGAGATAAACAAAAAGAAAAAACGCTGAGTTCTACAGTGGCTTCACTAATGTGCATTCCCACCAAATCTTGCGTGAATTTTCCCCATTCCACACATTCCATGTCATCATTTGTCCCGTATTAGAACAGCTACTCCTGGCCGTTTCTTGGTCTCCTTTGCTTTTTCTACTTTCTTACTCTAAGGTAGTATCTATCTTTGATGGTGAAGTGCGTTTCTTAGAGGCAACAAAAAGATGGAGCCTGTTTTCTGATTCAATCTGTTTCTCTGCATCTCTTTGTCAAGGGATTGAGGCCATTAGTATTGAGAGTTATTATTGGACAACGTGCATTAATTTCTGCCTTTTTTGGGTCTTGTGGTGTATTCTTAGACCTCTTTTGATTAATTCTCCTGAAAATTTTACTCATTCTTTGTGGCCCCTCGGGTGTGTTTATCTTTGTCTTCAGACTAGGATAATCCCTTCCAATACTGTCTTGTAGACCTGGCTTCATTCTCATGCATTCTAGTTTTGTCATGGTACTTTTTACTTCTCCTTCAAACTTGAGATCATATTTCAGGTATTATAGTCTGGGTTAACAGTTGTCTTTCAGAACTTGCAATACATCTTCCCAGGACCCTCTTGCTTCTAACATTTCTGACAAATAATCAGGTCTTCTTCTCATAGACCTGCATTTACAAGTGACTGTTCTCGTCTCTCTGTCTCTGACTCTCTCTTTCTCTTTCTCTCTCCTTAGTTTTTAATATCTTCTTAGTCTTTTGCCAAAATGTGAAGGTTAAACATTTTCCTGGTGTCCTGGAGCTCTCTCACTTTCTGTTCACATTTATTTTTTTAATTTATTTTTTTACTTTTACTGAGTGATCTGCCAATTCTACCACCCTGTCTTCCACTTCAGACCGTGTGTTTCACTCATTCACTCTCCTGGTGAAGTTTCCCACTGAGGAAATTTTTGCCTTTAGTTTTGGATGATTGAGAATTTCGTTATGTAACATCATTTGTTTGGGCTTTCTTCAGCAATTCTATCTCTATTTCTGCATCTCTCTGACTTGTTCTTTTGGAACATATTCATGTCTTCTTAGAACTTTTTAGATTATTCTTTTGAAGTCTTCAACTGGTAGTTCTTCCAAGTCATTTTCACTAGGTACTATTGCTTTGAGAATAGTGATTTGTGGAGCAGACATGGTGTCTTGGTTTTTCATGCTGTTTTGATTTCTGCCCTGAGACTTATACATCTGCATTTAGTTTGTTCGTTGAGACTTTTTCTTTCATAGTTTTATTTTTAAAATTTTACTCATCTATCTTTCTTTCAGTGGTAGCAATTTGAAGCTCGGTGGAGGACTAATTTCTAGTACAACTGAGGTGTCCTTCCCTCTGTGGGACTAGTATTTAGGGCAAGAGGCTCTAACTTCCTCTGGATGTTAATTATTGTCCTGTGTCAGACAGGGCCTCCTACCTGGGTTTAAAGCTTTCCCTCCTGGTTGAGGAACTCTCTATGCCTGTAGACCTTACCCAGAGTCAGCTCTGGTCCTCTCACTGATTTCTAAGCTGCTTCTGTTATTACTGGTAGTGTTTCTGCACACCTATGGGCCTAATAGTGTTGAATTGGGTTCCCACCCTGGGTCTGAAGATTCCTATGAAGCAAGATGCAGAACTCCCAAGCACCAATAGGCGTTCCCCTAGCCCAGGACTGGCCCTATTCCTGGTTCTTCTGCAACTGATGAAACTTCTGGGAGACATGGAACTCCATGAGCATCTGTGGGGCTGACCTAGAGTTGAATTCTGGGTGATACTCTTGAAAGGACATGCATAGACATGGAGAACAGGATTCCAGAGTTAAGCAGAGCACAAGGAAAATCTAAAAGGCCAAAAAGTATGTTTTCCATGATGTATATACTCCACACTAGTGCCGGGATCCTGGTTGTGTTGTTTTGGTAAACTGTGATGTGTTTTACACATTAAGTTATATGGTGCATTACAACACTGTACTTACTGTGTATACATGCTACATTGTATCCTGGCTGGAATTTGTAGGCTGTTACCCTTGGTGGATCCTGAGTAAAAGATACACAGGGCTTTTTTTTTTCATAATTTTTATAACAATTCAAATGTTCATCAACATATTAATGAATATAAAGTAGGTGAAAGTCAATATATTTAGATCACATATATACAGTGGGCCATTATTCGACCTTTAAAATAAATTTTAAAAAACTGCATGCTGCAACATGCATAGGCATTGAAGGCCCTCTGCAAAATGAAATAAGCTGTATGCAAAAAGATGAGTATGAGGTACTTGGAGCACTCATATTTTTAGAGACAAAAAGTAGAATAA
Source organism: Meriones unguiculatus (assembly GCF_030254825.1). Classification (NCBI taxonomy): domain Eukaryota; kingdom Metazoa; phylum Chordata; class Mammalia; order Rodentia; family Muridae; genus Meriones; species Meriones unguiculatus. The sequence continues at coordinate 107,891,837 of NC_083353.1, forward strand.
TGGAAAGTTATTTGGTGAAGGGAGAAGGGGACAGTTTCATTTCCCATCGCTGGGATAAAATACTCTGACAAAACCAACTTAAGGGGCAAAGCGTTTGTTCATCATTATGAGAGAATCAAAGCAGGAGAAACTCGAAGCCGCCAGTCATGTCACACACTCAGTCAAGAGCAGAGAGCGTTGAACTAATTCCTGGACGCACAGTTAGCACCATGCTTTCATTCAGTCCAGGAACCAGCCCGTGAAGTGCTCCCTCTCACCTCAACCAACCCGATTATGAGGACTCCTCACAGGCATGTCCGTAGGCCAACCTAAATCAGAGAATTCTTTATCGAGACTCTATACCCCACGTGATCCTAGATCATATCAAACTGACAACGAAAGCTATTAATAGATACAGAGCTTCATTGCAGGATGATTTAAAATATCCTGATTGATTGCGGTGATAGCTGTAAAGCTCTGAGAATAGAATTAATGTTAATTAGTAGTACTCTTAAAGAAACGATGTATATATATTAATGTATAGTACATATTACTACATTATAAAAATGCAAACCCCCCCCCCCCCAAAGCAGAACAGCATGGGAAAGATTTAAAGCTCCCAATTTGGAGAGGAAGAGAACATGATGGGGAAACAGGGAAGTAGACTTAATACGCTTTTCTTTGGCAGGTTAACTTTGTAAAGTCTTTTTACGTAAGGATAGTAAAATTAAATTTAAGATGTAAAGTCTCCACAGAACAAAAGGTCATTGACAGAAACATGTCACACTTTTCTGACTCGTGACATAAATATTTGGAAGGAAAAGACTGCAAAAAATTTTTTTTACAAAAATATAAACGCTTTCTCAGCGCCACGAGGGTATTGTGAGACTACTGTTTGTGTGCGGTAAAGACCAAGCAAGTCAGGGGTTTTACTGGCGTTCCCGGGAACTGGGACTTCCCTCACGAGAGAATGCAGATACAAATATAGCAGTAATGGTGAGAGGTAACAATTCTATAGTCCCTAAACTATGAGTTCTGGAGAGGACCACACAGGCTTCTTTCTTTCTAAGTAGAACGAAAAGTCTTGCGAAGAATTCATCACGCAAGCCAGGCTCTTCTGCAAAGTGAAGGAAGGCAGGCTACGCAGAACGGGCCTGACCCACCCGGCACTGTGCTCCCACAGCCTGTGCTTTTACTGTGTACCCCAGACCGAGCCCCAGAGTCCGGCAAAGAGAAAACAAGACCATAAGACCAACGGTGGAGTCTTTGATTCATGATGAGCCCCAGCTTTTGAGCCTGTGGCGCCAACCAAGAAATTCAGGCACTGTCATGTCAAGGGAAGACTGAAGCCAGCTAAGCTGGCACCAGATTCCTGACTCGCAGTGCCAAAAGGAGCCAATAAAACGTTTACCTTGAGCCTTATTTTTAAGATGTTTGTTAGAGTTAATGGCTTTTTTAGGCCTTACTGAGACTTTGTTTCAGCATCCTACTGGAGGCATGTGCCTACATCTTCCGTTAGGGGGCGCCAACAGCGTTCCCTAATAACGGCGTTGCCTACAACCCCTGACCTTACGTTAGTCCTTAAATGCCACCCGAGGCTGGCACTGATCTGATTTTAAGAGGCTGCAGGGCACCCCTGCCCACAGGGCATGAGGTCAGCGGTGTTCAGGGGTTGCCTATGTGTGCCTCTCCTGACCTGTTGTCTCTAGCTACAGAGGAACTGTTCGCCACACACACGATGCCGCCACTGACTCAGACCTGGGAAGACCCTCTGTGGGAGGTCAGCTATGGAGTAGCTGGGCGGCTCAGGGGTGTGGAGGAGACAAAGACGCCAGCTGACAGGGACTATCCAGTCCTGAAGTGGGGGGAAAACGCACCCAATCACGACCCTGAAGAGCTGCCTTTGATGGCCCTGATGGCCGCTCCTTTCCCTTCACTCGGAGGATTTTGCATTTTACTTTATGGGATTCTGTGGTCTGGAATACTCCATAAATCACTGTGCGCCTTTCAGAGTCTCCCTCTATGCTTCATTCACACGTCCTGACAGTTCCTGCACCAGGAAGAGGTCTGTGCGGTGGCTGATGAGGCCTGGCCAGGCCCCCTGAGCTGCCGCAGATAAATCCATCAGTCACCTGGCCAGTCCATGCCCTATATATGCGCGGCTCCGATCTATGTATAGGGCTGGGGCCCGGATGATCAAAAGTCTGGAGATGTTTCATGACACCCACACTTTGCAAATGCAAAAGAGGGGCAGCTCCGGATTCCTTTGCATCCTGAAGATTGAACAGCGGTGCAGCAACAGTGCTAAAGCCGCTCACATTTTCTTGGCTCGTGTACAAAGTCTGGCATTAATCTAAGTAGGGCCTAAAACAAAAGGCCTAACGTGAGGCACTAAGCTATGCCGACCCTAGAAACTGGCATCAAGCTAGCACAGTAGACAGATAGTCGTGGGGAAGGCCCACACAGACAGCTTCAACTCTGAGCTGTTGCCCTCCTAGACCACACACACACACCTGCCCGTGAGTCCATCTTGCCCTACAAGTCACAGGCTTGGGGAGGGCCTGAGGTAGGCAGCGTGCGTTCCCTTATCGGCTCTAGGTTAGAAGGTAGGATCATGCCCCCTCTCCATCCCCAAGTGCTAGATCTGGGAGGATGGACTCAGTTCAAAAACAAATGGCGTTGGGTGTCTTTAGAGCCTTCGAGTGTGTAAGTTCTCCTGGGACTGGCGGGGCACTTGTTTCTTGATTCTCTTGCTACCCTGGGCAGAGCATGGTAGCCTGTGACATGCTTTGAGTAAAGCCCATTCTGACTGTTTCCACTTTCTCCTCAGGCTTCCTTTCAACTTGGAAGTCACGACCATGCTGAAGCGACGGTGCTGGTTTGCTCCAGTGTGGAGGTGGCACTACTTCCCTTTACGTGACCTTCAAATGACGGGAAGTGCGGCTCAGAGATTCCATCTTTGCTTCTGATCTGAGGGGTCTTTCCCTAAGAGCGGGCGTTGGACAGTGCAGCACATGAAGATATGCTGAGTTGTTCTGCAGATTCCAATATGCAGCTTCCTAATACAGGTATAAATTGCTTTCCCATCCCTGTGCAACAACATGCATCCCTTTCATTCCTGCATCTTCATAGAAGGGGAGTCTCTCTAGCTAATTCACAGCTGCTCTTGACCTCTCTTCTCTCGGTACTGACCTACATCATGATCTCAGGAGCTTACAACATACGGTCCTCGTCCTAGCTGTGTGGCTGTGCAACCATGCATAACCTCAGCCGCTCCACTTGTTCAATGAGAGCACCCGCCTTCAATATTTGTTCTGATTATTAAATCACATAAGTGCTCTGAAAATGTCCAGTCTTCAACTGTGCTAGAAGCTTATGTCTTCCTGACTCAAGGGAGAGTGTGCCAGATAGACTGTCTTTAACATACGACCTTCTCAGAGACCTGAGTCGTAGATTCAGGAACACCTAGCTGATTGCACATCCTGGTAGTTTGTGCATTATTTCCCAACTGTGTGCCCCCCATAGGTTCACAGGGAGTGATACTATAAGGAGGTATATCCTTGCTGGAGTAGGTGCAGCCTTGTTGGAGGAAGTATGTCAGTGGGGGTGGATTTGAGGTCTCAGATGCTCAAGCCAGACCCAGTGTCTCTCTCTTTCTGCTGCCTGCAGATCCAGATGCAGAACCCTCAGCTTCCTCTCCAGCACCATGTCTGCCTGCGTGCTGCCATGCTTCCTGCCATGATAATGGACTAAGCCTTTAAACCTGTAAGCCAGTCCTAATTAAATGTTTCCTTTTATAAGAGTTGCCATGGTCGTGGTGGCTCTTCACAGCAATAGAAACCATAACTAACACAACCATGGAACCTGGAAAGGTACATTCCCCATTCTGTGCTACTAAAGGAAGGTATGCTGTTTAAAAGACTGTTCTGTGAAATAGTGCACAACAAACAAACAAAACAGGTTTAGTCTCTTCCTGAAAAAGTCTGCATGAGGACACTGCCTGGATTTAAATATTAAAACAATATTACATATTCTATATATAATTATATATATATATTGCATAGAACATTAGTTTTGATGAAAGCAGGGCTTTAAGGAGCATTGTGTGACCTTGTTGGAGGAAGTGTGTCACAGCGGTTGGACTTTCGGGTTTCAGAAATCCAACCCAGGCCCACTGGCTCACGCTCTCTTCCTGCTGCCTGCAGATTCAGATGTAAAACTCAGCTCTTTTCCAGCACCATGTCTGCCTGTGTGCCGACATGTTTCTTGCCATGATGACAGTGGACTAAACCTCTGAACTGTAAGTCAGTCAAAGTGAAATGCTTTCCTTTATAAGAGTGGCCATGGTCATGGTATCTCTTCACAGCAATCTAAAACACAAACTAAGACGCTCAATCAAGTATGATTGAAAGGTCTGAAGTAAGAGGACATTGTGCGTTGTGGCATGGTTTCATACTTTGCTAAGAGGAGGAGAACATCTAATATTATAGCTACCCACCAGCCTCACTCATCAATTGCATTTCCTCCCCACACATCATTTCATAAACGTGCCTCCTCAACCTTCACCCTGCTTTCCTTTTTCTTTTTAATGTTGAACATAAAGGACTCGGGAGCCTGGAACACACTCCTAAACCTTCCATCAGAACAAAGTCAGGCTTTTGTATGAGGATGGCCATCTAGCAGCACTTTCATCCGGATCACATTTCTTCATCTGGACCTTGGTAACTATTTTATTCTCCTCAAAAGAGAAGTTTGGGCAGGTTGGGTGCCTGTGTGTCAGTAATCCTAACACTTGAAGGCTGAGGCAGGAGGATCCTGAGCTCTCTCTAGCTAGGGCTAAACAGAAAGACCCTGTCCCAGGACAAAAAAATTGCAAATGGCCTTCAGAATGAAAGTGTGGGCAAATGCACTAGTTAGACACTCTTGTCCCATCTCTAGAGTCCTCATCATAAGCTCAGGACTCTAAGCTCACCCTGTGCTGCCCCTTTCCTACTGCAGTGTGACAAAAACAGCAGGTCCCCACAGCAGAGTCCCCAGAAACCTCCTCACAGTGGAATGCAGCACCCAGCAGATGCTCAGCAGCCCTCCTGAGTGTGCAACTGCACGAGGGTCTCCTCTGCATGCTCAGCACAGTCCAACTTCACTAGGACAGCAGGACACCAGCCGCGTAGACACTCTGAGCAGAGGACTTTATCTGCAAAGTATGTTCTTGTTTGCCTAAACGGAGCAGAGAAGAAGTGTATTTGGGAGCAAGTAGCATTTGGTGAGAAAGCCTAACAGGATTTTCCACAATCTTCCCTGTCCCCAAGGCACAGCGTAACTCGGGAGTATGTCGGAAAGATGTGCCAGATGGCTCAGGACAGGTGGGGCTTACCACTCACTGCTCACCTAGAGCAGAGGGCGGCTTTCCTCTCCAGCTTCCTCCTCCTCCTCGGATCTCACACACTTTCCCAAACTCCATAATACACCGTGTTCATCTTCCCATCCTCTGAAAGTGGCGTCCAGCCCAGCGGCCACATGTTTATGGGCGCCGAGAGAATCAATGTGTGTTCTCCCCCACGGATCGCTCCGTATTCCCTCTGCCCTGGAGACTGTCTACAGTTGGCTCTCAAACCCAGCCCCATTAGGCTCAGCCATTCCACAGCTTCAATGTAATATCTCCAAGGAACTCTGCCGAGTGAGGCTTGCTGTGCATTCGCTCCTAATTACGCTCGGCATCACAGGACATATTACCCGGAGTGACATGAGATCCTGTGTGGAAACACTCATCACGTAGACGAAATTATTATACAAAAATATTGCTCCGACTCTGGTGTTATTTGAAAGTGGGAGACTTGCTAGATTTAGTGAGAGGGAAGCTATGTATATATCACTTGCTTGGATGGAGTTAACCTCTGTACTGACTTCCTTGGGGATCTAGCGCATTTATCACACACCGAAACTATTAGTGCCATGGCAGATTGTTGTAACGTAACACACGCTTGCTGTCATCAGCGTGCCCCCCCCCCAATAACGCAAATCCAAGATGTTCACTTGGAATAGCACGGGTCCTTTGGCAGGCCCAGCTCGGTGCCCACCAAAATCACTGCACAAATCCACATATTCCTAGAACTTGCTTCGCATTTGTAAGTGCATGAAGTAAAATATCCACAAGAAGATTGGAAAGCGCCATAAAATATCTGGGTTTTATTTTTTTTCCCCTAAATATCCAGATGGTTGACTTTGTCTAGTGAAAGCATCTATAGCTTTTACTGCTTTCTTGTCTCCATATTTAATCCCTGTTTGGAAGGCTATGGACCCATGTAAAGATGCTCTCCCATTCAAAGCTCAGACATGGAGCTTGAACTTGAAAATGACTTATAAGCAACCCTGCGCCTTCTATTCTGGGCTCTAAGTCAGTCTCTATGAACCTTGGACACACCGCATACAGCAGTCTGGAAGGCTAAAGCCAAGGAGCATCAGGGACGTGAGAGTCGGGGTCACCATGAGATCTCGGCAGAGCATGCTCGCCTGTACTCAGTGTTGGCTGCGAAAGCCGTGCTCTCAGATGGCAACTGTCAGTCCGGTAAGGGTCCTGCAAAGGAAAGGGCATGCATGAGAACAGAGTAAGGCACTGCTGGCCAAGTGATCACAGCAGCCTTGTCTATAACGCCAATATTATGAAGAGAAAGAGGCTGCTTTCAAATTCTTTGTGATGTAACCTCCTACCCAGGAGTCCCCGAGGAAACCCTTCCCAAGTGAACTCTTCTGTCTGACCCAAATGCCATTTGAGAGTTGGCTCTTCATGGTTACGAATCTCCCCTCATACTGATCCATCTCCTTACCATACTTCTCCCTATGCCTTCTGCCCCTTAAACGGTATGGAACAACTTTCTATATGGGGTCACATACCTGAATGTGGGGGAGGGCATTCTCAAAAATTTGCCAGCATTAAAAGATTTTTGGGATGTGCGATGATTGAACCCTAATTCAAAATCAAACGTATGATAAATTTGAGGCGTGTGCTTCTGTTGTAATGCACAACCTCACTGCAGCCTCGGTTCTGAACAACGTTGTGTGTTCTCTGTCCCTCTCAATGGCTCCTAACTCTGCCGGGAACCTCCTACCTCAGATTCAAGGCTATTGTGTGTTGTGGATGGCAGCGTCTTTACGGGACACACCAAGTTTACTGTTCTTCTAGAAGCATAACAGTTTCATTACAGAAAACCAAGGCCTTCACTTTCTCCTACCGTTCTTCCACATATAAGTATCTCCTTAGTGTATATATGTATATTGTATTGTGTTGTATTAGGATGTTTGATTTTAACACTTGCTGTTTCAGTTGCTGTCTTGAGTTTCATTTTAAAAAATTATTAAATGAGTTTTGGCTTGAAATTAGGACAGAATTTCCAACAAATTTTTAAATGGCCCTTTATATCAGATTTTTATCAGACTTTTTATATCACATTTTATATCAGATTTATATCTGATTTTTTATATTAGATTTTTATATCAGATTTTTATATATCAGATTTTTATATATCAGATTTTTATATCATATTTTTTCACCAGTTGACAAATAGATTTTTTTAACGTAAGGCATGTGTACAATATAATACTATTTAGCCATGAAAATGGATGGAATTATGTCTTTTTCAATTAACTTTATTATTAAAAATGACTTGGAAGTAAAAAAAAAATCATACAGCAAAATTAACCAGACCCAGGCCTGGCATCTCAGTGAATGTCTGTGCCGTTACGATGGGCATCCTGAAGCTGTAGGGCTTCACAGTGGGCTTTTGCACTTTCACTATTGGTTGTATTCTATGCTCTTATCTGTGGCAAAATCCACGACAAACTGGAAAATCCATGACAGAGCTGGAACTAAAAAGAATTAACTTTATATCCTGTTTTATAACCTAAGTTCAATGTTTTATTTAAAATTTTTATTTTTTGAGAATTTCATGAGTACTGCATGTACTCTTTACATCATTTCCATTCACCTCCCCCTCCAACTCCTCCCACAAACCTCCATTCCCTCCCTCGTTTAGATACATAGATAGAGATAGAAAGAGATATTCCATATCACATCACATCAGCTTCTCCCTTGTTCAATATCGTTGTCTTCCTGATGGTACAATTTTCACTTCAGTCCTCAATTTCTAAAGTTTGGGTAAATAAAAAGTATGCACTTCAGTTCTTCCCTTCTTCCTCCTGATGCCTTGCTGTTTTTCTTTTTTCATTTGCGTGTTGTCTACAGAAATTCCTAAACCAGTGCTCGTGGGAAGCGCTGCCAGTGGTTATGTTGCCTTATTTTACTTAGAGAACTTTATTCCCAAATAATTTTGGTAGGCACAGGCTGGACAGATGAGACCTTTGCTTTCTGGACTATAAAATCAATGTGCCATTCCATTAATTAAAAAAAAATACTACTCCTGAAATAAAAAGTGAAATAAAAGTGAAATTCCTGAAGAAAGGGAAATGGAAAACCCATGGCGGACGCCACAGCATGAAGAGACACTGTGCTTTTACGCTAAACCAGGAATAAGTTTGAGGCAAGTTTGAGACCATCCGTCTCATCACAGCCGCTCCACGCAGTGCTGCAAGTGCGGGGCCACAGAGTAGAGCAAGCAAGCAGGATATAAATCAAGCCTGACTTAGGAAATACGGCAGAAGATTTCCATGCAAGTGTTTCAAAATCTACCAGCACAAAAATTCTTGAAGTTACTAGATGGAATCAGGAAAGCAATCAGTATACGAAAATCAACCGTATGTCTACGCAACAGTGATGAAAACTCTAAAGATAAAATTAAAGTTCCAATTCTCCCTGTTATGGTGTGGAAAGGGATGAGATAATAAGAAGGAATAACGGATCAAAGACATAGAAGACATGTGGAACCATGAATTGTGAACTATGGCTAAGATAAACAGACGTCAGTAAGTTGGAAACACGTCTTGTGCTCATAGATTGGAGTACTTGATGTTATCAGATTGCATCATTTCCCAAATTCATCTGCATGTTGAATGTGATTCTTATCAAAGTAGGTTTCAAGACAGTTTTATAAAAATGAACACACTTATCCTAAAGACTTATAATGCCCCAAACAATCCTGAAAAAAATATGAAAGTTGGAAAACCCACTTCCCTATTTCTAAACTTACTGCAAATCTACAGTAATCAATACGATGTTGAACAGACATAAAGACATAGATTGAATGGAGTGAGCCTTGGATTTACTGCCAATTGATTGCTGACAAGGGTGTTGAGGCAATTTAATTAGGGGAAGCCTAATATTTTCTTTTCTATATTGTTTTGTCCTATGTATTAGTGTTTTGCTTACATGTATGTTTGTGTACCATGTGTGTGCATGAGGCCAGAAGAGAGCATTAGATCACTTGGGATTAGAGTTACAGATGGTTGTGCGCTGCCATGTGGGTGCCGGGAACGGGACCCAGGTTCTGTGGAAGGGCTGCAAGTGTTCTTAACCACTGAGACATCTCTAGTCTTTTCGAAGCGTAGTTCTGGAACAATGAAGATTTGCATACAGAAAATTTGCAGAGCCCTACTTCTATATACAAAATTAACAAAATGTGGGAATGGAGAGAGGGCTCAGTGTATATAAGTGCTCTCGCAGGCAATCCAGGTTTGCTTTCTAGCACCCACACCCAATCAAAATTGCCGATAACCCCCTTCTAGGGAATGGGATGCCTTCTGGCCTTTGTAGACATCTGCACACACATACACACACGTGCAGAACGAATCTTAAGAACACTTATCTCAAAACAGATAAAATGCCTAACTGTAAGAGCAGAGCCTATAAAAATCTCAAAAGAAAACAAAAAGTCATTGTGACTGCAGACTTTCCTCTGCAGTCTGCCTTTCTCCAGGAAGACAAAACTTTCTTCACGTTGACACACGAATACCAGCAGAAACAGTAAAAACAGACATATTGAACTTCACGACAATTTTTTAAATGTGTGCTTTAAAGGAAATGCAAAGAAAAACCCTATAATTAGAGAGGATAGATTTTTATTTTATTTCTTATGTTATAATATATACATCTTATTTGTATCATGCATATCAAAAACATTTTATCTATTTTTTTTTTCTAAACAAAATTCTTTTGAAGGAAGGGTCTCCCCATGTAGCTCAGGTTGGCCTAACACTTGATCATCCTGTCTCAGCCTCCTTTACTTTGAAATTATTGGCATGTGTCACCATGTCTGGTCTGAGGAAGAAACCTATGGCTTCATATGCAGTAGGCAAATGTTCCAACAATGACCTACATTTTTAGCCTTTGTTTTTCATTTTGACATAGGGTCTTGTCAAGTTGCACAAGCTGGTCTTGAATTTATGCTGTAGCCTAGACAGGCCTTGAATTTGTGCTTCCAGAATAGCTTAGATTAAGAGACTGAGCTATCAGGCTTAACTCTTGACTATTATTTTTTAATTGAACCTTTTTATCAGATGTTTTGAAAAACCTAGTTGTGTGATCAGTTGAGGCTGTAGGGTCATATCATCAGTCATTCCAGGCCCATGGAGGTGCATGAATATATTTCACTGTCTTTTTTTCCTTCTTAAATTTTTATTGTTTTTATTAATTACAGTTTATTCACTGTGTATCCCAGCTGTAGCCCCCTCCCTCATCCCCTCCCAATCTCACCCTTTCTCCCTCATCTCCTCCCATTTCCCCTCCCCACGTCCACTGATAGGGGAGGTCCTCCTCTCCTTCCTTCTGACCCTAACCTAACAGGTCTCATCAGGACTGGCTGTATTGTCTTCCTCTATGGCCTGGTAAGACTGCTCCCTGCTCAGGGGGAGGTGATCAAAGAGCCAGCCACTGAGTTTCTCATCAGAGACAGTCCCTGTTCCCCTTACTAGGAAATCCACTTGGAGACTGAGCTGCCATGGGCTAAATCTGAGCAGCAGTTCTAGGTTATCTCCAGGAATGGTCCTTGGCTAGAGTATCAATCTCAGAAAAGACCCCTGTGTCCAGATTTTTTTTGGTTCTGTCGCTCTCATTGTGGAGCCCCTGTCCCCTCCAGGTCTTTCCTCTCCCACTTCTTTCATAAGATTCCCTGCACTCTGCCCAAAGTTTGGCTATGGGTCTCGGAGGAATGGATACAGAAATTGTGGTATTTTTACAGAATGGAATATTACTCAGCAATCAAACAGGAGGAAATCATGAAATTTGCAGGCAAATGGTAGGATCTAGAAAAGATCATTCTGAGTGAAGTATCCCAGAAGGAGAAAGACAAACATGGAATATACCCGCTTATATAGACCTAAAAGATATAATAAACATAATGAAATCTGTACACCTAAAAAAGATAATCAAGAAAGCGGACACGGGGTATGATGATCAATCCTCATTTAGAAAGACAAATGGGATATGCATTGAACGTATGACAGGAGTCTACCGCAGAAAGCATCTGAAAGACTCTACCTAGCAGTGTTCCAAAGTAGATACTAAGACTCAGAACCAAACCTTCGGCAGAGTGCAGGGAATCATATGAAAGAAGAGGAGTTTGATGTGGAAAGGATAGGAGCTCCACAAGGACCAAACATATCTGGGCACAGGGTCTTTTCTAAGATGGACACTCAACCAAAGACCATGAGAGGATAAAACCTAGAACCTCTGCTCGGATGTGACCCGTGATAGCTCAGTAATCAAATGGTTTCCCATAGTAAGGGAACAAGGACTATTTCTAACAGGAACTCAATGACTGGCTCTTTGACCTCCCCACCTCCCAAGGGAGGACCAGTACTGTAAGGCCACAGAGGAGGACTTTGCAGCCAGTCCTGAAAATACCTGACAAAAGGGAGTCATATGAAAGGGGAGGAGGTCCTTCCCTATCAGTGGACTTGGAAAGGGGCAGGGAGGAGATGAGGGAGGGAGGGTGGGATTCGGGAGGGAATGAGGGATACAGCTGGGATACAGAATTAACAAAATGTAACTAATGAGAAAAATAAAATTTAAAAAAAAAAAGCCTTTTTCTTTATGGCTGAATAAAAATCCACTGTGTGTGGTTCGACATCTCCATTGTCATCTTCTCTACTGGTGAACATAGGCTGGTTTCATTTCCTTGTTGTTGGGGATAGAGCATCAGCAAACACGAATGTACAAGGATCTCTAAAGTGGGAGACGGTGCCATCAGGGTGTGTGCCCTGGGCATATGTGACTTTTATATAGAGTTATAGCTGTGGCATATCATAATTCTATTTTTAGCTTTTGGAGAAACCTCCATCCTGATTTCCCCAGTGGCTGTGCTGGTTTACAGTCCTATGAGCAGTGGACGGGGGTTCTTCTTCCTCCACACCCTCACCAGCATCTGTTGCCATTTGTTTTCTGATAATGGAGACAACCTGCCCACAAAACTCTATCTGAAAAAGAGCTTGCATCCAAGACAAATAAGAGATATCGAAACTCCAAACAAAGCTAAATAGCACAATTAAGAGGGGCAGGTGATCTGAACAGGCCTCTCTTCAAAGCAGATACTAGTAAATAAACACATTGAAGGCATCTAAACATCAATAACGTCAGGAAATCACAAATCAAATCAGAACGAGACCCCTTTTGACACAGTGGGATAGCCGTAATAGTAGTGGGAGTAGACAGTGAAAAGTACTGGGAAGGGCATGAAGGAACTGAAATCCTCATTCATCACTGAGGGGAGATGGAAATAGTGCATTCACATGGGGGAAAGATTGGCAATTTCTCAAAATACTAAGCATAGATATAGAGTTACTTATGAGCCAGAAATCCAACTCTGAACCGTAGACCCAAGAGAACTAAAAATATATGTTTATACAAAAACTTTTACACAAATGTGCTTAGCATACTGTTCATAATAGAACCCTAAGTGGAAACAATCCAACGTCCATCAAGCAAGAAGCGGATAAACAAGGTACATTACTCCTACACAAAGGAATATTATTCAGCCATAAGAGATGAAATACAATGTCAACATGTGGTAGATGGACCAACACGGGAATGAACTGAAGAAAAGGAACGTTGGAGTGAGCTAAAATATGCAATAGGCCACACATTCCATGATATCCTTCATATAAAGTGTCCAGAATACATAAATACATAGTGACAAGAAGTGTCTTAGTGAGTAGGAGTTGGAGACTTATAGGAAAGGGGATCTACAGGCGAAGATATGGGGTTCCTTTGGGCAGCAGTGACCATATTCTTGGGTTAAATGTAGTGATAACAGCCCGATGATTCTATTAATTTCTGAGTTTGCTATTCAGCAAGCTGAGTGTTATGTAAGTTATGCAAGTTATATTTCAACTTAAAACAAGTAAGCATATAGCTGTCAGCTTGGTATTTTGGGGGGAACGCTTAACGGTGGGGGTAGGTGTATCTCTGGCCCTTTTGCCTGCTTTTGGGACTTTTTTCTTTTATTGGGTTGCCTTGTTCAGCCTCAATATGAGGGCCTTTGGCAAAAGTCTTAGTGTACCTGTTTTTGTCCTTTTTTTCCCTGTTGTCTCATGGAGACCTGTTCTTTTCTGAAGAGGAAATGGGGTGGGAATGGATTTGAGGGAGAAGGGAGTTGAGGGGAAGCTGTGAGGAAGAGGAAACTGTGGTCAGGTTGTATCGTATAAGAGAAGAATCTATTTTCAATTAAAAAAATTAAATTTAAATTTAAAAAAGAATTTTCAAAGATAATACTTGTACATAATCATGGGGCACACTGTGACATTTTGATGAAGAGATTGTGGAATGATTAAGTCAAGCCAATTAGCCTAGCCTTCATCCTAGATACTTTTACATTTTTATTTATTTAAAATATTTATTTTACATTTTATGTTTTTTAAGTAGCTTTTGCCTACGTTGCAAGAGAGCAGCGAGCTTGACGGTCACTGCATCCCTTCTTGGTCAATGACTTTATTTTAAAGGTCACGCGGTTTCATACACATTTGTGGAGTGCGGCGTGACAGTTCCACAGCTGTGTACAATCGACGGTAAGGAGCTATCCTAAGGGAACAGCATGCCACTTGCTCCTGGTCAGTGTCACTCTGATGAGAAGACTGACACTTGGTAGACGTTCTTCCCTGGGTTGTGAAGCTTCTCGCTTCAAGGTGTCTGTCTGAAGGCCTCTGGCGTTCTGTTCACTTCTCGCTACTGAAGATCCCTCTTTGCTGACTCCCAGAAGGGCTTTTCAAAGTTTCTGCGGCGATCTAGCTGTCTAGGACTTCCCTTTAAATCCCAGGCAGGCTCCTGTTTTCTCTAAATAAAACCGAAGTCCGCCATCCATTTTCTTTATGAGGTGTATTCAGCTCATAGTTCTGGGGCCCAAGGCCCAGGGGCTATAGCAAGTGAGCGCCTTCAAGCCCACAGAGAGTACTGAAACAGCATGAGGTGCCATAAGGGAAGACAGAGTGAGCGTGTTAGCGCCCCTGTCTCTTCCTCTTCTTTCAAAGCCACCAGTGTCGTCATGGAACAGGAAGTGCCATTATGACCTCATGTAATCCCAATGATCTCCCAAAGGCCCCACCTCTACACGCCATCGATTTATGAATTTGTGGATTGTTTCCAGAGCATAATGCTGGGAAGCATACCCAGGGCATGGCAGAACTGTAGGCAGCTGGTGTGTTAGAAGTGGCTTTGCTTCCCACCCTGTCTCCTAGCTAAGCTGAGCTAATCTTTGAGACAAATCAAATAGCGACTGTGCTCTGAAAATACAGAATTTCCTAGGGGGCTCCAAGTTAGAACAAAAGGCTAGCTGTTTTCTGTGGCCTACTCCTCAGGGCCTTCTGGAAGCACCTATGGGTTAGCAGTGAGCGCCCCTTGAGTCTTGTCTTAGGATAACTTCCCCTCTGTCTCACTAGGTCTCTGGGTGAGCCCTTTCCATCCTGTAGGTCACACAGATACTGGAGACAATCAGCTAGAACTCTCTCACCCAAAACTCTCAACATTCAAATTCTTAGCTGGATAATTGACAGCAAAACATCGTATCTAGAACTTACTCTATTTCTAGTCCTGGTACTCTAAAATCTTGTTCCTGTTTCTTCTATCAACAGAGGCCCCAACAAAGGTGGCCCAAGAAGTGACTAGCCACTCTCCTCCCTCATCTCTGGTTTGTAATTTCTCACTTCAACAGGCTGTTTTTGAACACTCATTATTCCCTTCCTCTTTCTGCAGCAGCCCAGCCTAGCCAGTTTGCCTCAACTTCCCAGAGTCCAGTAGAGACATCGTGACTCACACTCCTGCAGGGCCCTGCAATTTGCCCACTCAGAACAGATCTGACTCTTGGCTCTGATTGTCCTTGGTGCGCCTAGCTCCCTCCCCAGAACATCAACTCTAGGAAATGGCCAGGTCTCCTCTGTCTCTATTCCCTGGGTCCTGAAAACAAAAACATGGAGAACAGCTGAATATGTGTGTAAAAGCGATCTGAGGCTGTAAAGACGTTCGGGGAGAAAATGGCTGAGAGCTAATAAAACAATGAGCAATGCTGAAAGGGCTTCAACGCCGATCAGATGTGCTCTCCCGGGGAATCTCTCCACGCACGTGTGAAGGGAAGAACCATGAGAACATCACCAAAAACTTGGCGGCAAGCTATCCGTCCCTCTGCAGAGGAGTTAACTGGCTGGAACTGAGGGGGGAAGTGACAGACAGCTCCATCTGTCCACACTCCAAATCCTGGTTGGCTGAGGACCCTCCAAGAGTTGACTTTAGTTTCTTGACAGTACAAATGCATTTCTTATACTTATTGGCAAGTTAAACGACTCCTTTGCAATGTTCTTCCCGGAAAAAAAATAAGATAACCTTGATCGGTGTTTGAATTTACAATGATGTCACTGGAAAACTAAGAGTTTTAAAATACAAGCACCTACTTAAAAAGCGTCTTTCTCCAAGCTCTGCGGCTGCAGATAGAGTCTCCCATCCCTTGCGTCCAGGGCTTGATTGCTCCCAGGGCCTGGAAGTAATACATGCATTTATCTCTGCGCTTGGTGAGATAGTACCTCCCCAACTGCCAAAATCCACATCTAGCCTATGAAATAAAAAGATATTGGGTCTCCATGCCCTGTAAGCAAATGATCAATATTAAAAGACAAAATCTTGAATAAAAGGTCTGGCTGTTGACAGGGTCACACTGCCCACCAAATCTCTCTTTTTAACAAAAGACAAACAAACAAACAAACAAAAAGTGCAATATTGTGGAATATATATTTGGTCTTTGTGCACATTTCCTGGGATACAGCTCCTCAGTTCCATAGGACCCATGAGGTGTATCTTGAATATTAACACGTTAAGATGGCCAGTTTCATGAGCAGTTTCAAGATCTTTCCACAGAAAGACCAAGGCAGATTGTCCTACTCCTAACCCCCAGCAGGGGGACAATGATTTAATCAATGTGATAGTAAAGAAGCCCTTATGAAAACCAAGGCAGGGTAGTAGCAGCTTGTCAAATATGGAACTCATAGAGGCAAACAGAATGGTAAGATCTCCAAACAGATCTAAGGGAACAGAAGCTCCAAGGTACAGAGCCCTTTACGGCCTCACCATGGGTTTCTTCTATCTGGGGGTAAGTATCTCTTATGTGGCAGTTTCTAGAAATAGTCCATCTTAGGAAAGGCTCATGAAGCTCGGGAGGTCATATGTCTGGGAAAGATGAAATGTACAGGATTCAAAAGGCCCCTCCCCAAGGCTCCAGAAGGAATCAACAACCGGGGGTCAGGGGGGACTTTGGCCAATTTAACTGCCATGGGCTGGGGCATTCTCCAACCTGTTGAGCTGCAGCAAGTCATGAAGAGAATTCCAGGGTTCCAGCTCCCATCCGCTGTCATCCACAGCCTCAACAGGGTGTTTTTAGCAATGTGTCTGCCTCTGAGTTGTCCGCACTCCAGTAGACAACCCCGACAAACTCACTGACTAACCAAGTTGAACTCTGGTACTTTGTGGGCACTTTATTCTGTTCTCCATTCCCTACCTGGGGTGAGTAGACACTTGCTCACACCTCTCCAGAAGCAGTATCACACAACATACCTGGCAGCCAAACGGTGCCAACAGCAGAGACAAGGGTAGGATTTGGGGGGATAACTGCATGGCCCTGGTTATGGATAATAAACCATGCGGGCAGAGCTGAAGAGCCTGAGGGTGGACACGTGTGGACGGGATCCTGATGCAGCCATCCTTTTCTACATGGTGCGTGGTGGGAGTCCCAGTGGGCAGTGAGACGCGTGACCAGAACGGAATCGTCCGAAGGAGTACCTATGGGGGTGATCTTTGGATAGCAGTCTTCCATGAGCTCCGACGTGCCATACCTGAGTGGGACTGGCTACACGAGCAGAGAGAAGCTGTGAGAACGGATGACTGTTTCCAGCAGGTATTTCAGTCCTTGGCAAGGGAGCCTGTAAGGGATGGCAGTGTTGGAAAGTTGCTGTGGAGGTTGCTGCCGTATGTGGTGAGGAATGCAACAGAGGAAGATGGCTGCTCACAGGGACCGTGTCTGTGTAAAAGAGGCACGGCAGGGAAGGGATCTGTGGCTAGCATCCTCCATGGTAGCCTCTGATTTGGCAGATGAGTTAAATGAAGGAGAGGCTGAGGTGTGGGCCCTGGCTTGCCATTTCTACAGCTTGGGAGGGGTGAAAGAAAAGGGCAGTAATGAGTGAGAACAGTTCGTGAGAGCTCTTCTCGAGATGGAAAAGTGTGGAACCCGTGGAGAAATGAAGTGTGGGGAAGAAGAGAATACGGTCATAGCTGCACAGGTGACCCTCAGGTCTGACTTTTAATTGAGAGGAAAGGAAAGTCCATGATTCAACATGCAGACAGGGCTTACTATAAGGAACTGAGATTCAGAGGGTACTCTGTACCTAACCTGCTCGAACTGGGAACGACTTTCAAATAAGCAGTGGAAAAAGCAGAAGCCATCTAGGTTGTGAGGTTATGAGACACGGGGGAGAAGACTACTGAGTACTGTGGGGGCCAAAAGCACTGATCTAGCTATCTATCCCTTCTTAAGACAAAGGCAAGATAGCCTGATACAAGGAGAAGACTCCATCCATAGTGGACTGTGTCACATGAGCCACTGAATACACCTGGTTCTCGTCAGCCGAGGTCCCTGTAAATACCACAGACTGGGAGACAAGAAACCAAGGACAGTTTTACTGAGGACACTGGGCATGCAAGGAGATTTCAAGTTCACTGGAAAGTCAAGACAAAAGTTGATCAGGAGCCTTGAGACATTTGATCTGAGAGACACAAGGGCAGATCTGCTTGGCTTAGACTGACACCCTCTTGGGGTTGAGCTCCTAAGAAAGGGATAGACAGAGAACTAATGCTGTGCTAGTGAGCTTCCAGGAGTCTTTAAAGCCTGAGCAACGATCCATAGGAGGCACTATTTATTTATTTATTTATTTATTTATTTATTTATTTTAATGTAAGTGAAAAAGACTGAGCTTCCAGGCCTGGGAAGTCATGTTCCCAGAGAAGGTTGTGCACATTTTTCTCAGGCAGGAAAACATGCTGATGCTGAGACTCATTCAGCCCAGCTGTGGCTGAGGGAGGGGAAATGGGAGTGGCTACAGCTGAAGTACTGTTTCCCCATCATCCTGCCAGCCAAGGACCATTACAGCAACCAGCTGTAGAGGACGGAGAAACAACGACCTGACTTCAGCCTGGAGCCCATCAGAATCGAGGAAGCTGGCAAGGGGCTAGGGCGCTGTTCTTCTTGGCCCCAGGCAAATCAGAGCAGTGAGAGCCAATCACTCCTCTCCTTTAAGGGGTAAGGAAAATCAAGAGGCTCGCTGCAGTACTATGCGGTGAAGAAAATTAAACGGCTCACGGAAATGTCTGAGGATGAGAATTCATGTCTAACACTGTAAGTGAAAAGAAGAACCCATGTGTAGGGAGGTACCCCAGTAAGGAAGCTGCTGCTATTGGATAGGATATGATGTGCCTCGAACTGCCTTCTAAACACTTGTGCTTATGACTATAGATTACTATTGCCCTCAGCCATGGGTCATGGAAGGAAACATCCTTTTTGAATATGGATTCATAGCCATTGGTGAAGCTTCTGGGAATAAATCATGGCTACTGTGGCATAGGAGCCCAACGCTTAGCCACAGATGGACATCTACACCCCTCCTTCCAAGGCCCATAGGGCATCAGGGAAGAGAAGGTAGAATGAACCTTAGAGCCAGAGGAAGGGAGTCTTGTATAGCAATTTCCTCAGTTGAATTATTCCGTCATGGGAGGAGGCTGAAGAGACTCGGGAAGTAAATGAACCTCATAAGCCTGGGGAAGATGAAAGTTACAAGGCCCTTTCACAAGGTTAGAGAAGAGTAAATAACTGCCAAAGGGGAGACTTTGGCCTGCTGACCTGCTTGGGGAAGACTCTCTGAGCCATCAAGATGACGTTAAACCATGCAGTGGGCCCCAGTGATCCAGTTTTCATGAGTCGTAGCCCATGAAAGGGTGGGCTTTCAGTGACACAGCATCTGTTGAGTCATTAATCGTAAGTCATCCCTCATTCATTCTCCAACTAACCACAGTAAACTCATAGGCTGACCAAGTTGGGCCTTGGTGGTATTGTTTATTGGTTTCCCATGTGGGATGAGTTGACATTTGTCCACATCTCTCTAGAAATAGCGCCATACGACAATATCTTACAAAGCACCCCTCCTGATACAGCAGTAAGCACGTTATCCTGAATTCTGTGAGCCAGTGGGTGTCATCAGAATCCTGCCAGCACGTCACAAACAAGGTAGGAAAACATCCTGAGGACTGGGATTGGCATCTGAGGTGGGAACGGGATTGGGGGAGTCTTGCGCACACAGCCCTCACCCTGTGACCCTGATGCCACGAGACAGTGACAGAGGAGTGGGGTTAGAGGATGCCCAGCTGCTGTCTGCAGCAGAGGCGGCTGCTTGCTCGCTGGTGGGAAGCTCTGCCCACTGCGGATTACACCCACCTTCTGCAATGATTGGTGCTGAAGGGGAGTGATGGAGGAGCTCTGTTTGGCCTTGTCTTCTTCCTTGGGAACCAGCTAGCTCAGTTGCATTCCAGCTGGAGAGCAGGCAGGTGATATGGATTTGGCCAATTACTTGAATTCGTTTTGTTGAAACTGGAAGGAGGTGCATGCTTTTAAAACTAGAAAATACCCAAGGCAGCCAAAGGAAGGCTCAGCCATCACATCCAGAAAGCCTGTGGTTGCTTATCTGCGCTGTTTTCCCCATTGCCCAATCTCACCTGGTTCCAGCCAGTTTTCCACTCTTGCCTGCCCACCTCCCCGTGAACTCTGGGTGTGTTCCTGTGAAACCTGGACATTCCTCTGCTGCTTAAGTTCTCCAGGACCTGGATCTGGCTTGGGCAACTACATGTCTGCCTGAGCCCTCTCCTGGAGTGGAAAATCCACAGCAACCTGGCTGGTCCTCTCAGTCTCACCTCTGAGCTCACTCCTGGACCAGGCTCAGAAGCAGAACCAAAGAAGAACTACTGACTAAATGAAGTCCCAGTGTAAAGTGTGTATCTGTGCCTGTGTGTATGTGTGTGTATCTATGTATGTGTGTATACATATGTGTTTGTGTGTGTGTGTGCGTGTCTGTATGTATGTACACATGTGTGTGTGCATGTTTATTTGGAATGTTGTGCCATAGAGTTGGAGGATTTGGAAGGACCTTCCTAGCTTCAGGAACTCTGCTTGTCATGAGAGACGCCATTGAGTCTATTTGTACAGATTCTCTGGCATGAAGCGGAGGCTCCAGTCACTTGTCTTTCTCCTGGGTAATGCTGAACAGCTGCTCTGAAGTGAGCACCAGATGAAGCTCTTATAACTCCCCTCTAAATGAAATGTAATAAAGATGACTTTCCCTTTCATAAACAAGGCCAGGAAGTCTGCCAAGGGATCTTGTCTTCTCCCTGCTTGGGCAACTCTCTGGCATCCCAGACAAGGCGAGGAGAGGGCAAATGCTCCCTGGGGACACCACCCCCATCCACGCAGCTGCCATCACAACCGCCCTCCCCCCAAGCTGCTGTGAGGTCAGTTGCTGCTGGGCGTGGCATTCTTTGCACCTCCACAGAGCCAGGCTGATCCTGTCCTTCCAATTACTCCTCCCAACAGCATTCAAGGAGGGTGGAGGCCCCGAGGCTGGGAATCTGCTGTCTGAGGAATGAGATGGATGCAAGGCCACATTTTACAGACAGATGACAACAGGAACACATGTACAAGAGCCTGGAGGTGCAGGAAGGAGTTGGGGTGATGCTAAAAAGGGAAAGGTGGAGTGTATGAAGCCTCTAGGGAGGGAGGGACATGGTCTCTTCTTGAGGGACGTAGAAGACTAAAGCTGAACTTCTTCACGGAGGAACTAAGAAAACTTCCATGGTGGGAGCCATAATTTGCCATCAGCCTGGATGTGGGCTCCTGCATCTGTCGTTAGGCCAGCTTGAGGTGAATGAAATGCCTAATAATTTCAGAGACAGTCATGCTCCCACCACTCAGGGACAGTATGCAAGGAAAAGAGAGTGGATTTGTGTGGGCATCAACATTATCATTGTATCCTTCCAGAGTCCACATCGTCATCTATAGATAAGGATCCTCACAAATGTCAACATTGTTCTGTCTAAGCTGTCCTTCTCCTAAGAATATATCCCTGCTCCAAATTATTGCCGGATTCTTCCATGTCACGGTTAGCACTTAGTCACATCCCTGTAAAGAGTGCACATTCATTACTTTTGGACCATGCGCTCTTTGGCCCAGCGCAGCAAAGGTGCCCAGGAAATGTTGACTACATGGATGGTTAGAAATGTGTGGCCAGATCAAAGGCCATAATTCCCTTCATGCCTACTGAGACCTTGACAGCATTATATTAGGTCATAGGAATTAACTATGAAGGACCATGTGGTATATGGTTCCATTTGTATGAGCCATTCCAAAGGGACAAATCTACAGAGACAAATAGGGTCAGGGCTGAGAAAAGAGAGACTAGTGATGGGGATTTTCGAGGGAGCAATGTAAGTAAGATTGCAATGTAAGATTAATGATGGTGATGGTGTCACACACTGAATATGGCAGAAACTGTTAACTTGTAGACTTGCTTGGTGTATGGATTACATATCAACAAAGTTGTTATTTACAAGGAATAAAGGAAGAGAGAATCGACTAAGAGAGTTGGAATAGGGAGTCAGGGTTGACCTGGCCTGCTTCTCCCAGGGTCACTTGTTATTGCCCCTGAGAGCCAAAGACTTCTTACTTTGGCACCACTTCTGATCAAGGTCTGCCCTAAATCACTGGTGAGGAATGCACCATTAAACAAGCATCTCACCTGCCTCAGGTATGCTGTCTCCACGCAAACTAACAGCGGCTCCTGCTTTATTGATCCTTAGATACCTTCTGGGTGTTGATTTACTTAGAACTCTGCTGCTAGAGCCAGGAAACCCCATTTCCTAGCCCAAGAATCTCAACAACCCCAATTCCCCCACTATAAATGTCACAGATGATAAATGGGAGGTTAGTGTCCCATAGGAAGTGGTGGATCCCTATATCTGGACCAGAGGAGAGCAAGACCAGGCAAAGCTCTCAGCCAG
This sequence comes from Meriones unguiculatus, assembly GCF_030254825.1. Taxonomy (NCBI): domain Eukaryota; kingdom Metazoa; phylum Chordata; class Mammalia; order Rodentia; family Muridae; genus Meriones; species Meriones unguiculatus. The sequence continues at coordinate 107,914,329 of NC_083353.1, forward strand.
GTGCCTTAGGCTGTGGAGGAGGAGGAGAGCAGGAAGAAAGGCTGACTTTTTTGGAAGTCTGTACCACAGGATGGAAACATCAGAAGAAAGCAAATGACCTCATGATGAATTGGTGATGCAGAGAAAAGATATTCACTTCTTCCTTTGTGAAGAGGATGTTTTCCACTGAGCCAATGCAGGACTCACAAGGCTCCTTGAGACCTGGGGTCCCAGAACTAAGGAAGGAAGTCTGCAGACTCAGAGGTCTGCCCACAACATCCAAAACTCATCAGGTAAAGTAGGGCAGTAGAGCAAAGATAACATCTAAAAAAATCCACAGAGGATCAGAAACACGTGGTCATGGTTATTATTCAAACAGAAGTGGCTTCAAACTGCCTGCTTTCCCTGATCACCATCCCAGGGACCGAAGTGGGAAAATATCCTCTTTGGGGAGTATTTAGGAACCCAGAAAGTGCAGAAAAAACAGCCTTCTCTTCTGGGTATTCCTCATTCAGGTTCCCTCCAGAAACATCTCAGGAGAGGCCAAGCCCATTTCTAGTCCTCCACTCTGCCCCGTCCTTCAGCTCTGACTTCCAAGGAACCACACGATCAAACTCTTGATTTCTCGGGATTAACTCTCACTAAGCAGTTATCAAAATCCTCCTGCACCCACACTCTGTGTAAATTCGCGTAACAGTAAGATGGGAGACAGAGGTTTGTGCCAACAAGATAATGGGAGGGAAACTGAAGCTTGCCTTCCTCCTTTGTTCTGCTCCCACATGACAGTTGGAGTGAGACATAAAACCCCAGAGATCTCTTTGGACCTGAAGTATCTCCCTGGTTCTCCGATGAAGGCCAGAATCCTTGAAAGGATCCTCAAGTTCTAGGATCTCTCCCTATTTCATTTTTTCCTCTCTCCCACCTGTGCTCTCAACCCATGCTCTCTGCCCCCTGTGTAAGTTCTGTTAATCATGATTCCTCAAACACACAAACAGATCCTTCCGAAGGCCTTTACCCCTCTCAAGCCTTCACCCGGCATGCCATAGGCCTGAGGGCTTCTGTTATTTTCTATCACCTAGTTGAGTGCCTCTCCCTCTCACCTCACCACCTCTCTCACTTTCCTTACTCCTTGTCACCATCTGGCATGCCTTGTTTGTTTTAAATATATGCCTTGACTGTTCCCTGTCAGGCTATCACCTCTCTGGAAACAAGAATCCAGTTTCTCTTGGTAAATACGGAAATTATTTTAAAGAAGTAGTAACTCCTTTAAAATAAATGAATATAGAATAAGTAATTATGCTTGCTATAGCTGACCTTGATTGTCAGATTGATGATCGGGGACCATGAGATGGCTCAATGGGTGAAGACACTTGCCTGCAAACCTGAGAGCCTGAATTTTCCATCCACAGAAAGCACATGCTAGAAAAGACTCCAGCAAGCTGTCCTCTGACCTCACACATAGGCCACGACACGGGCGCACGCACGCGCGCACACACACACACACTAAGTCATAAAGGAAGACAAAGAAAGAAAAAGAATTGCCATGGGAACAAACCTCTGGATACATAGGCGAAGGAGTTTCTAAATTAGGTCAATTGAGTTGGGAAGACCCACCCTAAATGTAACCTCCACCACTGCATGATGTACACAAAAGACCATGACCATCTCTCTCCCCTTGTTGACAGAGGATACAGTGTGGCCAGCTGCTTCTGAATCCCATCACATGATTTCCCTGCGTTGGTGAGCTTTGCCTCAAACTCTGAGTCGGAATAGAACTCTTCTTCCTTCCTTAATTTGCTTTTATTTTATCAGGGTATTTTTGTCACAGCAACATGAAAGTAACTAATATGGCATATACCTGGCACAGTGACTCCTACAGTAATCCCAGGAAGGTAAGTTGATCCCCTTCTCAGCATTCCATAGTGGTCTAGGCAGTTCACTCCTCTTCTCCTGAGGATAGCCACACTCTGTGAAATGGATGCAATGACGCCTCCCTGTTTGATCTCACAGTAACCTGCGATGACATTGCTAAGTAGCAAGTTAAAGCTAACAGGCACTGGGCTGGCTTTGTCAGCCTCAGCACCACTGGCTCCCAGAACAGTTCCCCCTTGGTTGCAGGCTGTGTTTTGCTTGTAGGATGTTGAACAGCAACCTAGTAGCCCTGTGTAGGGCTCCAGTACCGAGCCCTGGATTCTGACAACCCAAAAAGGCCCACGAACACTACTGCCCGTCCTTATAACAGGGCCAGACTTGTCTCCAGTTGAGGTTGCTCATTGCAGTAACAAACACAACCCTCACCATTGTGAGCTGGTAATCGGGTCTACTGTCACTAAAATGCAAATTTTACATTGTTTACCTCTTAGATTGCCTTCACAGGAGCGTGAAGTACAGGTCACGGCTCCAAGCAGTGCCCAGACGTCTCTGATGGGTCAGGCTCCCTCAAATCACTTGTCCTTTCCTCTATGTAAGGGGCAGTAAAACACTTTCAGAGTTTACATCTCAGTATCAGAGCTATCTGTGAGACTGAAGTGGGGGGGCAGGTCTGGGCAGCATGCTGAAGAAAGCCTGGTAGGAGACACTGGTCAGGACATGCTTCCAACATATCTGAAGGAGGCAGCTACGGGTTTATGTTCGCAGCCAACTTAGTAGGGGCAGGTGCCTCATGAAAGAAACATGCTGCAGACCCCTGTCTTCAAATGCCTGAAGAAGCGTGATTCCTGTTTCTATTCTCCAATAATTGCTTAGAGCTTTCACAGACAGCTGTTGCTTGGTGAGTGCAGTCTGGGATCTATAGAAGGCCACTATACCTTTCCAGTTAGATGCTCTGGTTTTGGCTTGCACTTACTTCAATAAATAGGCCTTAGCCAGTTCAGCTCTTCATTCAGGCTGAGTACTTTTTCCAGATGCTGGGTCTCAGTGTGAATGCTGGAAACGAGGGAAATAACAGCCCATGGACATTCTGTGAAGTCTGCTATGGTGCCCAGCTTCTTTTTTTTTAACTTTTATTAATTACATTTTATTCACTTTGTATCCCCCCATAAGCCCTTTCCTCCTCCCCTCCGGATCCCACCCTCCCTCTGCCTTCTTTACACATGCCCCTCCCCAAGTCCACTGATAGGGGAGGTCCCCCTCTCCTTCCTTCTGATCTTAGTCTATCATATCTCATCAGGAGTGGCTGCATTGTCATCTTCTGTGGCCTGGTAAGGCTGCTCCCCCCTCAGGGAGAGGTGATCAAAGAGCAGGCCAATCAGATTATGTCAGAGGCAGTCCCTCTTCCCATTACTATGTAACCCACTTGGACACTAAACTGCCATGGGCTACCTCTGTGCAGGGGTTCTAGGTTATCTCCATGCATGGTACTTGTTGGGATATGAGTCTCTGAGAAGACCCCTGTGTTCAAATTTTCTGGTTCTGTTGCTCTCCTTGTAGAGTTCCTGTCCTCTCCAGAACTTACTATTTCCCACTTCTCACATAAGATTCCATGCACTCTGCCCAACAGTTGGCCATAAGTCTCAGCATCTGCTTTGATAGTCTGCAGGCAGAGCCTTTCAGAGGCCCTCTGTGGCAGGTTGCTAGCTTGTTTCCTGTTTTCTTCTTCTTCTGATGTCCATCCTCTCTGCCTTTCTGGATAGGAATTGAGCATTTTAGCAAGAGTCCTCCCTCTTGAATAGTTTCTTTAGGTGTACAGATTTTGGTAGGTTTATCCTATATTATATGTCTATATGAGTGAGTATATACCATGTGTGTCTTTCTGTTTCTGGGCAGCTCACTCAGGATGATCCTTTCTAGGTCCCACCATTTACCTGCAAATTTCATGATTTCCTTATTTTTTATTGCTGAGTAATATTCCATTGTGTAGATGTACCACAATTTCTGCATCCATTTTTCAGTTGAGGGGCATCTGGGCTGTTTCCATTTTCTGGCTATTACAAATAAAGCTTCTACAAACATGGTTGAGCAAATGTCCTTATTGTGTACTTGAGCCTCTTTTGGATATATGCCTAGGAGTGGTATGGCTGGATCTTGAGGAAGCGCTATTCCTAGTTGTCTGAGAAAGCGCCAGATTGCTTTCCAGAGTGGTTGTACAAGTTTACATTCTGACCAGCAGTGGAGGAAGGTTCCCCTTTCTTCACAACCTCTCCAACATGTGTTGTCACTTGAGTTTTTCATCTTGGCCATTCTGATGGGTGTAAGGTGAAATCTCAGGGTCGTTTTGATTTGCATTTCCCTAATGGCTAATGATGTTGGGCATTTCTTTAAGTGTTTCTCTGCCATTTGATATTCCTCTACAGAGAAGTCTCTGTTTAGCTCTGTTCCCCATTTTTAAATTGGATTACTTGATTTGCTGCTTTTCAGCTTCTTTAGTTCTTTATATATACTGGATATTAGCCCTCTGTCAGATAAAGGGTTAGTGAAGATTCTTTCCCAATCTGTAGGCAGTTGTTTTGTTTTGATGATGGTGTCCTTTGCTTTACAGAAGCTTTTCAGTTTCATGAGGTCCCATTTATTGATTGTTGCTCTTAGAGCCTGTGCTGTTGGTATTCTGTTCAGAAAGTTGTCTCCTGTACCAATGAATTCTAGGTTCTTCCCTGCTTTTTCTTCTAATCGACTTAATGTGTCTGGTTTTATATTGAGGTTTTTGATCCACTTGGATCAAAGTTTTGTGCAGGGTGATAAGTATGGATCTATTTGCATTTTTCTACATGTAGATATCCAGTTAGACCAGCACCATTTGTTGAAGTTGCTACCTTCCATTGTATGGTTTTGGCATCTGTGTCAAAGATCAGGTGTCCATAAGAGTGTGGATTTATAGCTGGGTCTTCTCTTTGATTCCACTGATCCACCATTTTGTTTCTATGCCAGTACCATGTAGTTTTTATTACTGTTGCTCTATAGTACAACTTGAGATCAGGGATGGAGATACCTCCAGAAGATATTTTATTGTAGAGGCTTGTTTTAGCAATTCTGGGTTTCTTGTTATTCCATATGAAGTTGAGAATTTTTCTTTCCAGGTCTTAAAGAATTGTGTTGGTAATTTGATGGGAATTGCATTGAATCTTTAGATTGCTTTTGGCAAGATGGCCATTTTTACTATGTTAATCCTGCCAAACCATCTTCTGATATCTTCTTCTAATTCTTTCTTCAGAGACTTGAAATTTTTTTCATACAAGTCTTTGACTTGCTTGGTTAGGGTTACACCAAGGTACTTTATGTCATTTGTGGCTATTGTGAAGGGTGTTGTTTCCCTAATTTCTTTCTCAGCCCTTTTGTCTTTTGTATACAGGAGGGCTACTGAATTTTTTGAGTTAATTTTGTATCTGGCCACTTTGCTGAAGGTGTTTATCAGCTGTAGGAGTTCCCTGGTAGAATTTTTGGGGTCACTCAGATATACTATCATATTATCTGCAAATAGTGATAATTTGACTTCTTCCTTTCCAATTTGTATCCCCTTGATCTCCTTCAACTGTCTTATTGCTCTAGCAAGGACTTCCAGAACTATGTTGAAGAGATATGGAGAGAGTGGGCAGCCTTGCCTTGTCTCTGATTTCAGTGGGATTGCTTTAAGTTTCTCTCCATTGAGTTTGATGTTGGTGCCCAGCTTCTTAAACTGTGGCCATTCCCCTCGATCGGATCACATAAGTAAATGCAGGGTTGTGAAAAATCTGGCAACAGTAAAAGCTTTCTGAATACACCGTAACCAAAAAATACCTCAGAATCAAAGTCCAAGGTGTGCCTGAACTCAGTGCTTGCTTGTGTCCTATTACGTGATTTCATGACTGCCTTGGTTCAGAATAAACCACACACATAAGGTCACCAAATACTTCCTGGAACACCTTGGCTCAGAAAGGAGCCTTGTCTGTGATGAACTACAATGTTTCTACCGGACATCCAGAGCTTTCTGCTCTTAGAGAAGCACAATGGTTTGATGATGGAAAGCAAAGACAAAAACCTTCTCAAGATAAAACCTTTTGATTGTGCTGTGTTTGATGTCTGGCTTTAGAAATTGCTGTTAGAGAGGGTTGGCGTGATAGCTTGGGAGCTATAAGCACTTCCTGCTCCCAGCGTCCATGTTGGAGAACTCCTAACTTCCTGTCTCTCCAACCCCAAGGTATTCATGCCCCTCCTCAGGCTCTCATGAGTACTCAGATATACATGGCGTAGTACGCAGTACACAGATACATTCATATAAAGGAAAATAAAAATAGTAACATAAAAAGTCATTGTTGACTTGAGTTTCATGGAAGAAATTATGAAATGAACTGTGGATTGAGAGTGGACCAGTTTCCAACGGTGTCTGAGAAGCCCCTAAACTCGTTGCTGCCGTCTTCTCTATCTGTGTAAGTGAAGCAGCAATGTGCACACTGATGATTATAAAATCAAAGTGTCGGTCAACTATGACACGGGCCAAAGACACTCCATGCCCTGTGGTGTTGAATGTCTAATCTAGATTTAATCATTATGTAAAAATTTAAAAATTAAGAAAAAACATATACATGTCTGTACACAAATTTATTTTTGTCTTTAACAAATGGTAAAAGTAAATACATGCCAAAGAATTGATTAAAAATTAATTTCTTTATGATTTATGATCAGTAAATATTTGCATATATATGTATAATATATATATATACATACATATATACATATATATATCAAACATTTTGGGGTGTGGGGGTGTTCTGAGGTCATGTAAAAGCTCTTAAGAATAAACTGGTTAAAGTAGAGACAGTTTTAGGAAGCCCTGCTCTAGTCTCCTGTGGATATACGGAGGCCCTAGAAGGCCTACCTGTTCCCTCATCAGAAAGAGGACTAGCTACTGTGGCCCTCAGTGTTCCTTCTTTCAAGACTCTAGAGCGTTACTATGACAAAACACTTGACAAAAATAAAGTATAGGAGGAAGATTTTGGTTCATGGTTTCAGAGTGGTGTCACCTCACAGGGAAGGCACTGTAGAGTTCCTAGTAGTGGAACGATGTCGTGGATCCTCCTCTGTGCTGGTGGAGCAGGAAGCAGAGAGCTGGACCAGGACCAGGCACAGGGATAGCAATAAAACAGGCCCCATCTCCTAAAAGCTCCACACCTTCATAATATCATTAGTAGCTGGGCACCAGATGTTCAAAACATGAGCTCTTGGTGATAGTTCAGATTCAGCCGAACAACTGGTTCCCACTGCACTTCACATGCAGCTGTGGGCTTCTGGAACCTTTCCATGTCTGGCCTGGCCTGCAGAGGCCACGAGTGCTGCTCAGACCTCAGGCTGACAACCATCAGACACTCTCTGCCTGAACTAATGCCAGCAGCACTGAACCAAGATAAAGCTTCTCTCAAAAGCCTGGAGCCTTCTGAGGTCATGTATTCATTCTGTAAACAGTCAGCAAGCAATTATTCAACATCTGCCAAGTGAGCCAGAACAATCAAGAAGCAAGCCGAATAAAGTCTCTAGTGTGGTAGGAAGAGAAAGGCAGAGAAACTGGTAAAACCCACAGTGCGTCAGAGGGTGACAGGTGTGTTCAGGAGATCATACCTCGAAATGGGGACCATTCCCATGCCTTAATCACTGGAGCTGGGAGGCCATCTCTAATAAGATTAAACTTAAGCAAGGTTTGACTGGAGGATAACCACTGATAAGGAGCAAGCCATGAGGATGTAGAAGGATATTCCTGACCGAAAGAATAGCAAATCTTAGGCAAAAGCACGTCTGCCTGGCGTGTTTGGGGGACAGCATGAAGCCTGGCCAGCAGAAGTAAGAGAAGGCTTGGGAAGCAGGTGCCTTGCAGCATTGTGAGACCAGGTCCTAATGCCAACAGTTCTTAATGTTCCAGTCCTGCTCTAGCTGCTCTAAGAGACCTGAAGACCCTTGTCACAATGATGATAGGCTGGAAACCTCCCTTTGCTCCACCTTGTCTCATTTCTTGTTTCATCTAGATGAAGACACCCGTCTTCTTGTCCTGAACTCTTTCCCTCTGAAATAGGGTTGTTAGAGCTCCCTCTTTCTTCTTTGACTTCATCTCTGCTAGTTGACTGGTTCCATCACATGAACTAGTAAACATCGCTCTGTCTGAGGATGTAGTCTAGTGCCAGCATGACATATCAGCCACAGAGGGAACTTCATCCTTTTTCTCTGCCCCTCAGCGAGGATCCTGAGGCCTCACCTAGATGGAAGCCTAATGCCAGTATCCCTAGGAACTCTGGAAAATTAGCTTGGAGACTCACATTGATCAGAAAACTGTGTTCAGGAAGCACCGGTGTGAATCTTTTTTGGGGTGGCAGGCTTTGGGTGTGGCTTCATAGGTAGAAGGCAGCTAGAAATAGACACAAGAAGAAGTAAATGAAGATATTACCCACATTTCCAGAAAAGGCCACAGGTTCCTTTTTGAATCTTAAAGATAACGTTTTATCTTTTGAATCTTAAAGAAAACTTCATGGCTCAGCATGCAGTCTGTTCCTAGAATTTAGTTTTGGGTAGAATAAGAAGTTTAGCCTGGCATAGTGGTGTACACCTGTAATCTCGGCACTTGAGAGGCAGAGACAGGCAGATCTCAGAGTTCAAGGCCAGCCTGGTCTATAAGACAGCCAAGGCTACACAGAGAAACCCTATTTCAAAAAATAAAAAATAAAACAAAAACAAAAACAAAAACAAACAAACAAACAGAAAGAAGTTAAAAGTTTAAGCAAGGAACAAATTTGCAAATCCCTGGGGATTGCTAGCCAGCTATCCATAGCTAGCCCAGCACAGTAACTCCAGGCCAGTGAGAGATCCTGTCTCAAAAAAGAGTAACTGGATAAGGCCTGAGGAGTAACACCTAAGTCAGTCCTCTGACTTCTTCATGCATGCAGGCCTGCTTTCATGCACATACACACAAATACACACACACAGAGATGGGGGAGGGGTGGAGAGAGAGTAAGAGAGAGAGAGAGAAACAGAAATGCCATTAAAAACCAGGCATGGTGAGTTTGCATCACAGCTAAGAAACCTAAGTATGTTGTAAGCAAACATGACTATAGCTCACCGGAGAAATGAGCATTCTTTTCTGTTTTACTACACAACAGCCAAGCCTGTCCTCCACTCTGCCGAGGCTCTGTGTATGTGCTTAAAGGTCAGTCTGGAAAAAAATTCAGCCAGTCGCTCCATTCACACAGAGTATGAAAAACACACAAAAGAATTATCTCCGACTGAAATAAGAAAACTTCTCGTGCTTCATGAGAAAGAATGAAGAGCGGAAGCCTGGAGCCAGGTTGTGTCACTGAGAGATGGCCTTAGCCTTTCTGCCTCCAGTATCACCTCAGAAATAACAAAATGTGATCAGCACAAAACACAGGCCATCCTCCCACAGGGCACTTTTGTGGGAGGTCACTGGCCCCTGTCTCACAGGACAGGGAGCTGCTCCATTCATCACTGACAGCACCCCCTGGCTCCTGGCAGCCACACAGTCAGCCTCTGGAGCCCCATCTCCAGGCAGGTACCAGTAATTAGGTATTTAGATTCAAATCGACATTTAAAACAGCCTCTGGGGGAGTTTTCATACCCTGGGAGACCAAGCAGGCTGCTCACTATAAAATCCTCTGACCTGATCACACTTAGGCTAACAACAGTTTTAACAGGAACTTCAGTGTGCCCCCCTCACTGTGCTCTCGGCTTATATTGGAATATTAACGATTTGCTAATCCGCCGGATTCGGGTTAGATAAAATTTACTAGAAAGGAAACCACTGAGCATTCAACTTGAAAATATGAGTTAGTGGAGAATGAGAGCTAGAGACAGATTTCCTGAGAGAAGCCAAGGAACGTGACCATCACTTCCTTAGGAAGTCTGGGTTGTGTGTGTGGCAGGGGAGCAACAGCAGCTGTCTCGGAGGAAGCAGAGAGTGCCAGATTAGGGGTACAAATCCAGCTCATCTCAGGCATGGGATCAACCCCCTTTCCCCTGGGCTTTGGGTCCACACTCTGCCTGCCAGTGTCCTCTCTTTGATGCTGTGTCCTGCAAATGTCCACAACTGTCTAGCAAGTGTCCAAAGGTCTGATGGTTCCTTGAAAATACTAAGAAGCTGAATTGCCGTGTGCTCCTGCTGTCCCACATCCAGACACATGACAAAGGACTCAAGGACTTGAGCAAATACCCCTAAGACACTGTTCACTGGCGTTCTATTCATAATTAACAGAAAGGTGTAAACCACCAAGTGTGCATCAGCCGGAGAGAAAGTGTGCTCTATAAACAAGAGAATGGGGCCTGAGGGTAGCACTCAGCAGCCAGGCTCCTTCTCTACTGCCACAAGAAAAATCCTCATAATAAGCCGGAATATTACTCAGCCTTGAAAAGGAAAGAAATAGCAGCATACACCACAGCAGGGCTTGAGTTTGAAAGCAGCATGATTTCACTTAAACATGGCAAAAAAAGTAGTCAAATTTATAGCAGTGCAATGCAAAGGTAGGGGAGAAAAAGAAGGTTATATTATTTAATGGCTACAGAGATGATATTGGGAATTAAATATTACTGGAGATGGAGGGTGGTGATGGTAAGACAGAAAAAAAAATGGGAACATACCAGACACTCCTGAAAGAGACGCTTAAAAGCATGAAGTAGTAAAAGTTACATGTATCCTACCACCGTAAGGAGAAAGGGGGTGCATTCATGGTAAGTCATAGGTAGAAAGTAGATGGTATTTTCACTCTTTAGCCAGATGTTCAGGCGTCACGTTGACATGGCCACAATGCAGTGATGGAGAATTGGGGAATTGAAGCCAGGACTCAGGTCTCAAGTGACTACCATAATTACAGCATTTCATTTCCTGCTTATAAAGCAAGCTGAGTTCAAGACTAAAATCAATATTCCAGCGAGCTGTGATTAATTGCTTCTCCCGTGTTTAAATGGCCCTCTGCTCTACCTTGGCTATTGTTCTGCACAAATAATTAGGATGGCTTCCACTGCCAAGGTCATTCTTGTGCATGCTCTGGTAAAGGAAAAACGGGGGGCCATTTCTGTTCAGTGTCTAGGAGGTTTCAGACTTGCGTTATTCTAACCCCCCAGGACATAATGAGCAATGTCACCCCCCCTCGTCCATCCACATCCCCTTGATCTTCTCACTGATTCTGTGATGGGCACAGTATTTTCGTTGTTTCATTGGTGGATCTCAGTAAGGCCTAAGTGTTCCCCCAGAGCTGCACAGCTGCCGTGTCTCTCGATGGCCACGCTCCTCATGATCTTCTACGCTCTGCTTGGTGACAGGCAGCAGAAACTGTGGCTGTTCCCATATCCGAGTTGTTCATTTCTGTATTATCTTTTTACCCATGTAACAAACACCTGGTCTTCACTTCCTATGTTCCGTACACAGCGATAGTCTCTGTGAGCATGGGCTTCAGACACGTTGGAGCTGCTTCTAGAGAGTCAGTGTTCCTGACCAGGAGATTCGGGTAAGAAGGTGCAGTTTTGTTGCTTGTGAAGAGGCTGGCATAAGTGTGCAGATCCACAGTGAGGTGATCCTAGTCACTGTGCCCACAAGATGAGGATGAGAAGGAGAGAAAAGGCGGCAAGTGAAAAGCAGGCATCTAGTCGCCTTGAGAGAACCCAGACCTCTTCAGGCATGTGGTGCATGCATGGTGGTGAGACCAGGGACACAGAAGGCTTGGGTTTCCTCTCCAGGGAGGAGAGGAGCAGAAACCAAGCATGTGCTTTGAAAGGTCACTGTGAAGCTTCCCTGGAGGCTGGAGTTGGGGTTGGGGGTCAAATATGCAGGAAGAAGAGATTACATTCATCTGCACGGCTGCCTGACCCAATCACCATTGCAGAGGGGCTAAAAACAACATCATTTACTCTTTGGCAATTATAGGTGAAGAGTCCAGTGTCAGGGTCATGTTCTCTTGGAAGATTCTGGTGGAAAAATCTGTCCCCAGGCTTTCTCGAAGCTTCTGGTGTTACCCTCGGCGATCTTCACTCAGTATTTCCCTTGCCTACACACTACAACTTGCTCAAGCCTGCAAAGACTCAATTTCCAAATGAAGTCACACTCATGGGGGTTGGGAGTTGGATGGATCTTTTCAGAAGACATAACCAACTTAAAACAGAGGCAAGTTAGATCAGTTGGCTGAGAAACAACGAGGCCATAGTCAGTGGCACAAATGAGGGGCAAAGCGTTGGCTGAGGAGACAGCCTAGCTGAGGCTGATGGAGATGACGATGGGCAGAGGAGGAGCACAGAGAGAGAGGGCCTGCCTTTCGCACTTGAGGAAAAAGTGTTGGCAAAAATAGTGCCAATTCCCTATAAAGTTGTAACTGTCGTCTGCAATGCAGAATGCCAGGTTTCCTTGTGACAGTAAAATCATGCAAGTCTGGCCTACAGTTCTCCCAAGCCTCATCCCCACCCCCCTACACCCTTGCTTTTCTTGGCAGTGTGTACATGCACACAGACCAGGAAGCTATTAATTCCATTCATAATGAATACGTCAGGATCTGTATTCTGCAGGACAGCCCTTGTCCAGTCCAGGGCTGAGTCTGCCTGATGAAGAAAACATAGTAAAGGTGTGCAGTGTCAGAGCAGGCATGGTGCATCTCTACCTGTCCGGCTCTTTGCCCCTCGTTCCCCTACACGTCATCCTGAGAGCGACAATGGAGAACCTGCCCCTCCACCTGCATATTAGGTTGAATCTAATTTGCATGCAACAATGATGATGCATTGCATCTAATGTTCATTGCCTATTCCACACCACAGAATGAGTGCAGAAAGCAAGGTCCATGGTTCGGTCAGGTTTCTACCTCCAAGACCCTATGGGATCTCACTTCGGGTACAGGTGCTCAAGAAAAATGGGCTGCTGAGAGACAGTGCTCATCTACAAGAACAGCATTCGCCTGGGCTACACAGTGAGAATCTGTCTCAAAAAAAAAAAAATCCATTGATCAAAAGCGCTTTAAGCATAATCACTAGAGTCAGAACAGGAGTGGCCTTCTCAGGCTCCAGAGCTGGCAGCCCCGCTCGTGCATGCACTTGTGATTTGAAAACATCTTAATAAAGCTCCCTAAGTGCCACCTGGAAATGGAGATCGCACAGTAGGACTACTATGATGTTTTCATGCCATCGATTTTGGGCAGCATCCAGCACATTTTGGGTTCTGAACAAAGTCAAACATCGTAAGAACGGACTGAGGGAGGGGAGTCTATACGGTCCTAACCTTCCCACTGTTCTCTTTCTCCGTCCTGGCCACACAGCTATAGCATTATGAGATGTATGGGCAGAGTTTGCTTCGGCCTGATGAGCTGAGTGTTGAGTAACCAGGAGACGCTCAGCGTCATCCAGGAAAGTTCCAGGAAGAACTCAGAACCGAAGGCATCCCAATTGAGCATGTGCTGCACCCTTGGCAGGCTTGTTCCACAGCCCAGCTCTGCTCTCGAGGCTGGGCCTGGCTCCATCTTACAGTCTGGATAAACCAGGACAAGCAGATTGCCCTCCCTGAGCCCTTGGAATCCTGTGGATTACTGATAAGAATTGCAAATAACCCCTGTGGACTGGTCAGCCCAGTGGGTGGAGCACAACGCTGCCTGAAGCCTACCTTGGTGTTTTTCTGTCATCACCAGAGGGCGGGGGGGGGGGGGAGGGTAGGGGTGAAGAGAGGCACTGGAGCGCCCCAGGGACAAGTTGGTTCTGTCTCACAGCCTCAGTTTCCTTCTTCTGATACCAGAGGAAATCCTAAAGTGTAGGAGAGAGTGCTGTGGACTGCTGTTGCTAGAAAAGTGCTGTCCCCTCACATCCTCCTTCCAGGAAACTCCCATGGTCCCTGACAGAGACTCTGTACCATGCTAGAGCCGAGCTACAAAGCACCCAAGAGGCAGCCACACAGCAGCCTGAGAAGGAAAACCAATATGGCACAGGAGAATACCTAGAGAAAAAAATTACCCAGATCTTTCTAACAGAGCTGCTGTATTCCGTTTGCGAGGGACATCTCCAGAAGCATTTGTGGGGGGTTGTCTGCCTAGGAGACTGTGTGGCCCTGGTGCCATGAACTGGATGTTAGGGGCTACAGCTTCCAATGCTGCTTGGGCACCGCCATCGAATGACTTTGACCGGCTCCTTCCCCGTGCTGAAACCGGCTGTCTTCCTTAGAAGAAGTGGGCTGAAGAGCTTGACATCGTGGGCTGGGTCCCTTCCAAAAAGGCATTTTGGAACACTTGGCTTTCAAATTCCCAAGCCCTCCTTCGTCTCCATTCTAATTTTTAAAGAAGTGTGGGAACTAGAATCTGGGTAAAGCACACGTCTGAGTTAATGTTCTGCATCTTCTTCTAGACTTAGAGCTTATACCACAAAAGCTCCCGACAAGCATAGTGCAAATGCTTAACCCCGGGCCCCTCCTTCGGGATGGGACCCAGGAACATCTGTAAATTTAACAAGCTCTGTAGGTGATTTTTTATGATTACACCACAATTAGCCTAAGCAGCCTGAAAATATAACCTCGTAAAACAGCTGCTGAAAACCGTGTGTGATTCTGCTCTTAAGAGGCATATCTTCAAGTCAAGGTCACTGCTGGGGAACTGAAGCCAAGACTCCGAGCGCACAGGATGCTGACCACCAGCCCTCTCTAGGAGAGCCTGTGGGTGTTTTTAAACCTCGGAGGCTGAGATAAGTATTTGGGCTCTGGCATCGACAGGGTATGCCTTGGGACCGAAGGGCACTCTTTACAGGACATGCTGATCTGACATCTTATCTGCACTGCAGCCCAGACATTCCTTGTTTGGGGGATATGGGTATGCACTTTGGGATGTTTTACAGGAGATATAACCACCGCCATCCACAAGCAGACGGCCAACCGGGATTTGGGATCTGGCCACACTCTGTGATTGAGGGCCCAAGTAACACCAACTGCCTGCCGTAGAAAAACTATAGCTGATGGCCACCCAGAAACAGGGTATTGTGGGGAGGTTCCCTGGGGGGGGGTCACAGATACACAAAGGGCAGATGCTCAAGCTTTGTTGGCCTCCCTTACTGGGCCCTGTGATCTAGCAGAGGCCAATGTGCAGCCAGCCCTTATTACAGACCTTAAATAGAACATGGCCCCCAAGAGGTCCAGCGTTGGAGAGGTGATCTTCTGTGTAACAATGTTAATGAACTAATATTTAGGATTCTTAACAAGGGGAAGCTACTGCAGAATGATGGTGTCATTGGGGTCACTGCCTTGGAAGGATTGGGTAATTACTGTGGACCCTAGTGAATTTCCCAACAGTGAGCTGTTAGACACCAGTGCGTCTGGGCCTGTTACACTCTAGCTTCCTGTTTCTCTGGCTCATCATCCCTCACCTGGCCAGTTTGCCATCAGCACACAGTTTTCAGCAAATGCTCCCAGGATAACATTTGACACAAACTCTCTCTCTTTCTCTCTCTCTCTCTCTCTCTCTCTCTCTCTCTCTCTGTGTGTGTGTGTGTGTGTGTGTGTGCAGGTGCCATGACATGGAGTGTGAAAACCAGCAGAGGCAGCAGGTTTCCTGTTCTGTCACTCCCTGCTCTATCCCTCTCAGGCAATGAATGACCCAGAACTAGCTGGTGGCCAGCAAATCTCAGTGATTGGTCCTCATGTCCCTGCCTGCCACAATTTTAGTGTTACAGGGGTGTGCTTTTACGTCCAGCCTCTCCATGGGTGCTAGGATCCAAAGCTGGGTCTTCACTCTTGCCCAACCACTGCTGTCGGGTACGGAGCCATCTCTCCAGCCCCAAACCTCTTTTCTTAACGAATTATGTGTCAGGAGCTATTTTATTACGAGAAGAGAAAACAGCCTAATTCACTCAATCAGTTTTCTGTTGGCTGTGCTTGAGGCTAGGGTCCTGACAATTGGCTCTCAGTACACAGGAAAACAGTGGGATGGAGTGGTCAGCCTCCTCCACCCCCCACCCCCCAGCCCCCTCCACCCCCATCCCCCAGCCTTTTCCACCCACCACTCCCATGAACTTCTCACCTACCCCATCCTCCACCTGGACACAGTCTGTAGCTGACATCTTTCCTTTGCTTCATTAAGGTAGTTTCAGTTGCCCTCAACAAGAGGGAGACAATGCAAATGTTTCCATTTCAAAACATGATAATTATGCTTGCCTGGCTGGTTAATGGCAGGGAAAATGTCTCCTTTAATTATTTCCCCTCTAAACAATGTTAATAGACTGTGATGTTGAAACCATTACCCCCAGGAGCCCTTAAGTCCATGGTTTTTTGCTTGCTTGTTTTTGCTTAATTTGATATTGTTTTATACCGTTTCATTTTCGTGCCTGGGTGTTTTGTCTGCATGTACAAAACACATGCAGACCGTGTGCTCTCCTGGTGCCTGCAGAGGCTTTAGCGGAAAGCGGGAGATCCTCGGAAACTGGATTCCTGGACAGTTGTGAACTGCCATGTGGGTGACAGGAATCAAACCTGAATTTCTGGAAGAGCAACACATGCTCTTAACCTTGGAGCCATCTATTCAGCCCCTAAGTCCATGTTTTTGAAGAATTTCTATGGAACTCTTCCTAAAGGAGCGGAGCAATGCTTCCTCTGGTCTGCCTGCCTCTCCCGCCTGAAACGTTTTATATACGCGCGTTCTCCAGCCTCCATTTTATCCCCACTCCTTTCTCTTCCCCCTGCACAACCTCTGTTTACCTTTTCAAAATTAAACCTCTAATTTAATAATTAAAAAAAGGCGTTAGGTTAATAGAAAATCATAAGGACGAGATCAAGTCAGACCAGACCCCAGCAAGGGAGGAAAGCGGGGCATGAGGTCCCAAAGCCAGCGGAGGACCTCCTGGCAACTGCTAGCTGCTAGGAAATGAAGGGTCAGTTTTCTCTAGGAGTGTCCCTGATAAGTCAGCGGCACCCTACACATCCAAGAAGATTTGCAAAGCACAAATTGGCTTTGGCTGGGGGAGGGGAGCGCATAAAGTTGTGTGGGAAGGCTAGAAGGTAGATCTGGAAAGAGCTGGAGGAGGGAGGGTGAAGAGGAGCAAAACGCATCACACAAACGTCTCAAAGAACTCAAACAAAAATATTTAAAAAAAATTAAAAAAAGTAAGAAGCATTTTAACTGTCAAGTGGTGCAAAGCGTACAGCGGGGGCTTATGCAGAGGCTGGTGGGATGGGGAAGGTATCTGTTAGCTGGTAAAGGGGTATTTAGAGGTGTGGCGACGCTCTTGGGGCTTGGCCAGGTGACAAATAACACATCTGTTTCCAGATTCCCTCCAGCTATGGATACCCAGCTTTAGCCTGCCAGGAGAGGATCCTCCGACGGGGCTTTTCTCATGTTCCTCCCACATCCTGTGGATAAACACTGGTAAAATGCCGTTCCCATCACACCACATCAAGGCAGACGACGCTTCTGACATATCTAGTGATTGTGCTGCGCTCACTGGCTTGGATGGCACAGGCTGCTCTGAAGTTACTCTTCCCGCCGGGGTTGCTATGAAGTTACTCTTCTGTCCTTTTGTTCTTTCACGGTCCGGTCCGCTTTGAAAGCAGTCACTACAAGATACCCACGCCGAAGATCTGCAGAGTCCCGGTGTGTGTGTGTGTGTGTGTGTGTGTGTGTGTGTGTGTGTGTCTCAGAGGGCAGGGGCTAATTACATATGAAAACTTTATCTGTTCGCCACCAATTTCATTATGAATTCAATGGTGTGTTGATATCCCCTGAATTTTTGATGGAATTGTTTTATGATTTGAAGTGGGGTGCAAATCTACCTTATTTTGTTGCTCTGGTTTTACAGATTGACCTTGGGGCTGGGAAGGGGGGAGGGGTCCCGTCATTGAGCCTGGACACACCCACCACTGCCAGGGAGAGGCTCCAGTCCTCGCCTCCGTGCTTTCTGTCTAGCTCCAGAACCGAACCCTTGGTTCCTTTCACTGGAAAATAACACAGGACTCAGAAGAATCCAGCTGGATCTGATCCAAAAGTCTCCCTGAAAACTAGCTTTCACGATGCTAGAAGCTTGTAAGTGAGCTGGCAAGGAAAGAGAGCAGCCAACAGTTGGCATACCTAAGAACCACAACAATGACCAGCACAGCAAGATATCCCTAAGGGCACAATAGCGGCAGTCTTTACCTCGGTGGTAATTAACAGTGGCTTAATAGACTCAGCAGGAGCGAAGTCATGTCTAGTACTGGAAACCCAGCCCATTCCCCTTGGCTGGAGAGCTCCTGGACAGCAAAGGAGAACACACTGCTGCCCTTTTGTAAACCACCATACTTCTCTAAGTGTATTCTAAACACATATCCTTACACCACCAGTAAAATATAGGTCTCCCCGCTTGTCAAAGAAGCTTCTTTGGCAGCAGATGGAGACCATCGCAGAAGGCCACAACTGGTCAAAATGCAGAGAACAACTGAGCAAAGGGTGCACCCCTCCAGGTGTTAACACCTACAATGGTCCCCCTACCTACACCTAAGGCTTAGGAGACATTGTGGAAGAAGAGCCTAAAATCTGTCTCCCCCGTTTCAGTTCCACAGCTGTTTCCTCTGATTTTTTTTTTTTTTCTTCTTCTTCTTGCACTTTAGGTGTGGCTGCTCTTACCTGAGGTAGAAATTCAGGTCATTGGTTTTACCTATTTAAATGTTTTTTTTTCTCTCCAAATAAATGTATCTAACTCTATAAAAATTTTCTTTCAAAGCTACTTTATCTACATGAACAAACTTTTTAAAAAGTTGTGACTTAATCTTCACACGATTTATTTTTTACTTTTATAGAATATTTTTCAAATTTTTGAAATTTTTTATTTCACCTATGGATCATTCACAGATATACTGTATAATTTCTTTTAAATATTTGCAGACTTTTCAGCTATTTTTGACTATTGATTTCTAATTTAACTGTAATACTGAAAAATAATTTTTGTTTTTATGCTGTTAAGTCACACACTGTATTTTGTGGTCTAGAGTATGGCTGTGCATATCTTCCTTTTGCTGCTGTTTACTTTGTCTAGAATCCATACAGCTATTCTGCGTATCTGTTGATTAATATTAGCCTTTTTCTTACCCCCTCACTTTTAGCTGATATGAGGTTTTATATTTACTGTTTCCTGTACATAATTGCAGTTGATCTTTCTTTTATTATTATTATTATTTTTTTTTTATGTGTGTTGAGACTCCGGCTTAAGGCCTGGAATATTCTAGGCCAGCACTCTGTCTCTGGGCTGTGCCCCTAACTCTTGGTTTATTGAGACAGGGTCTCCCTCTGCGGCTGGGGCTGACCTTGAACTCATTATTCTTCTACCTCCTCTTTGGAATTCTGGTGATACAGACATGCACCACCATGCCTGGTTCCTCCTCTTCCGTCTCCTCCCTTTTCTCTTGTTAAAACATGTTGATAGCCTTTAATTGGTATGTTTAGACCATTCGTGTTTAAAGTTGTTCTGTACAGTTGTTTTAACATATACTCATTTGTAACTTTTTCTTTGCAGCTGTTCTGTCTTTCTTCCTTTCCTGTTTTGTTTTGGTTTGGTTTTGATCATTCTCTGTTTTCAATTGCACACTTTACAAGATTCCATTTTAAATCTGTTCCTTACAAATCACAAATACATACTACTGCATAATATCTGCATATTTCTTTATATCAGGATAATGGTCAGCTCCCAGATCCTGAATCCTGTCTCCACCTCCTAAACCTGATGAAGGCTGGCCACATGGTCAGCACTGTGAGAATATGATGCCTGTATAACATCATAGGCTGCAAAATCTTCCGGTGGGTCTGGGAGCCAATCATACCTTTTTTTTTTTTTTTTTTTCCACAGAAGAAACACTTGAAGCTTAGAAGGGTTCAGTTCCCTCCATGGCCACATAACTAAGACAGCTCCAGACTGCCAGAACTCCAGCACCCTGAGCTGAAGGAAGCCCCCACAATGCTCAGGCAGGGCTAGCACAGTGTGCTCAGCCAGAAAGATGCACAAGACTCATGCCTGGTGCATGCAGGTAGCTCCACGGAGGAACTGGGCAGTAGAGTTTACCAAAGGACCCACACATCCTGACAAGGATTATAACAACTGGAGTAGAGTTATTTAAATAGTTTTTTTGTTTTGTTTTGTTTTTAATTTTGCTAAACGGGGCCCGAGAGATGGCTCAGCGGTTAAGAGCATTGTCTCCTCTTCCAGAGGTCCTGAGTTCAAGTCCCAGCAACCACGTGGTGGCTCACAACCATCTATATTGGAATCTGATACCCTCTTAAGGCATGCAGGTGTATATTTGGGTAGAGCGCTCATCTACATAATAAATAAATCAATCTTTAAAAAAATTTGCTAAACAGGAATTAACAGAGGAGTCTGTCCTATTTCCTGTGCCTTTGCTGTCCTCGGTTACCACTTGTTAGCTGTCACTTGCTGGGTTGATTTTTGCCGGGCACCAGGTGGGTCAGGATTCAGCACACTGAGGCTCACAGAGCCAACAGTCTTCCTTGGGACCACAAACTGCCTAGAAAATTACAGAGGCTGCACCATACACAGTCCTGCTTCTCTGGCTTCCCTCAGGCCTCAGGCCTGAAATAGTTGCTTCCACATCCCTTCCTATAATGGTTAAATTGAGAGCAAGTACCAAGGCAGTGTTTCTGAGGGAGGATGGAAGCTTCTAAGCTCCTTAGAGCTAAGCCACCTGGGCAGGGTCCCGAGGCCACAGCAACTAGTGCCCAGATTCAAGTAATGACCCATGTTTGGGCCTCCTGGGTCCCATTTGATGGCTAATGAGATCCAGGACCCTGGAAAATCCCCTCTAGAATCATCAGCTGGTTGGGTGCAGTTGGTCCAAACAGCAGTCAGAGGTAATTTACCAGACCACCCACAAGGCAGGCCCTGCCAGGAAGATGCTTTGGAGCCTGCAGCTGGCACCCGAGACTGACCCTGCTTTACAGAGGTGGCTGAGAGACAGCAAGCGGTCAGTACAGCTCTCTGGGGCAGGGCCCGTGGTGGGAAGGGGGCAGAGTGGGTTGCAGGCCATGGAATTACAATGGACACTTGTAGAACCAGAGCTCCAGGGAGGGCCTACCTGGTCAGATGCCTGGGATGACTTCATGAAGCTTGGGCAGGGTAGGAGGCAGTTCTGTAATCCAGATGTGAAAATGGGTTGAGAAAATAGGCACAGGTCTAGACCAGAAGGCCTTAGGGTGTGCGTTAACTAAGCTCCAAGGTTTAACAAGGTGGGTGAGGAAGGGACTGAGTCTTTTGCTTAGATGAGTGGCTGAATGGGTTCTTCACTGAGAAAGAAAAGATGCTGGAGGACACGGATGCCGGGGTCCAAGACACTGAGGGCAGAGTGGGCACACCCTTATCACCCTGAACCAGAAGCCATCAGAGAAGGCTACACTGTCTCAGGCAGGTTCCACCCAGGGTCTTTGCAGGCTATTGATTATGCACAGCTCCTTCTCTGTCCCTAAAGGCAAGAGTATGTGCAGACTCATTTCTCTCTCTCTCTCAAGCTGCTAAGATCTAACAAAGGTGTACTCCATTCTGGAAAGTGGAGGCCTTTCCTGTGCTTCAGGAAGGACTCTTCACCTATAGAGGAAAGCCCTACAGCAAGAATCCCAGAGACCAGGAATCCTCAGGCAGTTGTTTAAAGATGTGAGAGGCCAGGAAGTACCCACAGCGAGGGAGTGCTGTAGACAGCAAAAGAGAAAACGAGCCCCACCTCTGGAAGACAGTGGTGTCAGGATTTGGCAAATGTGAGCGGCGGGAAGAGGAAAACATCAGAGATGGTAAAGAGGAAAACATCAGAGATGGTAACGTGCGTGGTGAGTCCCAGTCCCCCTTTGGCTCACTGAAGCTAGTATGTGGAGAGGAAAGGAAGCTGTGTCGCTGGTGAGAAGGTAGATTCTGGATAGAGCTGTGGGGATAGGTGGGGTCCCAGCTCCTGCGAGCACAGGTGAGAATCTGCCCAACACCCACCCTTAGCCGTGGGGATTCTCACCTTGGACCTGCCCACAGTCTGAGAGGCTAGGCAGTGTCCTCCACGGGAAGAAGCAAGTTCTCTTGTCTCCTTGGGCTGATTTTCCATCAGGGAAGTTGAGGTAGATGTGTAGCCCTTCCTCCAGCACTACTTCAGAGACCACAGAGCAGACCTCTGGCGTCCACAGAGTCAAAGGGGTCTGGGTCCTTCCCTAAAGACATCCTGTCTTAGTGGATGAGTCCCACGAAGATCTAGAGAACCCTGTTCAGGAGAACTGCATTGTCTCCTTCTGGAAAAACACTGGCCACAGGGTCCAGGCACTGGGCCTGGGGCCTGCGAGACATCCTGGGCAGAACACACAGAGGTCACAGCTTTGAGAAATCATCCTTAGGTCTATGGTAACGGCAGGCCGGGTTGAAAAATATGCTCTTGCCTTCAGACAGATCCCTGTTAATGCCCTGGCGCAGAGAAGCAGTAGACAGAACTATCCAGAGATGTTTGAGGTGCTCCAGATAAGACCCACACAAAGATCTGAGTGTAGGAAGAGGATGGGGCACATATGAGACAAGGTGCCCCATCATGGTCAAAGAGAAGACTAGCTGGCAGAGAGCATGGGCAGAAGGCACGGCCCGGCTGAGTCAGCTGAAGTGAAGGCAGCCTCAGGGGCCATAGAACTCACACTGGCGTTATCATGTACGCCATGGGTAAGCATTGGGAGGCAGGCTATCAAAGGAAGAAGCCCAGACACACTGGAGACCCGCCTATGATCCTGAAACCGTGCTGCCCTTTATGGAGGAGAACATCCGTTTTATGAATCCCCAGGCAAGCTAGGGTTTGCTCTGAAAGTCTGGACCCATTATGAGAAAGCCCAGGTACACCCTGAGGCAAGTCTGGCAAAATCCAGAACACAACAGCTCAAATCCTGCCTCGGGAATGTACCTGACAGATAGCTGGAGTGATGTGCCAAGATTCAAGCTAACAGCAATATAGGAGATGGAGGGGGAAACAACTGTACATATCACCAGAGACAGAGAGAGAGAGACGTGGTGCCAGGAACATTGGCCTAACCCTGAACCACACAGGTGGCTCTCCATCATCACCCCTACCAAGTCTGCTCTGACCCCTGTGGCTCCATGTGCCACCCCTGGACAGACATCTCCACTTATCCACAGATTTGTTTCAAAGATGCTCAGGTATACAGGCAGGATCTAAGCTGATAGGCATTGGGTTTTTTTCCCTCACATAGACCTACAGGAAAACTTAACTCATGAGTTACAAATAGAAGGAGATCAACCTCAACACCTAGTAATAACCAAATAGGATAATCATAAGGATGATACTATAAGAGTTATTAAAATCGAATAAAGAGTTGGTCTCTGGGATTTCTCTTTGCTACTTCAAACTGCAATTTGCCACAGGTAACTTAAACTACGAATAAAGAGATGCTGCCCTACTCTCTCATGTTCCGGGTACTATGTATGGCACATGCTCCAGAAAACACTCTGTGGGAGACATGTCTCATCATCCAGTCTGGGTGTCTGCAAAGGCTGGGACCAAGCACAGGAGCTGTGGCACCAGGAAGACAGCAAGGCACAAAGGAAGTGTGTGTCCTGAGTCCTGTCAGCGTTTACAATGTGGTGTGTATACTTAACCAGGCCCTCTCTTATTTCATACCCCGTAACGAGCTGGCCGCGGCTGCTGCAGACATTACAACCGTCTTCTGCTCACAGAAAGAAAGCTGACTCCAGAGACTGGTGGGACTTGCCAACCTTGCAAACCTAGAAGGTGGCAGTGTTGTCTTTCAGATTTGAGAATAATGGCAGCCTGTGCCCAGTGTGCCCTCGTGTGAGCAATGCAGAACAGAGAGAGGAAAAGTGGACGTTGTGACCAAGGATAAGCTCTCTTGGGGAACTCTGCAGTTCCCAAACTGTCTTTCAGGGAAGAGTCCCAATCACATCCCTAATCTCTATCAGCTTTACAGACCACCAGGCTCTTGAAGGTGTACCTTGACTTATGCAAGAAGGCCTATTGGAACCTTGGCCTAGACCCAAAACTTCCCAAAACAGGCTGAGTCTCTCAGAGTCTAACTGCCCACTCCACCAGTGGCTATCACCAGATAAAGGGCCTGGTGGCCAGATGCAGCCAGAGCCAGAAAGTCAAGGCAGTATATAGCCAGGGGAGGCAAATGATATCCACCCATAGCCATCACCCCATCCCAGACCACTGCAGGATGTCAGATGAGCCTCCACCATCATCATCACGAACACTCCTATGACCTGCACATCCCAAATCCACCACACAGTGTGTATGGTGCACAGAGAAGAACCCCCTCCTGGCCTCCTTACAAACTCAGAACTGACCGGAAGCACAGTGATCCTTTCCCACTGGGCAGTCTGATATCACCTCAATGTACTACTCCCCACTCCTCACCTGCCAAGCTGAGCTGCCGTGGCCTGATTCCCTCAGCCATCGAGTGGAGGTCGGCTTTCTCCACACTGGTCTCAGTGCCCCTGTGGGGACTGGCTTCCTCTGCCTTTTCCACTGTGACAACGTAAAGGTGACTTGCCAGCTCTCTCTGGTTAAGAAAGATGAGATATGAAAAAAGAAGCAAAGCCAGATCCTGGGTTCAAACTTGCCCTAATTCTGCTGCCCTCCCCCAAGCCAGACAAGCTGTCTTTCTGTACAGGCTCTAAGTGAGCTCCACCTGTCCAATGCACCACAGACCATAGGGCCAAGCCAGCTGTCACCCTCCCAGAGTCACAGAACTTCTGTTCCTCGTGTCAGCCCTGCCTGAGGACCCTGTGAGATTGGGATGTCCAGTGTGGGAACAAGGTTGCCAGAGGAAGCTAATGGATAGGAGTCTGCACTTTCACACAAAACATTCAAATGGGGCCAATGAGAGCATGGGTGTCCTGTTTACACAAATGAGCTGAATACTGGATGAAGACCGCCTCCACTTGGCCTCCCTGCATGTCAGGGATTGCTGGGACTCCCCAGGCATATGAGTGTCAAGGACTCTCCATATAGTGACAAAGGGGAAAAAGTGCCACCCAGTGCCTGAGTGTCCACCCAGGGTCCCATACCTGGTAGGGGGTGAGCCATGACTTACTGTCACATGCCCTCATCCAGGAAGCCTTGACCTTTGCCTCCTTGGCAAATGCTACGGATGAAGAGCTGGGTGAGAATCTTTAAATGTCTTTAAAAAGCAGAGTCCCCCCTCATGAGTGACTTCCCTAAGAAACTGGAAGTGGCCTGTGACCTGTGACCTCTTCTCTTCCGTCAACAGCCCTCCCCGTGTGCAGTTTCTCAGGCTGTGGACACAGTGCAGATAGCGCCATCCTGTTTCCTGAGTGTCATTTGCCAGCTTATGAGAGAAGAGCTCGGGCCTGAGGCCTGAAACTATGTTCTGTTGTATCCCCCAGACCCTTTTATCAACTTACAGCATCGGGGTGAAGAAGAAATAGCAGACTCCTGCCTGAGGCTGTTGGACAGAAGCCATATTTGTCACTGGGCTTATGGCCAAAGTAATAATCATTTGTTACGACTGACCCCACGAAGGGAAAGGAGCAGCAAGGGCCACCAAGGCGGTGGGGGTGGGGTGATGAGGAATTCTTCCGTGGGCCCATCCATCAGCACTATAGGCCTGACAAATGTTACATCCCTGAAGTGGGCGCTCGGGGACTCCCAAGTTGATGCCGCACCGTATTTTCTTAATAAGCAATGAGGTGGCAGAAAGGGGTTTCTGGTAAACATCAGGGTCAGACGTCTTAGGCAGTCTTTAGTGTCAAAACACAAACGCTGTCTGGGGAATAGAACCAGCATGGAGACTCTTCTTTAGTGCACTTGGGGCTGGATGAATTCAGCAGTGCCTTTGACTGCTTGCCAGCCCGAAAAAAAAAAAAAAGAAAAGTCTGCGCAGAAGGAAAAGACTCTTCCTCTCTTTGATTTACATCGTGCATGATGCAGATCTTGGGTCATGGGTATTATGGGGTGTGGAGGGGGAAGCGGGCTTCTCAGAGTGGGAAGGTGGGTTTACAGAGATTCCCAGAAGGCAGAAACTGAAGGTGAACTTCGAAAATCAGAGATAAGAAAAATTAAAAAGCACTGAAATCCCAGGAGCTCGGATCAAGGGCAAAAGCAGCAAGAAGGCCGGGTGGCTGTGTGGCAGCCTGGAAGAGGGACAAGTGGACTGTTGGGGAACCTGAAGGAGCAGCCCCTCCCTGTCTCTGATGTGCTTTCATGTGTGCCCCTGGTACTGAGAGTGGGAACGACAGGAGCCAGCGTGTCAACTGAGCAGCATCTCAGCCTCACCCGGACATAGGAAGGGGGTTCAGGAAGGGTGGCTCCTCCTCCAGGGCCTCCAATCACTGCTTATTAAGGCCAGGCCGGGCTTCTGGTCACACTGCCCCTCTGCCTACAAGGGCCTTCCACCTGCCCTTTGTTAGCCTAACCCTGGCCTCACACTCCAGGAAGTCCCCAGAGGCACTTTCCCTTCTTCCTCTGCACCGTAGGCCAAGCTTCCTCCCCACAGAGCACCCTGAGCACCTGCTCTGTGCCCTGACCAGTTCTGTCTCCTGGGTCCCTCGAGGTTTCTTGGTGGGCAGGCATCACCTCCAGTGCATTTATATATTTAGCTTACAGCTTGTGGAGTGGCTGAATGAATGAGAAAAAAAAAAAAAAAAAAAAAAAAGCATCAGCAGAACTGGCCTCACAGCTCAGCAGAAAAGAGCCCGGGTTTTGATTTACCTGTGGTTATCGTGTGATGCCCCTGTTACAGTCTGGAAGCCTGAGAAGAAAAAAAGAAAACGGAGGCTTTCCAGGCTCTGGTGTAAACACTGTCCTTGGCTGTTGAACAGACACCTTGGATGTGCAAGCAGACTTCGTGTCTCCCTCAGAATGTTGAGAACTTGGTAGGGGGACACCCACTGGAAGTCTTCTGTTTACCATCCTCCCATTCCCTCACGCTGTGTGTGCATGCGTGTGTGTGTGTGTGTGTGTGTGTGTGTGTGTCTTTCCTAGCACCAATCTGCGGTAGACTACCCTGAGGTTCCCAGACACACCCTACAACGCAGGGACTTTTTCTGAGCTTGCTCATTCGGAAGGAAAGTTTTGCTCGAAGTGAACTTGAGGCTGACCCCGGCTTGACCCTGGAAGGAGAATGTCTTGCCTTGAGAACATGAAATTTCAATGACCCTTTGGAGACACGCAGCTGGGTTTGCTCTGCATGGATGCTGTGATGGATTTGACCCACGCACTGGTCAGAGCCAACACATCATCTCTGTCTTGGTGAAGACCCACCCTTATCCCCAATACACACAGACGTTTGAGGAATCTCAGAGTGTAGGAAGGTGTTGAAGCCCTGAAAGCTAGATGGCTTTTATTCCTCACACACGAGAGAAGCATCCAACAGCTGTCTCCAAACCACAAATAGCTCTCACACCCTTTGTCCTCCACTTGTTCTTTAAGCGGCTGGCGGTTTTCACTGGCCCCCAATTTTCTCCATCATGTTTTCTCTTCCTTTGAAAGGCTTGTGGTTTGTGACCCGCACAAATGCAGCTATTTTTTGCCTGTTTGGTTCAAGAGCAACAGTAAGAGGGACAGAACTGTCCTCAGAAATTTTAAGCAGCCGGGGTGGAAAGGACAGGCATGTTTGTGCCACTGCTCTGTTCTTGGAATTCTCGGGCTGTAAGATGGAGGTATCAAGGGCAGCTGGCTAGGCTGGTTCATACCTACATGAGGAAGGATAAGTAAACAGGAGAGTCACCGTCCTGGTGGCAAATCCTATAGCAGAAAACCCCAGCCAGTCATCAGATCAATGAGCAGTGATGGAACCCTGTTTTCTGGGGGAACCATTGTTCCCAAAGGAGAATATCCACAGAGATACTCAGAGAAACAAATGAGATGCAGCCAACAGATGTGAGCCTAAGACTGACAGGCTAAACTGGTGAGGAATGAAGTTTGGCTCTGGGGAGGCTCTGAGCCAGACACCCTGAGGCAGGTTGAGCCCCGGCTTGCTTTGCAAGGGAAAGTGATGGCCAAATGCTAAGTCAGGGGATGTCTGGTCCTGTTGAGATCTTAACCTGGTTCAGACATGGCAGGACTCATGCTTTTCCTGGGCCCCCTGCTGAATCATTCCAAGGATGACTTCCCCCTCTCCAAAACAAGGGATAACTTCTCACAATCAGTAACGAAGAAATAAAATGCGTGAAGAGTTTAAAAGCATAGCTTGACTATCAACAGCAGTGGTCCTACCTGGTCATGGCTCATCTAAAAGAATCCTCGTCAAGTCAGTGCAGAGCCCAAGTGCCTCCCACTCAAGGGTCTCATGCCCACATAATATATGTGTCTCCTAGAGGCCTGCAGTGACAGAAGACATTCCCTCTCTACCTCTTACTGCTCTGGGCCTGTGACTTCTGGGGACAGAGTGACAGTGTTCCCTGGAGCTAAGGAAGAGACTCTTTGCATTCCTGATGTCTCAGATGTCCTGGCCAAGACAGCACAGGACAACTGCCTCTCACCATGGCCTTGACCTCCGAGTTTCTCTTCCTGTCCTCTGACTGTACAATTAGCTTCCTGGTCAGATTTCTATAGAAAAACAATAATTGTGTTTTGCTCAGTGTTTCCACCTGGACCCCAAACAGAGCTTGTGGGGAGATCTGGAGCCTGGTCAAAAGCCCTGGGCAAACAGCCCTCTGACTCCGAGAAGGGAGAACGCTGCTGCCTTTCATAGACGAAAGGAGGTGGCAGGCAGATGTTCGTAGCTCCAAAGCCCCCACAGACCAAGATGCAACATCAAACACGCAGCTTCAAAAGACTCCTGTCGCCTCCCTGCGTGTCTCCCCAGCATGGCTCCCCTGGCTGTGCGGAGAGGCGCAATTCGAGGACTAGCTTGTACATTTGGGAAATCCGATCGCTGAATCCCGGCCTTCCAGCGTCACGCCTCATCTGGTTCTGTCATGTGCCTGTGTTCTACGCTGCCTTGCACATCCCTTGGAGCCTGGCTGGTGACCTCTCCCTCCAAGATGGCCAGCCTCAGTCTGTGTGCTCACACCAAGCCTGTCAGTAGCTCCGCTGAGCACTGAACTCTGTCACTCTCGGACTGCCGATGGAGAGGAGCAAGCACAAGTGTGGCCGTTTACTCAGTGACGGTAGTGTGACCTTGGCTAACGTGCCCTGCCTCTGAGCTCCGGTTTCCACAGCTCTCGTATGGATTAGCAATGGTGACGGGCTGTGATCCTGCAAAGTAGGATGACTTCTGTAAGCCCCTAGGACCAGTGTCCATCCTGGGAGAGCATGCAGTAAGCGGTAGTTACAATCACCTTATATTCCTGAGTTCCTCCTCCATGGGTTCCACAAAGTATGAGGAGGTGATGCCTGGCTGCATTTTTTTTTAAAGAAGGCACATTGGTATCCAAAGGTCAAGGATGAAGATGATGAAAGAAAATTGAAGTGTTTACTAAACATGTATAGACGTTTTCCCCATTATTCTGTGATTAAATAGTATAACAACTGTGCATATCATTTATACCCCATTAAATGTTCTAGATATGATTTAACATATGCAGCAGGAAGGCCTATTCATATGTAAACACTGTTCCATGTTATGTAAGAGATTTGAACATCTATAGGCCTTGGTGTCTGCAGAAACCCTGGGAACTGATCACCTTCACACACCAAAGCACGACAGTTCAGGCCTGGCAGCTCTGTCCCAAAAGCGCAGTCCTGAGGAACAATTGTCCTAGGTTTCAAAGACAGTTTCCACCAATAAAGGAGAAAAGGGAACACACTGAAAGGAAGTATGGTGCGTTGGGATCCTCCTGGATTCAAGGAAGCCTCTGTGTGCCACAGCAGTGGATGCCATTTCCATTAACTTCCGTCCTTCTATAACTATTTTATACAATAGTGCAAAATGGGTGGAATCGCATCCCCATGATTCTGTATCTTGCAGGAAATTCTCAGGATACCTCACCAACAAGACTGAGGCACTTCCTTCACAGCTGTGTAAAGACGTTTCCCAAGGAGTAACCACTACGTAACACAAATGGCAAACATCAGATTAAGTAAACACTTGCGGTCAACTTAAATTCATATTATAAATTTGGGCCAACGGGAGCTTCTACGTGATACCAAACCTTCCACGGCACCCCACCTTATGCATTCCTTGTCCAGTAGTTTTAGACCCAAGGAAGAACTCCCCCTCAGCTCTTTGAAAAGGGTCTTCAGAGGCAAGGGCTGTTGACCCATTTGTAGCCTTCTGAAAGTCTCCAGCCAAAACCAGCCTCCCTGAACCTCACCTGAGTGAGTGGCGGGGGCTCCACCACACCCTCCTCTAGGAAAGAGATGATTCTCTGGCTCGATCTTGACACAGCTGCCCATGCCTGGACACGAGCCCACAACAAGCCCACTCAGATGTGCTTTTTCCAGCCGCGGAAAAAATAGCCTTCTCCACGCTCATGGAAAATTCCTACCACAGTATCCTAACAACATGCAGCCGGGACTTAGCAGGAGATATAAATAGATGACCCTTCCCATCTCTTCTTGAGCCCTGGCTTCAGTGAGGCTCGCAGTCAAGTATAGGTCACGGAGGCTCGAGAACAGGGTTGGTCAGGGTTACGTGCTCAGGCAGACCAGACATCCAGGATCACAACCAATGCTCAGTCTGGAGACAGAGCTGTGCAATATTCAAGGACAGGAACGTCTCTAAGTGAGAAAAGTAGGTGCTCTAACAAGGGCCCAGCAAGCATGCCTAGCTCATTTGCCGTGGGCTGAGCCCTCCCGTGAGTAAAGGCCCTGGATCTTCATGTGGCCTAGGCAAATATCTCAGAGTCTCACCCTGCTATCTACTTGTGTCCACAAGGGCTCTGATACCCCCATGAGCACTGCACGGCTTACAGAGAGCCACTGTGAATACAAACAAAAGACCCTGGGGAGTATAACTTGTTAGCAAGTGTCTGAGTTGGGAGCCTTTGTCAACCTCCAGAGTCCAAGCTTCATGGAGTGAGAATACAAGTACAAAGCTCCAAACTTTCATCTGTTCCTGGAAGAGGGAAAGGAAATGTCCTAGTCAAGGTTTCTATTGCTGTGACCAAAAAGCAAGTTGGGGAGAAAGGTTTCTTTGGCTTACATTTTCATATATACCTGCTCATTACTGAAGGAAGCCATGACAGGAACTCAAACAGGGCTGGAACCTGGAGGCAAGAACTGATTCAAAAGCCATGGAGAGGTGCTGCTTACTGGTTTGCTCCATGGCTTTCTCAGCCTTCTTTCTTATAGAACCCAGGACCACCATCCTAGGGATGGAACTACCCGCCATGGACCAGGCCGTCCTCACTGATCACTAATTGACAAAATGCCTTGCAGCTGAAACATTTTTTCAACTGAGGCTCCTTCCTCTCTGATGCCTTTAGCTTCTGTCAAGTTGACCCACAAAACCAGCCAGTACAGGCAGATAGAAGAGAGGGAGCTTTCTGTGGTCTTCCTACATATAGGAAGTGATACCTGAAGAGTGTCTGTGGAAGGAGAAAGGATTTGTGCTTATGATCAGTATTTGACCCTCAGGACATCATGGGGAGACATGGTGATAATTGCTCTTCAAAACAGAAAAGAAAAAGGCTGGGGATGGGGGACACCCACTACGTTGTCTGTCAGTCTTGGTTGGACAAGGTTACAGTGATCTGTTCCTCACATACACACACTATCTAAGGAAGTACACTGTAGTCTGATTCCGGGCTAGGGTGTAGCTCAGGGGAACAGTGATAGATTCCATCTCCAGAACCACAAACCAGGAACAACAACAGAGGAAGAAAAGAACAGCCCATGAAAGAAACAAGCCCTGAGGAATCCAGGAAGTCCATGTGGTGAATACCTAAGGCAGCTGAGAGTCAGACCCCCAGGGGACTTTCTTTGCCCCTGACATGCCAAGCATCCTAGATGCGGGTCACTGAAACTGTAGGTATGCCATGTAGATGGGGAAGATGCCAGACTCCTGCCTTGCTGCACACATGTTCATGTTTTCATGGATTTTCGTTAGACCGACTTAAACCACATCCTATCAGCTTACACCCTTCTTCCTTCCTCCTCTCCTTTCTTTGTTTCTTTCTCTTTTCCCCATCTTCTCTTCCTGTTCTCCTCAAACATTGACCCTCTATTATGTTGAGAAAATATCTACCAAACTTAGCCCTACGTCACCCCTTCCAGGGAGGGAGAATCTGATGCAACATACTGAAACAGAAAGTTATGGATGCCATTCCACTGTGCTACACATGGAGTCACAATAAAACCATGAGGCTTGAGGACTAGGAAGGGCGTTGTAGACCTGTGTGTCCATCATGTGTCACCAACTCCAAGAGTTGTCCTCTTCCATTTTAAAGAAAGTCAAGAGTTCTAATCCCACACACACACTTGCTTCCAGTAACAGTAACATGGCACCTATAGGCCCTGTGGTCCTCAGGAGCAGGCTTCTTCCCTA
The DNA here is from genome assembly GCF_030254825.1 of Meriones unguiculatus. Classification (NCBI taxonomy): domain Eukaryota; kingdom Metazoa; phylum Chordata; class Mammalia; order Rodentia; family Muridae; genus Meriones; species Meriones unguiculatus. The sequence goes on from NC_083353.1 coordinate 107,946,632, forward strand.
ACTTGTCCTGTGTTTCTCTTCCCCAGTTCTGCAGTCCCACAGGCCTCTAAGTGGCTAAGCCACTTAGATGTCTGACGGATGTCCCCCGACTTTGGGACACTTCTCTGCTAGACCGTTTCCTGGCTTGTGTTGTAGGCTCAGTTTAGCCTCCCCACCAACATGAATGCAGTTCTGTCTGCATCCAATGTAACATATCCTCTCCTGTTTCTCAAAAATCCTTGTCCCTCTCTGGAACTCTTTTCTGGGGGAGGTTGTCACTGAGAGGTCAACTCATTAAAATGGCAACTGCAAATGACCAAGAAGCTGGCTAGATCAAATCACAGCATTAGCTGCGCACGCGCAGTTGGCCCTCGATGAGTGTCAGTGGTAAGATGTTCTTCCCCTATTTCATTTTCCCTTCAGGTATCAATAGTCCGCCTCTAAAATGAGGAATGGTGTAGGAGAAATTGTGGCCTAACTCTAAGAATAACACATGTTCCTGATCCCAAGAACCTTAGTAAAGGGCCTTATTTGAAAACAGTGTTTTGCAAAGGAAATTAACAGCAGGTCATCATACTGGACTAGAATGGGTCCTCACAAAAAGGAGAACTTTGAACATGGGAACAGATGAACACCGAGGAAAGGCAATGCCAGGACACAGAAGCTATGTACAACTAAGGAGAGGGGTCTTGAACATTTCCTCCTCACGTCCTTAGGAAGAACTGGTCCTTCCAGTCCCTCAGTTTCTAGCCCCAGCCTCTGGAATCACGGGGCTGGAAATCCTGATGCCCAAAGCAAACAGCCTGTGGTTGGCTGTCACGGCAGCTTGGATGGGATCATTGAGCGGACGGGTCATCTCCATGGTGCCTGGATTCTATCCTCCCCAGTTCCTGTAGGTAGGAGGAAGAACTGACCTGTCCTTCAGCAATCAATGTATTCACTTCCCTCAGGTAAGAGGGAAGTCCTTATCTAGACACATCCTCAGAGCCATCTTCTTCCTTAAATAAAAGTGTTTTGCCATTTCCTATAACAACTAGACCAACGGAATATATGACCTGTTTTGAAACAAGAAGCGTGTACTTCCACTTTGTAGCCGCTATTCCAAGGCCTGGTCCAGTAAACTAGAAGACCTGGGTACTGCGCACAGCACTGACACACTGACCTGGGCTTACACCAGCTTGGATGCCGCTGAGGTTCCATTCCAACCAGGACCCCAGCTGGCTCCTCTCACGTTGGAGGACATAAGCTCAGGCTGAAGCAGAGCTTAGTCCTGGTTCCTATTTTCCAGAGCCCTTTCCAACATGGGAAACGGGAAAGTTGCCATGCTCAGGAGGCTGGCTGAGCAACTTGAGGTTTCTTGGCAGGCTCAACTCCATGCAGATGTGCTTCTCCAAACAAGAGCGGACCTTGTGAGCTAGTTTATGTAGGTCGTCTCTCCAGGAAAGCCGTCCAGTAGCCCGGGATCATGTGTCTGGCTGAGAGTGCATCTCTTTCTGTGTGTTCAAATCTGAGGAAAGGGTTTCCTTTGTGGTCTCGGGAAGCAAAGCATGGTCCTTGCATGGAGCTGGAGGAGGTAAAGGGGAACACATAGACACAGACAAATTTCAGGTGAGTTTGTTTAACCTCATCAGAGAAATGAGGTCATAGTTCAACCAAATAACCCCAAATCTGGATACAGACAAGTCCCTACAGGGAGAAATGGGGGTCTAAATAGCACTTACCTGGGCAAGCATCTCCAAGTGACAAAGAAGCTAGTATGATAATTCAGTTAAAGTGTTTTAATAAGTTGATAAATGCCACAGGTGAGTTGGCGCCTGTGAAAAGTTAATTTTAATAAGTTGATAAATGCCACGAGTGAGGTAGAGTGAAGAGGCAGGCACCCGGGCACACGGAGATGCAGGAACCTTTTTCAGGATATCCCTTCATGAGGCCTTATTGTGTGACTTTTTAAAGGAAATAGAAATAAATCTCTGTTCACTCCAGATAGGACATCAATGTGAGAAAAAAAGAAATGTTTCCACCCAAATCTCTATTTTAGTTAATCAACGACTGGCTCAAAAGTAGCTGCACCACTGCCCACGAAAAGCTGGATCCCAGTAGTTCCCTCCACATCTTGCTGGCAACTTGGCCAGCCATTCTATTCTCAGCAGTTGTTTGCTGGTTTATGACTTTGAGGAGAGCCTGAATCCTGTAAGTTTCAGGAGCTTCCTATACCTTGTAAGTTCTGTTTACTTTTTGAGCCTTAAGACATTCCCTCCAAAAGGAAATAGCTATACAATATCCCATCCCTTCTTCTGGCCTTTCATTCTTCCTGCTTATTCTGCAATTCCCCCTGGTTTCAGAGGAATAGTATAGATGTCTGATCATCTTCCACTTATAGCTGAGAAAAAGTCACACATTTCCAGGTGCTTGACCAGTTATGAATCTCTATAGTACATTGCCTCTTACAAATAATTTTTCCTTCATGACTGACAGGATGACAGAAACAGTGATCTATTGCCATAAACAAAAAACTTGAGGCAATTTGACATATACCCATTTAACAAAACAATAGCTGTGGGTCGTTTATGAAGTGGCATTTATGAGCTCCTTTGGTTTACAGTGACTTCCAGTGTTAAATATGAGTTCCCTCCATGAGATTGGGCCTTAAATCCTGTCAGAAAGCAATTGGTTGTACCCTTAACAGCTGTGCCACCATTTCACAAGTGGGTTTGTCTTGCCTGATATCCTGATACTATAATATCAGGCTGTATAGATAAGCAGAAGTTTTGATGAGAATTCACCCTCAATGCCCAAATGGCATCTTCCAGCACCATGAAAGCCAGACCAGAAAGAAGGAGTTCCAGCTCAGTGCCATCTTGATTTTCCCATGTCTTGAAACCAAAACATGGGATTTTCAGCAATAAGAACTTTTTGTCTAATTCTGGCATGGAAACAACAGCTGTGACACTGGCCTATGGTTTGGGAGGCCTCTAGAACCTCCCTGGCCATTGATTAATTAGCCAGTAGCCCGCCAGTACTACTGACATTTTCAAACAAAAGTCTTAAGACTTGTGGGTGTACCCCTTCATGCGGGATGCCTTCATTTAAAGTTCTTAACTGCTCTTGTACTGCTCTTCCAGACTCACTCTACAAACCTGTGAGACCCAAGAGTTAGCACCTTCTAGAAAGACATGCTTTACAGAGGTCAGCATGCTCTCTGGATCCTCCTCCCTATTGTCTGTTCCAAGCAAGTGTCAATTGGTCTTGGACAACTGAGGGAATACTAATGACAGAAATGCTGGCAAGGTGTGAGATGACAGGAGATGATCTCATAACTCGTGTTGGCTGCTTCATCAAAAGAACAGTGTTGGGAACAGTGCTAGAGATGGGAGACACCACTCTACCTAAGTCTCCATAATCCACAGCCATTTTCCCACCAGCTATTCAGTTTCCTCATCCTGGCGTATTGTTGCTGGTGTGGGGCCACTAAACATGTTCCCGGCTCTGATGATCTCTGTAAGGCCTGTTTGCAGTTCTTGGTCTGGCTCAGGCTCAAGAGGGAGCCAGTGACGCTCTAACTTGCCATGTCTCATGCTAGAGCTGTTCCCATAGTCTGAAGCCTCTGAGTCGGCATCAAGGACCTTGGCTTTCCTTTGACCAAACCTGGCTAGTGAAAATTTTCTGAGCTGGGCAAATGATCTCCACTTCCAGTATAGTTTATTGAAGGAGAGAAACAGTGGTAAGGATATACCACCTCTAGGTCAAATGACTCTTTTCTTAAAAAAAAAAATACTGTTTTATTATTTATCTTTTGTATAATGTTGCTCAGACTTTAAAGCCTTCCAAGTGCTAACTTGGACACCACTGACTCTGTTCATTCCTTTCCCAGGAACTGTAGATTGACACAGTCCTGCCACATTTGCCTTCAAGTGAGCTAGACAGACTCTTTAGTCTGTTTTTGTCCATTTCTCATCCCCTCTTGATTTGCCTTACACTTTGCTAATCTGAGTTATTTTTATTTGCCAGAGCTTCGCTTAAAGCTTCATATCAATTCTGAGGTCCTTGCTGAATTACCACCTTCGTAACTCTCCTGAGACATAGTCTCCTATGAACGTAATTAATATAATTATTTAACTATGTCAGGACCAGTGACCTGAGTGTCAAACATTGCCCCCTCATATCCAGTTCTCTCAGTAATACCTTCCCTGTCTCTATTGTCTTCCAGTCCTGGATAGTCATGAGTTCATCATAGTGATTGCCTTTGTATTGTAGAGGGGAGGAGAGTCACACACTTAGTTTCTCTGCTTTCCTGGCACTCAGACTAAAACCATGTGTCACCGTATTCCACAGTCTCTTGAGCAAACTTACATGAGTCTTTCCCAATTCAGGCAACTCGTAAGCAGAACATTCTTTAAATTAGCCTAGTGTGGTAGTTTAAGTGAGAATGGCCCCTGTAGGCTCATATATTTGGAGGCTTAGTCCCCAGTTGGTAGAATTGTTTGCAAAGGACTAAAAGGTGTGATTTTGTTGGTGTGATTTTGTTGGAGTGATTGTGTCTCTGAGGGTGGGATTTGAGGTTTAAGAATTCCAAGTCATTCCAACCTAGTTCTCTCTCACTTGCTTACTCTCTTCCTCCCTCCCCCATCTCTCCTCTTTCCTCTCTTTCCTCTCATCGCTCCTCTTTATCTCATCTCCCTCCCTCCTCCCCCCGCTCCCTCTTTTCCCTCTCCCTTCTCTCTCTTTGTCTCTGTTTCTGCCTCTGTCTCTGTCTCTGTCTCTGTCTCTGTCTCTCTCTCTCTCTCCCTGTCTCTCTCTGCCTTGTGCCTGTGGCTCAGTAAGGGTCTCAGTGCCTGCTCCCATACTTGCCAGCCTGCCTGCTGCCATGTTCCCTGCCGTGATGAGAATGGACCCTAACATTCTGAAATTGTGAGCCCCCAAGTGAAAATCCTTCCTTTTGTAAGTTGCCTTGATCATCTCTTCACAGCAACAAGAAAGCAGCTAAGATTCATAGTTTCCTGTACTCGGTCATTAGTAAGACCCCCATCTCCATGCAGCACCATGGGTTCCCGCTCTCCTGTATTAAAGAGAACTGGGAGCTCTCTTCAGTAATCCAGCCCCACTCTTCACATCTTTACTGTCTGATTCTTCCCAGTGGTCCCAGGTTAGCAGAAAAAATAAATTTGTGCTGCTTTTCTCATGCATCTCATCAGATTAAAAAAAAAAAAAAAAAAAAAAACAAGAACAAGCTAATTCCTGCATCTCATCCTCCCTTCCCCACTCTTGTTGCCAAATCAGAAGTTAACGTGGAACATTACCCTTTTTTTGCATAGATTTATTTGTTTATTTATTTATTTATTATAATTGATTCACTTTGTATCCCCTCTGCAGCCCCCTCCCTCGTCTTCTCCCATTCCCATCCACCCTCCCTCTTCTTCCCCTATGCCCTATTCCTTGTTCCCTGGTAGGAGAGGTCCTCCTCCCCTTCTATCTGACCAGAGCCTATCAGGTCTCATCAGGGCTGGCTGCATCATCTTCCTGTGTGGCCTGGCAAGGCTACAGCCCATCCCACCCCCAAGGGGAGGTGATCAAAGAGCCAGCCACTGAGTTCATGTCAGAGATAGCCCCTGAACCCCTTACTAGGGAACCCACTTGAAAGCCTATGGAACCCCCTGTTCCTCTGAACAGGGGGTCTAGGTACTCTCCATGCAAGGTCCTTTGATGGAGTATCGGTCTCTGCAGGACCCCCTGGGCCCAGGTTTTTTGGCTCTGTTGTTCTCCTTGTGGAGTTCCTGTCCCCTCCAGGTCTTTCTAATTCCCTCTTCTTCCATAAGGTTTCTGGCACTCTACCCAGAGTTTGGCTATGAGTCTCAGGATCCCCTTCAATAACCCGGTGGATAGAGTCTTTCAGAGGTCCTCTGTGGAAGGATCCTTAGTCCTGTTCCTTGTCTTCTCTTACTTCTGATGTCTATCCTGTTTGCCCTTCTGAATGAGCATTAAGCATCTTCCCTAGGATCCTCCTTGTTCTTTAGCTTCTTTAGGACTATAGATGAAGGCTCAATCTTCAGTTCTATTCAGAAAAAGCCTTTGGTATTGATTTCTAGTTTTATTCCACTATGATCTTATAAGATACAAGAAGTCATTCTAGTTCTCTTTTATTTGTTAAGACCTATTGGCCCAGGATATGGCTTATATTTTGAGTTGTCATGGGCTGCTGAGAAGTATGTGTATTCTGTATCCATTGGATGGAATATGCTAAAAATATTTGCTAAATCCATCAATCCTTGATACACTTTAACTCAGAAGTTTGTTACTTTTAGTTTGTATGGCAGATCTACACATTAAAGTTGGGTATTCAATTCACCTACTTTTATTGCATTGGGACCTATCTGTTATTTTAAGCCCATTAGTTTTTTTCTTTGTAAAATTAGGAGCACTGACATTCAGTGCATACGTGTTATAATTGTACCATCTTAATTATTTGTCCCTGTTACTCATGTACAGTGGCCTCTTTTATATCTTCTAAGTTTGCCTTGAGATCTGCTTTGTCAGATACAAGAATAACTGTGCCTGCTACCTTTTGACTGCCGTTCTTTTTATAGATGGATTCCTTTCTTTTAACTCTCCCCTGTGGGTGTCTTTACCAGTGAGTTGTGTTCTTTGGAAACAACAGATAGCTGTTTCTGGGACTTTGTCGTTGTAGTTGTTGGTTTTTGTTTTAGAAGTCGCCTAGGCCGCATCCCTTTATGTTTGAGTAGAAGCCATTTGCATTTACATTTATTATTGGGAGGCTTTTACTACTTCTCATGACTTTGTTGGCTACTTTTCTGGTTGATAGGATAGTTGTTTATTCTTTTGGCTCTCCCTTATTAGTATTAGGGATGTGCTGGCTTACTGAATTAGACATGATGAACTCTTTCCTAATTCTCTTGTTAGCCTATTTCTGTCAAAAATGTATTTCTTCTTGTAATTAAGACTGTCTTTAGTTCTTTAACTGTTTTGCAGCGCTGGCTTGATGACCATAAGCTTTGTTACTTTGTTCTTGTCTCAATTCTTTGTCAGATTTGAAAGGTAAATTTTCCAGATACAGAGATCTTGGCTGTCAGTTATTTGCTTTCAAGGCTTGAATTATACTGTCCCATAGTTTCCTGGCTTTTAGAATTTCTGGCAATAAATCTAAATTTATTATGTGTTTGCTTTTGAAGAAGAGTTGGTGTTTTTCACTACAGCTTGTAATATTGCTTCTTTCTTTTGTCTTTTTGACATCTTGACTATAAGCTGCCATGGAAAGCTTCTTCTCTAGTCATGCATGTTTGGAGAATTCATGCTTCATCTGTTTGAGTATTCATTATCCTTTTACATTTTCAATTTTTCCATTATAGTTTCATTGAATTGATTCTCTAAGCCTTTAGTTTTTTTCTTTTCAGTTCCATCTTCTATGCTGAGGATTCTTAGGATCATTAGTTATTGGATATTTTCTCTCCTTTATTGATATGTAAATGTATCTCATTGATCCCTTTCATATCCATCACATTGTTTTTTCCATTTTGGTCAAGTGTATCATTGACGCTTTCCTCTATGTCTTTTATTTCAGCCATTGTTTCTTGTTTCAACAATTTTCTGTTTTTATTATTATTATTATTTTCAAATTTTCAGTTGTCTTGCTGAATGTTTCCATGCCTCTGACTTTTTCATCCAGATCATGTATTACTGATTTTCTCACCTGTGTGCTCACCTTTGCCTGCATGCATGCTGTTGGTCTTTCTCTGCAGCTCTTGTGTTGAGTTCACTTGATTTTCTGTACCATCTTTGAGGGGAATACAGTCTTGAAATCTTTACCCATTTTAGGCTTTGAATTTGATATTGGAGGCATCATGTATTTTGGAAGGGTCAGTGCATGTTTTTTGTTTGTTTGTTTGTTTAATTCTTGGTCTGATTTTACACATTTATTAATTTGATATATCTCTGTAGGTTTTATTTTGGAGGATTTATTGAAGGGTTTATTCTTGTGGGCCCAAATCTCATAACCAGAAGACTGAAGTTTAACTTTTGTGACAGCAACATCAAACTGTATGAGATACAGAAACACATTGAAATTCATCCAGTCCCACTAATACATCACTAATTAGCATAATACTAAAGAGGCAAATCTAATGCAGAATGTCCTATGATATTAAAATTTTTCAGTGAAAACGTGGAAATGAGTAAATAGAAGACAATGAATAAATTCAAAGAAGGAGAGGTATTCAGAAGAATCTTATGGGAGGCAAAACAGCAAAAGATTATAAAGCAAATTTTAAGAAAAAAATAGCAAACAAACAATAAAAACAAAGACTGCCTACTAATAAGCTCAAAATAAATCTATATATACATATGAATATGTAAGAAGGAAATAAAATTAAAACATAAGCTTTTAATATTTTTTATTTATTACAATTTATTCACTTTGTATCCCAGCTGTAGCCCCTCCCTCATGCCCTCCCAATTCTGCCCTCCCTCCTTCTTCTCTACCCCTGCTCTTCCCCCAGTCCGCTGATAGGGGAGGTCCTCCTCCCCTTCCATCTGACCCTAGCCTGTCAGGTCTCATCAGGACTAGCTGCATTGTCCTCCTCTGTGGCCTGGTAAGGCTGCTTGCCCCTCAGGGGAGGTGATCAAAGAGCAGGCCAATAGTCCCTGTTCCCATTACTAGGGAGCCCACTGGGCCACTGAGCTGCCATGAGCTACATCTGTGCAGGGGTTCTAGGTTATCTCCATGCTTGGTCCTTGGTTGGGGTATCAGTCTCAGGAAAGACTCTTATGCCCAGAGTTTTTGGTTCTGTTGTTCTCCTTGTTGAGCTCCTGTCCCTTCCAGGTCTTTCTATCTTCCCTTTCTTTCATAAAATTCCCTGCACTCTGCCCAAAGTTTGGCTATGAGTCTCAGCATCTGCTCTAATACCCTCCTAGGTAGAGTCTTTCAGAGGCCTTCTGAGGTAAGCTCCTGTTCTGTTCCCTGTTTTCTCCTTCTTCCAATGTCCCTCCTATTTGCCTTTCTGAATGAGGATTGATCATCTTACCCAGGGTCCTCGTACTTGTTTAGCTTCTTTAGGTGTATAGACTTTAGTATGTTTATTACATGTCTAACATCCACTTATAAGTGAGTATATACCGTGTGTGTCTTTCTGCTTCTGTGATACCTCACTCAGGATATTTTCTAGTTCCCACCATTTGCCTACAAATTTCATGATCTCCTTGTTTTTAATTGCTGAGTAGTATTCCATTGTGTAAATATACCACACTTCTGTATCCATTCCTCAGTTGAGGGATATCTAGGTTGTTTCCAGATTCTGACTATTATGAATAAAGCTACTATGAACATGGTTCATATTAGCAAATGTCCTTGTTGTATACTTGAGCATATTTGGGATATACGCCTAGGAGTGGTATAGCTGGACCTTGAGGAAGCGCTATTCCTAATTGTCTGAGAAAGCGCCAGATTGATTTCCAAAGTGCTTGTACAAGTTTGCATTCCCACCAGGGTTCCCCTTTGTCCACATCCTCTCCAGCATGTGTTGTCATTTGAGTTTTTGATCTTAGCCATTCTGATGGGTGAAGATGAAATCTCAGGGTTGTTTTGATTTGCATTTCCCTGATGACTAAGGACTTTGAGCATTTTTTAAAAGTGTTTCTTTGCCGTTCAATATTCCTCAATTGAGAATTCTCTGTTCAGGTCTATACCCCATTTTTTGATTGAATTACTTGATTTGTTGCTGTTTAACTTCTTGGGTTCTTTATATATGCTGGATATTAGCCCTTTTTCAGATATAGGGTTGGTGAAGATCCTTTCCTAGTCTGTCGTTTTGTTCTGATGACAGTGTCATTTGCTATACAGAAGCTTTTCAGTTTCATGAAGTCCCATTTATTGATTGTTGCTCTTAGAGCCTATGCTGTTGGTATTCTGTTCAGGAGGTTGTCTCCTGTACCAATGAGCTCAAAGCTCTTCCCCACTTTTTCTTCTGACAGGTTTAGTGTGTCTGGTTTTATGTTAAGGTCTTTGATCCACTTGTATTTTAGTTTTGTGCAGGGTGAGAAGTATAGATCTATTTGCATTTTTCTACATGTAGACATCCAGTTAGACCAGCACCATTTGTTGAAGATGCTATCTTTTTTCCATTGAATGGTTTTGGCATCTTTGTCAAAAATCAGGTGTTCGTAGCTGTGTGGGTTTATTTCTGGGTCTTTTATTTGATTCTACTGATCCACCATTCTGTTTCTATGCCAGTACCATACAGTTTTTATTACTGTTGTTCTATAGTACGGCTTGAGATCAGGAATGGAGATACCTCCAGAAGATCTTTTATTGTAGAGGATTGTTTTAGCTATTCTGGGATTCTTGTTATTCATGAAGTTGAGAATTTTTCTTTTAAGTTCTGACAAGAATTGTGTTGGTAATTTGATGGGATTGCATTGAATCTGTAGATTGCTTTTGGTAACATGGCCATTTTTACTATGTTAATCTTGCCAAGCCATGAGCATGGAAGATCTTCCATCTTCTGATATCTTCTTCAATTTCTTTCTTCAGAGACATGAAGTTTTTCATACAAGTCTTTGGCTTTCTTGGTTACAGTTACACCAAGATACTTTATGTCTTTTGTGGCTATTGTGAAGGTTGTTGTTTCCCTAATTTCTTTCTCAGCCATTTGTCTTTCGTATGCGAGAAGGCTACTGATATTTTTGAGTTAATTTTGTATTCAGCCACTTTGCTGAAGTTGTTTCTCAGCTGTGGGAGTTCCCTGGTAGAATTTTTGGGGTCATTCATGTATAGTATCATATCATCTGCAAATAGTGATAACTTGACTTCTTCCTTTCCAATTTGTATCCCCTTGATCTCCTTCAACTGTCTTATTGCTCTAGCAAGGACTTCCAGAACTATGTTGAAGAGATATGGAGAAAGTGGGCAGCCTTGCCTTATCCCTGATTTCAGTGGAATTGCTTTAAATTTCTTTCCATTGAGTTTGATGTTGGCTATAGGCTTGCTGTATATTGCCTTTGCTATGTTTAGATATGTGCCTTGTATCCCTGATCTCTCCAATACTTTAAACATGAATGGATGTTGGATTTTGTCAAATGCTTTTTCAGCATCCAAGGAGATTATCATGTGGTTTTTTTCTTTCAGTTTGTTAATATGGTGGATCACATTGATGGATTTCCATCTATTGAACCACCCCTGCACACCTGGAAAATGAAGCCTACTTGATCATAGTGGATGATATCGTTGATGTGTTCTTGGATTTGATTTGTGAGAATTTGGTGAGTATTTTTGCATCAATGTTCATAACAAATTGGCCTGGAATTATCTTTCTTTCTTGGGTCTTTGTGAGGTTTAAGTATTAAGGTGACTGTGGCTTCATGGAATGAGTTTGGTAATGTTCCTTCTGTTTCTATTTTGTGGCATAAGCTTTTTTAAAATAAATAAGGTAAAGTCAAAACTCTACCAAAATTATAGTACAGAAAAAAGGAAAGTGAAATAGATGATGGAAAAGAAAGAAAAAAAGAAAAGAAAAGTCAGAGATTGCCCAATAATGGGAAACATATATAAGTACAATTAGATGACTGCATAATGGGAATAACATTTTTATAAATCAAATAATAAAGCAAAATTATTGCTAAATGTGTATAAAAAAGGGAAAGAACAATGGAAAAAACTATAATATGTTGGGGCAGCTTCCATGTGATTGGAAATTAGGGAGAGATGGATTTTTATGGACTTGGGTGTTCTGTGATTTACTTTGGTTTTGAACTTGTACTGGAGAGGGGCCAGCATCCACCTTCTTCACGTTAGCAGACTCCTTTCACTGCATGCGAGGCTGCTTTGCTAGTGAGTGTTCTCCCACCCTCAGGAGACTGAGCCTCCAGCGTATCTATTTCAAGATACTTCCAAGAGAATTGAGACTAGGGGAAGCAGCTACAGCACTGAGATCTGTCCAAGAGAGGGACTTATCCTAGTAGTTTCAAGACCTCCTAATCTCTCCACTGAGCTAACACACCTGTAGGTGTCAGTCGACTTATTGAAGCATTGGTGCATCAGGTTCTACATCACTGAAATAAAGAAAAGCGGTGGCAGAGGTTGATCGATCTGCTGAGGACCTGCTGAGAATTACCAAACTTGAGCCTCACTTCCTAGGATCTGCTACTGGCTACACCAAGGTTTGCCTTTCCCTAGTTCACTGTCTGAGCTGATCCTCCTGAAGCCTGCACTTTTTGGTTGGTCAGTTTATACCCCTCCTGCTCTCCGCAGCTACCTCCTAAGAAGTCATCCCTGGTCTCACCAGAGCCCACAACTTATTTGAGGTTTGCAGGGCTGTGGGTTGGGGCGTACAGTAGAGCAGGACTGCCCATCTCCTTTCAGCATGATCACCTGGTTGGTCTTTTGGTGTCACTTTTGCTCCTCCTTTCCCAGTAGGGATCCACTCTCTTTGAATTGTGGTCAGCTTGGCGATCTTCTTCTCAGCCTGTCTTTTTCTTGGACTTTTCATTAATGCTATCACTGCCTTTGTGAATTTCCAAGCCTCCTCCCTTTTCTCTGTTTGAAAAACAGCCTTCTCCTTATTATTCTGAGTCCTCTTTATGGAACGATATAGAGGCTGCTTCTCATTAACCAAATTATGCAGAAGTCTCCACCCTAAATATTTTTATTTAAAGAGATAAATGTTTCTGTTGTTCAGTTTCTAATCCAAGAAAGATTATGAGATAATTCATATTAAAGTTAGACAAAGGGTCTGTGCTGGCTAATCTTCACTGCCAAGTTTATGGAGTTAAGAACCGCTTGTGGATGTGTTTATGAAGGTGATTCCAGGAAGGTTTAACCGAGCAAAGAAGACCCATCCTGACCATGAGAGTCACCTTCTTGTGAGCTAAGGTTCTGCACTGAATAAAAAGGAGAAAGTGAGGCATATACTAGAATTTGTCTTCTACCTGTTGTGGCTAACTACCTCATGTTCACGCCATCTCTGCTATGAACTGTAAGCCCACATAAGTCCTCTCTGCCTCCTTTAGGTTGCTGTAATTAGCCACTTTGTCAGTGAGAATGCAGCAACTATTACATAGAGATGGTAGTGAGGAACGGGGCTGTTGCTGAGAAGAACCTGACCGTGGCCAGGGTCTTCGGACTTGGTGTTAGAAATGTGGAATGTTTTGAGCTTCAGGTTAGGAAAGCCCTGGAATGCTGTACGTGGAATTCAGCCATTATGGTGGAGTTAGGACAGTCCTAAGTTCCTAAAGAAACGTAGACAATTGAAGGCTCAGCTCTAGATGTTTCTGAGAGGAAGCAGTCATCAAGTACTGGACAAGCAACTATCTATGTTGCATTCCAGCAATGACTCTGGCTTCGTCCTACTCAAGAACTTGAATGAGGCAGGACTCAAAAGCAATGAACTCACTTCTTTGGTGGAGGAAATTTCAAGACAGGTAGCTTTCCAGTTGTGGCACAGTTACCCATCTCTACTTTCATTCACACCTACAATGTGAGAGAACAGAAAGACATGAAGGATGCTGTTTAATAAGAAACAACGTGCATCAACTTGGTTTACTTTCCTGATGCTGTGATGAAACGCCATACCCAACACAACTTTAAAAAGAGTTTATTTTGGCTTACGGTTCTGTACAGATGAGAGTCCATGATGGCGGGGAGCCATGGCAGCAAGAGGCAGGCGTAGGAGCAGACAGCATGAGCCTCCCTTATACTCCTTACTTTCAGGGATCTTCCACTTGGTATTTCTGGACTGAAGACAACCACAGGTACCTGAAAGGCGAACCACGGAAAAGCAGGGACTCTGGGCACTCCTGATTCAAAGGGTTCACTTCCTGGAGAAGACAGGCAGATTTGGAGGTAAAGAAAAAAAAATGGCATTTTAAGTAAATATGAGCAAGCCTCCTACCCAGTAACCTCTGCCATGTACCAAGGATCTCATGACAAACAGGAATAATTTTCACCTTCTGTGCAGAAGTAGGAACATCCTAGGTTGTCTATGCAAACTAACCCTCAGCTGCAGGCCAGCTTGGGACCTCACTTTGGGAGTGAGAGTTGAAAAGCAGTAAGCCAGCCCATGATCACTGGCTGGAGGAGGGCATTCTGTGTGTCTCAGGGAAACCTATTTAGTTGAGGGGACAGCAAATCCCATCCTCTCTTCCACTCCGCACTGGTCAGACTGAGCCGAAGGGTCCCTGGTGAGACATCTGGTCTCCCTGGTTCATGTGACAGGCTGAGTTAGAGAGACATAAGGCCACAGCTAGAGGTCACAGGAAACTACAGAGGAAAAACAAAAACAGACAGAATGCTGAAGCCAAAAGTTCTTAACCCACAGGCAGTCCTCTAATCTGAATTCCCAACAACATTCCAGATGTTACAGCTCTGTAATGTGTCTAATTTCATCTTTTGAAGTTTCACAGTAATCTAAAAACCCAACAATAATCTCAAATCTCAGAGGCAGAGGCAGAGGCAGGAGAATCCCATACAGCCTAGTCCGGGTACAGTGGTGAGATCTTGCCTAACAGCTCGGCACACAGAGAGACAAGCACATAGCTTGATGGTAGAGCATTTATTTGCCAATCATGTGCAAAGCACTGAGTTCAGTCTCATTACTGCAAATGTACACCACACACACACACACACACACACACACACACACACACACACACACTGAATCAATTCTGGGCCAGCAAGGTAGCTCAGCCCATAAACACACTCTTTGCTGACCCTGGTGACCTGAATTCTATCCCTGGAGCCTGTGGGGTGGAAGAAGAGATTCAGCCTTTGAAACATAATGCATACTCTGACCTCCACTCATGATGTATTTTCACGAACACATGTGTACAAAAATTAGCTAAAGAATTACAAGCATTTTTTTAAATTAGTTCAGGAGGAAGAGGAAAAAATAGTAAAAATGGCATCAGAAATGAAAAGAGAAGAGCAGCTATAACATGTGTCTTTTGGTGAGGAAGAAGAGAGGAAACATCAATTATCTCACTCAAAAAAAAATGAAAACAGTCAAGATATGAAAGATGGAAGAGAGAGAATCGAGTATGAGAAAACACAAATATCCATATCCGAACAGGAATAACAAAAGCGAAACAAACAGAATTGTGCAAATATATTCATGAGCCTGAACTTGAAGTGTCCCACTTTCTAAGAACAGAAGGAAGGCACCAGGAAGCCCAGGTGATGACGAGAGTGCCTAAAGGACTAACCAAACCAAAGCATCTGTGAGATCAGCACCCTACACAACTGCCCAGCCTTTTCCAGAAACTCAAAAGCTCCATCTACTTAAGCTGCCCACAGCAAGCTGTGCTGGGGGTGGGGTGGATTGTTTCTTCAGGTATGCCATGGAAACCAAATGCAGCACGGAAAAGGACAGTGGCAGGCACTTTTCTAGTGCCTCAGGCCCAAATAATAGCACTAAAAAGACACAGTGACAATCAGGAGCTGTTCTGTTGCTGGATTTCTCCAGCCTCTTGTTCCATCATTGAGTCAAGTGAGGCTGAGATCCTATCTGGAGAGAAAAGAGTAGCAGTACCACAGTGGAACCTCCTCAGGAGGGGTTAGGGCATCCGGACATGGCTCAGAGTTTAGACATGAGCTGAGAATCTGGATAGTCAGAGAGGCCAGGGTAAAGGCTCTTTGGGGTATTACAACCTTCCTCACTATTTTCTAGATTTTCTAGAGAGTAGAGGTAAGGGATGCCTAGTCTGGGATGCTAAGGAACAGGAGCACAGGGTTCTGGAGGGGGAGGGTGACCTCCTGTGTGTCAGGGAAAGAGCTTTCCTTGGGTCAGGCAGTGAGTCACTGGAGTCCTTCCAGGTCCGAAAGACACTGGACACAGGAAGTGAGAACTGGGAAGATTGAGCCTCTGCTTCCCAGAGGCACTTTAAAAAGAAAGGGGAAAAGAGGAGTGGGGGTGGGGTGGGGGCGAAGGGCAGGAGTGTAAAATTAAAAAACATGACAGCAGCATCAAAGGGCAAAACAAAAACAAAAATCCTTACCAGATCTCCCAGTTTATGGGTTATCCAGTGTTTTCTGGCATTTAGTCTCTCTCTCTCTCTTTTATTTTTTTTTATTTTAAATCGAGGTTTAGGCAATGGCCACCCGAGAGCATCATCCCTTAGGCACATTGAGGACACTAGGGTGCTACAACAACTAGGGAGCTACAGCTTCCTTCCTGGACACTTGTCCTGGCTGTGACAGACATACAAGGAGATACACGCCAGACGGAGCCCTCCAACCAGGTCTATCCTTGCGGTCGACTCTCTAAACTGTTTTCTTGGGACATAGTTGGGCTTAATCCCCCTGCAGCAAAAGGCTTCGGGCAAGCATCATCTGAACCCCTTGTTAACTCCACAGGCTCCGTGTCTCCTCAAGACCCTGTAGAAAGCGATTTGTGTGAATGACACCGTAAACCAAGAAGGTTATAAGGCAGAGAGTGATTGGCTCCCTGGGGCTTATTGCAATAACTTTAATCTTCTGGAACTCATCTGGTATGAATTTAGGAAACGGCCGAAACTCCCCCTGACACAGCTCTCTGGGCTTGGTGTGCTGTGGGGTTGGCTATGTTTTAAGGCCTGGTCCTGGGCTCCTTACTAATAGGCCTTGAAAAGCGTGGAATACAGAAGGAGGCGGGGCTTTCCTTGCTTTGTCCTTTGGGGAGGAAACAAACGGAGATACCTACCTGTGAGCCAGGCCTTGCTTGAAAGGAGCATCTGTCACTAGGGGTGGAGACTCGTCTGGCACCTGCATTGTCTCCCCCTCACCTCCTCCCCCATCCCCTGTCCCCCATCCCCCATCCCTCGCCCGCTCTCTGTTTACAGGTCCACAAGGGGGCTGGGCTTCTGCGGTCTTTGCCAGAACGAAGTGAGGTCTTTTCACCCCTGGGATTCAGGGGCCAGCTCCCCCTGTTCTTTCAAGGGTCAAGGCTGACAACACTGAATACCTCAGGTCATATCTCATCTCTAACCTTTGTCACAGGTTACTAATCTCTATCCTTGTGGCCCATCCAGGTTCATTTAGTGAGCACCAGGGTCTTAGTGTTGCCTCAGAGGATGGAGTCCTAAAGGTGTCCTTAGTGCTTTGGATTTGGAGTGTGAGTCTGGAGGGGGTGGGGGGGAGCAAGGTCTCTTTGATGCTCTGAGCCTCAGGGTCAGAGTCTTGTTTGGAAAAATCCACACTTGCCTGCGGATGAAAATAGGAACCGCATTCAGGGCGTGGGATGGGATAAGCAGCCAGGGATTCAGAAGCTTCTCTACCCTGGAGTGATTTTAAAATATGTGCCCTTGACACCTCGATAGTGACCAGCTTCAAGGATAACCCCTCAAGAGAGGGGACCATACTTCTCAGTTTGCAAGGTTCACACTGGCTTAACCCCCTTGCAGCAAAAGGCTTCGCTCAGCCCTGTTGGGGGGGGGGGATGCTTGCTCATGGTGTGAAAGGACTTTCCCTGGAACTCAGCAGGAGGAGCAGCAGACAGGCAGCTGGCCTCACAGGCCTAGCCACTCAGCCACGCTAGGATTTGGGGTATCACAGATACCTCTTGGACCTGTTCTTTTTCCCTTAGATTAACAAACGACGATGCAGTCGCCTGCTTAATGGAGCGTGTTCTGTGTCCATAGCAGTAAGTAAGGACTATTTCCACGGAGCATGCCAGTATGTAGTGTATATTCAGTTATCTTAATTTCAACCCCTCTGTCACTCGGCGTTTCATACATGGAAGATAGCACACGGGTTTGGAAGATGATGGCCCACTGCAGACTTAGCAGAGTGGTTCTGAATGCCAGTGACTCTAGACCTGACTGCAGGGCCATATGATGAGTAGTGTCCTCGGTGCCATCCTTGTTCACTATGAGCTCTGGGTGAAGGGGCTGAAATTCCAGACCCCACAAAGCCCCTATGTGAGCCACCGGTGCTACTTGACCCATACTGGGCCTTGCCGGGATCTGTAATCAGAGCAAAGGCAACATTGTCTCTGCCCAGGTGCCCCAAGTACCTTGCTAAGGTATGGGGAAGGAAGCAGTAAGGGATAGGGGATGGTGCTGTCCTGAAGCCGCAGCTGGCCAGCTGTGAGTGCCTGGGTGGGATTCTGCAGCTGGCCAGGCTCCAGCCCCTACACTTGCCAATTCCCCCATGTCCTCTGCTAACTGAAGTAGGGAGGGTCTGAAGCGTTTGAACATTTCATACTGATGAATGCATGTTTTTAATTGTGGAATTTTGAATGTCAACTTAGGAATTCTCAAGAAACCTGGTCTTTCAAAAAAAATTTTTTTTTTTTTTTTTGGTAACACTTGAGAATTTTACTTTAAAGTGCTTTCTGAATAGAAAGGATTCAACTTGAGAAGGAGCCCAAATGACAGGGTCTAGAGAAATGCCACTGACTCCTTCCTTTCTTCCTGTAAGACACTTTCTTGGAGAGACCAGCCTGGCGACAAAACAGAGGAGGAACCAACCAGACTGGGATCCTGCAGAACTATGTCATAGCCTGGGATTACTGTCCTTGCTTCTGCCGAATTGTCTAACATTTATCAGTGACCAATCATGTCTCAATCCAGCAGCTACAGTAGGAAAGGGGAGCAAGAACCCCCTGGGTTCTAAGGCAGGCTCTCACCACCCAGATCTACTGAGCCCCAGAAGGATGGCAGTGGACAATCCCTCCAGATGCTCACACCAGCTCTCTTCCTTCCCTCCATGGATGGAGGAGTGGGTGATCTGGACTCCCCTGAGGCCAGCCCACCCTCCCCAGCCTTCCCTCCTCTGGTCTGTTTATGAGAACTAATAAATTCCTCTTCAACCATGGCCTGAGTTAATTCGGTTGCGTTTTAGTCACTTCTGACTGTAAAAATGTTTGGCTAATACAAAACGCCTTGCAAAAGGTTTGTAGACACTCTGCTCCAGCAAGCTGGTGGAATTTTTATTGCTGTTTCCATGATAAAAGTTTCTCAAAAAAAAAAAAAAAGAAAGAAAAAAGAAAGAAAGAAAGAAAGAAAGAAAGAAAGAAAGAAAGAAAGAAAGAAAGAAAAGAAAAAAGAAAATCACTTAAGCCTGGCCAATCCACACTGTCCAGCGGAATTTCGTTGAATGTCCTGAGAAGTCACCAAAGCCCTGTCCACACAGCCTGACCAAGCAAGCCAGCCCCATGTGTGAGCCTATTATATGCAAGAATTCTTCCGAATGCTCTAGCGCCTTCACTCACTGGAGACCTCTGCTAACACAGAGCCCTGTTGAGGCGTGATCTGGCAAGGCAAAGGAGAGATGAGAGGAAAGGGCTGGATGCTCACCAGGGTTTCTACGGACCTCAAGGATCAGTTTCTCCAAAATGCTGGGTATGCCTCTAGATGGCAGCCACCTCGAAGCCAGTGCCGGGTGTTCTTTCAGAGATGGCCTTCCATCTGAATGAACCTTGCCTGTGGTCACCCACCTTGGCTGGGCAGCAGCAGCCAACAACCCATCAGGGTGGGTGTAGAAAAGTCCCACTTCCTAGGAGCTGGAGCCCCCTCAGGGCCAGCTAGAACAGTTCTCAAGGCTGTCACAGCCCAAGGTCCCTTCTGCCTAATCCTGCTTCCTCTCTCCCTTCTCGCTGGGTGACCCAGAAAATGTTACAGATTAACATGCCACATGTTAAAACTGATCTCAGCTGGCCACTCTCAAGGCTTGAAGGTGGAAGGGTTGCCTAGTTACTCCAGAATTAAGCCACCTTCCCAGATACAGTCCACCAGCACCCATCTTGGGCCGTCCTGGATATCTTCTCCAGGTTCAGTTGATGGAATGAGACGGGAAGGGTATCTGGAAAGAAGAGAAGGATGGCATTAAGGTCTAGCTACCAGGAGCGATAGCTCACAGGGTACTTACACTATCTGTGAGGACAACTTGGATAAGAAAGGGGCCAAGCTATTTGACCACCTCCCTCTGAGGGGGGAACAGCTTTGCCAGGCCACAGAGAAGGACAATGCAGCCCGTCCTGATGAAACCTGATAAGCTAGGGTCAGATGGAAGGGGAGGAGTACCTCCCTTATCAGTGGACTTGGAGAGGGGCATAGGGGGAGAAGAGAGAGGGAGGCTGGGATTGGGAGGGAATGAGGGAGGGGACTACAGCTGGGATACAAAGCAAATAAACTGTAATTAATATAAAAATAAAAAATGAAAGGGGCCAAGCCCACCACATACAGACAATCACAGCTCTTACTGAGTGGCTTGAGTAGAATAAAGTTGACAGTGGTTTGGGGGTTACCCTCATCACTGAAGCCAGTGACAGCATGGCCTAAATGGACCAGACATGCAAGAATAGATTGGACAGCCTTGGGTACTCCTTAGGTCTCGTTCAGATCAGAGAAATGGTGAAACCTCAGGCCTGAAGAGCACCTCCTTGTTCTCTGGTCTGACCATTCTGTGACAGCCTATTCCCTATTTGACCTTATGGTTGCTTCTCTTGCTCTCTCCAAACATGTCATCTTGGACACAACAGGCTTCACCCTCATTCTTCTGCTCTCCAAATGTCTCCCTCCATCCACTTCAAGTCTACCTTTAAAAAACCCTTTAGCCTCTGACATTTAACTGAAAGAAACAACCCTCCTTCATCGATCCTTCCAAGCTGAGAAAGCACCTTCTAGCTGCTTCCCCTACAGCCTCGTCTCAGGGAGCACTCATATGTTGGTGTAACGCAAGATCCTGGGTCTATATAGGCCTGTGAGGCAGTCACTTGAACCAAGAGGCCTCTTCTGTCCTGCCTGACAGTGTGCAGGCAGCTGGAAGAAATGGGGAAGCCAGGAGTGGTAGTTCCTGGTAAAGCCAAAATTTGCCCTTTCTGCTTATTATTGATGAAGTGCCTGACCCTGGATGCCTTCCCTGTCACAAGGAGGTGTGATGACGTGTGCACCTCTGGTTGTCAGATGAACCCCTTCTGCCCTGGGATGGGAAGGATTCTGAGGACTTCAGATATGCATCTGGGCCTTTGCACAAAAGCTGTATTGGATGTGTTGTCACCAGAACAGCTGTTCACTTCATGGGTTCATCAACGTTTGTCACTGTGACAAAATGGTCACGACAACTTATTTTTTGAAGATTTATTTATGTGTTAGGTATACAATGCCTGTACCCCAGAAAAGGGCATCAGATCTCATTATAGATGGTGTTGAGCCACCATGTGGTTACTGGGAATTGAACTCAGGAAGCGCAGCCAGTGCTCCCAACCTCTGAGCCATCTCTCCAGCCCCACTCATGACAATTTATAAGGAGAAAGGGTTTATCTGGTCCATGGTCTCAGAGGTTTCAATTCATGGACAACTGGTCCTGTAGCTCCGGGTCTGTGATAACAGAGGATATGATAGTAGCAAAAGACTTCATTTCACTCACCTGCCAAACAAAGAGAAGAGGAGGAGTGACCACGGTCTCAACAGCTCTCCAGTCACCTCAGTGACCTAATGTGTCCCCAATAGGCTCTTCTACCTGGAGGTTCCGCACCCCCATCCCCAGGCACCACTTTGGAGATCAGCCCCTTAATATATGGACTTTAGGGAAACATTCAAGATACCATCCATAGAACCCTTTAGACAGGAAGGACAACTATTCCAGGACACTCCTGTGTGAAAGGTATACATGCACTGTGGTGGTTTGGATAAGAATGGTCCCTTAGGCTCATATACTTGAATGCTTAGTCATCAGAGCGTGGCACTCTGAGAGGATTAGAATGGTCTTGTTGAGGAAAATGTGTTACCAGAGGTGGACTTTGAGCTTTCAAAAGCCCAAAGTCTGTCTCTGTCTCTGTCTCTCTGTCTCTTTCTCTCTGTCTGTCTCTGGATGTAATTCCTACCATGCTTCCTGCCATGACTTTTAATGGACTAAAGCTCTGAAACTGTAAACATGCTCCTAATTAAATGCTTTCTTTTTTTAAAAGTTGTCTTGGTGTCTCTTCACAGCAATAGAACAGTGACTAAGACACTCACCTTAGAAAGGGAGTTGGGGAGGTAAGGACACTGGCAGCTCCTGGGGGCAGTCCTATATGTCTAGGGCACAGAGACATAAAGCAAGAGGCCCTGGTGCTCATTTCTTGGACTAAAGATATTGCATTTATGACTTGGTAGAAATGGAGACCCAATTGGGAAAAAAAAAAAAAAAATACATAGCCCAGAGCCAGGATGCTGACTGGCTTGGCTTAAGACAGTCTTTTCTAAAACCAACCTGCCAAGAGTAGAAAAAGCCAGGCCCACACCCATAATGAACTTGAAATAACCCTGCTCTGTAGCCATAGGCCACACAGACTCTATCCTCTGGGCCTGAGCCTTAAGAGTAGAAATTTGGGTTGACCGTGATTTTTGAATGTACCTCTTTCTCCCTTGCACTCTTCTAAACTGGACTTAGCATCCACCAAACACCTGTCTGGTCCAACGGGGACACTGCTGCCCAGTCCAGGCTAGGAGGAACAGGCTCTTCACTGTTCCCTGTGGACACATTGGAAGTTCCTGCTGGATAGAAACGCTATCACTCCAAGACTCAGTTGAGAAGCAGGCCACTGTGAAGCCTGACCATTAGTTTTCCATCCAGTTTTTTTTTCTTCCTTCCTCTCATCTGAAAACTAAACACTTCTACCATCTGGCACCCTGGAAATGGAGGTCAGATTCTGCACACATGAAGCATTTCCGCCTAAATAAACAAGCTCCTTTCTCTCCTCCGGTCCTCCGTCATTCCACGAATTGGTCCAGCTGTTCACAGCCCACTCTACCTCCTGGCTTCAGATGTGTTTCTAGGGTGAGCACACACCTGGCCTGGCTAGGTAGAGGGAAGCAAGAGGACAGCTTCACTTCTACAGCCTGGGAGAGAGGAAGGAGTAGGTGGCATCCCACCCCAAGGCCAGCCCTGCCCTCCCAGGCTGGTATTGAGGGACAGAAGTATACTCCTGTAGCCTCTTCTCCCTAAGGACCAGGGCTGGATGTACATCCCAGGCTCCTCCGTGTGGCTCTCCAGGCTGCCATTTCTCCTTTCTTCTGCCTGTTCTTCCCCTTCTCCAACACTAGTAGAGTTCTGACCATGGACAAAGTGTTCCTGGACCTCAGGCAGGCTGCTTTTCCCTGAGACTCAGGCTAGGATCTTGTGGTTCGGACAACTGCCCCAGGAGCCCCTGTATGAAGGCTTAGTGGGTTGCAGGTCCTCTGGAAGCCTGCAGGAGCTCAGAGGGGCTGCTGGAAGGTAGTCATTTTCAACCAGTGTCCTACGGCTGGCTATAGTGTGCCTCTTAAATGTCTCCCTAAAATTCCATGTATAAATTCTCACATCCCAGGAGGGGCTATAGGGAAGTAAGGTCCAGGGAGAGGTCTTCTGACATTTGCTAGTGAATCACCAAAGGGAATTGTGGGACTACTTTTCTCTCTTTCTCTTTCCATCTACATAGCTTTCTCTACTAGGCATCGCCTGCCATCATGCACTGCCTCTTGGGGGAGGCACCTCAAAAATGTAAGTACCTTAAAATGACTGGGGGGTCATCTCAAAAATGACAGGGAGAGTACCTCAAAAATGATATGGGGAGCAAGCCTATAAACTGAAACTTTCAAAACTGAGTCAAAACTGAGTTGTTTCTTTAAGAAAAACATATTTAAAATTGTAAGTGTGTGTGTGTGTGTGTGTGTGTGTGTGTACTTGTGTGTGCTTATGTGTATATGTGTGTGCAAATGTGTGCCAGAAACCCATGGAGGGCAGAGGGTCGATTTCTCTGGAGCTTGCGTTACAGGTAATTGTGAGGCACCTGATCTGCGTTTTGGGAAGTAAACTTGCGTTCTCTGTAGGAGCAGCAGGTGCTTTTAATCACTGAGCCATCTCTGCAGCCCCAAGGGTTTCCTTTGTTTGTTTGTTTTGTTTTCTTTTGTTTTGTTTTTCTTTAAAAGGCAATTATCTCGGGTATTTGTTACAGCCACAAGAAGCTGACTAACACACCAAGGTCAGATATGTTGGAGGATATGGCGGAAGCTTTGACTACCCACAGCCCTCCAGCCACGCATCGGCCTTCAGAGACCACACACCCAAGAGATGAGACGATACCCCATTCACTCCCCTGCTCCCCTCTCCTCAGGTAGCCACCCTCGGCTCTGATCTTGAGTTTCAGATTTCTCATGTGCAGACGGAGTTGAGCGCTTAGCCTCACCGCACAGCCCTAAGAGAGGTGGATGCCCGGAAGAGCTGCTTCACGCCTCAGCTGTGAACTGGGAACTGGTAAACAGGAAGAGATGTCCCCACGCTTCTGCAGAACACAGAGAGCTTATGGTGCCACCTCCGGGAAGAACAACAGACCCCGACCCCACCTCCAGCTTCCGTAACTCTCCGGTGCCTATCTTAATCATCACACTCCAAGAGCCCGTGACTGGCATTTGCAACGCCTCAGGTCTGCAAGGGCAGGAGTGAGGGACTCAGTCTTCAGAAGCCTAGCCAGCGGTGCCCAGAAGGCTCCAGGAAGGCCCAGGCTGTCAAAGAACAATGGGAGCCGGTGCCGTGACCCACTCAAGCTGTCCCAAGCTTCAGTCTCAGCCCTCTCGGGCTGTCATGTACTACAGACCCCATGGGCAACTATTCAACAGACTGAGGAGACATCAGGCTTGTTTTGCCCTTCTTAGTCAGCTGTTCTGCAAGGTTGCTAGACGGCCCGCTTAACCATCAAGCAGGGACTGGCTGTGATGCACTGAGCAATATCGACACCAACGAGGGTACCCTGAAGTAGATGGTATCATCAGCAAGTGTCTACTCTTCTGTGCCGAAAGCCACCAATGACCAAACATTTCAACAGCAAGGCCAGGGAACAGGAAGGAACTTTAAACAAAACTAAGCCGTGTTTCCTTATTTATGTGTGTACATGTGCATGGGTCCCAGGGTACGAGAAGACACCTTTCAGAAGTCAGTTCTCCCTTTCCATCACTGGGTCAGGCTCAGTAACAAGCTGGCCCAAGAGAGGAAGGTCTTAAAGCCAGCACCACTAGCCAAGACCATCAGGACTCCAAGCCTGACTCATCCTGCCCTGAGACATGACTTCCACTCTGAGCCCAAGTGCTGCGTCGGAGAATGGCGTAAAGCATGCTGCTCCTGCATGCAGTTTTGTGTGGTCCACCTGTACACTCGTTTTGCTCTGTTCAACATTTGGAGGCACTGAAGCTTTCACGGGGGATGCTACTAACGGTGGCCACTTCAAGGATCAGTTTACTGCTTGGTCCTTGAGGGGAGGAATTCTTGTTCTTGTGAGTTTAAGCTTTACTCCCTTAAGACTTCAAGGTCCTTAAGACTGTGGGTGAATGTGTATGAAATGATCGTGCATTTGAACAGTAGAGCACCAACTGCCAACTGCAGCTGGGCTCCTAGGCTGAAATACAGCCAACAGATGTGTCAACCATCAGGACCGGAGGCCCAAGTACAAACAGGCTGTATATCTCGCTGACAATGGCCTGGTTGTGAGGGACCCTCACCTTGACAGCCAGGACAGTACCATGTGCTTTTCTTGGCACACCCTGGGAAGGGTGCCTTACTCTTCCTGAGTTATGAGTGCTTGGGGCTCCGGCTCCCTGCTCAAAACCTCAACTCCAGTCAACTGGTCGACAGAATTATACCCACAATGACCTGCCGAAAAAGCCACAGAAGTAAATATTGCCTTGGGTCAGATCCCCTCCTGGAATCCCAGAACTGTTGAAAGCTGCCAAGGCAGGGGTAATAGATCACCACAACCCGCCTCTGTTTACAACCGGGTAATGCCTTTTACGACCGCCTTTCTCTGTCCCGAATATTTATTTTATTGCCCCTGTAGGGAGATTTTTCCATTTGGTAAAAATCATCAGATGGTTTCAGTCATGTTAACAACTGTTCATTAAATGCAGAGGGGTAAACAGAGAAGCAAAGGTTTGTTTCTTTCCTTTTTTCTCTATTTATTTTTAACTTATGGAGAAAACTCCTGGGTGGACCCAGAGAAAGAGACATATTCAAAAGCTGTCCCTCTCTCTCAACTGGGTGGGTATCCCTAGCCTTGTTTGCTATCTTTCAGAGAGGACTAGTTTTTGAGCAAAATGAAAGGTAAATGTTTTGATCTGCACAAAACTAAGGTTTGCTGCATGCCCTTCATGTTTAGAGCCCCTGACCTGTTTTTTTTTGTTTGTTTGTTTTTTGTTTTTTTCTTTTTTCTTTTGGTCCAAGTTGCAGAAGACATGTATCTTCTTCATGGAGAAAGCCTTCTAAGTTTAGAACAACTTGAATTCACTGGTATGGCATGGTTAGAAAGAACCAGATTAGATAGATAGATAGATAGATAGATAGGTAGATAATGATGAGTGGATGGATAGATGGATAGTAGCAAAGAGCTGGAGATGGAAATTTAGACAGAATTGTTGGTTGGATACGAATGAGTATAATGGATGAAAGGATGGAAGGGTGAGGGATAGATAAACAGATGCATGGATGGTGGTAGAAATTGATGAAGGGATAAAAAGATAAAGGTATTTTTGTATAAATGAATAAAGAAATGTATAAGAAAGGTGATAAATGGGTAGGTGTATGGGTGAGTAAAAGGATAGATTGACAGGTGATAGATACGTATGTGAATGGATAGCTAAATGGTTTGCAAGTTACTGTTGTCAATTTAACAGAATCTGAAAGCACCTGAAAAGGGAGTCTAATGGAACTGTCTAGATGACATATTAAGAGTATGCCTGTGAGAGAGTGTTGGGATTGGGTTTTGATTGGAATGAGAGGACCCATTCTGAATTTTAGAAGTACCGTTTAATGGGCTGAGCCCTGGAGTAAAAGAAAGGAAGAGGGAAAGCTGGACACACATGCCTTAACTTGCCGCTCTCTGTCCTTCACTCTGGATATAATGTGACCGACCACTTCTCTCAAGCCACTGCTGCTGAGACTTCCTGCTGTGACAGACTCTAACCTGGAACTTTGAGCCAAACTGACCAGTACTCCTTTAACTTGATTTTTGTTTTGTTTTGTTTTGTCACATCAAAAAGAAACAAAACTGAGACAAAGACCAGGTAGGTGAATGATTAAAAAGATACTTCAGAGGTGCTAACAGACCTTTTCACAAGAGCCTGTCTTCTACTACTATCTTTTTGGCCAAGCTCTTAGTGGTACTTATCTTCAAACTTGGCCTTGAAAGGTTCTCTGGGGAGTCTGTGTACCGCAGGCTCCAGATATCCAGCCAAAGTGGCAGAGAACAGAGAACAGGAAACCTCTCTAAACAAGAACAGCAAGCAAGGATAGAATTCTGGCTTATCTGACGTGGGGCTGGGGAGTGACTAGCTGTGCAGGCATCAGATTTAGTCCTCCACAGCTCCCACAACTCTTGTCGCCTTTCCTGGCTTTCAACCTGGATACTGTTCACATGCTGCTGTTTTCTGGGGCATCACTTTTCCCTTCCCCACAATCAGTCCATGAACCCTACATCAGAAAGGGTGCCCATGCCTGTACTGTGTGTATCTCTGCTAGAGGAGGGGCACTGGTGATGCCCAGGAGAAGAATCAGGGCTGAGACAAGTTGTCTGCTCTGCTTGAACAGCAGAAAAAGAGCAGAGAAAGATCATTCTCCTGTGGCATCAGCACACTACCATCTAGCATCCCTGTCTTGATAAAACTGGAGATATCTCCCCAGTGAGAAAGTGTGTGATTGAAGAATATGCTTCTCCACTTCTTTCTGTGCACCTGGTTTGAATGGGCAGAAAGCCCATGGTGTGTGTGTATGGGGGAGGGGGCATTCACTTAAAGTATAGATCCTGAAGTAGGGCTGTCAAACCCACCAAAGAAACCACAAGATACATAGGTAAGCTTGCAGCTCAGACAAACGACAAATGATTCTTTCCTATATAAAAATATGAAACACGTGGAATTTATATTTAAATGTATTTTCCCTGAAATTCAAAATTCATTCTCACCCTTCGCCAGGACAGCCCCCTTCTAAATTGTATTTTAAATCCCAGGTCTTCAGAGAAATATACAAGGGATCTCACTTCTCAAGTTGGGCGGTGAACCAATCTCACAGGGCAGGTGTGAGCTCACCAGGGAGATAGGGCAGGAGGCTGAGTGACTCGGTGCTGTACATACTCCCAAGCTCCTGCCATCCATCATTTAGGTTTGTGGTTGGCAGAACGTGGTAAACACGGTAGAGGTGAGTGCATTCTGAAAACCCCCATGGATATCTGAAACCACGCACAACACCAAGCCCTGTAAAGGCTATGGCTTTCGTCTGTAACTGAGATAGCATTGAGAGACTAACAAGTGAGTCGTGCATACTCTGTGAGTATGCTGAGCAGAGCGATGATTTGTGTCCTGAGTATGATGGGACAGGGGGAGAGATTTTTATCACATTTATACAATTTAGAACACGAAATTATTGATTTCTGGGTTCTTCCACGGAGTATTTTTCAGAGCATGGGTTGACTGTTGGTGACTGAAGCCACGGAAAGCCAAGCCTCTGATGAGGTGCAACTGCTGTGTTCCAGCTTAGAGCCTTCCGTGACACCCTAGCTACCGAGCTCTGTCTGTCAAAAGGAAGTGTAGCTGAAGTGAAGATGGCTAGGCCTGGAGGGGAGGGACAAATCCAGACCTGACTCTCCATGCTTGGCAGCTAGTGTGGGTTAGTCTCAGGCCTGGCCCCTGAGGGCCTCAGGTCTAACAGAGAACATTAAATTTGGGAGGCTCTTCTCCTGTGCTCTGGGAAATACCCATGCCTTTCGGTGTCTGGCCACTCTGAGCAGGTCCATGTCAGATAGACATCCTGGTTTTATGTTCACGCATGCTCCCCGTGCATGTAGCCCTGTCTATGTAGGTATCCAAAATCCACTGTTAGGTGGCTTAGATTTGCTGGGATCCTTCCCCAACCCTGTGATAGGAGATTTTTTTTAAAAAAAAAAACTTCAGTTTGGGATCCAGGCAAAGAAAATATGGCCAGCTCAGCACATGCTAAGCCTTAGAACTCACTGTAAACCTTCATGAGACCTTCTAGACGTCTGTCACAGAAATGACTTGTGTCTCTAAACATACATCTGTGACTTGCTGATGGTCACAAGCACTTGTGCTAGTCCCCTCCACCACCCCCGATGGATGGTTCTGCCGTGTTGGTCCAAGTTCCTTGTCTTTGAAGCTGAGGTGGGAGAGTTTGTGCTGAAAGCATGATCTTGGTAAAAAGCTAAATGGGATAGACCCAGAACTGATAAGGTGAAGTCCTACAGACACAGAACCGTCGAATATCTTCCGAAAGAGCTTCTCTGAGGCAAGCGTTTTGACACTCGGTAACCACCCAGCACCAACTTCAATGGGTAGCACACAAGTGGTTCAAGCAACAAGGCTGTGGGCATGTGCCTTCCTCAGCTTCACTGCCGTAGGAGCAGGCCATCTGCTCCTGGGCCCTGTAGGGGATGTCAGAGCTGAGAGAGCTTCTGTCTCACGAGCCCCTCCCCCCTCGCGAGACCTGCGAGGAGGAGAAACCTGAAGAACAGTTGGAGATGGGAGGACCAAAGGTGCCTGCGTGTATTTACCTTCTTCTGCACACCCTGGTCTGAGAGAGAAGAGGGCGACCACTTTCTTTCTGATTTGATGTTTCACCACTTTGAAGCCAAAAAGCTCGCTTTGAAAGGAGAGCCTGCCTGAGACAGTGCGCATTACGAAACTTTGGGGTTCTTGCATTATTTTCGAGATGTGATGCCCCCCAACTACCTAGATTATTGTGTCATATGTTAGCATAACTCTATTCACTCTTTAAAACTAAAATCATGCATAAAAAAAATCAATCTTGAGCAATATTTGAAGTGTTGTATCAGTCTTATTTTTTTTATTACTTAAAAAATATATATAAGCCTACGTCTAAAAATAGTGTCTCCTGTGAGCATTCTCTCTTATGGTAATATTTGCACCACCAAATTATGGGAATCGCCTAGGTGCCACCAATGGGTAAATGGGAAGTGTGATATGTATGGACAATGGAGTTGTACTCAGTCTTGAGAGATGGGTGAAATTATGTCATTTGCAAGGAAATGTATGTTCAGCCTCATAAAATAAAGCATTTTTTTTTCTTGGATGTGGAGTCTAAAGAAAAGGAGAAAAAGGGGGATACGAAACTAAAAGAGATGTGGAAGAAGGAGGAGGAAGTGAGAAAAAGAGGGGACAAGACTAACAAGGTGACTATAATGGAAGTTCATTACCTGTGGGCAAATAAGTGTCAGGATACAATTCTTTGGCTGTACACTGTCACTGCCTCCAGAACGTATTTTTTAAAAAGACCATAACGATATACTGCTTTCAGAGATAGTCAACTGAAGTTATCCTGCCAGTTACACACACTGCAAACGGGAATTTAGTGAAACAGCCGCCGGTTCTGTGCTGCGCGGAGGAGAGCTGCAGACGTTTTCCACAGAGACGGTGAGTTGGTTTTGGGCCTTCCTGGGAAGCCTTCCCCCAGCGAGGGGACTTGGGCGGAACTGGGTAGAGACGGCAGCGCAAGCAGCGTAGCCTCACGTTTGGGAGGCTGGGAGGCACTTGTCTGGCTGAGCAAAATCAGTCTCTAAAATTTTAGAGATTAAAAAAGAACAATCTAAAATCCAGGTCGTTGACCATGCTATTTAAAACCCCAAGCTCTTGCCTTCACTGCTGCGTCTCCACAGAGCGCCCGCTCACTTTTACATGATGTATGCTTGATCGCTGGCTTCAGTGCTCCTCAAGCCCCCTTCCTTCCTCACCCCAGGACTTCTTTTTTTCTTTTAAGTATTTCCAACTCTTAGCTCATGCCTAGCACACAGTAGGAGGACCTACCGAAAGCGGTTTAATGAATGAAAGTAGGGCACAGACGTGACCCACACTAGCTTCTTTCTGTTCTGGGGCCTTAGTATGTGTCTGCCAGAGCCCTTGCTGGCCTCTGCCTCGCTCTTAGCCTGCACCGGACACTCCTCCACCTATTCTCACTCCTGGGCTGTGTGTGAGCAGGTCCTTCTCACCTGATTTTGTAGCAAACACCAAGTTGCAAGAGACCTGGACACCTGCTTTGGAGAGGTTCTCCTTGCCTCCTAGATGCCCTGGACGGGAGGAGCACCAGGACGAGTTTTTGTATTCAAAGAAGTGTTTGGCTATTTATACGTGTTCTCTTGAGGCCTCAGTAACCCCGTATGTCTGAACATTGCCTCTCGGATTACGGGAGTGGGGGAAATATGGCCACCAGAGGGCGCCGGAGCCCAGCCTCTGCCGACCGTGCTGTACAGCAGGTCCAGAAAGTTCAGAGCCTCGCACCCTGACCGCCCAACTCAGGACAAAGCAAAAACCGGTGGAAATGGATGACTGCCTTCTCCAGAATGTTACTTTTTAAACGCAGGGACCAGGTCGGAGCGGTTCCTGATTTGAAGTTTGGTCCCCACAGTGCGCCTGACGAATGAATGAGTGCAAAGTGCTTGGCGGAATTGCTTAAGACACTCAGAGCTGGAACACTTTCCTCTTGACCCCTGCCTCCCTTCTTTAGTCCCTAGGTGGAGCCCCAGGTCCAGAGGTCCTGGTCACGTCTTCAAAAACATGATCCCCAGATGCCCCGGAGACAGAGGCAAATCTCCCTTCTGCACCCATTGGGTGGATTGGGTAACAGAATCCAACTCACTAATCGGCCAATTGGGAAAATTGGTGACAGCATGGTCATTACTGCCTGTGGCCGAGGAAGGTCCAAAGAACGCTGCCCTCAGCTTCTCGCCCTCTGGGCTGGGGTTCGCCCCCTCCCCCTTGTCTTCCCACCCCTGTTCCCCCTGTCCTCCCAGGTGGGGGTTGTTTCGGCTGATCTACGTGGAGCACAACAGCCCACCCACAGGGCTGAACCCCAATGATGTATTTGTAAGGACACCAGTGACCACCTTCGGAGACAGTGGGGAGTTCTTTCTTCCCTTGGAGAACACTAGACTTTCTTTTTGGGAAAGGCAGGGAACACCGAAGTTCGTCTCCAGCTTTCGTCCACTAAACACCCACGAAAACCAAGCACGGGGAGTCACGGCGTTTCTCAGGAGTGAGACTCTCGGGCATTTCTCCAGCGTTTCCACTCGGCGGGGTGAGAGCTGTGACCATCCCCACGCTCCCCCTACCCCCCACCCCAGCCTACAGAACAGACGGGAGGTGGCAAAGAAAATGCTTGGTACTAAGCGACTCTGAGAGACCCGCTTGGCCTCTTTTGCAGAGCAGCGCGGCCCTGCGTTAGCAGACAACTTCCCAGTGGGTTAGAGCAGTGATGCTTCGGCTGGGAGGAACACTACCGTAGACTGATCGTATTGCCCCAAGCCTAGCTGTCCGCTGCGGCCCGGAGAGCCCGGGCGTGAGGTGGGTCAGCTTGACTCCTGACCCCAAAGATGAGGTTCGCTGGCAGCTTTTAGACGCGGCACAGCAGCCCCTCGCGCCTGGGACGGACTGTTGGGTCTCACCGGTCCTCATCTCAGCTCTTTCGCTTTGAACAGCCACGAGCCCCTAAAGTCTCAAATCTGCAAGACGGGAGCGTTTAAGCCCTAGGGCCCAGCCTCTTTGTAATTCAGGTCCAGGGAGCCGGCCCAGGTTGGGTAGTGGGAAGATCAAAGGTCTCGGCTCCCAGCGGGGCTGGGGACACCGAGGGCGCCAAGGAGAGGAGGGAGGGGGAGGAGGGAGGGCCTGGTAGGGCGGCCGTTCCGTAGGGGGACGCGCGTCAGAGACCCCCGCCACCCTCCGGGCCCGCCCCTCGACCAGCGCCGCCCCGCCCCGCCCGCCCGCCTCTCGCCTCTAAAGCGCCCGGCGCGCGACTCCCGCGGCCGCACTTTCACTCTCGCTCCACCTCGGTGCCCTCCTGCCGTCCAGCCCCGCAGCCGCCTCCGGCGCGCCCTCCCGCCCACGCCATGGACGCCAAGGTCGTGGCCGTGCTGGCCCTGGTGCTGGCCGCGCTCTGCATCAGCGACGGTGAGTGCCATCCGCGCCCGGGGCCCGGGAGAGGTTCTCTGCTCGGTTCCCCCGCCGGCGCCCGAGTCCCGGAGGAAGAAGCCTCTTCGGCGCGGTTCACGGCAGGCGAACTTGAGGCACCTCCGGGCGCCCTTTCGCGCGTTGCGCGGGTTGTTTGGGGCTCTGGGAAGCGCGGCCGCAGAGCCCGGGGAGGGCTGCAGGGGAGGACGCGCAGGATTGTTGGGCAAGCGTGGGGCTGGGGTGCAAGGGCAGCGTGGGAGGCGGTGTCCCGGGCTGGGGTCCCCGGAGCGCGCCAGCTGCGCTCAGCTAGTGGCCACCGGCGCCCAGATGTTTCCAGAGGCAAAGGGCAGAGCGGTCCGGGAGTGTACTGTATCGGAGATCAGTTTCGAGTGTAAGCAAACTCTTAACAGCCCATCAAGGAGCAAAAAGTGCTCGGCTTGGCCATGGGTATGGTGCAACTGAGTTGCGTCCCCTCCGAGCGTGGCTGGTCCTCTTAGAGCACCCTCGAGGGTCTCTGGGCCGGGCGCAGCGTAGCTCTTGAACTCGCGCCTCCAGCCCCGGAGGCGCTTCTGCACGGTTCGTTGGTCCGTGGCGACGCGGACCTGAGCAAGCGTCTCTTAGCTTACCGTTTCTTCTTCCCGGGGTCACTAGACAAAGGCGCAGAGTAGTCACCCAGGCCATGCAACACCTCTCCCCAACCCCCCAACACACCTGCAGACGGGCGCTTTTGTAGCCAGCCCCGGAGCCCTGCGGCCCGGAGTGGGAGCTGCGGCAGAGTTCAGTCTCCCAGACCCAGGGTGGTGTCCCGTTTCACTGGGAAAGGGCTTTCATTTTTGTTTTCCTTTTTTTTTTTTTTTTTTTTTTTGACACCGAGGAGAAAACTCTCTGCGCTGTTACAGGACACCGCAGCTGCAAAACAAAACAAACCATTGCCTCTGAACACACAAAACAAAACCCCACCATTCGGGCCCCTGCCTTCCTTGGCTGCGGTGTTTCCTGGAGAGAAGCGAGGGACCGTCGGGGGCTGCATGCTGTCCAAGTGCACCAGGGCGTTAGTCTGGGTTGGGTTACCGGTCTCAATGGAACCTGTAGTTCGCTGAGTGTGTTTGGAGAGGCTGGACTTGCCTAGTCCGAGGGAAACATTCTTCAAAAGCATAGCGAGTTGCTGATCTGAATAGGAAAAAAAAAAAGACAAATAAAAGGCAATTTAGATTTTTAATGTTACTGAGACCGCCTGGGAGGTTGCAGCTTCCCACTGGCTCCCATTACCCTGTCACGGAGCGTGCTGATTTGGGCGTTAATAACGGAAGGAGATGGTGAAGTGGCAGGGGTAACAAGCTCTGGCCTTCTGGGGAATTCTGTATGAGGCAAGAATGCAGGAACCCAGGTCCTCAAGGCTGGAGGGCGACTGTCCAGAGAAAATGGGGTGCCTGATCCTCAGACAGATTATGACCCTAGGAAGAGGCAGATTGCTGACCTCTCTGCCGTCAAGTGTCTGGAGCAGACCGGTTCTCCTTGGACAACCCATTGCACTGCCCACATCAATTTCTTTCTTTACTTCTAGCACCTGTGTGCCCACTGGTCCTGCACGGGCCTCGAGTTGCAGTGTGGCTAACCTTGCTGTGGTTCCTGAATTTTCCCTTTAGCTGCCCCAACTCATCAGACACCTGGGGCTTCCCAGGTTAAACCCAGGGGCAGGAGGCTTCTCATGAGACAAACAGAGAGGGATGCGCTCTGGCACCCTAAGCCAAACTCTCTAGGTCCCAAGTCCAGAGTGGCAGCAGAGCTGGTCTGGACTTTGGTCTGTACATGAAATCTGCTTTTCCTGTTCTTTAGTGTCTACACTCACTGCCCTTCCTAGGCCACAGCCATCTCTCAGCTAAATGACACCTGTAGAGAAAGAGAAGCCGATCCTATACAATTTCATCCACCTTCTTTAACTGCTTCCCAAAGGTGCAGAACTTCAGAATACTCAGAAGTCCCCTGGAACTCCGAGTAAGCGCACTTAAAATCCCGGGATTAACTATTCTCAGCCACGCTTTTAAACTCTGGTGAAAAGATATTATGTAGAGCTAGGATAAAAATCTTGTTGGGGGAGCAGCTACAAATCCAGACCTCAGGGGCTTGCAATTCCAGACTTAAAGTGTGGGTCTTAAGAGGGGTTCTAAAGGAGCCCCTTGCTAATTTACACTAATGAGCGTCAATTATGGCATTTTGCAAATTGGTGAATTGGCAAACAAAACTAGTAATCGGATACAGGAGGCCAAAGCTTACAAGTACTGAGGGTAAAAGCCACATTTGACTCCATCTTTTGGGAAAAGCTGGATGGAAGGTAAATCCAGGGCCTCCCTTCTGGAGTCCTTTGTGATTTCCAGGGCTTAGGGTGAGTGGGAGGAGGGAAAATTCCAGGTGGTAGAGGGTAGCCCTCCCTACCCCTCACTGAAGGCCTGCACCAGAGGAAAGAGAGGGCCTACAACCTCCTCCATTTTCCCCAGGTTCTGTGTCCCCTTAGAAGCCGAGCCCTGTAAAACCTCACTGTGCTCTCCGACAGAGAAGATGACGTTTGCAAGAATGTTTCTGTAGCCATTCCTGGATTGCCCTCGATTCTTCACCATCAGCAGGCCACCATCTTATCCCCCTACCCCCACACCGGACAGCGTAATGAGTGGCCTTGTTCTCTCTCCACACCTCCCCCAGGTAAACCCGTCAGCCTGAGCTACAGATGCCCATGCCGGTTCTTCGAGAGCCATGTCGCCAGAGCCAATATCAAACACCTGAAAATCCTCAACACTCCAAACTGTGCCCTTCAGATTGTGTAAGTCTTAGCCGTCGGCCCCCAGAGATGAGCACGATAGAACGAGCCTTTGACTTGGAATAATTAGTGGCAGCTGGAACCACCATGAGGGCTCTTGATACGCCATCAGACATGAGTTTCAAAGGCTACTTTTGTTCACGGGACCCTGTTGGGCTCAGCGTCTCTCAATCAGAGACAGTGGGCTGCCTCTGTACAGTAAAGCCATGGACTTTACTGAGGTCAGCCTCCAACTAGCAACAGTTGTATCTTCCTGTCAGTTTCAAGGCTCTGGTGTCCCAAGTTAATCCTTTTTTTATTCAGATGATATATGTGTGTGTGTGTGTGTGTTTGTATGACCCAGATGGCATGAAAGTCAATTTTAATCACTTGCTTAGAGGTCACCATTCTAAGGTCATTTTGTTTTAGAGTTTTTTGGGTTTGCTGGGTGTTAACAGTAGCTGCCGACATTTCATTTAAATTTAGGTGGGAAATAAGAAAAGCCCGAAGCATGTAAATGAAAGATGAAAATATCTCACTTAAGGGTATGGCAGACTTGGCAGAGATGCGCTGTGTGCTAGTCTGTCCTCCCACATCTGAGGAGGGTGAGGGCTCAGAGTCTCCTAGGAGGGGTTTACATCCTCAGACGACGCAACACTAAAAATGGAATAAGGATTCAGTAGTGGGGATAAAAACTGTGCTACCCCGGAGGCTTTTGTGTGAGACAGTGGCTGCTGCTTTAGGCTTTCTTTTCTTCATCAGCTTTCCTTTCCAGCCAGGGCAGGCCCACAGTGCCAACTTTTGTGTCTAGGCGATCACTAAATTAATAAATGACTGTCCCCAGATAGACACTCAGCGTTCCTCTGTTGAAGTCACATCCCTCTGCACGACAGTTCAACTAAAGGGCAGCCTCCTTGACGAAGTTTACCTGTCCCTAGGACACTGAGCAGAGATTTGTTTTCCCAAGAGACCGTTCAGTGGCTGGGGAGAGGTAATCTCAGGATGTTTTGGAATTATCTGGCATCCAGATAACTTTATGGAGAATAACCAGGGAATGCGATATATTCGTCTCCCCACTAGGAAGCTCTAGGGATGGGAGGAAGAATACTGAGTCAACTTTAACAAGTCCACCAAGCCAAGATCATGGAGCATTCTGTGAACTTGTAAACCCTCTCAGGCAACCACCTGACAACTCGCCCTAAGCTTCTCCTTGCCCACCTGAACTACCCCACCTCCCCTGACGGGACCACTGCAGCCTTCTTCCTGAGCTACCCTTGAGTTTGTCGCATATGCTCTCAAGATGATGCTTCAAAAATTTAAGGCTGCTTCCGGCACCCTCCAGAAGTTGCCGAGACCTCCCCATGAAGTCTCAGCCATCCACCCCTTCTGTGTGGCTCTTCCTCCACACCCTTTGGGCACACTGACTCCTTTAGCATCTTTGTTCTTGCTTTCTCCTTTACTTTAACTCACCTGGCCAAACTCCTGCTTATCCCTCAAGGGCCAGAGGTGCAAATGCCTCCCCCACTGTGATCTCTTCCCTGTGTCCCCTGGGAAACACCCTTAGCACATCCCTAACTCTGAGATGGTGGACCCGAATTCACCTCAAGTGCCCGTCTTCCCCAGAAAACCTTGGGCAGCTTCCAAACCCAAGGCTACCAGGGGCAGCCGCTGGGCCCTTCAGTGAGGACCTTAAGCTGGGTGTGGTGGGTGTGCCCATTGCAATGCCTCCCCACCTCCCCCGCAGCCCCCCTCTCCCGCTACTCAGCTGTATAGCGTTTCCCCTTCTGTTTTGGCAGTGCGAAGCTGAAGAGCAATAACAGACAAGTGTGCATTGACCCGAAATTAAAGTGGATTCAAGAGTACCTGGAGAAAGCTTTAAACAAGTAAGCACAACAGCCCAAAGGACTTTCCAGTAGACCCCCGAGGAATGCTGACATCCGTGGGAGATGAAAGGGCGGTGCTGGGGAGGGCGGCCTGAACCATGGCCAGGTTGGCCAGTGGGACAGCACTCACCGGGGTCATGCTGAGGTTTGCCAGCACAAAGACACTCCACCATAGCGTATGGTACGATATTGCAGTTTATATTCATCCAAGCCCTCGCCAGTGCACAATGGAGCTTTTATAACTGGGGTTTTTCTATGAAATTGTATTACCCTAACCGGTTAGCTTCATCCTCCTCATCCTCATTATTCCCATCATCCTCATTTTTAAAAACAGCGATTACTTCAAGGTCTGTACTCGGTTTGCTCTGGAGCTTCTCTTTTCCCCCGGGGCCTCTGGGCACAGTTGCAGGCCGTCGCTTTTCAGGGGAGCTTTAGAGAGAAACGTTCCTCCCGAGCTGATCGGGAGGAACGCTGCAGGACTTGTCCTGCAGGGGGCGCTCCTCGACAGATGCCTTGCTGCGCGTCTCACGCAGCTCAGGGCTGGGCGGGAGACTCTTGGCTTTGCCTCCTTTTTCCAGTTCAGTGATTGTACCTGGGTAGGGAAGCTTCTTGTAGAAGCTATCCCTGGGGTCTGTGCCCAGAGACCCTTTCCTAGCCTGTTCTGCTCTCCTCTGCTTGCCTCCAAAAAGCATGTTTCTGCCTCTGGCTTCTGCTTCTCACCTCTGTAGCCTGATCGACCTATGCTGCATTGGAAGGAAGGGGAATGATTTGGGGTGCGCCCTCCCTCTCTTCCCTTTGCTTTCTGCTCACTTGGGCCCTTTGTGAGATTTCACTTTGGCCTCCTGCAGAATGGAGCCAGACCCTCCTGGATAATGTGAGACCATGCCTCTATTTACCCACAAAAGTCAAGTCTGAAGAATTGTTATAAACGAAATTTTAAATCTGAGAACTTTCTTTGAGGAATTGGACTTTTCTAATTGCCCCTAAGTCTTATGTATTCCACGGTGGCTCCATTGGCTCTGAGTTTTCCAATATCTGAGATTAAAATAATAATAATAATAATAATAATAATAATGAACAAGCCAGAATCTTGCCATGAAGCCACAGTGGGGATTCCAGATTCCAATCAGAAATAGACACAAAATAAAACTTGGATACATTCTTATGATCACAGATGGCCCTGGTGGTTTTGGTAACTATTTGCAAGGCAATTTTTTTTTTACATATATTTTTGTGCACTTTTTAATGTTTCTTTGGAAAACAAATGTATTTCAAAATATATTTGTAGTCAATTCATATATTTGAAGTGGAGCCATAGTAATGTCAGTAGATAATCTCTTATGATCTTGAACTACTGGCAATTTGTAAAGAAATATATATGACTTATAAATGTACTGCAGCTTTCCAATGTCAGCCACAGTGTATTTTTCCACTTGTACTGAAATTGTATCAACTGTGACATTATATGCACTAGCAATAAAATGCTAATTGTTTCATGCTGTAAACCTCCTACTGTATGTGGGAATTTATTTACCTGAAATAAAGCCGATTAGCTGCTAGAGGGAGTGCATATACATTTCTGAAGCTTGGAAAAGCAGGCCTACCTGCCGGCCAGGTGCTGTGGACTGCCCTGCAGTCCGGGTGAGCGACACTGCGCAGGCTTGTCTCCTGAGCAATGAGTCTGCAATGAAAGTTTTCGTGTATTTTTTTTTCTTTAACCCAAGCTCGTTTTCTGATGAATAATACTTGACTCACTAATGCCTCCTCCCCCTCCTTCTCCTCGGTTCTTTTAACATCCTCATGTAATCCCCAGACTCAATCCCAGTAATATCGAGCTTTCCTATTTTCCCATGTAAAAATCCCATGACTCTGGGCTATGTTAATATCAGGCTTTTGTGGGAACAGGTGGCCTCACCCCATAAATCATTAAATACCATTCAGCTTGAATCATTTTAATGTGACAGTCACAAACCAGTTGCTCTAATAAAAAGCTCTGCTAACCATCTCTCTCCCTAGCCCTCTAGAACAATCTCAGTTATCCCCAGGGACGCTCCCCAACATCCAGAAAAGAGAGGTGGGATCAATCACGCATCCTTCCTTAGCTTGGCCTCTCTTGGAGGGCTGCCTGAGGCTGGGGCCCCAGCCTTGAATGCTTTCTTTAATTTGAAAGGCAGGGTTCACCTCTGCAATAAAAGCTCAGGCAGACCCAGCCTTCCTTCCACGACCCCTGAGATGTATATTCTTGTCTCATCTTTGCTGAGCTTTGGCAGGGGTGGTAAGAACCAGGACCAGCCTGGCAAACTGGCAGTCCCCATGAGAAGCAGTTCCCAGGTCAGAGGGTTAAGGCCATCCTGTTTAACTTTTGGGTGGGGGGAATGTCTAGTTTACTTTGATTAATTGCTTATGAACTACGTTTTGCCAAGTGGTCTCCAGGCCTCAAATGGAAGACAGAGTTAAATCGACCCATATGAGGCAATGCTAAATATTGTGCGAACAGGGATACGCTCCTATATGTTTCGATGTGATTAATGGTTCTACTAATTTTATCTAAGGGGGCGCAGAGAAGAAAAAGTGGGGAAAAAAGAAAAGATAGGAAAAAAGAAGCGACAGAAGAAGAGAAAGGCTGCCCAGAAAAGGAAAAACTAGTTACCTGCTTCCTGCAGATGGACCGCAGTGCCTTCTGCTCTGCCGCTTTGTAACTCGCAGACCCCACACCCCGGGCAGGGGCTCAGACTTGATGGTAAACTCTTCCCTCTTCCTGGGGCAGACCCTCACACCCCGGGCAGGTGCTCAGGCTTTCCTGCCCTGGTGGGCACACCAGCTGCTGTATTTATGTGCTTCTTAAGGTCCTGCTCCGTCTGCTAAACTATGAAGAAAGTAAATGTACAGAGACTGGGGTGGAGGCTAAGCCACAGAGGACCAGCCTAGCCTGGCAGCATTGCCCCGAGCTGAGCTCCTGGCTGGGAATTCACAAAGCTCACACCTAAACCCTGCAATCCTGTGAAGGCCAGGGTGATCTGCTTAGCCAGGAAAGGGCATGCACCTTCCTCTGAACCACACTGCCCCTGTGGTCTTTTCAGGACATGAGGTAACTGACTTGCTGTCAGGTCCACCACAAGCTTTTCCAAGTATCTACAGTCTGAGAAGGACCTTCAGCCCTTCAGCTCTGCTTCCCTGGCTGTGTGAGCAGCTTTGCCTGCAGCCCAGAAGGGTTTTTTTGGACTGTGTTGGGTGAGCAGCAGGGATGATGAAATCTCAGAAAACAGATGTGAGCTGCTTCTCAGGGAATCTTTTCTTTGGACGACTCACTTTAGAGTCTTTAAACGGGTCCCTTGTGGGGAGGGCAGATGTGCTCTGGAACTTTCTGAAAGGCCAGCAGCTTCAGGGACTCTTAGCCTGTCCTCCGTCGTTTTGGTCCCAACATCCCTGGGATGCTGTGCTTTCTGGCACAGTTGCCTCCGTCCTCATGCCTGAGAGATTCCTGCCTTTAATGAGTTGGGTTAAAGTTCTAGAATTTTCCACTCCCCTACCCCATCCTCTCCTAGAAATCTTTATCTTTTTTGTTGGTTGGTTTTTGTTTTGCCAGTTTGGATTGGAAGGATAGAGGCAAGCAAAGCCCTCATTTCAGTAGCGATTGGAAAAGGATTCTTTGTATTTCTTGACCCTCCTCTTCACCTCATGTAGACACACTCACACGTCTTGTACCCCGGACCTCTGGGTATGATTTTCATAATTGGTGTGGAAAGAATCAATGATCTGAAGATGCATCAAATTGATTTCCAGGGAAGGAACGCCCAGAGCCCTGTGTGTCATACTCTCTTGGGTCCCTAAGTTCTGTGTTCCTTATAGGTTCTAACATTAAACAGGTATAGCCTTTCATGGTCCTTGGTAGTGAAGTTACCAACTATTACTCCTTTATCTGGACAGCTGTGTCAGCCCCTATCTTCTCCACAAATCTGAGGATAGCAGGCTGGACTACAGGTGGGCACCTCTTCAAGCCTAGGGTCACTGTCTGTCCTTCTTGTGGCGGCCAGCTGCCATCCAGTCTCAGTGGTTCGGCTGGGGCCTCCCTCCTGTTGCTAAAACACTCCCAAAGGCCAGAAAGCCACAGCTCTGCTCAGAATGGGGACGCCCTGCCCCTCCAGGACACTGACAACTGTGGCCCCTAGCAACCAAAGGCTGAATTGAGGCTGCCCTGAGGGGAGAAAGCTCTTTCTGAAATGCCCACGGACTCTTCCTCCCACCATCCATTTCTAACCCGTAGGGGAGCTGGCTATAGAGACTAGGAGAGTAGACCATTCCTTAGGAACCACAGCGGGCTCTGCTTGCTTTCTGTGACTCCCAGGAGCCCCTCTGTGCTTATGAAGGCTTCCTAATGGGCAACCCCAGCCTGCTGGACCCAGTCACCATGGAAATGCCTGAGAAGCAGATTTCATCTTGTGATGGGTTGAAGTAGGATATGCTCAGGCAGGTGAAAGAGGTAGTCTTTACACTGTCCAGCACAGATGCCTTCTGGGAGGACACGCAGCTCCAGAGGTCACCTTCTGAGTGCCAAGACCTCTTCTGGTGGTGCGGGACCAGCCAAGGAAATTTCAAGGAAGAATGAATTTCTGACGGAAGCTGTGGGAACTGCCTCTTCTCTTGGAGCTTTGAGGCGTGGGGGTGCCTGGAACACAGCACCTGCTGTGGGTGGGGTCGATACATAGTCTCAACACCACTGTCTTAAGGCTAAGGCAGTGTCACGTGCTCCTCATACCATGCCTCCTATGCCAGTGTGTGTCTGCCTTCCCCTGTGCTTGAAATGTTCATCTGTCTTCTCCGCTTCCCACCATCATCCAGACCTCCAGCGTGAGCCCTGGCTGTGTCCTTCCCTGCTTTCCCGATCTCTCAGGCCTCAGAAGGAAGACACGTGGCTGCAAGCGGAACTAAGGAGTAGGACCGGTGGCTACTACTGTGAGGCCGCTCGGCATCCCAGGCACGTGGTGATAACCTGCCTTAATGGTGTCTCCTCTGTTCTTGTCAACAGGAGGCTCAAGATGTGAGAGGCGTGGGTCAGACGCCTGAGGAACTTGCAGAAGGAGCCTAGGTCTGAAGTCAGTGTTAGGGAAGGGCCCATAGCCACTTCCTCTGCTCCTGAGCAGGGCTAAAGCCATTTCCAAGGGACTCGCTTTGCACAATTTGCTGTATTTTCACCATTTGATTATGTAGCAAGATACATGGTGTTTATTTCTCATTTAGTCAGATTGTCCAATGTCATTGGTGACAGGCCAAGGCCACTATGTAATTTCCTTTGTTATAGTATCTTTCCCATGGAAGACCTTCTCTGACTAAGGCCTCCCCAGGTTTGTCTCTCTGAGGCTCACCCTTTTTCTGAATGGGAATTGTATGTCCCCACCCCAATGACTGCAGGGCTTTCCCGAGCTGAGGCAGGAGTGTGAGGTCAGGGGCAAGTGAGATCCACCCTCATCCCACGCTCTCCTCCTCATCCCATCATGCTCATCATTCTCTCTCATCCATCATCATGTGTCTCCAAGACTGTCTCCGTGATCCTGAAAAGGACTCTCAAGATGAAATCTTTTATTCAAATGGGACAGCAAGAAGGAAAGAAAAATGTCTGGTGTTTCCCCAAAAACCCTGTGCGCGTCTAATGTCTTGTTTGGAATATTGTCTGTTCAACCTCCCGCTTTTGTTCAGAGTCTATGTCCGCATGACCAATGTCTCATCTGTGCACTGTCTCTAACCCAAATGCAAAAGCTGAGTATGAGGTGGTGGCCCTGAGGTCCAGGCTGTGATCATGGAGTGTAAGAATAGTCTTGGTTTAATCACTGCTCAGAGGGTCATTTTGGACCCACAAAGCCCAAAGAAATGTGGTTTGCAGCAGCACTTAGCTCTGAGAACTGTAGAACCTCAATATTTCCATAACTGTTATCTTAAGTCTGTGGCCTTAAGTTCATCATTCTGTTGAGGG